>NC_140626.1:17613303-18213303 GCF_057382275.1 Copadichromis virginalis | reverse complement strand
AAGCTCTTGTAGGCCTCAAAGTTCAGCTGAAAACCATTCAGTTGCAAACAAAAGGACAAAGGGTATGCAGGATTTGTTTTGTTTTAATTAGGTAATAAAAATCAGGGGATACGGTGCAAGTTGTGATGAATATATGATGAGAATTTCTGTTATAAAAACAGAGATGAACTCCTTTGAGGCATCACATATTGGTGTTAATTAAAAGAGGGATGGTTGTAAAAGGGATCCAGCAGGGTAGCATTTATAGATTTGAAGAGGAGGAACATTGTCAAACAACATGCTCAAAAGCAAATATAGACCCGATTCACTGTAAAGGCTGGTTAAGTAATTTTCTAAGATTGGAATGAAGAATGAGGACCTAAATCTGGAAGCAACACATCATGGACTTGTAATATGTGTCGGATGATTCACTGTCAGGTATGAGTAGGAGAAAATGATGATACTTGCACTGATAAAGCTGGATCATCCTCTTTTTGGAATACTTATTTACTGTGGACACAGTTAAAAAAATAAATTAAATGAAGTGGGACGTTTTAGTTGAAATGTGTATTTAGCCTGATGAATAAACCGAAAGAAAAGCAGTAGGAAGTAAAACAAGAAGCTGTCTTCTATCATCACAGTTACAAATATTGGCTCAGTTTTTTGAGTAACTGAAATAAAAATATTAAAAAAAAAAAAAAACTGACAGGAGAGCTTCTAAAAATTTGAAAATCCACTCAAAAGTTTTAAAAAGGTTTTATCTAACAAAACAGAGGTGCTGTGGGAAGAAAAACACAATTTGCATCACTACAAATTAATTACGTTCTTTTCAGAGTAAAATTTTGACTCTATTTTGTGAAATATAAAAGAGTAGAAAAAAAATCCTGTCACATTGGCACATCTTCAGTCTTCTCCTGCTGAGTGGATTCACAGCTGTGCAGCGAGTAAAATGCTTCACCTAAAATAACATGACCTTTTATGTCTTAACTAAAGACATCCGAGAAAAATAACTGGACCAGAAATCCAGGTACTGATAACAAATCAAAGCTTCTCTTCTACTAAATATACCCAACGTGAACAAGACAACAAATGAGTTAAGGAGCAAAGAATCTCTTTTCAAAGTATGTTCACAAGTTATTGCATTCAGAAGATTTTTTTTTCAGAAAACTTGACCTCTAACCTTGAGGTCAAGGTCACTGAGATTTAAACTTTTTAGTAGATACACGGCATCAAGCTCCTACGTTGCTTCGTTCTCGAGTTATGCCATTCAGGTTTCTCAATTTTTGCTTTATGTTTGATTAATAAAGGGTGGAAGACCACACCAACAAAGTCCCAGCAAAATATCTTAATATAATAACATAAATACAAGAGCTTCAGAAGATCATCCTCCTTGGCATTGCTCATTTACTGTGGAGGATTTTAAACATTAAGTGAGCTATTGCATGTTCAAAACAACCCTGTGTTCAAGGGATGGGCTTAGCACAGGGGTGGGCAACTCCAGGCCTCGAGGGCCGGTGTCCCTGCAGGTTTTAGATGTGTCCTTGAACCAACACAGCTGATTTAAATGGCTAAATTAGCTCCTGCAGTTCTCCAGAGGCCTGGTAATGAACTAATCATGTGATTCAGGTGTGTTGACCCAAGGTGAGATCTAAAACCTGCAGGACACCGGCCCTTGAGGCCTGGAATTGCCCACCCCTGGCTTAGCATCATGAGTGAACAGAGCAGAATTTAAGGATACATGAAAGTAAAGAGAGGAAGCAGCAGGAGGAGGAGAAGATGCATCATGTAGATAGTGAAACATGCAAAGCTACAACATGACTCAATGTCTCAGTGACCATCTTAGTAGACAAAAATCCTGTCCAATGCAACGCTGTACAGACTAAACCAGAGTCCTTTAATTATTCTGTCGTCATCAAGCTAATTCGTACTCCTCTTTGAACTATTTGTTAAATGTCTTCCAGTTAGAAATCATTCATTGCTCATTCAAAGCCAGCGTCGTAAATCTGCTCTAACTTTCTTCTGGAAGTGAGGTCATGTCTGTAACTGTTTATTCACAGGGCTGGTTATCGTCTCCGTGTCCTCTGCTTTATCTGATTTTTTTTTCCACCCTAAGGATATTGTGCTTCTATGAAATTAACTATGTGATAATATCAAAATAGACACATGCACAGTTTATCTTGAAAATATTAGATGCAGCTTGGATGTTCTGAGAGGTCAACACTGAAAAAATAAACCTTTTTTCATATTTCTCTGTGGCTTCTATCACAACAACATTGATCTTTACTTACGGATTATTCCAAAGCAATTTAGATTTTTTGTGTCAGTGTCCAACGCACAAAAGTACTATTTTTCATGCAGGTGAAGAAATAAAAATGAGATGTGATATGAGTGATGTTGGGGTTGGCAGCATATAACAGACATGGACTGCTCTACTAATCCATGTAGGGCAATCAAATTATCCATCCATGCACCGATGTGTGAAGTCCAAGAAATCTTCTACGAGTGATTTTGCAATTTTATGAATAATTTATTAGCAATGATTTCAAATCTATTGATTTCTAATCTGGAACATAGCTAGCTCTGGAGCAAGTTAGGTTTGCAGCACAACTTACCATAGTTATGTACCCTAGTAAAAAAAGAACCACCTTCATAATACTCACCATCAAAGGTTGAACTTAAATGTATAAAACACTCTTCAAAACAAAGTTACAAAGTGTTGAATAGTAATGAAAGCAACAGCTATGAAAAGTTAAAGTTTAAATAACTACAATGAAATTGAAAAGAATTTTAAAAGAAAAAGAAAAACGAAGGAAAAACCAATACAGAGAGCTCTAAAAGAGGTTAGAGAGTCTCTGAGATCCTCAGGCAGGGAATTCCAAAGTCATGGAACCCCAGTAGCAAAGGCTTGATCAACTTTTACTAGACAAACACAAATCCATGCCAACAGATCTCACCTAACTTACTAAGCACTTAGTCCCTCCTACGCCGCCGGCATTGGACAGCTAACAATCTCCATCGATGCCGGTCAGCGGCGATTGCCTCGGCTTTGTCCCAGGCGATGTCGACGGTTTTCAGATCATCCATAAACGTTCGACACCATGTGAACTTTGGTCAGCCTTGCTTTCGCTGGCCAGTGCGCAGGAACCATGTAATGGCAATCTTGGCTGGGCGATAAGGGGGTAGACGTAGAATATGGCCCGCAAAGTGGAAGCTCCTTTCTCCAACAACGTCAGCTAAAGGGCAGGTGCCTTCCTCATTGTTCGTTATCCGGTCCCGGTAATAAATTCTCACGATTCGCTGCAGGCCACATTGTTGAAGCAAGTTCAGGCGTTAAGTGATCGCATTTGTTGAGCGCCAGGTTTCGCTAGCATACAGTGCAGTCAGAATGACGATAGACTTCAATAGTCTGATCTTGATCCTAAGATTCAGGGAGGTCGGGTTACAAATAGGTTGGAGACGTCAGAGGACACCGGCCGCCTTCCCTACTCTGACGTTGACATCTCATATGGAGTCAGCATCTTGCTTATATAGAAATGGGCCAGACCGTGGAGGGCTTAAAAAACTGCAATGTAGTGCTAAAATCAGTCCTCAAACTAATACATAATCAGTGACGGGTCAGAAGGACTGGTGTGGTTAAACTTCTAGTTACCTTGATAACCCCAAATTCTGTTTTGTAATAGAGCCCTCTGATTGGCTGTCTACATGTGTGTGAGCGCCTGGTGTGCCATCTGAAAGCCACGGACATTCCTCTGTAATGGGTGAAATTACTTTCTGGATTTCAAAGTCAGGCTTTTCCCACATTACGGCACCAACAATGGTCCATAAACATCTGAGAGCACATAATGTAGTTTAAGAGTTGCTGCGGGCGCACACAGACCTGTCTCTGTGTGTGTGCTCATTTCAGCTCTTGTTCCATTTCCTGTGTTTACTGTTTTGCTTCGTCTCTATGTTTGTGTCCATGTCCTCACCTCCACCTGGACTCCTGATTGCTCATTAGCCTTCACACCTGTCTTCCATTTACTCATCAGCAAAACATTGTAAAGGTGCTAATTCATTTCTGTTCTGCGCTTCAGCCAGTTAATTGTTACATAATCTGGCCAAAGTAGGCTCCACAAAAACAGGCTGCACCTTTAAAACTCAGTTTTTCTTTGGTTATTTTGCTCTGTTAAAAGATTTCCTATCATGCGCTCCAGGGCAGCTGTGGCTACAATGTAGCTTGCCATCACCAGTGTGTGAATGGGTGGATGACTGAATGTGTAAAGTGCTTTGGGGTCCTTAGGGACTAGTAAAGCACTATACAAATACAGGCCTTTTTTTTTTTTTTTTTTTACCATGCCATCTGCGTGGCAGCCAAAATAAGAGCTGGATGAATTCTGTAGGCATACGAGGGATTGGGTCACATTAGCAAAATAAAATAGTATTTTAAATTGTAGTTTAATCTTGAAAGTCTTAAATACAGTTAGGTCCTGCACTGGATCATATCTTCACAGAAGATAAAATATGAACAACAAATTAAAACTCATTTCACTTGATTTCCATTTTTCTTCTAAATTCCAGCCTTGGTTATGAAGTGAAATTCTTTACCAGCATGTTTCCATCTATGCAGCTTCAGGGTCGGCAACAGAGCACATGAACTGAACTGAATGGGGAACTAACTTTGACATTGGAGCATTCAGCTCAAGTCAATTTGCTATTCTACACCCACATAACATATTCAGAATTGCCACCATAGAAGAAGAAAGCCACACTTAGAAAAGTGCAAAAATACCTGTTTCAGATTTTAGGGTCAAAGCAGAAACAGTCAGTTGAGACGTTCTTTCCAGGTGCAGAAGTGGATTAATGAACTCACCACACACACAAGAACAGCTAACTGTGAGCGCACAATCTCCTCAACACATTTCCATTTGTTTTGAAATGTTTGAGTACGGTAATGCTTCAAAACTAGCTGCACAAGATGACGTAGGATCTCTTTTTAGTTTCAAAGAAACATGAGGGGTGAACACTCAGTGTTGATCTGAGTCATGCTGGTTACCATGATTTCTGCAGAAGCACTAAACTACTCTGAACTGAATAATTAAACTGAGTTTGCACTGCAATAACTTATAGTCAAAATGGGTGTTTAATCAATTTGCATGAATTAGAGTCAAAGTGTATCAGTAGAATTCAGCTGAGAGGGCACAGTGACTTTATCGAGCAAGCCTGGACCCTCGAGGCTTGTCCATAATAACGATGCTGTGTAGCCTGCATGAAACAACATGCTAAGAATGCACTTTTTTTGTAGCTCATTTTAGGGTCATTGTAGTTTAAACATGATAGACATCAGAGTATTAAGCAATATATTAGAGGTACAGTCAGGTTTTTGCTACAGTTCACCTCAGTGCTCCACGTCTCCCCTTACATCTTTTCTGGACCTCATGACGTTTTCCATCAAATCCAAGGAAAAGTGATTATAAAAACACATAGGAGGTAATTTTTTCAACTATTCGACTCCAGCCACAGTCTCAAAAAGCCATCTCTAGCCAAGGAATCCTCCTGGGTCGGCACAACCAGCTGCTCCGGAGTCTGGTGGAGTATGCCCAGACGCTGTTTGACAACATGTCTTGGATCACTAACTACATGTGCCTATAACTCAATCGTAGTCTGAACCCCTGCCAATCCAGACTTATTCCTCCTCCTTCTCACCCAGCACGCAGCACCATTTAGATGCTAAACCTTCTTACCCAGAGATTCTTTGTGTTTAATTAACTTCATTACTACTTATTGAAAGAGGACTTTTCCACACAGACTGTGATACAATTCTCACACCTGTAAAGTGGGGAAGAGTCTCTCAAGAAATTTATTTTTATCAAAGATCTCACTAACAGAGATCCTGCTGAGGAAGCTGAGATTAACAAGGGACAATTTCTGCACAGTAAGTTCCTCCTCTCCTGCAGACAGGACGACAACACCGGAAGAGCTAACGAAGGAGTTCGCATGTTAAATATATCAGTAAATATTTCCTTGCAGTACTGTGTTTGTATCCTTCATCTGGGTTCAAAGGGTTGATGCAACAAAACAATACAATGAAGCAAATCATGGGGTAGATGGTGTGAGACAAACTCCAGCTGAATGGAGAAGTAAATAGTGACACAGTTCTCATTTGCATGCAACAGAAAAAGCATCCTCAGCCTCCTGATGCTGAGAGTTTCATATTCCCTGCACACAAACACAACTGCAACAAAAGCCCAATTTTCATCACTTATGAAATCAGAGCGGTGCAAACTTGTGTTTTGTAATCACGCTTGTCTGTTAGTCAGAGCACACACACACACGCTGAAGCTGGGACTCCCTCTTGTTTCTAGGAGGCGACTCCACTGATGCTGTCAACAAGTCCAAACTGATTAGTTGTTAAAGACTAACAATAGATCGCACTGTCAAATCAATTACAGACTATCGTCAACACCCTCCATCCTGTCAACAGCTGTTAATGGGAAATTTACATTAGAATAGGACAGAAAGCCTTTACTGTCATTGTATTCAGGATACAAGATTAGTGGAACCACATACTGACATCACAATATTAAAACATTTATATTTAAAGCCCCATAAAAGCATGCAAAAAATGTTACTAACAGGGACCACAGCTTACGTATGAATAGACAAGGTTAACTGAACTAGCAAGGCAGACAGAATGCACAAAGATCTGAGACTGCAGTTTGGAAGGACGTCCATGAGGATTGGTGATGTTTCCCAGGTCAGACAAAGAAAGGAATCCAAAGAAAATAAGCAGGAACCTTCAGGATCTAAGTGTGTGCCGCTGATTGGATCCATATTTTATCTGGAGTGTAACGAGAAAAGCAATTCCAAGGACAAACATCCATGGACAGCGTTTGGAGCGATGCTTTAAATCTGAAATATTGGAGCTGTGATCAGATATTTCAGATATATCAGATATTTTTTTAAAAGCAAAAGTGATAAAAAAAAAAAAAAAAGTAATTTGTTTCATATTCTGAGATGTGGATATTGCCCTGGTCTTAATTGAAACTGCAAAAATGATACAGAAGAGGACAAGTCCACAACCTTGTTCTCCTTACCCTTGTTAAATTGGAATCAAAATTTTGAGTAAAATAAATAAAAGAAATGGGAATAATGTGTGAAAACATTACATTAAAATGTTAAAATGTTTAAGAAAATGAAAAGGCAGTGAGATAAACAGAGCCAACGTTGACAAGAGAAAAATTTATTTAATCAACCTTTAATTCGAACCTTCATTAAAAATAAAGAAGGTGACATGCTCTGAAATAAGATTAGGAGGGAGGGTAAAAAGGTCTTCCACCTGATGGACAGCTAGAAATGAGTAGATCTGTCAGCGTGCTGCATCACCTAAAAGAAAAAAAGAAAAAAGGTGTGATATCTCTCACCTTATGTACAGAGCTGGGAAGTAGTGCCAGGTAGAAAGAAACATTAGGGGGTCCAGCTTTCCAATTAGTGACCCAAAGCAAGAATGAGGGAAAAAAATAGGTGAAAGGTAGGTAAAAACAAAGAAAAGAGAGGAGAGAAGCAAGGTGATGACAAGGTGTGAAAAAAGAGGGAAACAGGTGTGTGGCTAAAAAGGCTGAATTCACAGTGCCTGGAAGTGCAAAAATATTCCAGCCCACGTTACTGATTACAATGCGGATGAGAGATGTTCCGTATTCCTGCACTGAACTGTCACCTTCCCGCTTTTCTTCCTCTTGGCTGTAGAAATATAACTGTCGTGCAGGAACATCCTCTGATGAGTCGGCCAAACATAGCAATGGAGGTCGATAAAGGTCATACATGACTCATTGCCCTTTAAAATCATGGTTGAACAAAGAAAGCTTCTAATGAGTCTTTTCTGATAACTTTTATTAATTATTGTACTTTGTTCAGCAGTACAATACTTTAAATTACAAGGTGACGAGTCGTGCCACATAAAGTATGTGCGTAATTAGACTGATTCTTTTAAGCAGCAGGGGTAGTTTTAATGAAATGTGCTTACAAAATAAATATTTTTTTGTTGGAGCTAATAAGAGGGTGTCGTGTTGTCTACCGTCTAATTGTTTGCTTCAAAAACATAATCACGCACTTGCAGCTTGAGCAGCAGGGCAACTCTGTTTTATTCCTAAAGACCAATGCTTTAAAGAAAAATGGCGCAAAAACAACCCTATATTCACCTCAGGAAAGCAGAACATGAGATATATATATATATATATATATATATATATATATATATATATGTATGTGTGATATGGGAGTCATATTTGTGACTTTAATCCAAATACACACTCAACAGTCAATTCATTTTCTACTCCTTCCCTGCAGGAGTTAAAGTGGGCTGGAAAGGTCTGGAACGGCATTCTGACTCCTTCAGTTAATGAGCAATTAACTCTGACACGCAGGTTAATGCATATTATACATGTGTATTTTTTTTTTAAGTGGCAGGACATTTCAAATGGAACTTTTGAAATATTTCAACAAATATCAGCAAACACACAAACATTTCTGTGCAGTTTGTCACAAAGTGTGTCTGTGAGCTAAATGTACAGCTGCTGTGTTTTCCAGGGAGAGGGTAAAAAAAGTTACTGTGCTCTGACAGATGAGGAAATTTTTAAGAAAGATGGAACGTGACAAGAACATGAGAAGTTGCTGAATTATTTTAAATGAAAAAATGTTGCGTTACTTAAACACGTTAACTTGGACTACTGCAGTGAAGTTTACATTGATGCCACTATGTTTGACTGGTGCAGAGCAGGCTGTGGTGTTCATGGTCAGTGATAGGTTACATCAAGGCTAAAATATATACTAAATATATACGGATGATTTTAAATTACATTTGCTCACTGAAATTTACCTCTTTACACTTGCTTTACAGTGATAAATAAAAAATAAAAATGTGCTTATATCTTGTTGATTAAATCCACAAAGATAGTTGAATATCAGGGCAGCAGCACGATCACAGCTTGTGCACAACAAAAACAAAAAGTCTATTTGTGCTGCCAAAAATGTTATGTGACCTATGTAGGAAAGAGCAGTGAGAATGAGCAGAACATCTTTCACATACAAAGTAGACAAATACATTTATTCATACTGGACTAAAATCCTATTTTAACCGGTTAAGCTTTTCTTTCACCGGTGGCCTGGGTTACATTTACATGAACATACAGACCCTCATCTCAAAGCTCAAGGTCAATCCCATACAGTATTATAGAAAGCAAGGGAGTCATACTGTATGTTTGCATCATCTCTGCACTTTACGACAAGATAAAGAGGTCAAAGCAAGACAGAGTCAGCGTTTTCCAGAGGCAGATTACACAGGCCCCTATAGCTGCAGGATTACACACGAGAAGGGGCCACAAGATTAATATTGAAGGGATTTAAAGGAAAACTTTGCCCTGTGTGTTATACAGTGTTTTCATTCATTCGTTGTCCTCAGGTTTTCAAGTTTTATGGCACTTTGAATTTGCTTCCGTCCTTGGTTAAGGTCATCAGAGAGCCTGGTTTTCCTGATTGCCAAAATTAAAGATAGTCAATGTCGGCAACCCCCCCCAAAAAAAAACAAAAACAAAAATCACTGTTTTCAAGGTGAGGAATGAACTTACTGTAAGCTGTTTAGACATTAATAAATGTTACACCATTAGCAGTTAATTTTGATTGTACTGTTTGTTTGCAGTGGAGGCACTGGATCACTTCTCTTTATAGTTCAGTCATTAAGGTTCCCCGTGTTCCCTAGGGAAACAGAAATGGTTCTAACAAGGACGAGGAAGAGAGACAGAAAGGGAAACGCAGTGTGGGGTTGTCTTATCATTGTGGAGCAGGGTCGCTCCGAGACTAAAAACCATGAACTAATTTCATACCAAATTTACATGAAAATTGCTATTAATTAGTTGGCGATATTAGGCATGTTGGAAACAATTATTCGATCCACATACAAACATTATTATGGAAATGTAATTTTGCTTGTGTTCCCTGTGCGAGGCTGTAAGCTGGCACTTAAAGAAAAAAGCCTAGTTTTTCAAGGCCAAGTGTGTGTGTGTGTGTGTGTGTGTGTGTGTGTGTGTGTGTGTGTGTGTCGGGGATCCACTCAAAAGTTTCCCCCTTTTGTTTTGATTTGTTGGATTCTGCGTCGTGTGATGCTCCAGGGCCACGACCCTTAGAAGTGAGCAGCATGAAGCGGTCGCATGGCGACAACCGGCGACAGGTTGCCACGACAATAACTGTTGTGATAGATCTCCCAGCCTTCTATTGTCTCTTGGCAATGCTGCGGTGTTTGTCTTACTATCCTTCGCCATGAGCGCTCATTCATCATCCTGCAGCTCAAAGCGGGCACATCCCTTGCTAACAGTGGACCTGATTAATATTTAATCGCTTTTTAAAACATTGCCAGATGTGTGTGTGTTCTTTTTTCGTTCCCCCCCAAACTTGGCTCTCTCTGAACAAAAGTAACATTTGCTCCACTTCCCACTGCGTGTCACCTCTGACACATTTTAAGTAATGAAACACTCCGGAAATTAAATCTGAAGGGCCACAAAAGTGGGGCAGCTCAGCGTGACAGTCCATTCTAATAAAATTTGTCTGAATATGTAAGCGTGTGTGTCTCATTGCTGCCACCCTGCCTCTTCCTGTGTACATCCTCCAAAGTTTCATGTTCGGCCATGAAGCACCACCATCTGAAGCGTTGATGCCTCAGGTTTGTGTGTGCGTGCACATCAGAAGTGGAGAGCAGCTGTTTGAAGCCACAGCAGATGGCTCCTCCTCCGCTCTCCTGAAGCTCATCACATCTAACCCTTTGAGAACATAGACCTTCACATCAGAGACAATAAGATCAGTGTTCATCTGTGCAGCATTTATATATTTACTGTGGGTTGTCTGAAAACAGCCTTGAGGCCTGCATTTAGTTACTGCTAATAACATGATTTGTTTTTACCTGCCTAATAAAACAGTTAACTACTTTCATCTTTATTGTATTTATCTATTACAGTATTTTTAGACTTTGTGGGATGTGGTGCAATGTTGGGAAAAATGGTACCCTTTAAACCCCTGAGTACAAAAAGTACATTTTGGTTTGGTGTAGACTGCAAAAGCAGTCATTTTCCCACATAAACATGCTGTTCATAACGCAAAAAAACAAACAAATAAAACCTGCCTTTTTCTGTTCATTTACATGTAAAGTAGTTCAGTGCATGCAGTCATTGAATATTATTGATTTATTTTATTTGAAGAAAAAACAGAGTGAAAAAACGGGAAGCTACAGGGCTGTGTCAATACATGATTTAATATTTAACAAAAATATAGTGTGTTAGACTTTTTCTTAATGAAACTGAATCATAAAGTAGGTTTTTAAATGAGTGATGAACTTTATTTTGTTTTTCTCTAAGCTACTACGGTCAGATGCCCCCTTTAACCTCTTGATGTCTCCCATTATCTTCCCATCTCCTCACTCGCTTCATCATCATGCTCAAATCCATGTCCCTTTTGGTTTTCTTTAGATTCCTACGTTGCTGAAAGTTTATCAACAAATCTCAATTAGGATTGCCACTCCAGTGACATAATTCTAGGATTCCTTCACCTTCTCTCTGTAGTTCAAATTCTATTTCAAGATAAACTCACTCCTATCCACTTGAGCCGCTAACACATTACCCTCAGTTCTGGAAATCCCAGCATGCTTCTCTTTAAACCTTGGTTGTTTGTTATTGCATGAAGCCACATATCGGTCCCAGACTGGATTCTTATACCCACTTCCATCAAGTTGCAGCAGATGGCAAGAGGTTTCTTCCTGTTGAAAAGGAGTTTTTCCTTACTATTGTCACCAAGAGCCTGCTCAAGGACAGTTGTTTAATTGTTAGGGTTTTCTCTATATTATTGTAGGTCTATTATTGTAGCACCTTGAGGCAATTGCAAATGTAATACTGAATAACAGCAACCTCCAAAATCTTTGTAAATCTCAATCAGTGCTGCTTTCTGCTCTCTGGGGATCTAACTGGCCTTGGAGCTGTTGCCAGTCCTCACTTAAATTTTCCCCTAAACTGCAGTTTCAAGCTCAAACATCTGCCGTTCTCTTTCAATAAATACTTTCTAATCATAATTGAGGTAGTGTCCCTGCTAGTGAATTTAACAGCTACGCTTTTAAATATGTTATCACTTCAGACCTTCTATAAAAATGCACTTCATTGCTGCAACAATGAAATAAAATTAGCCAGACAAGGCTACATCTTAAATCAATTAACTTTTTTTTTAATCTTTCTTAATAAACTTCAACCTTGACTGAATTTATTTCCCTTCACTTAAAAAAATATATACAAATTCTTATCCCAAACTGGCTCTGAGAAACTGCTCCATGCATTCATGTCAAACAGGATACTGTGACACTCTTTTTTGCAGAATTGTGATTTCATCTTATTCAGAATGCAACAACCAGAGTCAATACATGGAAATGTTTGAACATATTACATTAGTATTGAAATCATTTGCTGCCAGTTCAACACAAAGTTACTTTAAAATCCTTCTATTAGTTTATAAAGAACTCAGTTGTTTGGCACCCCAGAACATCTATGACTTGCTCAGTGTCTATACCAAGACACTAAACCTCTCAGATCATCAGGTACAGCTCTTCTAACTGTTCCCAGAATTAGATCTGGTGGTCATCTTCTTTGGAACACGCCTCTGATCTGAGGTCAGTTCCATCTGTGTCTACATTCAAAAACAGTAAATGTTTTTATTCTTGCAGGTTTATGTTTTTATGTTCTTATCTGTTATAGTAAGCACATTACGTTTACGTGCAATATGCTATATACATGAAATATGGTATGTAAATAAAACTGGCATTGACATTTAAAAACTAACCACTGTAACTTAAAGTTACAGTGGTTAGTTTTTTACCACTAGATGTCCATAAATTGCAGAATCCAGTCAAATCATAATATTAGCTTTGATCGCTGCCATAATCATGTTTTAGTCAGCCAGGATAGATTTAAAACTGTACGTCATAAAGGTCGTGGCTGCTCGGTGGCTTTCTACTACTTTTTGAACTGGATCCAGATGCACCTGTGGAAGGCTTTCAGTTTACTGTTTATCTCAGCTGCTAATGCTGGGTGAGAAATATCTACCCCTATTTGCTCTGGAAGAGGCATGGCTTTGTGAAAGGAGTCTGATATGGGTCAATGAGTCAGAGAAGCTCACTTCTGACCAATGACAGCCATACTGAGGTGAGTTGTTGAGGATATGTAGAACTGCTAGTAGGCCTGCTGTGTTTGCCACTGTCAGCTGCTGTTTGCTGTTGTTAGTGAAACTGTCTTTGAATTCAACTTTGCTGGACTCACAAGCTTAGTGAATAAACTGTCATATGATGCAACACTTGAGCCTAACATTAGCTGACATAGTTCTTGTTGTTATTTAACAAGCTCTTGCTGGCTATCCAGATTTCTTTCAAATCATTAAGTGCACTTTGTTGCCCAATCAGACAAACATGAAGAAAACATTTAAAACAGATTTTTTGCTCTGTTTATGTCAGATTTTCAGCAAGACCTGGTTTGTCCCCCACTCAGTTTCAGTGTCACAATATTTTGAACATTTATCTAGGTGATGTTTTGTTTTGGTCTGAACCTCCGGTGCTCTATGTAATATTCAAAATCTGAATATCATATAAGGCAGCTGATAAATGCTGTCATCATCCTGCATGTTACATGCTGCCAGCAATAGAAACAACACTGTTCAGGAAACAAGTTAGACCTGGTTTTTGTCAGATATAGCTCTTGGCATACAATAAAGAAAGTTTAGCTTTTGTTGTATTAAATGACAGATTTAGATGACGACATGCTTCTTGGAAAACCTCAGTAGAGGCTGTCATTATCATTTACCTAGAAGTGGCACAGAACTAGTTCTTCCATCTCTCCAGCAGAAATCTCAGTTTCAGTTCAGGCCTTCTGAGATAACCCCATATTTTGTGAACGTGAAGCAATTAAAAATCTATTGAAATATTGTCTAAAAAACACATGTAAAAGTCACACTAGGTTGTACAGTGCAACATGGCACAGAATTGAATATATTCACATCAAGTGATTGTGGTTGAAAAACAAGTTGATGCAAGGAGTTTTTTGTTGAAGTTAAACTCTGAAACCAAAGGATGAGGCGATTTCACTTGAAGCACTGGTTCTGACTGAAGGCAGAATTTGTGTTTGCTATAAAAAAATTAAATATCTGCAGTGAACCATCTAAGATTAATGGCAGATAAGCTGGTAGAAGAGGTTTGCTGTTTCATCTCTCAGCCCTCCTGTCCACATGCTGAAGTGTCCTTGGAGAAGACACTGGACCCCAGGTTTGCACCAGTGGCAGGCTAGTGCCTTTGTAATATGGGAGAGATAATCAACCAGCTTAACTCCCAACTACTCGCACTAACAAGGACGCATATGTCCGCTTTAAGACCGCTGACTTTGCCCTGGGAGATTGGAAAACAATCCTTCAGTGCAGCTATACAGACTGTGTTCCATAAAGCAGGATTTATGAGCTTTAACTTAAAATTAATGGAAAAAAAATGATCCAGTGAAGGCCCAGCTGCCAGAAATTAATTATCAATGTGGCCACGTTTTGGAATGCACATAGCCTACACATGACAAATAACAAAGTGTAAATAAAAGGGTAAAATAAGATAAACCCTAAAAAACACATGAGGCACGTAAAGTTTCACAGAAACTCTCAAAAGTTACTTTAAAAGCTCTTTCCATAACCTGCATAAAAGTTGTCCCCCACGTACTGTTAAGTTACATGGTAGGATTTTGCACTACTTAAATATGACGGGCTAACTCTTCAACTCCAATCGGATTTGCATCTAAAGTTTCTAAAGGCATAAGCCTGGATTTCCCAGTGTCACACATTGTAGCCAACCTTCAAATAGTAGGAATGGAAAGTAAACTTGTGGGCTTCAGAAAGACAACACATTGCAACTGCCTTGCATATGTGTATGACACCCAAATCAAAAACCCAAGAAGTAGAGGCCTTCATCAAAAACATCAACTCAATGGACAGAAACATCACCATCACTGTGAGGTAGCTTGCTGGAAAGCAGAAAGACTGGCAATCTGAAAAAATACAATAAAATCAAACACAGAGAGAAGAGTGGTTGGCACAGGGGAGCGGGAATTAAAAGCCACCTGGGTGTTTGCATGAGAAGGAGAGTGAGTGTCTTCTGAAGTAGGACAGAAGCACATTCTCACACACTCAGGCTTGATCACAACCTCTTCAGCAACACTTTTCAAAATACAGGCTAGTGCTCAGCCTTCGGGTTCAAGTACCACAGCGGTCTGACATTTTTTTTGTTTTCACTAGCTATTTAGTTTGATTTCAACATTGGGTTTATAGGGAAATAACCCATGATCTGTTGTAGTCTGAAGTGTTTGCTTATCCTTCCAGAAAGTGCACAGTAATGAGCCAAAACATTGTGGTTAATAACACAGGCATGCACTCGGTTACCTAACAGAAGCCTGTGGTATACTGGTGTGAACATGTTATTGGCCTCAAGTCCAGTTATCTGCAGACTGGAGCTGATGATGAGCTGAGCATGATTTATACTCCTTCTGAAGTCTCCACTTCAGATTGTTTCTTGTAGATGGATGAGCCAGTAAAGGCCGCCTTCTTCCTGAAAGAGAAGACACCATTTGGGATTTTAAGCCTGGGTTGGTAGCTAACAGCCCTGTAGCGGAGCCACCACTTCTATTCCTTCAGGAATACTGCTGCTTTGTGTTCCTTTTTGTGTTACTATGCTTTTTGCTATGTTTCTCTAAGAAGACAAAGAACAAGAGTTCTAAGAACTTAAAAAGAGAGTGGGGTCAGAAGAGCAGGTAACATGTAATAGACAGGCTGGTCCACTGTCCACAAATGCAGATGTGGGATTACTGCATGCAGAAGTTGCATAACCAGGAGGAGGAGATTTGAATGTTTTTTATTCACTACCGACTTCTTGCGTTAAAATGTATGAAGTGCTTTCCGGGGTGCTTAAATGCCAGATATGATTAAGCTAGTCAGCTAACATGTATATCTATGTAAATGTGTTAATAATACCTGTTTAAGCGATTTCCCATGATTATTTTCATGTTGGCTCAAAATAAATTATCTCTCCCTCCTGTTACTGCAACTTACTCCAACTTCTGCATGTGTGTCTGTCCTCTTCATATTTTGGAGAGGCACCCCCTCCCCCACCCCCCTTAAAATAATAGCTCTTTAATTATGATGCAAAATAACCACAAATAAATGAAAACTTGCAGGCAGGATGGGATTACAGTTTAGTTTTATTATGTTTTCATGAATGCTTGACTTTTCATGTGAAGATCTCTTAGTTTTGGAAATTTTCATTTGCACTGTTCTTCTAGTGTCTGTGACTTTAGAGTGTACAGACATTTTTATTAATAAGACCTCAAATTGCACATTTGTTCTACACAAAAATGGAGTAATTAAAAAGGCTTAGCACCTTAGAATTATGTGACGAAGACAAAGGACAAGTTACCAGAGGAAGGGAAGCAGGAATAATTATTGCGAGAGAGACAGATGCACAGACAGGAGGGTATAGGGTTGAAAAGGAGAGAAGCATGCTGAGTGCAAATTATCACACTGGGAGGTCAGAAATGTATGGTGAGCTTATGAACTGACAAGATAGTACAGAACGTGTCTAATAAACTGGGCTTGGGTGGGACATTTGTTTTGATCTATGTCCTCCTAGATGTCTTCATGATAACAGTTTTAGATCTTACAGCTGCAGGTGAAAGGGCTCACTTGTTCCCACTATTCACTACATCCATTCCCCAGATATCAGTGTGGAGTGCCGTCAGGTATCTTCAATTAATTAATTCAATTTTAACCTTTTTTTTTTTTTTTTTTGGATGTTCTCCTTCTCAAGACCTGCCAACCTGACAGCTACCCTGGTGCCAACTTCTGCCACTTTCTGAGAAGGCTGGTGTAAGCTGTGAGAAATCACTCTGGGTTTAGAGGAGACTTGGAGGAAGTGGGGGAAGGGAGGGCAGGGGAGTCCTTGTCCTTCCCCTTGATTATTTTGAATCTGCCAAAGGAGTTTACTTCATTCTCGGTACAGGTGAGAAGGATCTTACTTTCGACCTTACTTTCGTTGAGCTTCGACCTTCGTAGGACCCCCATTTATACCACAGATAGATTAAAATCTTGGAATATATGGGGGTCAGTGAATTAAAAAAAACATGATTTATTGTCCTATCCAACTGGGAGCCAGACTGGGAAGCCTAAAGTAACCCTGTTAAAAGTTTAATCAAAGCAGACATCTGTGCATACAAGGACTTTAAACTGGATGAAGAAAGGCCTGAGCCTTAATTGATGCTGAGAAGCAGATGATTAAGGAAAAACATGGGTATTGTCATTAAATTGGTCAATAAAAGGCCCCAAAAGAGTTCTCATGGATAAACAACAGTATAGGCTGTAAGCAAATAGACAGCTAGAAAATAAACAATACTTTAAGCAGATCCCCCAACACAAATCATCATCTAGTCCAAGGAAATTAGAAGACAATACACTTTCCATATCATGCTAAGTCCATACTGTACCTGTAAAGCAGAGGAACCTCTTAAGGACTAAGGACCTGCTTAGTCTGTTGTATCTGCTGCCCAAGATCCATAAAGCAAGCGCTTTATGGATCTTGGGCAGGTAAAGGTAACGTCTCACCTGACCAACCAAGCTATGTGAAGGACACCAGGACTCCAAGAAGGATATCACTTCTTGGAGATTATCCACCTGGCAGCCATGCCCCTAAGAAAACCCTCCTCTTGACAAGTGATGCTAATACTCAAATGGCTTTGAGGCCTGTTTTCAGACAATGTCCCAATGTCAAAAGACTGGATTAAGGAATCTGAAAAAAGCCATGAGGGGAGAAATGTTCACAATCATATGCGAGCATATATATGAGCGAGTTGGAGAGGGGTACACTGGCTTTGTGCTCTCAACACCAATCTTTTACTTTAGGTTCTGGGATAATATGTGCTCAAGGCTATGAGCGACTTTGAGGCTTTGCATACATACCCAGTGTGTATGCAAAGGCACTTTACTAGGCACTGTGGTGTAGTTTGAGCAGATTCAGGGAAGAAACCAAAACAGGATGTTGACAAAGGTCTGCTTCAAGTAGAATGATATGCATGCACTCTTGCATAGGTCCACCTAATATTCTTCACACACATTTGGGGGTATAGTGAAGTTTCAAATGATCCACTTCCACAGAATAAGAGTAATTTACATTGGGTGGCAGGAACCCTGTTTCAGAAATTCAGAGTCTCAAACGGAGGGGATTTCTGTTCAAGAAACAAATTTGCAGGGAAATTCTGACATTCTTCTCTTACACCTCTGACACAAACCCTCAGACACATGTCCTGTCTTCAAAGAATGGAGAAACTGTAGTTCATGTCCTTCAGAGGCCCCAGATATACAAGAAAACTATTTTTGCCCTTCTTGAGTACTTTCAACACTATATTGTTCCGGAGAGAACTTGAAAGAATTGGCTAAAATTATGGTTTTTGAAATGAAAAAAATTAAAAAATGGTTTGATGTAAATGAGTTATCACTGAATTTGGAAAAAACAAAGTTTATGATATTCGGAAACCGTGTAAAGGAGAAAGAGATAGTATTATCTATAGAGGGAGTATTAATTGAAAGAGTGACAGAATTCCGTATTCTGGGTGTAATAGTGGATGACAAGTTAACATGGAAATCACATATTGAACATGTTAAAAAAAAGTTGGCTAAAAGTATTTATATCCTGGGTAATGTTAGATATATATTAGATTACAAGACAATGAGAATATTATATTTTTCATTGTTTCTACCCTATCTGAGCTATTGTATTGAAGTATGGGGAATACATACGTGACTAATATGAAACCATTATATTTATTACAGAAGAGAGCGCTTCGAATTATGCATAATGTTAAATATAGAGAACACACTAATAATTTGTTTATAAAATCGAAATTGTTAAAACTAGAAGACATAGTGAAATTACAGATTTTAACTATTATGTTTAGGGCGAAAAATAAAACACTACCTCTTAAGTTACAAAGTTTATTTGTATTGTGTTCAGAAAACGGGGACGGCAGAAGGAAGTTTTATTTTAAGCACCGGTTTGCTCGAACCACACAAAGGCAAATGTGTCCAACACTCATAGGCATAAGAAACTGGAATTCTCTCAGTGATCATCTTAAGTGTTGTATAAATGTTTCTCAATTTAAAATCTGCTATAAGAATAAAATGATAAACCAATATGAAGAAGTTGAAAAGAATAGAATTTAATTGTAGAAAAATGATCCTTTTAGTTTGATATTTAGTGGTATTGCTCATTGTTGAGTATATTGTTCTGTTTGCTTTGTTTTGTTATGTGCAGAACATTGTCATAGTGTAATTTTGGTTGCCTACTTGTATTATCACAGATAGGGGGCAGGTATCAATAAGAATTTATTCTTCTTCCTGCTCCTTTTCATGCATGGAAACAGTGTTACTTTAATTGAAAGGACGGTTGTGTATGGGAATGCATTACTGCTGTACCATGTGTGAAATAAAAAATATTCCCTTTCAATAAATCCTAGAGACAAGCTTTGAAAACATTCAGGTGGAGTTATATGCCTCGTAGATGTAAGGGGTCATGAGGGCATAAAAAACATAGACCGATAGAAGGGTGGTGGGGGGTGGGTTTTGCACTCTTTTGCTTAACTATTGTCAGCAACATCCTGTCACCGCCTGGAGTGGTTGACTGGTGGTTGTAGATTCAGAAAGTAGGTACTTATGTTGAACATTTTTCATTTTCAGTGTGTAAGTCACAACAGATGTAAAGTTCCCCTCTTTACACAGTGTTTTGTAGAATACACTTTCCCCTTCCTGTTCTCCTCTTTATTTCTTCTCACTCTGCCGCTGTCTAGTTATGTACTATAATGGATAATCCTTAATATCCCAGGGGTGGCTGTAGCTCAGGATGCAGAGCAGGTTATCTACTAGTTGGAAGGTCGGTGGTTAGATCCCTTGCTGCTCCATGTCAAATAACCTTGAGCAAGATACTAACCCAAGTTGCTCTCCAGTGCATTCATCAGAGTGTGAATGCTAGATAGAAAGCACTCAAGCTTAGAAAACAGTCCTTGTATGAATGGGTGAATGAGGCATGTTGTAAAAAAGTGTTTTAAGTGCTCAGGTAGAAAAACATTATATAAGAACAAGTCCATAACCTCTCCATCATTGGTGGATAGTCACAGGAGCACATTTCAGGAAAAAATCTCCATTGATGCAACACAGGAAGTCATCCCAACTAGCAGTCATCTAACATCACAGCTCCTCCCTAGTTACTTATTTACTTTTGCCATATTGGCTCTTGAATGGCCTTAGTTTTTATAGAGTTGCGTATGGTTTTGATATTTTTCCTGTCTTCATATTTTCTATCTTCAGTATTTACTTTTCAGTTGTCTGCAACCAGTTTCCTTTTGGATTAATACAATATTCTGATTGTAACAGAACTGTGTCATTTCATAACTCACATTAAAGTTACCCAACATTCTCGGGATGCACACATTTAGAGGCCATTTTCATTTATGACTATAGCTTTGTAAAGAAAGCACAAGTAGCTAGATGTCATGTTTTTTGCACTTTGAAGGGCTAAAAAACACAAGGATGGGCTACTCTTATTTTTTGGGCCCAAGCTGAGGACACAGTCAGTGTTGATTGTAATATGTCAAATTAATTAATCGGCTCTCTCAGAAGTCCCAGGTGGCCTACATCTGAGTTAAGTTTATTTATTTATTTATTTGAATGACTCAAAAATTCAGATGAGTGGGTTAACAAGTCCAAAAAGGAGTTGTTTTCTAATAAGGTCCTGCTTGTCGCATTTAATGCATCCCATCTCCAGTTGAACTGATTTGGCCATCACATGTAAGTCACCGGTTAACTGAACAGAGCAGCTCTGATCACACTGCAGACACATCTGACATCAGGTCTTTAGGATGGTGTCCTTTGTCATTTATACATAATTATGCCAATGTGGATCCAAAATCACACTTCATGGTGTTGGGAAATATAGACTTCTGAAAATAAACCCCAGCAGTTTGTGAAAACAGAATGTCAGGATTTTGTTGTCAGTGAACATGAAATTGTAAACAACATTGTCAGGAGAATGTTTGTTTGTTTTTTTATTTATGGAGAGAAAGCAGGGAGCATGTTTTGCCAGTTGCCATGTTACCATGGTAACTGGCAAAACATGCTCCCTTTCCAATTTACTTAGTAAAATCCACCAGTCTGCCACAATAAAGGAAGTGACTGCTATAATTCTAAAAGCAATCTTGACAGATGCTTATGACTTTATCGAACAGATGAGCTTGTCCCTCTCCCCACACCATCCCACAATTGATTGCTACTGGTGCACTTAAGTAGAACTACAGACAAAAGATTTAAAACTCTTCAAAATAGAGAAAGATGCATGCACAATCAGCATTGTATATGCTCTAGTTGGGCAAGGGTCAGACTGCTGCAGATGTTTAAGTTCCTAAATCAGAAAGAGGACAGGTAAAGCTAAAAAAGAAATTATCCAGAGTAAGAGCTGTAAAAAACAATCTGCAGAACATTCAATCTAAAGTTTCAATCTTTCAAACGTTACAAGGTATTTCACTCACCAAACTAACGTGAGCATTTATCCTGAAAGTGTAGTGAATATAAAATGAAATTATAAAGCCTCCGTCTCTCTTTATCAAGCTGCTAATGAGGATCCATGTAGTGATTTAGCTGAGACAGTAGAGATATTCACCCACTTTTTCAGTAGTACTCCCAGTGAGATTGGATTTGCTTCTGTTGCAAACAAGAGAGATATGATGAGTGGAAGTTTCTGTTCAATCCAATTAAAACTGCGTCAGAGGAAGGACAGACTGAGGACGTCAAACCATCGTTTGTTAGTAATGAAAGTGTTTTTCTAAAAAAAAAAAAGGAAATTAGCTCATCTATCATTTCTGACTCTTTGTGTGTGTGTGTGTGTGTGTTTTGTGTTTAAACAGTTTTTGGCCACATTTGCCATAATCCCTGTGTTAACATTAATAGTCCAGAGAGTACTTTAGAGTGAAAGACCAGTTAATCTCATTTAAATCTGCTGATTATAAATACCAGCGTCACAGCTGTGCCTCTCTATCATTTGCATGCCACAGGGATTAGTGTAGGCTGAATGCCACTTCTGACCAAGCTACAGAATCAATCTACCAAACAAAAAAGGTTATTTCACTGTTCCTTTCAATGTGTCTTCTGGCTTCTGCAGAAAATGGTGAAGTCATGCCAGGTTTAGCATATTTGAAGATGTGGAGTCAAAATCTTGGACCTTACCCTTCAACTTGAATTTAATTTGGGGGGAAAAGGGGGATGAACTTTCAGGGAGCCAAATCAGGCTTGTAGGGCAGTAAGTAATGACGGTGTTTGTGTGGCCAAAAGTCATAATACACATGTAGTAGTGTAGCATGCTCCTGGTCACACGCTTGACCTGATATGGTGCTTGGGTTTGGATGCTATTGACTCACCCAAGGGAAATGGTTGTTAACTGACCCAGCTTTCATAAGTGAAGACTATGGGAGGGTTTCCAGCTATGAAAATTGGTTTGCTTTTCACTGTGTAGGAAGCAAACATCACTTATACTCCTGTATTTTCCCTTTTTTATTATCTCTGGTGGGTTTTCTCATAAAAACCAAAGAATCCCAACAAAATAACAGGGGTAAAACATTACAACATCGCTGCCTTAGCTGAGAGTGTTTGCTAGTGCTGCAAATTTCCTTCTAAAAAATTAAAAAGAAAAATACCTGGGATTCCCATGAGGGTATGGGGCTGTTTGGAGCTTTTTGTTTTTGTTTTGTTTGTTTGTTTGTTTGTTTTTGCCTCGTGCGATAATCCAACCCTGTATTCAGGCCAAACATTGTGTAAACCTCTGCCTGTCTTGAAGTGGCTGGGGTGCAAGCACACAGGGCTCCAGCAGACATCAAACAATCAAACCAAACCCACAGTCATGTGACAAGAGACTTAAACCTTTGTCCAGTTCTCCCACAGTTGAAACATGCAAGCTGTGACCTAAAGCATGAGATCATTCCCTCCTAAACATCACAACAAGCCACAGTACAGATATCAGGCTGCACTGTTTAGTATTCACGATAAAAACTTGCTAACAATTACATATTTCTACTGCTAGACTGCCACTTAGTAATAGATGGAACTCTTTTTTTTCCTGTGTGGGAAGGAAGGTAGACTGATGTAAATCAACACAGCGTGCATGAAATATAATGAGCTGACAATAATAAGCAATAATAAAAGGGCATCCAGCTGTGAACTGTCTCTTCAGAATAATGAAACGGAGGCTACCTCTGTCACCGGCACGACTGTCACTGAAACCATGTTGATGATTATCCCATCATATCCTGTGGTACTTCATCAACTGGTTACCTCAAGTGAAAAAGTGAGTCAAAGGTGGCTGACAAAATTATTTTCAGGCAAAATTGAACATGTGCTTCAAAAGCACAAAGACGTGTAACCAATCACGTAGAGATGAACTGACAGTTCATACAGAAGAAGCGAGATTTGTCTTTGTCACGTAAAGAATATGGAGATGAACGGCACTTATTTATTTGCTTACTTCCCAGACACTGTGCTTTACATTTTCTGGCAACCACCTCTTTAGCTTTCCTGTATTTGGTTCTTTAAAAAAAAAAAAATAAATAAAATATATATATATCTTTCAGTGCATTTTGCTCAGAAATATAAACAAAGAGCTCTTTTTAAAAAAAAAAAATTATTAAGCGCTCAGTTTGACTTATTGCAATTGTCAAACATTTTCTGACTCACTAATTTGGCTCTTGTAATACAAAACATTATATAACCTACTGGTACTGTTATTTCAATTTGTAACATTCAGTGCCTGCAACTTCTCAGTATAATTTGATTAAAATACAAGCGCTGTGTTATGACACTCCATCACAACAGAGTAACTGTTTATGATCTAGTGTGATATAAAGGGCACTGCAGTTAGTTGGAGATGTCTGGATCTGATAATCTGCAACCATCTAATCTGTCTGATTATGTAATTGGTGTCTCTGCAAGTGATAAGGCCATGCTGCACAGTTTATGATTACATTCCAGACAGATAGATTCAACACAACCTTATATGTACATGCAGGAAGAAAACCTACTGTGAAATATTATATTCATGTTGAAAAAAGGCCAAAGCAACTTCATGTTTAAAAAAAAAATCTATTGAAAAAATTAATTCTACATGTTTTTCTGTAGTATTTATGCTGTTCCTTTTATAATATTTTAATAGAACTGGGTTGTCCTTGCAAATAAGCTTGAAATAACTTCAAGCAAGTGTGATTCTCAAATGCACACCAGAACCACTTCTTCAGGGGATTCAGTCATTTTGGTTTATAAGCCTTCATCCATTTCTAGCCTAGCACAGCATGGTGCTAATTCCAAAAGGAAGCATAGGTCTGTGCAGCAAAACATTTTTAATTGGCTAAACTATTTATGCAACATGGTGCAACATCATCACTCAAAAAACATCCTTAGATTACCTCACATGTGCAAGCGTGCATCCAGTGTAATATACTGAATAAGTTGCGATATTGAACACATAGTGTTCTATGTGTTAGTATTATAAATTGGTGACACTTGGACTTCCTGTAATACCATCTCACTGTACCTTCTATCTACCTGACACATCACTAGCATGTCAGAAAATGGGGCTCCCCTCTAACACAGCAGTAGCTGACACTCATGTACAAATAGTGACTTTGCTATACCTCTTGTACTAAACCTCTCTACTACCTCAAAGTTAGAAAATGATTTGCATTTCACTGAGATAAGTATTTGATCCCGAACCAAAACATGGCCTATAACACAGCAGTAAGATGCTTCTTGTAGTCTGTTACCAGTTGGTTACTCAGGATAGATTATGGCCCACTCCTCTTCACAGGAACTCTTTAAATCCTTTAGGTTTCTTGCCTGCTGTTTGTCAATGAAAAACTTCATCTCCCTCCATAGATTTTCTACAGGATTGAGGCCTAGAGATTGGCTACTACATGACCTTAATGTAGTAATGTCTTCTTTAACCACTCCTTTTTTGCCTTGGCAGTATACTTTGGGGCCAGACCTGGGGTGATTGATGGTTATTTTATATTTCTTCAGTTTCCATATATTAAGGTCAACAGCTGTCTTCTTACCAACTTTCTTGCTGATGGTTGTGTAGCCCATTCCACCTTTGTGTAGGCTCACAATCTTATCCCTGATGTCCCTTGACAGCTCTTTGGTCTTACCCATGGTAGTGGGCGGTGTGGAGTGGAAGAAATAGATTTTGCAGACAGGTGTTATGTGAGCTGAGATCAGTAGTACAGGGAATTGACTGATTATAATCTGTGTACCGCATTTCTCTCCCACTGTAACATCTTTTTATACCTTCTAATTTCACTCCTCAAAAATGGATCACAAACTTTTTGGACAAGCTATGCCATCACAGCAGACCATATTATTTTTTATTTTATTCAATTAAAATGCTTCAAATGATACCAGCAGTACAAATATAGTGGAAAGGTTCAGTTCAGTGACTTTAATTAGAGTAGGGGAGGGCTAGCAGATGATATATCCAAATGAATAAAAATTTCCAAAAGACTTCTAAATAGCCTTCAAGTCTGCTGGCTGTTTGATAATAAACATGATAAAGGTGTCACTTTTCATACTGGAGGAACTATTTCTTTACACTTTTTGGGGCCAACTTTAAGCGGCAGTTAAAACTGTTTTTTGGTACTTCTCCACTGATGAGGTAGTGACCTAGTGGTAACATGTATGAAACTAAAAATCCCTGATAAAAGTGTTTTCAGTGTTTTCAG
Source organism: Copadichromis virginalis (assembly GCF_057382275.1). Classification (NCBI taxonomy): domain Eukaryota; kingdom Metazoa; phylum Chordata; class Actinopteri; order Cichliformes; family Cichlidae; genus Copadichromis; species Copadichromis virginalis. The sequence goes on along the minus strand of NC_140626.1, from coordinate 18,187,450 downwards.
TGTAATGTAACTGAAACTGTGTGGAGCCACACTTAATTCCTGCAGCATACCATCCTCCAAAAGATGAGATCAAGTAATCCACTATGAAACCTCTGCTACTGACTTGAGTGAGTGTGTTTGCAGCCGTCAGCTCATTACATATTCATGGCCGTCATTTTGTAATATTCCATTCGAATGCTCCAAATACTGTTTGCTTCTCAAAGAGGCCAAGACTGGTAATCTGTTTTTCTCTCTGTAATAATGCCTGTGTTAATAATTCATGGATTAATCACCACATGTGAATATGGAGAAAGTAAACTGACACAGTAACAGTGAGCTAAAGCTTCTCAGGAAAGAGACAAAAAAAACTTTCAATGAAGGAAAAATACTGAGACATCCCAATCTGTTTCGGATATTATTTCATTTATGTTGCATAAGCAAAGGAAAGTACATTAGGAGACAACACAAAACCACACTGCCACCAAACAGAGAGACGCAGCAGTTTTAGAAATATCAGCAACTCAAAACACTGAAATACCTTACATGTCCCATGTAACATGGTGGAAGGTCCCTTTAATGGCTTTTGTAACAGTCCCAGCTCTGGTGAAAGGAGACTTATATGCAGCAAAGTGTAAATAAAGATCTAATAAAAACCATCTCAGTACTAAATTGCATGAAATTACTCAAAAAATCCTTAATACTCTGTATCAAATCCTCTAATAGCCTACTGGTTTGGAAATTGGGTCAGGAAAAAATGCTTACCCTCCTTCTTCAACCAAATTGGAAAAAAAAAATCCTGCTACAGTATCTGCAAACATAGTTGACAAAACATCAAAAGCATCATCCAGGTAAGGAAATTCCAAAAAGTTGATTCTGCTTATCTGGACGTAGCGTTTTCATCTAAGTGACTTCTTCAGTCTCAGCTGACTGCAGGTTTCCGCAACCTTATAAACAGTGCATGTGCATTATGAATGAAACTAGCACAACTGACGAACAATGGGCCGTGATATCAGTTTCCTGATCACAAATGATCAACAACCACTGATCAAAGACCACTGATTAATGACAATTGACAAAGGGCCACGAGTAACAATTTACAGAGTTCAGGAATGGCTGCAATCACAGCATTGTAAGATGGGGAAAGATGTACCCTTAGGTCCCCTCCTCGATTCAGAGATGGCCTTTCCTTTTTCACATAAATGGCCTCCTCGACTCCCTGATCAAACCAGCGTTCCTCCCTGTCCAGGATGTGTACATCCTCGTCATTGAAAGAGTGTTCATGGCCTGTAGATAGGCTAAGGAGTCTTGGTCTGACGAGTTTGCTCTTCTGTGTTTTGCATTTCACTTATCCGCAGGTTGTCTGGTTTCCCCGATGTATAAATCATGGCACTCCTCCTGGCACTTGACAGCGTACACTATATTACTCTGTTTGTGTCGGGGAACAGGATCCTTGGAGTGGACCAATTTTTGGTGCAGCAGGTTTTGGGGTTTGAAAGCCATGGAGATGCTGTGTTTATAGGAAATGCATCTCAGCTGTTCTGATACTTCTGACACAACAGATCACTAAGGGCTTTTGCTTAAGCAGCAGTTGTCCTTATTCTCTCCTGGATTGACCTGGATTTCACAAATGTCCAACTAGGATAATCACATTTACTCAGGGCCTTCTTGATATGATGTTCTTCTGCTTCCCTGGCCGCTGTATCTGTGGGGCTGGCGTTGTAGTGTCCTGAGTATGCCCAGCATACTCCAGTGGATGATGAGAGTCATAGTAAAATGGACTGATTCTTATATAGCGTTTCTACTCTCCCAGAGTACTCAAAGCGCTGTATACAACATGCCACATTCACCCAATCACACCCATTCTCACAAGCACTGACTCTAAACCGAGTGCTTTTCTAACGACATTCACACACATTCACACTCCGATGGATGCATCGGAGGTAGTATCTTGCCCAAGGATACTTGGCATGCAGACTAGAGGAGCCAGAACCACCAACGTTCCGATCAGTAGGTGACCTGCTCCACCTCCTGAGCTACAGCCACCCCGGAACCTTAAATAATTAGTCAACCCCAAGGATCAGGTCCCCCAGCACAGAGTAATATAGTGTATGTTGTTAAGTGCCACAGGATTGCCATGATTTATACATCAGCGAACCTAAACAATCTCTGGCTAAGCAAATGGCACCACACGGTATAGCTAACTCGCCAGGCCGGCAGTGTATTCACACCTACAGACAAGTGGACACTCTTTCAGTGATGAGGATGTACACACCTGGACATTGAAGGCCATTTATGTGAAAAGGGAAAGACCATCTCTGAATCGAGGAGGGGGCCTAAGGATACATCTTTTCCCATCTTACAATGCTGTGATTGCAGACATTCCCCAACTCTCTGTGAATGGGTCAGTGGTTGCTGATCAATGGTCATGACACTTTGCATATTAATGATCAAGGAACTGACCTCACAGCCCATAATCCCTTTAGTGTGCTAGTCTCAGTTATTATGCAAATGTACTGTTTGTGAGGTTGGGGAAACCTGCAGTCAGCTGGGACTAAAGAAGTCACTTGGATGAGTGACAAAACGTTTGTCCCAATGTAAACACTACGTCCAGTTGAACAGAATGAACTTTTTGGGATTCCCCCTTTGCACAAACAAAACAAAATGAAAAAAAAAAAAAAAAACAGGGATAGTAATCATCACCAAACAATTCAGTGGTTCTGCAAAATGTTCCTGAATTGGTTCTGTTAGTTACCGTACATAAAAAAACCACACACATATCCATACAAGCAAAAAGCTTAGCTTTTTTAAGCACTCTGTGGTTTTTTTCATTTCTCTTTGTAATTGATTTACCGGCACATCTTCCTCTCCATTGGGACATCTGAATCATTAAAGTGCAGTCGTGCTTATTTCCATACCCATTACTGACATACTAGCAGTGGCCTAATAAACATGCTAATTACACACACACACACACACACACACACACACACACACACACACACACACACACACACACACACACACACACAAATATACACATCTGAATACACGCAAATAAAGGGTTTAATTTCAAACGCAATTAATTACATAAAGACACATACTTGCAAACACATTACAATGTGCTATAAACCATTTAGTAAATCTGTATATACAGCTAGTAACTGCTAAATAATGGGGGCTCAAATCAAAGTGTTGTCGATGTATCCGTTCCAAATGCACTGTTGTTAAAACCAAGCATGAGTCCGTCCACAAAAACAACCATTATGTAAGCAGAGCCCCCATCTCATCGTGATTAAACAATTAGTAAAAGCGAATATCCACTTTTTCTAAAACAGCAGGCTTCTTGTTTTGTAATCTTCCTCTCCACATTGGCACTGCGTGGGTCATGTTCTGACCATACATCCCTGACCATTTCTGCAGAATTAGGTAGAATTATCCGTCTTCCAGTGTGAAAGAAATACATGGTCCTTAATGGTAAACTTTAGGCAGAGGTAAGTGAGCTTTAATGCAACATTTGTGCTCTTGTGTACAATGGATGTGATTATGTCGGATACCTCCTAATGGCAGAAGTGTGTGGTTTTAACACATAGCACTCTGTGTAGCCCTAATCTTCAAATCTGTCTTCTGATTTGTACACAGAGCCTCTATCCCTGTTTGCCGACCTCACACAGCAATGATAACCTGTTCTGGGCATCCCAGCTTGTATTTAAAACTCCCACTGCGGTCCCACTGCAATCGTTCTTTCCAGCTATTAAGAGGATTTGTTTCTTAATTGGAGACCTGTTCTCCCGCTCGTTTGCGCCTTCTTGTTTCTCTGAGCAGTCACCTCCTGTTGTCTCTGTTTTTATTCCCTATAGTGAGCCACCAGAATCAGTTTAGGTTTGAGGCTGACAGCAGTAGGAGTTTGGGAAACCACACAGTCTCTTTTTGTTGGAGATTGAGCCACGTGATTGGCTTCCTGCGAGGACTCATGAATGGAGTGGGGTGTGGGCAAGGCTGTGGATGGAGCGGCGGCAAACACCTGGGGTTCCTTCTCATGGCGGTTGGAGCGGAATGTCTTAGTCACCCGAGAAAACGTCTTTAAGGTGGAGCTCTGCTCAGGGATGGAGCAGCTGAAGAATGCTGTGAAACACCTGTAAAACTACACAAAAACACACAGACACACACAGGATTAGCCGCAGAGTGGTAATGAGTTTGTTAATGGCTGAAATCTGTAGATTTGGGTGTTTGGTTAGGAGGTAAAAGAGGTGAACGTGACTGCAGGTGACTTTTGACTTGATGAATATTAAGATCTCTGATCACCTTTTCACCTCACCAGATAAAGCTTGTAACCTCTTACCAGAAAGAAGGCCAACTTTTTCTAAGCACATTTTGCAATATGTGTAATATATTGAATAAATGTTTTAATCAAATGCCACTACTCAAAGCTTAATAAAAAGGATATCGAAGAATAAACATGATATAAAAATGATATAATTCCCACAAGAGACATAACAAGACTTGTTTCAGTAGTTTGCAGTAAAATTTAGGAATAACTTAAGCTGCTTTAGACTGAATAGAACTGTGGTACATCTACACACTGCTTTGCAACCCACCTCAATGCCAATTCACCCTTTCATGACTAAATAATTCAGTGTCACCTCTGTCACTGATGCTTGCTTTTTTGTGTTGAATACAGATTACTGAAGTTCAGAATAACCATCTTATTTTGACTTCCAGGGGTAAAATCCTAATGCATGCTGTAATGACATAGTACTATGAGTAGAAACAGGTTTGGGCTCCAAGAAGTGACTGACAGCGTTCCGTTACGTTTGCGTGTGTTTTATGCTGCTGCACATCAGATGCTTTCCGCATGGTTTTGCATGGTGGATGGTGCTTTTCTGCAATCATAATTGACTTGACTCTGGACAAGATGTTGATGAGGAATTGAACCACATATCAGACCAAATGCCACTGATCTTCAGTCCAGTTTGTGTGTAATTTGGCATACTTCAGCCTTTTCTCACTGTTTCCCTTCCTTAAGAATGCGTTTTTGACAGCCATCCTTCCACTGAGTCCATTTCTGATGAGGGTTGAGCAAACAACAGATGGATCGACTCAAAGGGCAGCTGTATCTCTCAGGCCCTGAGTCAGGTCTTTGCTGTATTTTTTCCCCTTTTTCTTAAGGACGTGCCTTTCAGATACTTTTATTTTGCTGTAAATAATGCTTTAGGATATCAGTACACACAGCACACCGTTCTGTGATATATCGTGTTTTCAGCTAAAGCTCTTTGGGAATCCCTTTGTTGGATCAAAAGTGCTGTTTCATGCCTGTCTGACGGTTACCTTTTGTAATTTTTAGACAGATCACTAATAACGATGTGATTGAAGATCCTGAACTGAAAATGAGTGAAAAATCAGACAACATCCAAAGAAAAACTAGGAAAAGAGATTCAAAAAGGATGGACAAGTTTTGCACAATACTGTAAATCCTGTACTTACTAGTAGTAGTAATAGTATTTAACTGAGGTTTGCACTGAGTATAAAAAGTGAAACAGACAGCACAGCAGAAAGACTGGAAAACAATGGAGAAAAAAAGTAATAGTAATCATTCGGCAATAACAGCAAACACTGAAAATACTGATAAGAATAGATGTTTCTCTCCAGTGTTCATAACTTTGGTATATTTCAGATATTTGTTAACAGAAGTGTATTAATGTAAGGAATAAGAGACAGCAACGAAATGACCAAGAGATCAGAACTAACTGGATGTTGCACAGACAGAAATACCATTTAATGATAATCATAGTGAAGTCATTGAAAAATAAGAGGAGGTTTGCAATTACACACTTTCAAGTTTTCTGTCTTCTGCATGTTTTGAGTCCGGCAGGCATCCCCTGGATAAACGTAGTGTACTTAGTATACTCCCCAGTTCCACATGTATACTTAAAGTCTACTACATTTCCCCAGGGTGCTGCAGATCAAACAAGCGTGCTGCATGAAACACGACACCTCGGCATGCAGTTTCCTCCAGCATGTTAGCACCCTTTGAAAATGTAGACACCCACTTATTGATATGACAAATGAGACCAGTTTGTAGTGCTTTTTAACTAAGACACTTGAGCAATTGGCTGATAATTCCTCATATGAGCCAATTAATTTCTGTTACCCTGAGGAAATTATGCAGCTTTCAAAATTAGCTGTGTGCTTTAAATCTGCTCGTCTCAAATCCCAGTGTGTTAATCAACTAGAGAGATGTGCCTGGGGGAGAAAAAAAAAGAAAATGTTGGTTTGAAAGTAAAACCGCAGAGAAAAAAGAAAAGGAGAGAAGTGGGAAGGAGAAATTGGGGAGGAAGGAGGGCGAGCTGACGTCAGGTGGGATTACAGCTGAGATCAGACACAGACTGGGATCTTATGATGAACTGATGAGTGACCAAATCCTCACCTGCCACTCCAAACCTGTGGGAGTGATTAACACAAATGAACATGTGATACCACCTTGATGTGAAGTGTGGTCTTTAATGCAAGAGACTGGGGTTGGTGGGTGGGAGCGATGATGTGAGGGTTTCACAGTTGGTGGTGTGTTTTTCATCTTCGATGGGCGTCTGCAGCTATTCTTTGCAGTGCAGTGTTGAAAACAAAAGCCAGGCTCATTCAAGGGATTTACTTTATTTTTCAGACGTATGAAATAACACCTGGCAGTGTTAATAAACATGCTCAATATCATCATTTCTATTGTGCAGAAGTTCTGGTGGTATACAGCAAATAGGAGTTTGCAAAAGGTAAATAAATAGACAGTCGTTTTATTATTTCAAGACAAACTGGAAAATCTATTAAACCTCTAGAGTTTGTGCTGTGCTGGAAAGGTGTTCACAAGAATAGAGCCCACATTTATGATTCCAAGAGGAACTTATTTATTAACTTATTTCAGTCATGTATACTGTTAAAACCTCTGATGCTCGTATTAATGTGGCCAGAGTTTCAAATAATGAAGTAAAAATGCAAACAAACCCTATAACTCCAAAACTTTAAATACTCCAAACACTATGCTACTTTTTCCTGAAGAGATATGTAGCCCTCACAGCACACCAGAAAACATTAGTAAAAACTGGCATTAGTAATACTAATCCATACATTGAAACACTTAAAAGGGACGATTTTCTGCTGAATAAGTACTTTTAATTATTTATGTACAGTTGGCCAGTCATACATTTTATCTGTAGGTGTTTTTACATTGTTTTATTGCTCAGTGAATAGTTCTACAAAAGAAAAAGAAAATACCTCCAACACACGACATTGGCAGCTAATGTTAAACATTTTGCAGCTCACTATATAGGAAATACTATTTTACAATTCCTCAGCCAGGAAGCAACGCTAAAAGATGAAGACGTCCATACAGAGTGCAGCAAGATGCAGGCAGTGAGCACACAAAAGGAATAAAATGCATGTTGTACAAAATCATGAAAAGGTCCAATTTACCTTGGTATACTGTGGAGGAAGGTTTTTTTTTTGTGTGATTGCCCTATTCACAAAATGTTGTTGTCTCCACTAAACTATGACATCATTGTGGATATTAAAAGCAATAAAAACGCTTGGAAAAAACAGACCTGCTTGTGTGGTAGCCTGCTTACATGCTGATGGTGGTTATATTGATTTCTTTATTTGATTTCTCTCAGCTTTGGTAACTCTGGTGAAATGGACTGCATCACAAAGAGAGACTGAAAACGTAGCTGTGTGGCCAGTCTTCTGGAAACAGACACAAGTGATCAGTGCTGCATGTGTCCAGTTGTTTCATATCGACATGATTTCACCTCTGCGCTGCGGTCGGCCCCCGTGAACTGTCTTTATGTGTAGTTTCTGTGTTCGTTCATCTCCTGTGTCTCCCCAATCAGTCGTGTCTCCTTGTCAAGTCCGCGTCTCCATGTCTGTCTCCTGTTTCCTGCTTTATTTTGATAGTCCCTGTCCTGTGTGTGTGGTGTATTCTGCTTTGCTTCCTTTGTCTCTTTATGTTTAATTAGTCCCAGCTGTGTTTCCCTCATCCTCGTTGCTCCCTGTGCTTTCCTTTGCTCTTTGTTGTGTCTCCTCCATATTCCTAGTTATCCTCACTCCTAGTTTAAAGTTCCTAGTTTCCCAGTGTCTTAGTTCCCTCGTGAACCTTGCAAATGGTTTCTGAAGTACAAACACAGATGGCCTATTAAAGTAAATTAAGTACATAATGTCAGATAAAAAATATGTAACAGCCTCCAGCCTGAATTTGTTAAAAAAAATCAAAGAGCTGTGTGCAAAGTTATATTCAGTTACATCATCGTTAGCTATAGAACAAAGGAAGCTCCCTGAAGATTGTTTCTAATGTAACTGAAATAAGACTGAAGTCCACTGTATTTTTGTCCATTATATGATAAGTTTAGAGTGTGGTAAGGTGGATAAATATTGAATTTTTGATGTGTTCGCCTGGAAAGACGATTATAAGAAGAGCGTGCCCATATGGAAAAGAAATAGTAAAACCTTATAAAAGACTTGCATAAGATGTGGCCTACTTCATATAGTGAATATAAGGCTTATATGATTTACTCATGAAAGTGGCCACTTTCTCATTACTTTCATATATTATTTTAGTAAAACATACAAGTTTCATTTATATAATTTTTCAGGGGATCTTATATCTGTTTTCACTCTTGTATGCTTTTCATATAAGTTTCACACAAGACAGATACAAACTTTATAAGATTTATATATATCTTTTCCATATGGGTGGGGCTGCTTTTGTTTTGGTGAGCCTACAACAGAAGACAGTAAAGCTCTTTGTTTGTAATGTAAGAAGTGGGTTTTTTTTCTTATTATAATTGTGGGCTGAGTACTTTTATGCGCTTGACACAATTAACTAACCACAGTGTGGCAACTCTAAATCAGCAATATTAAGATTTCTTCTTAACTGAAAGCACATGTGCTTTTAGCATCAAATCAAGCCAAAATCATGTCTGTTAAGTTTTAAAAAAGAAATTGGTTAAATATACCGCTGCTTTAATGTGTAATCAACTGAATATTGTAGCTAATAAAGATGAGGCTTTTTTGGAAATGTTTGATTTCAGGGCATGAGAAGTAACCACAATGTAACAGCCAATAAAAAGAATTTCAAACACATAATGAAACATCACGTTACACATGGAATGTCTTAAGAGAAATCCTCGAGGCAGGTTTGTCTGTCTTGTGACTGATAAATAGCTAGTGACCATCGCTTGTGACTAATAGATTTTATCTCGCTCTGAATTGGAGATTGCTATACATGCATTTATTTCGTCACGCTTGGATTATTGTAATTCGCTGTTTATGTGTCTAAGCAAAGGTTCTCTGGATCGTCTGCAGGTTGTGCAAAACGCTGCAGCTAGACTTTTGACAAAATCCTCCAAGTACTCACATGTGACACCGTTGTTATCTCAGTTACACTGGCTTCCTGTTAAATTTAGAGTCAATTTTAAGATCCTGGTCTTGACCTACAGAGCTGTGCACGGACTGGCACCTGCCTACATCTTTGATCTGCTACAGCCCTATGTCCCTAGCAGGTCTTTGAGGTCATCTGATCAGGGCTTACTTGCTTTAAAAAATACTAAGAGGAGGACTAGAGGTGACAGAGCTTTTGCCACTGTGGCCCCGAGACTGTGGAACTCTCTCCCCCAAACATTAAGAACTGCGGACTCAGTAGCTGTTTTAAAAAAAAACAACTCAAAACTCACCTTTTTAAAACTACTTTTGGTTAATTTTTTGCCTGTTTTATTTTCTCTTTTTATGACTTGTAATGTGCAGCACTTTGTGATTCTGTCTTGAAAGGTGCTATATAAATAAAAATGTATTTATTTATTTATTTAAGGTGGTGAAGGCTGAAATATTGAGAGCTTCAAAATCAAGATGGTTGCCAATGACGATAGCTTAATACATCACTCTACGGATATAACAGATCTTTATAAAAAAAAAACCTGATGATGTTTCATTCAACATTCTCAGTAATCCTGTAAGGTCAAATTGTTCATGAGTCACGAGCCACTCAGTCCACAGTGTTTTGCAGCACAAAATATCTTGGTGGAGAATTCAGGGGAGAGTCCAAACATACACCATCCTCTCCAAAATAAACAAGCTACCAAGCAGCTGGTCTCTTTGGGATGGAACTGGCTTTGGGCTCCACATTTGTAGTTCAACTAGGGGCGTCAATTACATTAAAACATCATAATTCCTCATTTTATGGCATTTGGCACTGGAGTAAAAAGCATTTTTCTTACACATGATGAATTTGAATTATAAGGAAGAATAGAATATAAGTATTCAAGTCTAAATTCCTATACATTGTACTTACTTTCAATATTTAGTTGAAATATTGAAAAAAAAAACATACAGCGGGTAGGAAATATGCACTTGCTTAGATGAAATGTAACAGAAATATAAAAGATAGTGTTAAACAGCCAACATGTAAAAAGTAAATAAGATGCTCATTACATTGTCTGTATAAACTGGGCTGGAAAAAGTAGCAGCTGAGGTCCGGGTCGTGAATCTGCACAGCGCTTAAAGTCTTCAACTCGCCTCAACACATTGCTGCCATAGTTATGGGCTGGGAGGAACTGAAGACTGAAAGCGCCACACAGTGCGGCCTCCCACATGGCCTCCCGAGAGCTTATCCGAAGTCCTGAAAGTTCAGTTAGTTGCTTAATCGTCACATACAAACCCTAAAAACTTTACCGTCGTAATATGTCAGCCATCAAAGACGGTTTAAATGTCTCACGAGCTCAAAAGTGACAACTTCAGCACCTGAACGACAGGCAGAGGCAGCAGATAAAAACAGACAGAGGCAGATAAAAGACTGTTTGCGTGAACGTATGAGAGAGAGGAAAAAAGGAAAAGGTCACCACGGCACTGTGTCGCTCCCTGATAGTAACATGCTAATCAAAATCAAAGCCACGCTACCTTTGCAAGATTAAAAAGAACTTCATCCTTTACTCCTCCTGCCCATCACCTTTCTCTTTCCCACCTTTCCTTCATCTTAATGTCTTGTATACTTTTCCAACTTCTACTATATTTCTGACATTTCTTCTTCACTTCCAGTCTAACAAATTTTCATTTCATTCCTTCTTTCTTGAAAAAAGTTTCTTCATTTTCCTCCCCTCTTTTAACATCCATCCTCCAGCCTTTACGTCCAGCTTCCTCATTACAGTTATTTCTCCTGTCCTCCCTTCCTCACCTTGGATTTTTTTCTGTTTTCCCCTTTTCCTGTGTCATTTTCCATTTCCTTCTGTAATTTTTTTTACCTGCCTTCTTTTACTCTTTCATCCTTAATCTAACCTTGCATATTATTTCCTTTTTCCCGGTCAAGTTTAGCTTTTTCCTCCACCCAATCAACACGTTTGAATACCTCATATTCCCCTCATTTTTTCTTATGATTCATCGAGATGTCACAAGGTATTAAAAAGAAATAATTTTGTTGAGCTCTGGAGGTCACCGCTCATGAAAATGTAACACGGGGCATCTGAATCCTGTCAAAAACCATCCTGCCGTGACAGATTAACACATTAAAAAAAAACGCCTTGCGTCACTATACAAAGTACCATCGGAAAACATCAAACGATAGCTGAATTTAAAAATGCATATATCACAGATGACAGGATATGACGGAAAGAAAATTTTGCAAGAATACAAATGGATGAGATACGTTACGTTGATTTTGATGTAATTTGGCTGTTTTTCTGAGCTTGTTTTTTGAGTAAAAAAGGAGAAAAATATGTTTTAAAATTTAAATTACTGTGAGAAACTACTGAGTGGTTGTTAGGACTGTCATCACTCCTCCTGCTCAGCACTTTATTAGAAGGTTCCACTCTTGGAAAGAAATTGGCAAGAACAGCGTGAATCCAAAGACACAACTGGCTTTGTGTCAGCAGTTTGCACTCTTCCTGGTGTTGCTGTGAAGGTGTGAGGAAAGTTTTCTTGGCAGAATTTGTGCCCTTTAACACCAGTGATTTGAATACCACAATGTGAATGTCACTGCTGATTATACACAGCATTATTATGCTGGCTTGCTGCAGCATAATAATGCACCATATTACAAAGGAAAAATCCATCCATCCATTCCGTTTATCCTTTTCAGGGTCGTGGGGGTCGCTGGAGCCTATCCCAGCTGTCATAGGGCGAGAGGCAGGGTACACCCTGGACAGGTCGCCAGTCTGTCGCAGGGCTAACACACAGGGACAGACAACCATTCGCACTCACATTCACTCCTGCATTCACACCTATGAGCAATTTGGATTAATCAATTAACCTATTCCCACTATGGAAAAATCCAGTTTGGCTAAAATAACAGGCTTCTCTAGTCACCCAGACAGTTCTCACTCCCAAGATGTATGCTGAGATTTTGTCAAAGCCACGGGCATAAAGATATATATAACATCAGGTGTTGTAAACGCTTGTATCCATTCTTCCTACTATATGCCATTTTTCTTGGGAAACAATCCAGGTAGTAAAAATGATTAAAATGGGGAAATGAGTGCACCTGAAAGGTGGGAACAGCCAATGTTTCAGTTAAGTCTCTCTCCATTTGTTTGTACATCCATTTGTTTTGTTTTGTCATTCTCACACCCCACTGTATTTTGGTTTAAACAGAACTGAATAAATAAACTTTTTTTCTTTTTTTTGAGTTACAGGGAGGCTGGAGCCTATCCAGGCTGTCTGTCGCTGCCTCTTAAGTTCCAAAACAGAAAAATAGTCCACGAAAAGGCCGTGGGTGGCAACAGGTGGTTTGTTTCAGAACACACTTCTGACTTCTTTGAAAATATATGGCGTTTATTTCATGGTAAAATACAAAGAAAAAAATCAACCCAATAATGTCTTACAACTTAAACATAAACGAAAGTTAATTTGATTATATTTCAAAAAGTGGTCAACAAATCATTTTAAACCCTCGTCCCAACTGACATTTGTTAAACAAACAAAAAAAAAACATTTCCACCACACCCCCTAGTGTGCTCTTAATCCCTTAATTAATGGGAGGGTCCAAAAGTTACCAAACTAACCACTTTTCCAAAACTTTCCCAAAAGTAAAATTAATTACAGACTGACAAAGCAAACTATGATATTCTTATTGTATTAAAGAAAAATCAAAAATGGATACAAATTATGTTTCATAAAAATTCAACAAAAATGGCCACAACACTGTCCTAGGGTAAGAGACCAGGTGCATACTTACAAGTCACTAGTGGCTGGGCTAATGCAGAGTGATGGACAGCCACTTACACCCACATGTACACGTACAGCCAAATTAGACCAGAGCCATACTGATATATCAGTCATATGTGTCAATATTTATACCAGCTGATGAATGAAACTTCAATAAGTAAAGCGGAGGGAGCAGAAACACCTTTCACGCATGTTTTGAGTTTTGACACTGCATAGTTTGTCCACTAAAGGACACTCTGCTCAGATGGGCTGGTTGTTGCAGGGCGTAAAAGACTAATTCATAACTTGCTCTGAGAATTATAAACAAGATTATTTTTAAGCTTCATTGTCATCAGTTTTGTGAGGATGAGTAAATAACTATACATAACAAATGTTTGGGAAATATGTTTTGTGTGTCTGAAAGCAAATAAATATAAAAAAAATACTCGATATTGTCTAGTATCAGTCTAAAAACTCCCACATTGGTCGGGCTCTAATTTAGAATCCCAATAAACCTAACAAGCATGTCGTAGTACTCTAGGAGAAGGCTGGAGCGCTTGGGGAAACTTCTACAGGAAACTCTACACAGAAAGACACCCCTCCCACCCCCCGACAAGTTCGCAGATCTGAACCAAGTGCTGAGGCAAGAGTACTGATCACCGCATCACTTATGTTTTTCCCTTACTCAGTAAGGCAGGAAGATGAGTCCCAGGTGGACTCTTGCTTTAGATGTCAAATGCCCAGCATCCACCTGACATGACCTCCTCAGGAGAGGTCGTCAGGAGAGAAGTCTGACTGGAATGGTACACCTGTCAATCTACAATTCAGGTGTCCTAAGATGAACTCAGAAAGGACACGAACCTCCCCTGAAGAACAAGAAGGGCAAAAACTTGCTTGCTCTTGACTTCCAGTATGAATATGAATGCAGTGGATAAATCTGCAGAAATTATGCGATGCAATCATGTCTGCATGGGGCAGAAGCTCAAAGGAATCTTTCTAATGACTTGTAGAGGTAAAAAAGAAAAAAGAAAGTAGATTTTACCCAGTATCATTGTTTAGATGAACTTTTGACAACTGTGATAAGGTTTTAAGGTTTACTGACATAACAGGAGAAACCATAGAAACCATCGTTTTTTTCTCACTGTAATAAAAATAATTGCGTAAAGCCATCCTCTGTGTGCTGATCTGATTTGTTTGCAGTCATTAAATTAATCTGCTAATGACTGCTTTAAAGATTTATCGACAGTGAAATTGCTAAAAAGCACCTTGAAGTTTGATCTGCTGTCATTTAGGAACAGCAGTAACATCAACTAGATTTTCCATCGTCCGTAAATGTCACTGATGTGTATCACAACTGAACAGCGGGGCGAGGTGGGGGTGTTTTATGACTTTGACACCGTTAGAGTAATGTCAGCTCTGTCTTTGTCTGCGCTGCGTCTTCATGTGTGTTCTAGCTGAATATGTAAAGAAAGAGACAGCAGAGGGTGAGAGGACGTCTGCTTGCTTTCTCCACAAGTGTAAATCCTATATTTCTTTAGTCACTGGATTTTTGCATAGAAACCTTTTGATACTCTGACAATTGAATGTTCTCATTTTTTTTTCCAAGCAGCATATTAATGGACAGAGCATCAGTCCTTACTGTTTGCAAGCATACATCACTGTAAATCACTGCATTTCACCTGCTTTGGTACTAACGAAAGTGAAAACGGGTGCACTGGAGAGGCAACAAACAGGCGACTCCCAAAAAGTGATTTTTCTAAAGAACAGCACAACAGAGAGGCCTCCCAGTGGCGTCCGCTCTGTTCACAAATAAGAGCAAAAATGAGGTGTAAGAACATTTTGTCCAATTTAAATACAGCACTGTTTTGTTCTCTAACAGATCATTATGAGCCTTTGGTAGGGACAGTGGCTGATATTCAGATTATTAACAAGAAAATATTTAACTTTTATTGTTGCCTCTGGTTGAGAAGTTTATGGATTTAATTGGAGTCAGAGCTGATACAAATGGCTTCTGGCAACGCTCGGTTAAATCAGCAAATCCACTGAACAATCAGCTGCTATGTAATATTTTTGTTTAGCTAAAAAAAAAATATCAAGGAGAGATAAAAAGATAATAGATTATTTTGCCTTGAAGATGGAGCGAGTGATGTTTTGCTCATATAAAGCCACAATTCTAAAGCCTGCATATGGCAGTTCAAAGATGAGTTTCTTTGAATGTCAGTGGAAGATGCAAACAAAGATGACGCTGCCTTGATGGTCGGCATGTAGAACGCAAAACTGAGAAAATGAATGTCCTTGAGAACTGTGCAACAAAAAAACCAAAATGACAATTGACTGCACTCCTAGAAAAGTTGCAAAGAAGCATTAACAGTGCAGTAAACCTTAAACAACCAGCAGTGAGCAACTGCAATATGAAGTTGAACCAGTCTTAATAACTACACCCAGTCAGCCATCAAGACAAGCTGAACTCTCTGTTTTAAGCATTCTTTAAGCTATCTCAATAAAAAACATCCACCCTCCAATTGTCATCCATATTTTATGAAAACCCATAAATTTACCAATAGCCTCAGAATAACAACGGTATGATCTTTGGAGAAGGTCAGAAGGATGTAGTGTCCTTTACATGCCTTTTATTATGTTTGCACTGTGTGTTTCTTTCTAAGATATCATTGATTTTTAAAGTTGTCCCTGTCAAACAAAGCACCTCTCTGTTCTTGTTCTCATGCCGCGTAGTGCTCATGCATTGAAAATGTCTGCAAATCCTCAGATTGTGGTAGTATATGTGCATTGTTAAGTGAATGCAAGTCAGCTGGTTGGAGTTTGAGGGTGCAGCTGTCTCTGGAACCGGCTGGCCATTAGTGATAATGTTTTCCCCTACTACTCACCAACGTTGCTTCTGGAATGACCTAAGGGAAGCTCCTCAGGGACATTGTGAGTGGAGTTAATTACATCATCAAGTATTATATCAGATTAAACTTGCAAACCATGTGACAGACTAGAAGAAGACTCAATCTCACTGTTTAAAAAGGTTCTTACTCAATTTATTACCCTCTAAATGTTAAATGTATACATCTCTTTTACTCTGTGTAAATGACATTAAGCCAGTGCTGTGAGAAAATTTTTTGCCCCTTTCTTGGTTTTGAAAACACCTAAATTTTATGGTTCCAGCTTTTAAATGTAATGTAATGTAAACGATCTCGTCTGCCTTTCAGTAATTTTGATAAATCTAGAAATTTGCGCTGTTGGTTGAACCAAGCAAACATTGAAAAGGTGTCATTTTGAGCTTAGAGTAGACTCAGTTAAACCATTTGTGCCATCAATCAGAGCTGTGAAATCACAATTTAGTTTAGATATAGCTTCCAGGTGTGAAAAGAGTCTCTGTAAAAGGGTCAAATGTTTAATTTTTCATTTTGTCACAGAAAAACTGCTTTCGGTTTGGTTTAATTATAGGTAGGAAGGAAGGGCCACACAACATCCATTTGGGTAGTTACCCGCGTTTATGTCTGCATAAATTAGGTACCATAAACTGTATGCTTATATCTCCAACACTAACTAATCCAAACAAGATGTAGACAACCTTAAATGAATTATGATGGATCTACAGTTATAAAAGAGATGCTGCCTTTTCTACTGTAAGCATGTTTTAGAATAAAACTGAAGAGATGTTGAGAGAGAGTGATGTTTGCAAAAAAGTCATTAAGACAAATAAAGAGCACTAACCCACCTGTTTGTTCATGAATATGTAGATAAAGGGATTGATGACAGTGGACAATTTGGCCAGCAGTGACGGCATGATGGTCGCCTCTGGTGTCAAAAGATCATGCGGGCCGAAGGTTGCAAGCAGAGCTGCCACACCATAGGGCAGCCAGCAGACCAGGTAGCATACCACCATTGTGACAACCATCACCAGCACCCGCTGTTCTCTGCGACGGGTCACCACTGAACTCACGCTGCGGACCTGACAAAGAGGAAAAGACACTTTACTGATCTACTGTCATGATGCCAAAAAAAAAAAAAAAACAGACAAAAAAACAGTGGTGCTGCAATTTCAGCAGCTTGTAGACTTTTCTCCCCCAACAGTGGCATTAATCTCTGCTTTATTATTCCCTATGTCTGTGCCCCCCTGACCAGTTATAAAGCTGCCATACCTCCCCTCCAAAAGCACAACTCAGAGCTGACTTATGTAAAAACACACCTTAAACCAGAATGCAAACATTAGTTTTCAAAAACCAAAACACCTGATGCACAATAACCTAAGACCATAAATGCAGACAGCAGCACGATGAACATCAAATAATTCAATCAATTGGCGGGACCCACAGAGGCCTAGAGCAGTAAAAGCAATATTCTTTTAGCAACAACAGAGACTAATCTGTATGATTTAATACGCTGGAAATCATAAATAAATAATTTCTATCATACATAAAAGAAGATGCGATTTTACTCAGGTAAGAAAAGAAAAAGGAGAAAACATCATAAAAAGTTACTTTTGTCTTTTTTCCCCATTTAATTTTCATCAAACTGAATTTTCAAGGTGGGTTTACAAACTCACAAGAAAAGAAAGAAGACGTCCTCAGACTGAGAGTGCTTGGAGATGAGTAAGAATTTTATTTAATCTAATGAATAATTAAGTGTTCATATTCTTCTCAGTATCTAGATTTATACTTATTTTGTTGATGAAACCTTTAAAAAAAAACACAGGTATGGCTTTCTTGTGTTAGTGAGTTTATGACGTTATCAGTTAATGCCGGTGAACGCTTTAGTCACTGGGATTAAATCAGAACTGAAGCATTGTCTGTGCTGTTAAATGTTAAATGGACAAACATTAAATACTGGTCTCTTGTGGCATGTAATTAATTTAAACATGGACGTCATCCAACATGTCAACTACTTCCAGGTTTAAACATGCACTTGGCACGCACTGGTTTGTATTACAGACAACAAACATGCACTTGTGTTTAGGCACTTGTGCTTGTTTCCATTATGTGTCAACTGTTGAAATTTCAAGTAAAAAAATGAACATTTGGAGAACAAAATCACGTCTTCCACATTACTCTCAGCAAACTGTAGCCTCTCAATCCATGTGACAGCTGCTGTGTCAGCTGGACGTGGAGGATGTTTGAAGATTATTTCAAGCCTTTACCCCCTGAAGCACATTTTTAAGGCAGAGTGTGCTAGAAAAACTAAGATATGTTTGGACATGTGACAGCATCAGGTCAGACATAGCGCACAAAGTGTCACACGATCAAGGACATGTTCCATCACATTGCTGGGTTGACGGTTGGAGTTTGCATACAAGCAGAATGTGTGAGCATCTCTAGCTTTTCTTTGGAAATGATGAATCTGAACTAAGTTATAGATGTTAAGTAGAATGATAAGTAAAACATGGGCATCAAAGGCTCCTGTACACAGCAGTGGACAGAAGCTCAAGACTTTCCCTGATGAGTTTCTGCAGGAATCAAAATCTCATCAGTACTAAGCTGAACAAACATTTGCCATATTTCATGCCTGAGAGATTTAAAGCATGTCCTACAGACCTCATCTGGTTGAAAGAAGAGTACATCTGGATCTTCTCTGTAAATAAATATTGTCTAATGTTATGAATATATATTAGTTTGAACTAGTCTCAAAGTAAAAAGTGTTTGTACTGTGGCACAAAGGGCAAAATTGCAATTCAGCCCTTCTGGTCATTTGTCCCAGGCAAAAGCAATTCAACAAGCAGTCTATGCATCCGTAATTCCTGAATGGAAGGAAAGTCCAGACCTTACTGTCCAATATACTGAAGGAGCTGAAGGATGAATGAGATTAAATGTGTACAGTTGTATGCAGAGCAGAAGGTTCAGTCTGCATCCTGAATCTTAAGTCTGCAACTCTTCACAAGGAGGAGATGAAAAGTTCTTGCCAGCCCATAAAACTGCAACTCTAGGCAGCACAATGTTCTCATCATTTCCTAATCAAATAGATCAGTTTTTATGGACATCAACTTCATTTTTATAAAATCACCCAAGAGATGACAGCACGGGGATAGAAAAAAGTATTATTAAGAAAGCTTTGTGTAAACCAGAGGGACAGATGCAGAAAGGAGTGGAGTAGTCAGATTACCAGATAAATAAAACTGTCTAGAGGCAAAATGTACAGCTCTGTGAAAAAGCATTCTTCTTAGTTTTTATATTTCAGATAATCAAGCAAAATTTAATATTAGACAAAGATAACCTGGGTAAATCCAAAATAAAGTTTTAAAATGATGATTTCATTTATTAAGGGGGAAAAAAGCCATCCAAACCTACCTGGTGCTGTGTGGAAAAGTAATTGCCCCTTAACCCTAATGACTGGCTCTGCTACCCTTGGCAACAAGAACTGCAATCAAGGAATTTGAATTAACTGACAATGAGTTTTTTGACTAATGTACCCCAAAACTTTCATTTTGTTTTTTTGTCCTGCTGCCGAACCCAAGCACCATCGAGCCTCAGGACATAAACCAGACATTATCCAGCCCCAGACTATCACACTACCACCACCATGTTTGGTATGATTTTCTTTTTATGAAATGCTGTTAGTTAGATTTTTTTGGAAGGCTTAATTTCTGTAACAGATTAGACTTTTTCTCATCAGTCCACAGGATATTTTCTGTGAGTCTTTCTGTTCATCTTGGTTAACGGTGGCTTTCACCTTGGATCTCTTTCTTA
Source organism: Copadichromis virginalis (assembly GCF_057382275.1). NCBI lineage: Eukaryota > Metazoa > Chordata > Actinopteri > Cichliformes > Cichlidae > Copadichromis > Copadichromis virginalis. The sequence continues at coordinate 18,167,618 of NC_140626.1, read as the reverse complement.
TTGTTGAATCATGAACTCTGACCTTAACCAAGGCAGCTAATGCCTGCAGTTCTGTAGATGTTATTCTGTTGCTCATTTAACTGCATTTTGCATTTACTCGGGTCACCATTGTCTAACATCAAACTTTGTTTGATGATGTGAAACATTTAAAAGCGAGAAATACTCAGTGCTATTGAATATTCTGACCTCACATTTAGTCCTATTTTGGTAATATAAATTATTACAAAAATTCCAACTTAAAGGGGTCAACTTCAAGGGGAGGTATTAGATTTAAATTATTTGCTCTAATTGCATTGGTGGATGCTTAAATTAAACATAGATTAAAGATGGTTTAAACAGGTTTAAGCAGAGATGGATAAACTCGCAAAAAATAAGGTCAGCCAAAAGCTTAGGCTTTGTGTTCTGACCTAAATGCTTTAATTTAATAGTTTAATTCTTAAAACATTAGCTCAATTTTTTGCTAAAGAATTGGAGACAAATAAATGAATTGAATTGAAATAGTGTGCAGACTTGTTCCCCCTTTTAGAAAGACAAAAATATATTAAATGGTGCAGCCACCATTTAAAGTGTATGACTATTAAATTTTATCAAAATTATTTCGCATCACATCAAACTTTGGCAACTGTTTAATACATCTCATAAGCTGAGGGTTACATTAAGAAAGCTCCTTTTAAAGTCCTAATGGTAGTTATACAGAATCTCCTCGAAAAGACAACCCACGGTGAAATTTCCTGTCTGTTTCACCAGTTCCAAAGTATTAAATTTAACCATATTAGTAAGACTGTTACACATAAAGCAAGCCAATGGTTTGAACTTCCTTTCATTTTCAGTCTAAGAGTGGTGAGGTTACTCGAGGCTGTCACTCTGTTTAAAGTCATCAAGGTTGCAAAGAAGCTCTAAAAGGTCAGGGACAAGGGCACAGAGTTCCACAGGAGGCAACAGTAATGTTGCTTTTTCCACTCACTGGGGAGAAAGCTGTCGCATCCCATGTCAATTACAGTTTTGCAGACTGAGTCTGAGTTGCTCACCTTAACAGTGAATGACTTGCAAAACAGCTCTACCTGCTCTATCTGCAAAGCTTCTGCTGAGGTGTTTTTCAATGCTGCTACCAAACCACTCCTATAACCTGCTATTACTGGAGGGATCTTCTCTTTTGGTCATTTGTTTACATTCAGTGCCAGTACGTACACTCTACTCTTTCATCGCTATGTTTGTCATTTTAGCTTATTTTAAAGCCTCCTTTCTACTTTCTTTTTCAGTCCTGACTGGTAATCATGGGTACCTACTACTCTTTTTCTTGTCTCTTCATTCTGAATAAGAGAAAAAACTGGAATCCAATAGCTTTATTTGCACTCAATAGCCAATTCTTGCCTTCTGCTGGAGGCCTCCAGCTAGTCTGTGGAGATGCATTTCATCGCCTTCCTCTCGTCAGTCATGTGTCACATTGTGCTTTTTGTTTTTGTTTGATTTGAGGTGCAATATAACTTTATTCTCATAGGATGTCAATCAAAATTTGATCCAAGATGATCGTCATGGGGTTTTTTTTTCAAGCTAAAATAATTGTGCTTGCCTTTGCATGTTTGCAGACTGAGATTCGGAGTCATTTTTAGTAGTAGCACCTGTAGTATCAGTTTATAAACCTGTGCATCAGCAATCAACCAAAAGTAACCTAATAATAGAATAAAATCTATATAGGCAGAAAACAACAAGTACATTTAAAACAATATATTGATATATATCATTATGATAATTAATGCATAAAGATTTGATGACAAGTCTTTGTGGTACTTCACACACAAAAGCTCCGTCAGCTGAAAATTATACACCAGGTTCTTGCAGTACACGTATTCTTAAAGAAGCTTTAAGGCTAAGAAACAGAAACATTTTAATAAATATGTTTGAAATCTCTGACGGGCCCCATCAATAAAACAGATACTTTGCTGACTTTGTTTTTCTGCCAGTGAATGGGAGTAGTGCATTTCAGTAGATTCTCATTTTTTTTCAAGGTTTAACATATCAGCTGTCAGTGTTGTGTGCTGCAATAGAAAAGAGCGAAGTGTTTACAGAACCAGGATGCTGTGTTTGTTAAACCAAGAGCGGTTTAGTTATGAGATTGTTTTAGAATGGGGAACACTTTCTGATTAATTTCACTTAATTTAGCTACTTGGGGATTAAACTATTTTTATTACATATTATCAGGCACATTAAGACTATGAAGGGAGAATGATGGTTTTTGTTCTTTAATTAGTGGCAAAATTAACCAGCTTTAAACCGCATCTTTAGCCACTTTGTTAGCAGTTTGTCTTTAAAAAAAACACATTTATTCATATAATTATGTAGCTTAATCTGTGAAAAATGCCACAGATAATACAGTTTGACTGGCATTAAACGGTATTTCTGCACCAACAAGGTGATTCCCAAAGAACTATTGGTTATTGTCCACTTGACATCTCTCAACATGGTGTGGAGAGAGTTTAAAGAAGTCTGAAGAAATTGAGTGGAAGCTCTGTCATGGTTAGGGGCTGCATTTCAGCCAGTGGTACTGGCGATACTGGAAAATTGAAAGAATTATGAACATAGAAAAGGCCTGCCATGCAATACCAACTGGCAACAGAATTTGCCTCCCCAGATTTCAACATTATTAAAGCAGTGTTGGATCATCTTGACAGATAAGAGAATAAAAAGCAGGCAATATCCAAAAAAAGAGCTTTGAATGCATCACACCAGTTGCACCTTGCTGCTGTCTGTGAAGGTTGTATGACGTCACATCAGTCACACAGGTTAGAAACGCGCTGCTGTCACACCCGTCACACTGCCCGTCACACCTGTCACACCATGCTGCCTGCGCGGTTTAACTGGCAGCTCGGTTTAACGGGTATTACAGTTTCATGGGTAGTGTGTTTTTATAGGCAGCGCGGTTTAACGGGCAGCGCGGTTTTATGGGTAGCGCGGTTTTACGGGTAGCGCGGTTTCACGGGCAGCATGATTTCACGGGTAGTGTGTTTTCATAGGCAGCGCGGTTTCACGGGCAGCGCGGTTTCATGGGCAGCATGGTTTCACGGGTACCACACTGTCATGGGTAGCGCGGTTTGTCACACCTGTCAAACTGCGCTGTCTATGAAGGGGTATGTTGTTCGTGTGAACTGACCATGTGAGATCCTCTGCCAGATGTACAGCTAGGAAACGGAAGCTGTTCAATCTTTCCACAGCAGCGCTGTTGATGGTGATCGGGTATGTGCTTTACTACACCTCTAGAAGGTCATGGGTGACTGTGGCTCATGGGGTTGAGAAGCGCATCTGTAACTGGAAGGTCGCCGGTTCGATCCCCGGGCTCTCTGTCCTGGTCGTTGTGTCCTTGGGCAAGACACTTTACCCTACCGCCTACTGGTGCTGGCCAGAGGGGCCGATGGCGAGATATGGCAGCCTCGCTTCTGTCAGTCTGCCCCAGGGCAGCTGTGGCTACAACTGTAGCTGCCTCCACCAGTGAGTGAATATTCATTCGCTCACTGTAAAGTGCTTTGGGTGCCTTGAATATAAATCCAATCCATTATTATCATTAGAAGTCCACTATCATCTCTTTTTTTTTTTTTTTTTTTTTTCTAAATGACATCAGAAACAGCAGTATGCGACATTACGTGATGGCAGAGCTTCAGTTCATCCTTTGTCATTTTTTTTTTTTTTTTTTTTAATAAATAGGACAGGGGGAATGAATGAGAGAAAGAGGGGGAGAGGAAGAAAGAAAACCAAAGGGGAGAAGAGACGGTGAGAAGGGGGGGGAAGAGAGAGAGAAAAAAAAAAGAACTCCTGGGTCACCTGTATGGAGAAAAAAACAAAAAAAACCAAAAAAAAAACAAACAGAGGAGACAGCAAACAACAAAGAGCAACATAATAATAGAGAAAACAAAGCACCATCACAATAAACTAGCTAGTCATAGATATCAATATTTACTAAATAATAAACGATATTGTGCAGCACGCAAGATAGACAGCGCACAGTGTGCTTTGAGGCAGCAGCCAAGAAAGCTTTAGTCCGCGTCTGTGAATACCCATGTGTGCATACCTGTGTGGATCAGCATGCTTGCATTCCAAAGGTTTCTCCATGTAATGATCTGCTAGGGAGTGTGGGGGGGCCACAGCCCCGTCTTCCAGGGTGTGAAGCGGGTATGGAGGAGATCAAAACTCCAGACATCCAGAGGCCCCCAGAACACAAGAGACCATGGAAGACCAACAGAGGGGCAGCCGCGCCACTGTTCCAGTAAGAGCTGAGGAGAGTCCCAGATGAGGGCTCGCCCAGCAGCCGCGGAGTCATGCAGCCACTATCATCTCTTCTGTTTTTGTGACATTGAGGGTGAGATGGTTCTCTTAGCAATAAAGTTTAAAGGCACTGAGATCCTCCTTCACAATAAAATAAGAGATACTAGTGGCCGTGCAGTCGTAGGTGTAGAGTGAGGATAGGAGAGAGCTCAGTATACACCCCTCACGTAACAACGCGCTGCCATCTGCAAAGGCTGCGTAACATCATACCAGTGACATCGGATACACAGGTCACACCTCGCTGCGGTCATACCCGTCACATAATGCTAATGCTAATGCTAAATTGTTTTAAATTACGGGCTCCGAGGTTTCAATAAAACTGTAAAGGATTACAAATGTGGAGTAAAGCAAGCAAAACTCACATTGCTAGCAAAGATGCAGAAGCCTGAAGGAACTCTTCTCCCTCTTCAGTTTCAGTTTCTTCTGCTTGGTATGTGGCTTGAACAAACACACTCAAGAGATTCAATCGCAAAACTAAGGGGATGGCTTTATTTGTTTGTCCTGCAAGTGTGAAAAATACATGCTGTGTAAGCAAGGGATTATCTTAACCCCAGGTAACCTTACGCCTACGCCGCTGTGAGACGACAAACATCAGCACACATACAAGGCAGCAAAGCAAAGCTAAACGCATTCCCCAGCTGATGCCAATCTTCCTCACCGTGAGCATTTTCTCTTGTCTGTCTCCACGGGAAGCTGCATTTTGCTGCGGTTAATTAGAAAACTTGCCAGCGATCCTCACGCAACATTCGATTATAAAATCACCACATCACAACAAAGCTGAGAAAGTATTTTTAGTATTTTAGTATTTATTTATTTATTTATTGTCATTGTCAAGAACAATGAAATTGCGTTTGGGGCTTCCATACAACCCAAAAAAAAAGAAGAAAATAATAAATACCCCTTAAAACCCAAGTGTACATATTTAACCCAGTGTGACTCCAATGCAATAAGACAATCCTTAGCAATAATGTTCGTAGAAATTCAGACAAAGACCTGAGAAACATGACAAAATACAACAATGCAACCCATTCAATATTATTGTACTGTGAGATATGATAGTTATCTATTTAAGAAAGAGGGGGGGGGGGGGCAGGAGGGGGAAGAGAATAAAGATATGATGCACCAATGCAGACCAGTTCATTGCTATTAAGAAGTTGGATATGGTTATTGTCCGTGAGAGGGGGGCAGAGAGTTCAGGAGCCTCACAGCCTGTGGATACAGGCTGTTGGCCAGTCTGGATGTTCTGGCCTGTATAGACCTGTACCTTCTCCCTGAGGGCAGCAGATGGAAAAGGTGGCGCGCAGGGTGATGTTGGTCCCGCAGGATACTGTGCACCCTCCTCAGACAGCGAGTGGGGAAGATATTACTGATCTCTGGCAGACTTGTTCCAATAATTCTGCCAGCTTCTTTCACCACCCGCTGGAGTGCTTGCTGATCGGCCTTGGTGCAGCTGGGGAACCACACTAGAAATCCATACGTCAGAACGCTGCTGATGGCACAGTTGTAGAAGTTCAACATCAGAGATCTGGGAATGTGTGCGCTCCGCAGTCTCCTCAGGTAGTAGAGGCGCTGTTGGGCCTTCCGTACAACTGAGGTGATATGGTTGCCCCAGGACAGGTCCTCGGTCACAGTTACCCCCAAGAATTTAAAACTGCTCACCCTCTCCACCGCCTCACTGCCAATGAAGAGAGGCAGATGGTTGTTATGACCCCTCTTCCGGAAATCTACAATGATCTCCTTGGTCTTTTTGATGTTTAAGACCAAGTTATTGTCGTGGCACCATGACTCTAGTTGTTGCACCTCTGTCCTATAGTTTGTCTCATCATTGTTGGATATAAGTCCGAGCACTGTAGTGTCATCTGCAAACTTAACAATGAGATTGGACGCGCAGGAGGAAATACAGTCATGGGTGAAGAGAGTGTATAGCAGAGGGCTCAGAACACACCCCTGAGGGGCACCGGTGTTGACCACAAGGGTGGAAGAGGTGTTCTTACCCACTCTGACACTCTGTCTACGGTTAGTGAGGAAGTCCACAATCCAGTTGCACAGAGAGGAGTTAAGTCCCAGTTGGTGGAGTTTGGGACGGAGTTTGTATGGCCGGATGGTATTAAAAGCCGAGCTGTAGTCTACAAAGAGGAGCCGTGCATAGGTGTTCCTGTGTTCCAAGTGCTTCAGTAATGTGTGCAGCACTGTGGCGATCGCATCCTCGGTTGACCGGTTCTCCCTGTATGCAAACTGGTGCGAGTCCAGGGATGGTGGAAAAGCAGCTCTGATGTGTTTAATGACCAGTCTCTCCAGGCATTTGGCGGGAATGGGGGTGAGTGCCACAGGTCTGAAATCGTTCAGACATGTGACATTTGACTGTTTTGGGATGGGAACGATGGTTGCTGCTTTGAAACAGGATGGTACCAGTGAACAGGACAACGAGGTGTTATATATAGAGGTGAAGACGTCCGCCAGGTCCGCAGCACAGTCTTTTAGCACTGATAAGGATTAGGATCCTTATCAGCTCATTAACCAGAGGGACTATCAGTTCAACTCTTGTTTTAAGATTCTGGCAACAAGTTTGTTTTAATAAATCACTTATCAACTTGGTAATTAGAATGATCGCCACCAGCCGTGAATGAAAGATTTCTAAGTCGCAGAACTAATACATGAAACAAAGAGCTATCTTCCTGCCTTAGGGGCTTACTCTGTAGAATCATGGCTTAATTTAGTGGACAGAAAGAAACAATCTTTCTCAAACTTTCCTCAGTATCTTTCTGTGAAAACAAACTGCATATTGTTCTTTTATTGACCAGCAAAACCAGCAGATCTGATGTGGTTAAGCGAAATGAAAATGTCACTGACTGTTCAGTATAAAAGAAAATTCCCACTGATTGCATCCATTTAGCTTTTTATTACAGAGTGACAGGAAGGATTTATTAGCACACTTTCTCTACCACTGCAGTGATTGTTTGGCTGTATAATATAGCTGACATATTTATCAAGTTACCTAACAATTCTCAACCTACATGTGTCTCCAGTGAATAAAAGTCCAGTATTTACACTCCTCGTTTGCTCTGCACCAAGTCCTGAGACACCAACTTCTGGGTCATTTTAGGCGCTCTCCCTTAAAGCCAACATTTTTCTGATTGGATGCCGGTGGCCTAGCAGGTGACTTTGACTGAGATGATTGAATATAGAGCCAAGAATAAAAACTCCCTGAATGCTAGTGTCTGGATCACTCGTACATGTACACATGTACATATACTGACTTAATTATATAAAACTTTGGCTACTTATGCTTAATCTGAACCATGTTAGGAGTGCACATTTGTAGACCAATTCTGCTTTACAATAATGATCTGAGATCATGAATGAAGATGATCTGTTGTAATCTTACAAGAAATCCAACTCTACAGATGAGCCTTTAATGGCAGATGCAAATAGGAAAAATATGGAGTGCAAAAATGTAAAGAAAGTGGAAATCAAAGCACAAGGAAGCATCCCTGAAGAAATTAACAAAGAAACATTACCAGACGACTTGACAAGGACAGAGAGGAAACACGGGTCTTTATACACACAGAGACTAACTGGTAATGAGAAACAGGAAGGAGAGGGTCACAGATGAATATAATTAACAAACAGGTAAACACACTTCATAGTAAAACAGGAAGTAAACAAGGGAAACATGGTCACAAACAAGAAGTATGAGACAAGGAAACAAAAAGGACCAATGCATAAACACAGAGTGAGTCAGGCACAGATATAACAGGAATGCTGGGAAACCTACTTTGACCATATAATAATAATAAAAATAGATTAAAATGAAAAGACAAGAAAACAAAACCTCAACAGAATATATGTCAAATAGACACAATAATAAAATATTTTGCAATGTAAAATTCTGTCCAGAGACCAGTTGGCAACCTTCTGGCAACCACTGATCACAGGGGAAACGTGTATTTGGGGCTAGGTGAAGTTGGTTGTGGAGAGGTGTGTAGTGCTACACCACAAGCATCCTTGCAATTGCTTTGGCAGTGGATAAAGATGAAACCATGAAGTGCAACAGATACCAGAACTGGAGACAAACCAACATGTTTCAAAAAGCCCAACTTTTACTTTGAAGGGTAAAGTTTCCAGTTAGCATCACACTTTCCTCACGTGTTTTCAGTGCAGCAGCCTTTTTCCAGCTGATTTTACCTGGAAATAGTCAGCAGACATTCACCAACTTGCTGCTGAATCTACATTTTATATCTCTAGACCTGTGTGACTGAAGACTAAAGCTACGTCCACACATACCCGGGTATTTTTGAAAACGCAGATTTTTCTCTGCGTTTGCATCTTTCGTCCACACGTAAACGACGTTTTCGGTCACTGAAAATGGAGATTTCTAAAAACGCCTGCCAGGGTGGAGACTTTCAAAAACTCAGTTTTTGCATTTACGTGTGGACGAGAAAAATGGTGAAAACGCAGCGTCAAAGGTGTGCGCCACGTTATTGTTTCAGTGAAATGAATTTCTACAATACTGTTACTGTTAATTGTACTCTCTGCAGTGTTTAAATGCTTACATATACACACACAGTTACTGTCCCTCCACACATACGACTCGGTTCTGCTTCTATGCCCCATCTTTGTTTACTTTTTCCCACCGAGGCTTCTAGACTTCTGATTGGCCAACATTTCTGCACGGTTAGGAATATATCTCCACCTGTTGCTTTGGCATGTTCCTAGCAGCGTTTTTCTTCATTTCTGCGTTTACGTGTGGACGGGATTCTTTTTTAAAACGAAAATGAAAAATCTCAGTTTTCAAGAATACCCGTGTACGTGTGGACGTAGCCTAAGAACCATAGATGTAGAAAGTAAGCACCAGCACAACAACACAGAGAACATTAACTGAGACTCAGAAATCATCAGAAACAAGAATGAAGACAGAAGAAACCATCTGTCTATGACTATATCTTTTTTTTGTTTGTTTGCTTGTTTGTTTAACACACTTGTTTAATATGAATAAAACCAGACACAGTTTTCTAAAAAATCTTAATCATTACCAAAAAAAAACTGTTTATGTAAGATGATCCAGGTTTGACTTGGTGTCGACCACAGGAAACTGTGAAGGGCATTAAAAAAAACAGAGTGTATACAGTAACTGCCAAAACGACATTAAAAAAATATCGCAGCTGTCAATCTCAATAGTCATCTTCCTGCTCAGCTATACTCTCTGCTTGTTTTTTTTTTTTTGGGGGGGGGGGTCCTTGTTCTCTACACCTACATCCATCAATGTACCTGCCATCACTGACAGGATGCAGTATGCTAAGAGACTTCTCACTACATCTGGCCCGTCTTCCTCTGCTTAATTAATTCAGATGGCGTCACTGATAAAGTAACCGAGTCTGCAGCATCACTTTCTTTATCTGTACCAACTGCTCCACTCCTTGTCTCCATATCTTAAGGAATTTAATCACAGTTTACAATAGAATGTGAATTTAAATGATGCTTTGAAATCTGATATGGTTAATGTAATAAGGTTTAATCCTCTTTGGACAACAAACATGCACATTTGCAACATATTTTTGGGACAATCCATCTGATGGGTTGAAATATCTCAGTATGGATAAAAGGAAGCCAACTGATGGTGACCTCCAGAGATTACCAGCCTCCACGTTAGCGATGCAGAAGAAGACTGACTTTGAAAAGTTACAATGTGACGTGTTTGCATTTAGTATGGGGTCATGCTTTTAATGTTAATACAACCAAAAAAGTTGCATTATTGAGACTTCAGTGAAGGTGTGTAACTATTTTCTTCTTCGCTTACTCACAGGTAACACTGCAATACAGATAATATTTGAACTAGTGATTATTGCATACAGTTACACTTAAATTGAGTCTCTGCTCCAAACAACTAGTAAAAAAAAGTTCCTTATGCTTGCAGGCATGGAAAAGACCCAGAGAAGCACGGTACATGAACCAGCAAATGGTGTGGCAAATTAAATTCTTGTGCAAACAACATCAACACAGACAACACCCACAGGGCTAATAGAAACGAACAGTTCCCACAGTTAATGTGAAGACATATGATGCACAGCCGAAGACTGAGGCAACCCTAATTCTTAGACTCACTGTGCATGTAGCTGTCACAGATTAACATGAAGGACATACATCACAACGAAGGCAATGACAAACAGGCATCCATGCAGAAAGAGAACAAGGGGGCCATTGTTTGTGTATAAACAGACAAGCAGAATATTTACAGCAGTGATTTGGAAATAGTTTTATCAATTAACTTATATAATTTTTTCATCCATCCATTCGCTTCCGCTTATCCTTTTCAGGGTTGCGGGGGGCGCTGGAGCCTATCCCAGCTGTCATAGGGCGAGAGGCAGGGTACACCCTGGACAGATCGCCAGTCTGTCGCAGGGCCAACACACAAGGACAGACAACCATTCACACCTAGTGGCAATTTGTATTATCCAATTAACCTATCCCCACAAGCTGCATGTCTTTGGACGGTGGGAGGAAGCCGGAGTACCCGGAGAGAACCCACGCAAACACGGGGAGAACATGCAAACTCCACACAGAAAGACCCGTCCTGATGGTGGAATTGAACTCAGGACCTTCTTGCTGTGAGGCAACAGTGCTAACCACCGTGCCACCGTGCTGCTTTTTTCAAATGAATTTATTTCAACTATTTGACGGGTTAGGCTCAATCACTCAACATGATCTTCACTTAGTTTTATATTTGTGAAAGACATTTTCAGATTATTATTGTAAATATTTCCCATTTTTCCTTCAATCATCACAGATTATGACCCTAAACCCAACACTAATGCTATACAGAAGACACAAAAATGCCCATTCTGACATGCTTCAAAAGCTATATGTTTGGTACTTTTTGATGTTCTCTAAAGTTAGTGTTGGGGTTACCACTGACAGCTTAAACACATTTTGCCTTTTTAAGTTTGTTGCAAACTGATTTTGCATTACTCTGTTAAATCCTTCACCGATTTCTGGTTGAAGTGTAGAAGATTTTAGCCTAAACTCTGAACCTCAGAGATGGTTTTATTAATTTCATCAGCACATATAAACTACTAGGTACAAATCTTTATAGGTTATGAGATCCTAATAACAAATTTTGAGATCTGTGTTTATATCACAAACTAACACAAAGAAAACTATCTGTCCTTTTAGCAGTACAGCTGAATCAATGTGTCCTCTGCTGCCTGCAGTAAATAATGCAGGATTATCCATGATGGATTACAGTTTGTTCAGTGACCTTTCTTCCACAGCTGTAAAAATGTCCAATTTTCAGCCAGTCACAGAAACAGCCTTCCAAATACGCTTATTCAGCCTGGTGGTGTTAATCGCTCTGATGTCTGTGTAGGTTCTCAGTCATCCAGGAAAAAAGAAGGCAACTGGACTTCTTTAAGTTTGTGAATACATTTCACTTGGCATCCAAGAGGCTTCTCCAGAGTCCCAGGTATTAGACACCTGGAACTACTCACCAACTTAAAGAAGTCCTCCAGTCGCTTTCTTTTTTCAGATTTCAAGCTGCTAGCTAAAATGCTGCTCTCCCTGCAGACCACAGCTAAGTGCACTACTTCATTTTGCTGCACACATTGAAGGATCAGCTTCCTTAGAAAACAGAGCTCTTGCTCTTGCACTTTTATGCTACAGCCTACTGTTGAAATGGACAGCCAGGTACACGTACCCCTCTACCACATAAACATCCCATCCTAGGACAGACACAGACTGTAGCTGTCTTTTTCCTTCTGAAGTTGATCACCATTTCTCTGGTCTTATTCAGGTTCAGAAGCAGATTCCTCTCACACCACTCCACAAATCCACTAGTGTTTTGTACTCCTACTGCCCATTCAACCACTGTAAAATCAGATTATTTCTATATGTGGCATGGTGAGCAGGAATGGAGGAATGGAGACAGCACAACCCCCTGTGCAGCTCTGCGCAGTCTGACATGCTGCAGCTTGTTTGTCGGGTAGTCAATAATCAATTTTTGCAGCATGTCATAAAGATGACACAACAGTAGGACAGTGGGAGCACTGTTTGTTCACAATAGGAGGGCCCTGTGTTCAAATTCACCAGCCAGCTGTGTGGACTTGTGCCTGCATGGGTTCTGCAGCCTCGTCTCACAGTCCAAAGACAGGCATGCTGGGTTAAATATCCCTAGATGTGAATGTGAATGGGCATCTATGTCTCTGTGTTTGCCCTGCAACAGTGGTGAGCTGTTCAGGGTGTACCTCACATTTTGCCCAGTTTGATTGCCCAGTGAGATTGCTATTAAACATGAAGGAGGAGGTGGGACCTCAATATCACATCTCCACCCCCATCTGCTTTACAGAATATCCTTACAAATGAGCAGGGAGCCCACTGGCTCCACTTCTGTTAAGTTTTATCCAAAGATTCTATGTTATGCACCCACCATCATATGGTCCATATGGTTTAGTAACTCATCTCTGACCTTGAGTATGTAACTCATCCCATCTCTCCACCTAAAGAACAGCTTACTTTGGAGCTGCTTCTGTGTAAATTGTTAAAATCATAATATTATAATGTTTAACCTAATTAATGACCCTAATAGAACGACATATTACAGACAGGCACCATCAGCCTGAAAAGAAGAATGCATTTATATTCATGAATAAAAAGAAGTTAACATGTGTCACCATCAGAGATTGGCAGTAACGCGTTCGCGTTACTGTAATCCGATTACTTTTTTCAAGTAACGAGTAAAGTAAGGGATTACTATTCCAAAAACGGTAATTAGATTACCGTTACTTTCCCGTAGGAACGCTGCGTTACTGCGTTACTAAAACCGTGATTTTTTGCGAGAATGTCTCATGACAGTGACGTAAGCAAGTGCAACGTTCGTGACTACAGCTGTGTGCAGATCAACAACGGACAATATATCGAGTGCAGGAGAGAGTATGAGCATGCAGCATTTAAAGCGTGGAAGTACTGACCTTACTTTGAGTTTGATTCCATAAAAAGTGACAAAAACATTAGTGTCCGTTGTGCGTGGGAAGAAAACTTCTTTTTACAGCGAAAAAAACCCCGTAACTTCCAAGCAAGCACCAAGTGCGCTACAACGTAATGGGAAATTCACAGAGAAACTCGCGGAGTCTTCCACTGACCGCTGCGGCACACCTGCACCAGGGTAAACCTCCACCTACCCAACTCCTGCTTTACAGGTGAAAATAGAGCAAAAGGACCGCTAGTCTTTGACTTTATTTATTTTCTGCTGTGTTTTACTTGCATCTATTTGAAAGAGTGAGTGTAAACACAAAAAAAAAATTATTTTATGTGCTGGAGTGTGCAGAAAATAGGTTTAAATATTAAACAAATTTCTTCCAGTCAGAGAATGTTGCATATAATTAAATTTTTGCTTGATGCATAAAGTTAAAAGATTAAAACGAATAAAATAAGTTTTAAAAAGGGACTTTTCCATTTGATTACATTTTGTATGATGGATTATGCAGAAAAAGTAGAATTGGGCTATATCACCTTTTCAGGTTGTAAATTGTGTTTTTAAAAAGTAACTAAGTAACTAAGTAATTAATTACTTTTAAAAATAAGTAATCAGTAAAGTAACAGGATTACGTTTTGGGGGAAGTAATCAGTAATTAGTTACTGATTACTTTTTTCAAGTAACTTGACCAACACTGGTCACCATATTACATGCAATGAAATAAAAGTAAAAGAAACATTGGCAAATCAGCGTTCCTTCTCTTGTACATTTTTCATAACATTCACATGTTTTTTGTTTGTTTTTTATTTGGGCTTTTCCATAAAGAGTTTTCGGCGCTACAGTTAGCCGGCGCTGAGCGTGAAAGCCTGTATCCTCGAGGTTTAATGAAGTGCCTCAGCAGTGTGTAATGGAGACAGTTGCCTATAATCTTGTCATTAACACCACGCTGCAGACTGAAGCTCTGTGCTGCTCTTCATTTTTCTTACCAAACTACCATTTTCAGCTTTCTAATGTGAAAATCAGTCAAAGTCAGGCTTTAAAATATTGAATGTTACTGTTACTAGTTATTGATATTCACTGACCAATCACAATATTTACCTGATTGTTGTTGTTTTTTTGTTACATGAAGATCTTGAATGACCATTTGTCATCTGTTTCTGTGCTAAGTATAGTACGATTGTATGTGGCAGGTAATGGAGTATTTTGCTTTACAGTCCACTGATTCGTGCTCTTACGTTTTAAAGTTATATGGATTTTACATATGAGTAATAATGTCACACTGATGATGTAGCTAATGCTACTAGCTGGTAAAAACACTGTGCAAGGCAGACTTAATCTCATTATTGTTGGAATGATTGAGGCATTTTCTATCTTTGCATATATATCTTGCCCTTATGTCTGATTAAAATGATGTATTTTCATAAATACAGCAGTATGTGGTAAGCAAGATAATGCAGAAGTTATATTTAAGTTTAAATTAGCAGAAATTCCATTATTTTAAATAATGGAAATCCCTATGGCCCAGAAGCTTACTTTTCTCCACTCTTAGATCCTTATGGTGTCAAAAAGCCAAGAACTATTTAATATGGGCATAAGGCAGAATGCTAAAAAAGAATGAAGCTGGAAATAAGCAACAAAATCCTAGTTTAATCCATAGAGCAAAGCACTTTAAACCAGGAGAGGAGGGAAATAGAAAGATTACACCTGAAGGGAATAATAATACTCTAAATCCTAAAGTGTGAAATTTATCTTCAGCTTTTTCCTCCAAGTTATAGTCCTGTGGTTTGTGTTTGTATTATGTGAAGTTAAACTCATTTTGAAAATAAATAAATAAACTACATCAAAATAAATTATTAGAAAATGTTTAAACAACAAACCAGAAGCACTCTGAGAGCATAAACCTCCTCCAAATTTCACTCTCTAGGTAGTATTTAATTTTAAGGAAAAATTATTAGAATTTGACCTCCTTCAAGGTCATAAATACAGAAGTCAAATGTGAGATGATATCTTAAATATCTATGCTGTACTTTCTATATGTTGACAATACACAACACACAAAATGCTTGAACTAGAGGAACTCCAAACCTCTGATTGGTAGTGTAAATAAAACCATTAATATTTAAAACAGAACTGAGCACACAACCTAGTTTCAGACATAACCGGAGCCGTTACAACAGTTCACCGGCTCAGCAGCAATATGAAGACACAATTTATGACTGTCATCCAGAATTCAGGTCATGATTTCCCATTTTTCTCTGTCTGCTCTTTCTTGCTTCGAGGTATCAATTATGCTCTGGCACATATGATGTGGCTTCAGAGGCTTTTAAAAGAAAACTCACAGCTGCAGTTTGACCCGAGCCTCCCCGACCGGCAGCGAAGGCGTAAAGTTAAAGACAAGAGAAGAAAACGATGTTGGCAGCTTTAATGGACGGTTGTTGAAAAGTCAAACCTGATCGGTGGTTCAAATTTCTCAGCTTTCAAGCTCAAGTCTTTGAAATGTTTGTACTCATGTTACCCGCTCTCTTGTCGGCTTTGCAGCCCCGGGCTATACAGTAAAGAGAGGCTTATGATACACTCGTGATTCGATTGAAGTCGTAGATAAGGGGCCGCTCTTGTGCTCTACATATAAATCACATAATGTATAGATGACCTTGTGGTGTCTCATCTCAAATCTGGGTCATTTCCACACAACTGTCTTGACAGTCACATCTCATGACAGAATTAGTGTTCTGTTTCTCCCGAAAGGCTCATTTTCTCACTTTGGAACAAACGCTCTCATAACATTTATATTGCAGATTCGCACCTGTCTGATGGCGTGCAGCAGCTTGCCGTAGGAGTAGAGGATGACGCCGAACGGCAGAACGAGGCAGAAGGTGAACAGGCAGATGATGTAGGAGATATTGTTTGGCGTACGTGTCCTCCAGTCAACCGAGCAGGTGGTGCCGGGACCCTCGGGACCATATCTGCTCCAGCCCAGCAGCGGAGGCACGGTCCAGGCCACGGAGTAAAGCCAGGAGAAGCAGATCCCTGCCAGGGTTGGGCGGAAGTCTCTACCGTCTGCAATAGTCTGCGCCATCATGGTGCAGTAGCGCTCGTAGGACAAAACAGCCAATGAGATGAGGGAAACAATACCTGAGGAGGGAGAAGTTCAGAACAAGTGGTCAGACCCAGATATCAAGCAAATTTTGGGCTTTTGGGAGTCAGTGAGCAGAGGAGAATGAAAAAGCTTTCCTCAGAACTGGAGCAACTGCGTTCTGTTTCCCTCAGAGTTATTGATTGATACATTTAGATACGAAGTCATGTCAATTTTCCGCTCGCTTTGATCATCTTAATAGCGTTTAACTTTGCATTGCTGGGGCACAAACAGAGGAGAATGAACTTCATTAGCTGGCATTTGCTTTGAAAGCTTTACAGTAACTGTGATGGCAAAGGCCTGCTAGATTAATTTCAATTTGTACATCTTGGAGCGCACTAAGGTTTGAGCTTTTTGTTCATCCACACGTGTTTACTTCAGGCATTATCATATGTCAACCGAATCAGAATGTTTTTGTCTCTTTGCTTATGTACTTCTTTCCACTACAGGGCCTTCAGCCTGCTCCACTCTGGGTGTAGTGGGAGGATCACACATACAACGCATTCACTGTTATTTGACTTTCTACATTCATTCATATTTATGAATTCCCATGCCTCGTAATCCCAGGTTTAACCCTCAAACAAGTCTTTGAAATGGTATGAAAGGTAAAGATAGGTGGCCATGTTTAAATTAAACTGATTGTTTCTGCCTTTGTTTTCCTGTGAGAAAATCTTGTTTCAATGACTGCTTCTTGATAAAGCGGCAACCTATAATCTATCCATTCTGCACAGCCATGTTTTGAGCAGGTGCAATCAGACACATGTGCTGTCTTTCCTCTGTGTTAACTGCAGATTGATGAAAGAAAATTGTTGCTGAAGTGAGTTAAGTCTTAAATCAGAGCTAATCAACACATACAGGCGAAAGTACTGGTGCAGAGGCACTTTACCTCCATTATGCTGAGTCTGCTTGGGAAAGAGACTTTGATTACAGGCAATCAGAGTGCCTTAATGCATAATGAAGCCTTCTGATTGGCTGAAACCATGCCATGTTGGCGTGGACAGCACACCGGGGCTGGGCGCATGATGTGTTGAGAGGAATAGCAAAGGGTGAGTGTCTTGAAAATAATGGAAATGATTTGGTGCTGGCATGTCTTGTGAAAGATGTGTGTGTGTGCGTGTGTGTGTGTGTGTGTGTTTTCAGGTGGCTGAAGAGGGAGTGAGAGCTCTCACTTTTCATTACTGGCTAGATAAAGCATGGACACTTCAGATGTGTAGTTTTCCAGGTCAGACAGAAACTTCATTACACTCTGTACTAAGACAAAAACAAAAAAATATCAGTTTAAAGTTCTTGATAAAAGCCAACACACTAAAAAAAAAATGAAAACAAATATTTTAATTGCCATATATTTAAAGTCGCCACTAGGGGTCTCCAAAGTCAGTTCTTTGGCCAGGTTGGCTTTGCATTTCTTTAATGTTTTTACCCTAAAAATTTATTTTTTCAGAGTGCAGCAGTAGTGTTTTATAAAAATGATCTAAACAGCTTGTGTGAGTTTGTGGTACTGTGTACCACGTTCAGGGAAGCAATCTGCTGATACATTGCAAAGAATGGTTAATGTTACACTTTGTCAGTCTGCCCCAGAGCAGCTGTAGCTACAACTGTAGTTTGCCTCCACCAGTGTGTGAATGTGAGAGTGAATGAATAGTGGAATTGTAAAGCGCTTTGAGGGCCCCGAAAAGTGCTATATAAATGCAATCCATTATTATTAATATTATTATTTGTGGATTTTGTGCTCACTCCTCATTTTAAAAGGATCGCCTCCAACAGTGTGCAGCTACTGATTGTGAACACAGCTGCAGCTGCTTCACCCAGCAGCTGATGTGGTGGCATCCACGGACACATCCAGCTGTTACTGTCTGAACCTGTGTGCTTCATTATGTTGCCGACATACAGTAGCTTCAACACAATAAACCATCTCTGCATACATACAGAGTCAGACTCATTAAAAAAAATAATCAGAGCAAGAATCATAACTAATAAATCTTAGTCATGGTTAAAGTCATAGTGACAGCCGTATCATCACAGCAGCAGTC
This sequence comes from Copadichromis virginalis, assembly GCF_057382275.1. Classification (NCBI taxonomy): domain Eukaryota; kingdom Metazoa; phylum Chordata; class Actinopteri; order Cichliformes; family Cichlidae; genus Copadichromis; species Copadichromis virginalis. The sequence continues at coordinate 18,149,176 of NC_140626.1, read as the reverse complement.
TGTCTCTGTTTAGAGAGAACACTTCCCCCAATCCACTCATCCATTTTCCACCAGAGGAAGTCTCAGAAGACTTTTCCCACTCTGTCCCCACCATTCTAGCCTAGAGACAAACCCTCCATGGCATGTTCTGCATCTGCCGTGGGGTTTCATCCCAGTTGGAAAATTCCTACATAACTGACCTAGAAGCTCTTCCACTTTTCCTTCTCAAGGCAATGGCTGAGACTCCTACACACAAAATAAGAGAAAGGCACACCATAGAAAAGACACAAATTGGCGAACAAAGTGTTGGAAGCAGTGCAAAGAACCTGGTCTGAGTATAGAGTCTGTATGTGTGTGGCCTGAGTGATGAGGGGTGCTCACACCGTGGCTCAGATTGGTGAGGTGAGTAGGGAGGAGAGGGGGGTGGGGGATAGTGTTTGTTGGCACTCTGAATGGCTCAGGGGAAGAAGCTGTTTGTGAGATAATAATATTGTATTGCTGATTACGTTTAACCATTAGTGTCAACATTAACCTGCACTAAAGGAGCCATACAGATAAAGATTATTTTTGAATAACAATAAAATTGGACAAGGAAAAATAATAATAATTTTTTCTTTACCTCCCTCTGTGTTTTTTTTTTCTTAATGAAAAAGACTTCCATCCATCAGTTTTCTTAACTGCTTATCCAGTTCACAGTCGCAGGGAGAAAAGGCTTACATCCTTTAATACAACAGCCCCCAAAGGACAAAGTACAAACAAGGCTGATAGCAAAACATTTAAGAGTGAAATTCTGCAGTTCGGTAAACTCAACATCCACAAATTAAAACAACAACAACAACAACAACAACAAAAACCCAGCATCTCATTAGGCATAAGGTTGACTCCTGAGCCAGGCCTATTCTCATCTCTTTGAGTTCTTAGGTAATTTACAATTGACTCCAGTGTCCAACATCTGATTAAAAAATGTAATTAAATGAAATTAATAAATGAAGCTTGTAATATTCTTAAATGTACAGTTATGTGAACTCTAGCCCATATTTTCTTTCTCTATGACTTTTTTCACATTTCTCTTAAGGTCCCACCACAGCATTTCACTATGATTGAGGAGTAGACTTTGACTGTTTCATTGCAACACCTTCTTTTCTTTTTAAGTCATTCTGTTGTAGATTTGTTGCTGTGCTCAGGATCATTGTTCTGATGCATGGGCCAGGCTTTAGCTGTCAGGCAGATGGCCTCTAGAACACTTTGGCATACAGAGGACTTAATGGTCAACTCAGTGACTGCAAATTGCCCAGGTTCTATGGCTGCAAAGCGACCCCAACATCCCTCCACCACCACACTATATTTGTGCTGACATGCTGAGTTTGGCTTACTCCAAAAGTGAGGCTGTGCATGATGGACAAGCATCTCCACTTTGGGCTTGTCTTTCCAAAGGAGATACAGAAGATACAGAAATCTTTGTTTGGATGCAACTTTGAAAACCTAAGCTGTGCTTTCAACCTCTTCTAAGAGAGAAGAGGCTTTCTGCTGGCAACACTGTCCACGTGTCATTTGCCAAAGAAACAAGGGGGACAAGCTGAAAGAACCACTGACATCTATCCATCCAAAAGGGTCACCTGTTAAATCTAATACTTGCGCCACACTCATCTTATTGGTTACTTCCCTCCCCCCCACCCCTAAAACACTTCTAAATACTCTCTGTAGTGTGATTTCTTTCATATTTTATATAATTATTCAATCTATTTGCACAGTAAAAGTATAGCATTGATCTTACTGTTGTTTTAGGAAGCAATATAAAAGCTCATGAAAAGGACAAGAAAACCAAATGAGTATTGTGGAAAGAAATTAATTGCATAATCTCCGGTAATCAATACACTCTGGTAAATATATAGTGGATTCTCTTCATATGAATGGTCTGCCACCTCAGCAACTGGGCAACTTCTAAAGGCAACAAATCTTCCATTCATTTCCTATATTGACTGCACAGTCTGCACTTGGAGCCTGGTTAGAATATCAACCCCTAAAAGTTGGCTTTGATTCAAACTTGGCCCACTCTGATTCTGCAACATGCATTTTAATGGGATTTTCACCTGAGGCCCGATTCTTCCCCATCCAACTCCATACTAGTGTGGAATAGATTTATGGTAAAATGAATGACCCCACGTTCCAAGCCTGAGTCAGCACAGGAGCTAATCATCTTTCATTGTCTTTTTTCTTCTCATTCTTTTCCTTTGTCTCACTCTCTCTTTCTCCTTCTTCATCTCACTCCTGCTGTCTCTTTCCATCCATCTTCCTCGTACACTCCAGCTGACATAATTTTTTTTCTTCATTTCTCTGCATTACCCATCACTGCCACCTCAGCACAACATGCAGCACTATGTTTACTGTATGCAATTCCTTCAGTATTATGTAAATACCTAACCTGGTTTCTCTGATCAGGTTAGGAGATTCTATGAGTCTGATTTCTGCCACCACATTTCTGAGAGCAAATGTCATGTCATCTGCAAACTTTAAACAGGGGACGTATTGTAAAATTGTAATATAAGCACTATTAGATTAAAAGAATAGGGAAAAGAAAAGAAGAGAAAAGTTTCCACAGATATAACAAATCCATTAGACCACTAAATGTTTTACCTCTGAAGTGGAGACTTTTCTATATGTGAGAGTAATCTAAAAACTCAGGCTTCAAACTCAGTTTCAGACTGTTTTTTCTATTCTTGGCTCTGTGATGATATTAAGAGTGGATTTAGCTGGAAATGATTGTAACAGGTCCACTAAGTATGACTCAAGCTGGCAACTACAATATTAATTGCTAATGACTCCTGTAAGTTCAGTTTTTGTGGGTCGGGCTTATTCCAGTGCATTCGTGAAATCTTTAGTGTGCCGTTGCCTTGAGCACCTCCAGGTGGTCCTGAGCAGTTTTTGTGTTGTTGTAGTTTGTCCCACTGAACAGTTGGGGGCAGCCACTGCTGTCTACAGCCCAACTGATTCATCCGCATATTGATTTAGCTGATATTAGCTATTTGGCATCAGCATTTATAAACGCTAATAAGAGAAAATTGAAAAAGTAAATTAGAGAAACACCCTTCAACCCCTTCAATGATGTTGCATCATTTGTCCACCAGAGGGCAGTCTCTGTTGCATACACAAATAGCTTTCCCTCAAATTTGTGTATGTTTTGTGTCAAAGACAAAAAATTGAACATATATCTAAATATCTGATTTTGAAATCACCAAATATCTGTATCTGTCTTAAAGACTGTATAACATTGAGGCTCTCTCAATGAGTGATAAGTGGCAAAGTCACATCCATATGAATTCTAAAACCACAGGAGTTGTTATAACAAAGTGATCAATGTCATTCACTTCATCTGTCAAATATGTTTAATCTGCAACAGAAAAAATGTTCAGTGCCAAAGTTGACACAGACTGGTGGAATATAAGTGACATTAGCACTACTTCCACATTTCTTTCAGAAAATGATTCATTCCCCCAACACAGTTAATCTGATCTGAGTATAATTTCTTGAATAACATGCACACGTTTGTGCATTAAAGCAGGTTCACAAGAGCACAAACATCCAATAAACTTACAATTAAAGCCATAGAAAGTCTTTCCCATGTCTGTTACCCAATTATACACTTCCAATAGCTTGCCCATTAATCAGTGTTGGCTTGTTCACAGAGAAACAAAACAACAACAAAAGACAGAGAAAAAGAGAAAATGGTTGTCAGTGACTTCATGAGAATGACCTTATTCCAGCAAAAGTGACCTGATGAGGCTTGATGACAAGCCTGCTAACCATCACCACTGTAGCTCTGCTGTGCGTGCATCAGAGCAGACAATGTCTCATTAGCGAATTAAAAAACAGACAGAATTTCACCTCAGCTCACCCAGACAGGGGATGAAATTAGGTCTCAGCTCTGTTTTCACATCAGTCTCGACAAACTGAGTAGCTTATTTCTAGACCTATAAATTTTGCTGTATCCAGTTTAATACATATTTCTAGTAACACTCGGATAAATAAAGGTAGTTCTTATTTATTTCTTCAATTCAGTTATTTAGTTTTTTTTAGTTGGAGCTGCTTCTAATGCAGGCTGGTAAGATTTGTAGCAATTGAAGTGCACAACAGAACTCTGCCATCACTTTGTGCCACTGCATTTCAACAGTATGAAGCTTCTTACATGCAAACAAATTGCTGAAATTTGTTAAGCTGTTGCAAATATTTAATCCACTGAATACAAATAGATTTTCACCAGCAGAAACTCATTGAAAAGATTGATATGTAGTTGAAAAGTGAAAGGGAATGTATGGGCTCAAATTGTGGTCATAAATATTTTGTACTTGTAAATCAGGATTTGTGTGTGTAAAAAAGATTTGTGTGTGGACTTAGCCAAAAAATACGTGCGAAACTCTGCAAGTTACAAGTACGAATTTTGACCCGACTTTTCTTCCTTTGATCTGATTGGCCAATGTCATGTCAATCACAAATTTAACTATCCAATCAGAGAACAGATGGGTTTGGCTATTGGAGGGGTGCTTTATGGTAGGGGTGCAACGATACACAAAATTCACGGTTCGGTTCGGTTCGATACTTTGGTGTCACGGTTCGATATTTTTTCGATACAAAAAATGTTCATGCATTTTTAATTTGTCATTTATTAAAATTATAAATATATATTTTAACTCAAAAGTACAGTTTTTAAATTTAACCCTAACCCTTGTGCGTGTTTTTTATTTTGACAGCGAATGCGCACCTGCGGACCACTTATGTGCAGCCCTGGTTATTTAGCTCATCATATCGCAGCCACAGAAATTCTTTTGTCCATGAAACCATAAAGCTGCACTTTCTTTTTGCCTTATAGTCTGATTTGTCATAACTTCTCCGTTTTGTGGTAAGCTTTTCTTTGGCTGTCACTTCTTCACCCTGACCTGTCTTATTTGGCTCAGCAGAACTGAAATGCTTTTACACGCGCACTCACATAAGCTCAGCGATTCTCTGCGCGATCAACCTCTCACATGTGTAAGCTTGCTGCGGGAGATTTCACTTGTCATGTTTGCATAGTAAGCTAACGATTAATAAGACGATGTCGGAGGAATTGGTGCACAAATTATCATCACTCACAGATCAGTGCTGTCGCTCTCTATACACAGTTCGCACGATTGCAAAGTAAAAGCAAAAAAACAAGCGCAAATTCAAACACGACTTCAATATGTCACATATTGACAGTGGCTCACCGATGCCAATGACATAATTACCCAGCTACATTTCTGAAAGAATGCAAAAGCATTGACATATATTTTTCCTACAATAGCCCGACGGGCAGGGAAGAGATAGATTTTGGTAGCCCGACTGAAAAAATCGCTAGCTCTGGGACGTCGGGCTAGCGATATTGCAATCCCTGTGTCTGATTGAGGAATCACTCATCTTTGGAAAAGAGAGTTTATTACAGAGAAATGGCTCTTTCCAAAATAAAAGCTATACTATCCGCTTCTTCTGGGCTATATTCTCAGCAGCATAAGGAGAATCATGTGCTAACAGCTGTCTAAATGACTCGGCTAAAGTTAGTAGCATGCTTGCTTTTTTTGTCTGCTTCCACTTGTCTTTGCACTAGGATGGTGTAGGCGTAAATGTGCAGTCATATTCGTTGTGTTCCCGCTAGTGCTTTCAGGTTAATCTCGTTGAAATGACCTTAACGCCACAACACGGCAAATCTCCGTTAACGAGCTACCGCCGATCACTCCGTGCATGGGGCTAGACGGCCAACACGTTAACGAGCTAACTGCGCTAACACACTAGCTCCCACCCATGTAATTGAGCATTGCATGGCACATCCAACATACTGTTTTACTTTAGTCCATGACTTGCTTACCTTCAGGGTCATACCTCACATGAAAACCAAAATAATTCCAAATGCCAGATCTGAATGAGGGTGGGGGAGGTGCCCTGCCCTCTTCCTTCTGACATGCTGTCTGTGTGGAGCGCTCAGTGGATCTGCGCTGGACAGTGCAGCCTAGGCAGAGTAGTCGAACGCAGATTCACTGACAGCATCGTCAGAAGGAAAATTGATAAAATAAATTACAAATGTTGTATTGTTCATACATATGCGTACCGAACCGAAAGCACTGTATCAAACGGTTCAATATCGATACGAATATCGTTGCACCCCTACTTTATGGAGCTTCAGGTCCTTGAAGGGAATAAATGCCCTTTTACATGCCAGCCCAGCGTTTTCCTTCATCACCACGAAGGAAAACAGTCTGTGGTGGTTTGGTGATTTTTGTGTCGCAGGTTTATGTGCTTAATACAGGGACTTCCACAGCCTTTTCAACAGCGCTGCGAACCGCGGGGGAGGGGGGGCAGTGTTTTGGAAATGACAGTCTTCACTAGTGGGGATAGTTACAAAGCTTTCTTCGTTATGAATTAGCATACATGTTTTTATTGAACATTTGAAGAACTGGCAAAAAAAAAAAAAAAAAACTCTTATAGAGAACATAAAGTCAGAGATAGAAATGACAAGGAGCAGGTGCATCTAGTACAGGTAGAGCTGCTGCAAAAACCCACAGAGCTCAGCAGCCAGCGCCTTTGCTTTTAGTTAGCATTAGCAGCACATCCTGCATCCGATGTGAAAGGACCTTTATGCTGCGCACTGTGACTCACAGCCATGGTCCTGGGTCTGACTTTGTGTTAAACTAATCCTAAAGTAATAATGGTATTTCTAACCACTGATATACCACAACTTTATCCTTTCAACAGCTGCTGAAAGTTATGGGACCTCGCTTCTATCGGATATTTATATAGAGATCCTCCAGCTTCAAACTGTATTACCCTTCAAGGACCTGCAGTTCAAAAAAGCGCCCCTCCGACAGCCAAACCAATCTGTTCTCTGATTGGATAGTAAAATTTGTGATTGACATGACATTGACCAATCAGATGAAAGGAGGAAAAATAGGGTCAAAATTCGTTTTTGTAACTTACAGAGTTTCACACGTATTTATTTTGGCTAAGTCCACACACAAATTCTTTTTTTCACATATAAATCCTGATTTACAAGTACAAAACCGATTTACAAGTACAAAATATTTATGACCACAATTTGAGCCTATAGGAATGCTCTGATCTTTGCAAACTCCTCAAAAAACAGAAAGTTGGAACCCACTACTGCAACACCATGACATCACAGCATGCAGACAATAAGCTCTGATCTTCAAGTTGCAGGTATAAATAAATTCACAGTGCATATGGAGCTATGAGTCTGTGTACCCAAGTAGGTGCTCTGTAAATGTGATTACTATCAAATCATAACCAAATCAAATGTCATGTTAAAGCATCCACTAATCTTTTTTTTTAGATAATAATAACAAATTTATGTATATAGATTTTTTTTAACATTATTACTTTATATTTGGGATAAAACCACACATTAAAGATTAAAGATAAGTATACATGTCCACACAGTCAAACATACAATCCTACATTCATTCTTGCATGCACACTTTCACACATACAAGAACAAGAGCTAAAAGTAAAGAGCAGAACGATTAAGAAAATGAGTCAAAATGAGTTTTCAGCAGATGTTTAAAATTAAATTAAGCCAGCCTGTTCCAAAGTGTAGGAGCTCCAACTTCAAAAGCGTGGTCACCTCTTAAAATAAAAGCATGAAACAGATGATCAGATGATTGGAGAGGCCAAATGTTGGAATAAAATCTCAGCAGGCCTGGTATACATGCCTGTCGTGTAGGTCTTTACATGTTATTAATGAAACTTTAAAATTCTGAATTTCCCAGGCTTGTTAGGAGCCTAGCTGCTGAGTTTGGGCCTGTTTGACACAGGCTAGTTGATCATTGAGGTTTGTTTTTTGTGATGTTTCTTAAATGAAGGCAACAAGACTGGATTAGATATGAGATTCAAAATGCAAATACTGATGAAACATGATACCAAGGCTCTTAGCAGATGATATGATATTGCTGGAGTGGGAGCCGGTGTAATGACTGACCTCCTTAGAAAAATTGTCAGGGTCGAACACAAGTACCTCAGTTTTGCCAGAAATAAGGTCTTTCCAAGCATCTGAAAAGATTACTTTTCTGTGAAATGCAGGCAGTGATGTTTGTTGGGTTATATCTAACTATTTATTCTAAAGAGACAACACAATTCAAGTTGAAGCTCCTCCTCAAGTTCCCTTTTATTCCACCAGAAAACAGTCTAGCTTGAGCTCTGACTCCTCTTCGAGATGAAAGAAACAAATCCCACAGCATTTTATAAATAAATACCACAAGCCTCACTCAGTATGATGTGAGGTTACCGTCTGTCCATACTGGGCTGCACATTTCCTTGTTTTTCCACTTGTCTGATCAATTCAAACCAAAAAGTCATCAATCACTCCCGACTCAATTCTTTGATGTCAGGGTGCCCATCTCTGAAACATCTCTGAAGCATCTCATTCAAGGGTTTTTTTTTTTGTGTGTGTAATTTTTCAGACAACCCTTTGATCCCATTACGTACAGTTTTGATCCTCTTGGTTATTGCTTGTTTATTCCACAGTTGTTCCTGAACGTGCACCAGTGGAAAAAATTATAGTCCAAACTTAAGTGCTCAGTTTTCTGGTTATAGATATATAACCAGAAAACTGGTTATATATCTATAACCTATATAGGTTACCTGCTCTGATTACCCATATAGGTATAGGTTATAGATTATAGAAGACGATGCTTGTAGCATCCAGGGCTTTATTGAGCAGCTGCTGACCAGGCCAGTAACTGTGAAGTTGAGCTGGGTCAGTGGGGAAAAGATGAGAAAACACAGGCCAGATTGAAAGTGGTTTGAGGGGGGAGAAACTATGCTGCAGGTCAGGACTCCAAAGAGAAAACGGCAGATTTAAGAGTGACAGACTCCATAAAAAAGTAATTTAATTTAAGAGATTTGACAACTGACTTCACTAAACCGTCCTGACTCCAAAGAGAAAACAATACCACCGTAGAGCACCTTATATCACACTAGACTACTCATAAAATGGCTGAGTCAAGTGCAATATTGTACTGCACCTTCCTCCAAGTGCAGACTCAGAAGGTAAAACAATATATTTAGAGGTGACAGCAACATCCTGCTGCACCTTACACTGCTTGAATTCCAAACTTCTAAGTGAGAAGAGATTTAAGAGCAACAACATCTCAGTGCACCTCCCTGAAAGTCCAGGCTCCACCATGAAAACAGCTAAATAAAGAGCAACAGCAGCGTACTTAACTTTACAGCAAGTTCAGACTCCACAGATGAAACGGCAACAGCTTACTACATCTATGTTCAAGTCAAGGTGTAAAGAGAAAACTGCCAAAATCTTCCCAAACTTCACTCCAAACTCCACAGACAAACCACATAAATTAAGGGGAACAGCACATTCTTGCAAATTCAGACTTCACAAATGAAACATCACATTTAATAGCACTCAAACTTTGCTGTCAAGACTCCTTAGAGAAAACAACTGGTTTTATAGTGACATTTTTGTTCTCTCTCTTTACAGGTGAAGACAGGTCTGTATTCAAGTCTATGGGCAGGCTGATTGTTCACTTAAAACTTGAAAGTCCCTTTAGTGCAAAAGAAGAACATCTGCATTCAGGGGAGAGAAAAAAGTCTGGCACAGCAGGATCACCTCCCAATCATCCTGGTGTTCTTCCCTGGTTTTCATCGCTCCAGTGGGTAGAAAATCAGGATTCTTTGGTTTGTGAACATGGGGCTGACATCAATCAATCAATCCCAGACAGTAATTACAGTGATTGCCCCGAAACCGAAAGCTCACTGGTTTGATCCCAGCTCTGTCAACAGTCCTGTGCGCACAAATCTGAGACAAGACCTCTGAGGATCCAGATAAGAGCCTTACAAGAGCAGATTTATTGCATAATGCGATCAGAAATGCTTTTTCCATGTTTTATGTTTATTTTAGCGTTCATCTTTTCAACGCCAATCATCTTCTCCCTGCAAAAAAATGAAAATAAAAAATCTAGCTACAGAGTCCTCTTCACCAGATCGCATTATTTATGTCCCTGTAAGGGAAGTTTGGAAGCACACCACCATCAGATGATGCCTTCATAACAAAACTCGAATTACCTTTAATTAATATTAATCGTTTTATGAAATTACCTGGAAAATTAAGCTGTTAATCATGCCGAATTTCTGTTGCCCATTGCTGCAGTCGAGGAATGCATTGCAAGCTGCCATTTAATTTTGCCTGTGAAACAGCTTTGGATAAAAATGATGATGACATGAGATTTTCACACAGGCTAAATTTGTTGGGAAAAGACGAAAATTGTATGAAATTATAAACAGACCCGGTCTGACAGGCAACAGAATACGATGCAATAAGTATTTCGATTTTTGTTGAGGGGAAATAAAAGGAAAGCGAAGATTAGACATTAAAAGAAATTAAAAGAAATACTTCTGTTGTTTTGGCCATTCATTCTCCAATGAAACATATTAATTAAAATAATTATAAAAATAATAAATTATTAATAATGATAATAATAAATATTCTTACCCAAACATGAGTTAACGAACCCATACCAAACGCACCCAGCGCGTCCGATCAACCACCGCCCCTGGGTGCTGGCTGCGAAGCTGAACGGAGTCCCCAGCAGACTAACCAGCAGGTCGCTCGCGGAGATGCTCACCAGCATGAGATTCATGGGCGTGCGCAGAGCCCGGTACCGGCAGAACAGCGTGAGCACCAGGAAGTTACTGAGAAACCCGAAAGTGCCGATGAAGCCCAGGCACACCGCCACCACAAGGTGCCCAGTCGGGCTCAGGGACGGAGGGGGCAGGGAACCGGATACCTCCTCGTACGCGTCCGTCGCCTCAGTGCTGCGGGCTACTCCCTCGGGACAGTGCGCGCAGCTCAGGCTCAAGTTGGAAATTATCATACCGGGATGAGCCGCGAAGTTTGCACCAGTCAGAAGTTTGTACCTCGGGAGGGAACCATCCGGTCTCGGTGCTTTTCACTCATCTGGAGAGGCGAAGGCGTACGGATGTCTCCACAGTCTGCGCGCATGAAGGTAAGGCAAGGGGGTAATTTCTGTAAGTAATCTACTTTCTAGTCTGAGAGAGACACTTTGCGAATGAATGAGGAGAAGAGATGCTCTGTCCCGTTAGACCCGCCCCTCCACCGTGCGCTCCGGAGAGGTGCGCTCCTTTTCAGGCGCGGCCACTTAAGTGCGCCTGAGCTTTTATCACCCACAGCGCCCTTTAACGGGCTGGGAGACAAACACCTCAAACAAGAAGCGGTGGGTGGTGTTTGTATGTGTGGATGTGTAGTGGATGTGTGTAACAGGCTCGAGCCACGGTCACACCTGCACCATCAATCAACGCGTTACACAACAACATGTAGGGAAACAAACTTAAAAGCTGCGTGACGGGTGAAGGGATTCAGATTTGTCCTGATTTTTCTAACATATACGTGTAATTAAAAGGAATCACTCAGTTCTCATGTCAGGATTGAAACAGAAAATCCATAAGCTGTTTGACAAGAGATCAGTATGTTACAGCCTGAAGGGGGAAGGGCTCCATCCTCTTTTGAGCTCTCTGATCTGCTGGCTGATCACAGACTGATAACCATGTTTGTATATTTATAATTTACATAGGGACCTATTGGTCACAGCTTGATTTCAAGGTCCAAAAGCTATGCTATGCTTTTGATAGCTAACTATCAAAAGCATTTTGATAGCACACTATCAAAAGCATGGGAATCAATGATACTGTCTCCAGCTCACAGCCTTCCTTTCTGTCAGTCAAGGGTTTCCTGTTGCTCTTGCTGTGCTTATTCTTAGATGCTGCGTCTGCTGTCTTTCCCTCTCCACTTTTGACAAACACACAAAGAGACATGGCATCATTTCAAAGGGAGTTCTTAGTAAGAGCGAACAGGAAAATGTGGCATATATGACTATTAGCAACTCGTGGTTAGAAAAATACACTAACAAGCACTTTGTTGCTATACTAATACTGGGTAGAACCTCCCTCTGCTCTCAGTCGGTCTCTGTGTCTTTGTGGATTCCCCAAAGATTTTGGGAATAAATCTTTGAGGTTCTGCTCCATGTTGACATGATTCCGTCATATACTTTCTGCAGATTTTTCAGATGTCAATCTCCCATTCGTGCGCATCTCAAAGCTGTCTGCCAGATCCAGATCTGGATTGAAGGGAGGCTGCTGAAGTCTGAGGAACTTTCGGGTTTTTTTTTTAGATATTCATCATCCTGCAGGAAGTAGCCATTAAAAGGTGGTAAGTGAGTTACTCAGGAGCTCAAAGTGTGCCAAGAAAGCTGAATTCACTGTTCTGGTCTAATTTATGTTTTTTCCTTTGGCTTTTACTTATTTTGCTTTTGTGGTTTGGTTTTTCCGCCCATTTTCCTGTGACTTATACTTTTCTCTGTGGCACCCCCTGTTTGTCTTTGAGTTTCTTTCAGTCTACCTCATCCTCATTAGTTTTATCTGTGTTCAAATATCTGTGCATTTATCATCCCCCTCTTCTGCTTGTTTTTTTTCTTTCTTGGTCTTGTGTTTTATTAGTTCCCCCCTTCTGAGGTTTGTGTTTTCCAAGACTTTTTATGTAAGTTCAGTGAGCTTTGTATTAACCCATAAGAACACAGACCCATTTCTCCTCAAAGGTTGTGAGTGAAATGTCGACATGCCAATAGGGTCTGAAAATGGCTACCTGCCACAATGGGACAGCTTGTTTCATTTTCCCAGTACGGATGGTTTCTTGGCATTTGGCACAGACCCATGCACAGACAGAGGCCAGTCAACATGTTGCTGTGACTTTCAGAGATTTGTACACTGTACAAACGTGTCTGTTTCTTCAGTAACACAAAGATGTCTGCTGTTTTGACCTTTGTGAACACTCCAGGGGAGTATGGACATCATCTGAAGGTGTGAAACTCAATTCTTTGAATTTAAGCACTCAGGGGTCTCAGAAGAGGAATTTCTCCAAGAAAATAGTTTTCTGTATATTTTTTTCTTGGAATCTTAAGTTTTGCTGCCCAGGATACTTCATCACAATCGATAAACACTATCCATCAATTATCTCCCGCCTATCAAATTCAAGGTAGCAGGGTGGACTTGAGCAGGTCGCCAAACTATCGCAAGACTAACACAACAGTTCACACTCACCAATTTAAAATAGCTAACTAATCTAACTCGACACGCCTTTGGAACTTAAGTCAGGAGTTCGACTGTATCCGGTAAGGCTAGACCCCCATGCTAACTTTAGATATGAGGGAGAGAGAGAAAACTGAAGCCGTATAGACTCAGACGTCGCCTGGATTAATATGGTCCGTGTTAGGTGTTGAGGAACCAGGACACAGTGATGAGAAGTGGGCTCCTGGCACAAGTGGGCAAGAGATGAGAACAGGGTGCTGTTGGAATGCTACTATGCAAGTATCCCCAGCGGAAGGAGTTACATGAATAGGATACGGAGAAGGAGTACGGAAAAGGAATACGGGAAGCTTGAGAAGTACCAAGGGCTCAGAGAAGAGCTCCCTTTAAGGCTGGGAAATATCGTGATAATAGTTACCGACTAGTCTAGAAACTCATCATATCTCAAAAATAAACCTTTTTTTTTAATGAACCTTTTTGTTTAACTGACTCTGAGTTCCTGATCAGAGTTTGCCACTTGTGTACATGATCTCTGTCCAGAAGCTTTGTGATGATGGAACAACAGCCAGTGAAGGAATCAAGATCTACACATGTATTCTGTCTCTGTGTGTGTGTGTGTGTGTGTGTGTGTGTGTGTGTGTGTGTGTGTGTGTGTGTGTGTGTGTGTGTGTGTGTGTGTGTGTGTGTGTGTGGTTTGATTGTTGCTTTGGGTTCATAGTTGATCACCTGTGCACACTGAGACACAGCAATCTGTTTCTTTTGACCTCTGCGTGTTTGTACCTCTGATTCTAATAAGGTGAGTCCGAGGAGAGATTGGATTTGGCTGTATGCTACCAACCCAGTCAGAGGTTAGAAAAGGGTGCTTGTACTTTCTGTGCTGCTTTTTCCATTTGGAAAACATTTTTTTTACTTTTGACTGGGTGGGCAAGACGACAGGTCATTTGGCTGAGCCCACCCCTACCTGTAATTAGATACCAGAAAAGGATGTTTGATACTGATACTGGTATATTGGCATCACGTACCCCAGAATGACGAGAGTGGCATAAATAGACCAGAATAGGGGTGCACTACTCAAAGACACCTGGCTTCAATTAAGCCACTGAAGCAGAGGCAATTATGTGAACCCCCCCCCCCCCCCCCCACACACACACACACACACACACACACACACACACACGCAGAATCTCTCCAAAAGCAGTGCCCATTAACTATAAGGCAAGTCAGTGTAAAAATGATGCATCTCTACCTTTCTACTTGTCATGGACCGACTCATTAGACATAAAAAAAATGACAGGAGAGGCGTGGATTTGCAAGTAAAGTAGATAACTTTATCTAAAAAAACACACACAATGAGTCAGTCTTATCAGTTGGGCCAAACCTAATCAACAAGCCAACCAACGATGGTGCAGGGAGAATGGACAGGTGCTCCAAGGTGCACTGATGCACTCCACCTGAAGGGACCTGCACAGAAACAAAGAGACAGGGCAGAATACACTGGGGCATCACACCTGGTGAGAACAACAATACTTATATTTGAAAAACACTTTATCTTAAGTGACAAATTTATTTATAGTTACAGGGTACGCCTCAGTTTCCATCTCATTTCACAAAAGCTGACATCATGTAGCGATACTAGAATTATTTGCACATCAAGATGGTAATCAGTATCAAGATTTTCATGCATTTACACAAGATACTAATAATGTTGTTTTTTCCTGGTAAGGACTGTCATAAAAAAGACTCTTCTACTTATTATGCAGGGAACGGGTGCTGTTGCTCCCCCGCTCTCTCATGTCTTTGTCTCTTTCACTCTTCCTTTGATTTCTAAGGTAACCTTGGCAACAGGTGCTCTTCAGTAGGAAAATGAATTATTAATTAGACAAAATTTGATAATTTAATGAAATTTGCTTCATATAAAAATCATCAAAACTTAAATACAGGACCTGTTCCCAGCACTTTTGGTGGCGCCCTTATTAAAAAATAATTTTATTTAAACTTTATGAATATAGTCAGGAACTTCTTTTCAAGTCTGAATTAATAATAATGGAATTTTTTAATGTGTGATTAAAAATATTACTTTATGCCTGAACTTGTTAGAAATATTTCCCACTTTAAGTTTAAATTTGAATCCAAAACTGCCACCAAAGTGCTCTAAACCTTTAAAGAATTTTCAAATGATTTTCAAATTTGTACCGTTTATGAAATGCTTCAAGTGAAACACATTTTTTTTAGAAACCATTTCATTTATGTGCAAAAGCCTGTTTCTTTGCATATGTGTGTATGTGTGTGAGAGATGAGGAAAATCTGCCAGCATGAGGTTTGCTGACATTCAAAGAAAATCATCAAAGCTTTAACTTGTGAGTCAGAATCAAAGGAAACCTGGTGTGGCAACCAAAACCTTTTTCACTTCTAAACCTGACGTTTTCGCAAAGCTAAATCAGGGCGATTCACAAGTGAAGTGAATACCAGTCAAACACACGTTTTAGGAAAACAAGACCGTTTTTGTCTGATGGTGTCTGGCTTGGTGAAGCAGAAATCAAACCAGTGCAGCCACTAGACGCCCACATTCTGTCACTCTGGTGTGACTCTATTTTAAACTGAGTGATGGCCTTTGTTAGCGAAGACACAGAAGAAAGCTGAAAATATTCAAGGGATGAAATAAAAGGGGGGAGATGCTTGCAAGCTATAGAAACACACAATACTCAAGTCAGTCTTGATCATAATTCAACAAGTGAATTAAATGATTCCCTGATTCACTGACACACTTATTAAAGAAATGCTTAGGTGCTAATTGAGTGGCTGGCTTTCAGTGATTAGAAAGACCAATGGCTTAGACATGTAAATATTGTACATTTAAGTAGTAAATAATCAAGATGAACTTAGATTCCTCAGTATTGATGAGTGATCTGGACAAAAATATAGAAAAAAAACTTTCTTTTTGTCCTTTCTCTTTTCATCCAAGATTCTCTAAACGACAGCATTATGTGTCATGGATTAGTGTAGATGAAGATGAAAATTCAGATTAAAAGATGAGCCTTTATTGGTTAAAGCAAAAGTTTCAGAAACAAAAGGTGAAAAGAGAAACACTAAACAGGAATAAAGGGCAAACAGACTGAGGAGGCAACACAAAGTTTATCAGGAAAATCAACACTGACAACAAGGGAGGAACAGCGAGGACCTTATACCCAGCAAACATGGTTGAAACCGTGACGTTATCTCCATGTTAGAGATCCATTCAAACAGATGATCAGATTAGTACAATAAGACATCAAAGATACATTTTAAAAAAATGGTTTTTTGGAATTCAGTGACATATGATTGATTGGTCACAAAGTGTGATGAACTGATAGCCACACAACTTCTGAAGATACACAGACTACCATTACGAAATCTCATTCGTTCCCTACTCTTGGATATTTTAATCATAAAGTTTTTTCACTTACCCGGTGAGGCAGGGAGGCGAGCCCCAAGACGGCTCTCGCTTCTGGTGTCAAGCGCCCAGCACCCGCCGGGCGTGACCCGCTCCGGGGACAGTGGCTGGTGGGGAGTTTGAATGGGGGGGTACACCTGTCAAACTGTAACGCAGGTGTCCTAAGGCGAGCTCAGGGAGGACAGGAACCTCCCTTGGTGCAGCAGTGTGAATGCAGACGTGAAAGCGGGGCCTCACGATCCTTTTGACTTTGGGGGTTTTAAGCTGGAGGTTTCAGAAAAGTTATCACAGGGATAACTGGCTTGTGGCGGCCAAGCGTTCATAGCGACGTCACTTTTTGATCCTTCGATGTCGGCTCTTCCTATCATTGTGAAGCAGAATTCAAGCGTTGGATTGTTCACCCACTAATAGGGAGCGTGAGCTGGGTTTAGACTGTTAGACAGGTTCATTTTACCCTACTGATGAAGATGGGATGCAAGAAGCTCGTGGTTTAAATCAGATTAGCTTTTGAATCCTTGCTCACCTTTTGTGATGTTCTTACTCATTTTTCAATCAAGATCAATATTCTTATTTTTTATTGTAATGGTTAAAAAGAAAACAAGAAACAATTTTTGCATGCTTCTCTCCCTAAAAAGTTTAGCAATGACATCCAGACAACATTGAAGAATTCAAGTGATTCAAGAAAAACCTTTGAAGTATTTATGAACCAAAGACTAGGGCTACATCTGCAACTACACAGGTATTTTTTAAAAAGAGGATTTTCTGCTTTCATGTTGACAAAATATCTCAGTCCACATGAAATCCCACCATAAAAAGTCCTGTCAAAACCATTGCAAAAGCTCTAGATGTCAGTATAACAAGCAGTGGCCTGCAAGCAATAACATGGTACAAAATCTGACATCAAAAAATGAGATGAAGGCACTGCAAGACATAATCTTTGTTTTCCACATCTCAACACAGAAATAAACTAGTTTTTCAAAAGCTCCACTTCAGGGATGTAAAACACTTTTTATTTGTGCACAAAAGGCCAAAACACAGAAAAAAGCTACCTATATACGCATACACAAAATACCTGTACACAAGAACAACGTGTAGGTGTACAATAAAAGCTGTCATTCAATGATTATTTGATGCGGTAGTATTTGCCTGGTATGCACACACGAGTAATTATACAATACAAAATAGCCAGCAAACAGGAACCACATTCAGTTGCTGAACCCAGAATACACGACATGTCTATATGTTGGAAAAACTCTCGGAAATGTACAAAAACTCCCAAAAGAACTTTGACTAGTTTGGAAATTTGTAGTTTGTGGCCACTGGTGGCAACATGACACATTGTTTACACACTGAATTCATGGAGGTGATGAGATTTCATACTATTCCATTATTAACAGCTTGTAGTATTATGTTAACATCCTGTGCAAGGGTAGGAATATGAGCATTATACAAACAATACAGTCTAGTTTGGAAATTCTCCACGGCTGGTTTTACAAATCTTTTATGAGGACCGGAATACGTGTAGTGCTTCTGTTAGGCTTGGTTAGTACAGTGACCAAATAACTAAGGCTGCCCCCTCAGAGTTGTCTAGGTTCTCGCAGTCAACATACAAATGAGGCTCTCAACTATGAAAGCCTGCATATTTCACACTGCCGCTGCCTTTTATTACAGTTGTCTTGAAAAGACTAAGATTTTTAAATGATTGCTGGTTGGAGGCACCTGCCCTATTTCTTGGAAGAGAAGAGATTAAATTGCATACATAGAAACAAAATCTATGAGAAAACAATTTCAATACCAGAATATCAAAAAGCAGATGCAGAGTTGATGCATTCAGCAACGGCCCTGCATAAAACAGTGTTTTTGCACAAAAAACCTTCCAACAATATGCCAACGGGCATAATTCTGTGTGCATTGTGAATTGGAATTGAAAACAGCACATCCTATCGTTAGAATATTAAAATCACTTGTGACAGGTCACTGCATGATCAATATTTATGATTTATTGCTTTGTTAGTGTTGGAGTTCACTTATCTTGTGTGTTAGAAAGTAAGCAAACAGACAGAGCTAGTTGTTCCTTTTTTCAGGAAGTGTGACCAGGCGGTGTATTCCAACTTCACACCTATGAGCCTCCCTGAGAAGGTCAGTGCCAGGGTACTGGGGAGGAGAGTCCATCCATTAGTCTAACCTTCAATTTGAAAGAAAAATGTAGTTTTCATCCTGGTCATGTAACATTAGACCCACTTTTTATCCTCTCAAGGGTATTTGAAGGTTTGTGGGAGTTTACCCATTCGGTCTTCGTGTGTTTTGTGGACTTGACTACATACCTTGGAGTGTCCTATGGAGGTTGCTTTGGGAGTATGGAGTATCTGGCCCACCGTTGCAGGCTGAATGTGAGAGCTCGGTCTGCACTGCCAGCACGTCAGATGCATTCTGTAGGCAGGGCTGAAGAATGGAGTGTGTGTGGTTCAGTGTTTCAGGATCTTATCTCTTCTTTCTGATGATAGCTTTCTGGTTCTGCTGCCTTTGTCGAATGCTGACACTCAGATGGTTTGTGGCAAAGTGACACCTCAAAATCTGAGGTGATTCCTTGTCAGTGAAGTGGAGTGTCCACCCTGGATAAGTGGTGAGGGAGATAGACAAATAGACAGGTACAATGTCACCTACTGTACAATGTAGACTTTGTACTGATCTGTTGAGCTGAATGTAAAAACAAAGCTGTATATATACTGGTCAATCTACATTCCTACCCTCATGTGTGGTCACAAACCCTCAGTAGTGAATTTAAAAAAATGAGAGAGAGAAATGAATTTCCTCTGAAGGGGGAGCGTAAAGCCAGCAGTCCGGTGACATGGTTCAGGCATCTGACTAGGATGCTAGGTAAGATGTTCCGAGCATGTTCCACTGGGAGGAGACCCAAGAGGGTGGTCTGGGTATCACTGCTAAAACTCCTGCCTTCAGTTCTGATCTAGTTCTAAAATCATGTATGGATCAAAAGCCACTGTGTTCCCCCCTGAAGAGCTGAAGGAGGTGGCCGGCGAGAGGAAAGATGTTTCTATCCCTGGAAGTAGGATGGATGGATGATTTCTCAGAATCATTGTAGAATATAAAACAAAAACACCTTCATAGTATGAACAAAATTCCAGTATGAAACAAAATACTACCAGATTCAGTTTTGTTGATTTCTTGTTCAAGGTCATATTCTCGAGCATGTCAGACATCTTGTATCTGGTTGTTATTTTTCGATCACTACCTGGAAGTCCTCTTTTAGCACGTCCACTGTACTCCCTGTAACATTTATTGGATGGCACAGCTTGAATTATCAAAGGGTTAGACTGCCTAACGCTAATTTCCTTAATGCATTAAAATTTCTGAAGATTTGCTTAAACTTTTGCACCATGGTAAAATGCTAAATGGTAATGGTAATGGTAAATGGCCTGTATTTGTATAACTTTTGCACCATTTATAATTTCTGTGAGATGATACAGAGAAAACCAGTGATTAAATATTCTCTTCTAGTGGCCTGAAATGCAGAAAAACAAAACATACAAATCATTTCATCTTACACTTTTTACATAATGTAACAATCAGGAAATGATTTGGTCACTTGGACAGTTTTGTAACACAGTATTGCCACAAAATGTATAAACGCAAATGCAAACAGATGGAAATGAAGTATAAACCACGACTGCAGCTGCTGGCATTTCTAGGTCATGAGGCAACACGACGGTGGCGTGAATTCATTAGATCTGATATTCTGAATCACTTATCAGATATTACCCTAACACATGCGGTGTAATACATTAAACTAGTTTTGATAGTTGAAGGTTATGAGATTGATTCAAAAACCTTGCAACTTTTGGACAAATGCTCTGCATTTACATGGATTGGTGGATTTGCCCAGACTATCAAAGGTTTTGACTCATGCATACATTGGGAGTTACAATAAATATAGCACTTTTTATTTAGCTATCTAAAGAGGTATTAATATATGCAGTCGGGTAATGTTTTGTTTAATTTTGGGAATGATTCAGGGCACAAAGTCCAGATTTCATAATAACTGTGAACATGAAGCTCACTGGTGTTAATTACTGCCTCATGTAAAAGTTAACAGTCAGAGCTTTTACATATATGCTAATTGGGCAGACAACTAAAAACCATCATGCACCACAATGAGAGTGTTGCAGTGGCTATTCAATAGTGTAAGTGGCCCATCTGTTTCTACAGCTACTGAGGAGAACAAGGTGAAGAGCCAGGGAAAAGGGCACAGGAGATGAGGAGCTGTTGTTTCCAAAACGAAAGTCAAAGAGGAACGAGGGAGCCGGGCTTTGCTTTCATTGTTGTCTCTCTGGTATATGTTGTGGTCCAGGATGGAAGAGCTACTTTACTGCACAGGGCTGAAAATGACCTGTTTAAAAAAGGTGTGTGTACATGTTTGAAAGAGCAGCCTATTCTCATTCCCAAGGTTTCAAATCCAGCCATTGTGACAAAGCTGCTGGCTGTCTTAGATATTTGCACAAGGTTTTCTTTGGCTATGGTGCTGTGATGCACAGAAAATGTTGACATGGGTCTCATATGCTTGTTCCGAAATATTTGTCACATTTATTTATAGTTACGTATTTGTATTCTCAACATACAGGCTAAATCTTGTAAAGCACATTTGAGTCCATATCATGATCATTTACTACTTTATGACAAAGCTGTTAGCATGCAGCATCCTGTGAGGAGTGCATCAAGGTACCGATACCAAAGGAAACTTTGAGCGTTTCTCTTTAGCAACAAACGCAACAAAATTTGATGCCCTGGGAGGAGAGTGCATTTAGAAGATACACGAACTATTACATGACAAAAGTCATGTAATAGTTAAACTCAAGTCATATTCATTCTATGATAAGGCACAACATGCCTTATCATGCACAACATGCAGATGCAATAGATGAATCAGACACTTTGACCTCTCACTAGTAACAAAGAGCCCAAGGTATTGATCCAACCTTCAAACTCCAATCTAAAACATCCCCGAGATGCACCATAACAGATCATCTGTGGAGAGTACAAACTGCCACCCTACACGATATTGCACCCACACAATATTAGGCAGCTGTATTGGTGCAAATTACTTCAAATGTAATATTTCTTTGATGCTTCTCTGCTTTAGGAGATGTATATGATCTGCATGGCAAACATTAATGACCTATAACAGGAAGAAACCCCCAAAATAGAAATTAAATTTGATGAGACCTCATTAAAGGCAGCTTTCAAAGTTGTACTGCAGATCAAACTTTAACCAGCCACTCCTCCTCTTCCAGTCTTCATGGCGTCTAATCGCCTCTGCCTCAGGCTAAAGATGTCACCTTAATCACAACGAGATGAGTGACAGGTGCTTGTGCAGGAAAGTGGAATTAACAGTATTTCCTCCCTGGAGGTGAAAAGGTTGCTTTGATCAACTTTTTTTTGGAAGGTGACTAAGAGAGAAGAGAAGATTAATAACGGTCTTTTCTTTTTTAAACCTGAAAGAATTACGTGGTAATTTGAGATTGTGTTTTGTTGTCTTTGGCCTGTCGTAGTTAAACATGGAGTTAAATGTAGTTAAATGATTTGTGAATCAGTGCATTTTGCTTTTGTTTACATCCTTACATTGTTGCAGC
This sequence comes from Copadichromis virginalis, assembly GCF_057382275.1. Classification (NCBI taxonomy): domain Eukaryota; kingdom Metazoa; phylum Chordata; class Actinopteri; order Cichliformes; family Cichlidae; genus Copadichromis; species Copadichromis virginalis. Next base: position 18,126,991 of record NC_140626.1, on the reverse strand, counting down.
TGTTTTGCAATTGGCTTGTTTGAATGTTTCATTTCTGTTCTGTTCTGTTCTTCTTTTTTTTACTAGTATGGTATACTAGAAGTGAACAACACAGAGGTTTTTTTTAGTAGTTTTTATACAGTTTCTTTCAAATAATGGTTTTAAGGGAAATAATGGAAGTACTGAGAGGATTTTATCTTAAATAAAAATTAGATTTGACATACTTCCTTTTACTAGTACTTACCGTGGAAAAAAAGCACAAAAATGTGGCGCGAGTGGTTTAACGTACTAAGCTGAGATTGTGTTCGGCAAACCATGTGAATGTCACAGTTCTTCAATAATGAAATTATAAAATAAAAAATGATTTCTGCATTCCAGTACAGTCCTCAGATTATGTGCATATTTCCCTGTAAACACAGTTGTGGTTGTTGTCATTTTTTTTCCTTTAAAGGTCAACCAAGTTGCTTTACTTTTAAACTGCCAAGGTCCTGGCGGGTTGCGAGCATAATTTCGTGTCCTCTGGAAACCCTTAACCCTGTTAAGTGCTCCAGTCCAGTAGGTGGTGGTAATGCACCTTTAAGCTGGTTGGCCGACCCCCAATAAAAAGATCAGCTCAAACCTTCACACTTATCCAGATTGTTCCCTACTCTGCAGCAATAATCAAGTTTTCTAGTGTTTACTCTTAAAGGAGTCTGTTGGCACAGTCCTCCAAAATAACCTCACCTGTACTTTCCTGCACGCTTCTTACCTGCAGTCTGTTAATGAAAGACCAACAATTAAGCTAACCAGTCAGGATTACAAAATAATTCAAGCTACAATAATGATACTAACTTGGGCCCACTTTAACCTGTTCTCTACTATGGCAGAAATCCCCACGAAGTTCCTGTAAACAAGTCACTTACCTGTTCCCTCACCTGGTGGTCTGAAGAAATTTACTTGGTGATTTGCTCCCAAGTATTAATTCAGATAATACATTTTCATCTTTCTGCATTCACCTGATTTACTGAACTTGATATAAGTGAGAGAATAGCAGCATTCAGATGGATGTTTTAAAGTGGTAAAGGTCTTGTAATATAAGTAAAGATGTCTCCCTCTCTCTCAATTACCTGCTTCTCATGTAAAGATAAATCTTTGTTTCTTTCTGAATTGAGAAGAGTTTTTGTCCTTACAATTCATGGTTCATTTCCAGTGTTGGTCAAGTTACTTGAAAAAAGTAATCAGTAACTAATTACTGATTCCTCCCCCCAAAACGTCATCCCATTACTTTACTGATTACTTATTTTCAAAAGCTCTTTTTAAAACTTGTTTTATCAGTTTTAATCTTTTAACTTTATGCATCAAGCAAAAATTTAATTATATGCAACATTCACTGACTGGAGGAAATTTGTTTAACATTTAAACCTATTTTCTGCACATTGCAGCACACAAAATAAAATATTTTTATGTGTTTACACTCATTCTTTCAAATAGATGCAAGTAAAACACAGCAGAAAATAAATAAAATCAAAGACTAGCCGTCCTGTTGCTCTATTTTCACCTGGAAAGCAGGAGTGGGGTAGGCGGAGGTTTACCCTGGTGCAGGTGTGCCGCAGCGGTCAGTTGAAGAATCCGCGAGTTTCTCTGTGAATTTCCCATTACGTGGTAGCGCACTCGGTGCTTGTTTGGAAGTTTAGGGGGGGTTTTTCGCTGTAAAAAGAAGTTTTCTTCCAACGCACAACGGATGCTAATGTTTTTGTCACTTTTTATGGAACACAATAGTGCCCTGCAGACTGTTCACAAAGCTGAGGGATCTGGGACTTAACAGCCGTCTGTGTGCATGGGTGTTGGACTTCCTCACTGGCAGAACTCAGGTGGTGAGGGTGGGCAGGTGCTTCTCCAACAGCATCACCATCAACACAGGAGCATCTCAGGGATGTGTCCTCTTGCCACTGCTCTACTCCCTCTACACTTCAGACTGTGTGGCCACCCATGGCTCCAACACCATTGTGAAGTTTGCTGACGGTGTTGGGTGCCATCTCCAACAACGATGAGGCGGCCTACATGGATGAAGTGAAGAATCTGGCATTATGGTGCCAGGACAACCACCTCCAGCTGAACGTCAGCAAGACCAAGGAGCTGGTGGTGGACTTCAGAAGGGGTCAGCACAGAGACTACAAGCCCATTATCATCAATGGAGCTCCAGTGGAGAGGGTGCAGTCCTTCAAGTATCTTGGTGTCCACATCTCCTCAGACCTGACATGGGCTGCCCACATTCAGGTCCAGACCAAAAAGGCTAGGCAGCGCCTGTATCACCTACGACAACTGAGGAAGTTCAGGGTCTCTCCAAAGATCCTCAGGATTTTCTATACAGGCGCTGTGGAGAGCATCCTCACACAGAACATGACATCGTGGTTTGGGAACAGCTGTGTGAAGGACCAAAAAGCTCTCCAGAGAGTGATCCGTACAGCAGAACGCTGCTGCAGGATTGCTCTCCCCCCGCTTCAGGACACCTACACCAGGAGATGCCGGACTAGAGCAGCGCAGATACTGAAGGACCCGTCCCATCCTGGCAACAAACTGTTCCAACTTCTGCAATCTGGTAGAAGGTTCCGCATCTTCCGGGCAAGGACAGAGAGACTCAAGAGGAGCTTCTATCCCCAAGCCATCCGTGCCCTAAACACACACACCCGCCCTCTCACATCATCTATAATTGACTGAGACAGGACTCTTCCAGACACTAAACCAAGGCACAATGTACATTTCAATTCCTTTAATTTTAAATATGTTTATATTGTCTATCCTGTAAAATAGTCAGATGTCTATTCATATTAATGTACAGAATTCACCTGCTTGCTGCTACTACTGCACATTCACCCAGTGTATATACTATGTGTGTGTATATATATATATATATATATATATATATATATATATATATATATATATATATATATATAATGTTCTTCCTCTACCCCCCCCCCCCCCCAATTTTTGCACATGTCGAGGAGCGTGTTAGGCTACATTTCACTGTGTGTTATACTTGTATAACTATGCATGTGACAAATAATAAAGAACCTTGAACCTTGAACCTTGGAATCAAACTCAAAGTAAGGTCAGTACTTCCACGCTTTAAACGCTGCACGCTCATACTCTCTCCCACAATCGATATGTGATCCATTGTTGATCTGCACACAGCTGTTATCACGAATGTCGCACTCGCTTACGTCACTGTCGTGAGACATTCTCGCAAAAAAAAAAAACACGGTTTTAGTAACGCAGTAACACAGCGTTGCTACGGGAAAGTAACGGTAATCTAATTACCGTTTTTGCAATAGTAATCCCTTACTTTACTCGTTACTCGTTAAAAAGTAATCGGAAGTAACGTGTTACTGCCCATCCCTGTTCATTTCATCCATCATGCTAAGAACCGAAAAGCCTTAATTAAATGCTCTCAAAAGACCATCAAGTCATCGCTTTGACTATTTTAAATAGATGCCATGTTTTAGAAGAAGCATGGTAACAAACCAACTATAACTAAGTCTCATCCTTGGGGTAAAAATGCTGTAGGTGTTGAGAGTGACCAAAGACATTTGTCATCCAGATCAAAAAGAAATTCTTCTGGTGTTCCATTTGGATGATTTTCTGCTGTGAGAGCAGTAAACTCATGACTGAACAGCACAGGAAAATAAGCGCTGGAGCATGCAAGCAGCTATAAATCCTTCGATCGCTTTTTCTTTGATTAATTCTCATAAAGAACTCAGGTGAAATTGACACAGGGAGATGAAAGGTTCCTTATACCCCCTCTTCTCTCTTTTCATTCTCCTCGGGTTATTTCCTTCTCTCTGCCAGGGGACGTGTTTGGCTGTGAGCAGCAGAGTTGGGAACAGCATCAGCATCCATTTATCCACATCATTACCCACATCTACCACTGCTGCCACAGACACACAGAGCTCAGTCTCTAATCTCCAGTCCACAAGATGACACTTTGACCTCTGGGAAGTGCTGCCATGCGATTACAGAAGAGCAGCAGAGGAGAGATGCAAAGACACGGTGAACAGTTTTTGTTAGGGTAACGTGCTGTAACTTTGTCAAAAAATGACTATACAGGAAGTCATTAGTACTAATAAATAGACTCACTGACCACTTTATTAAGTAAACTTGTTTAACTGCTTGTTAACATAAGTGTTGAATCAACCAATCACATTGCAAAAACTCAATGCATTTAGGTGTGTAGACACAGTCAAGATGATCTGTAGAAGTATAAACTGAGCTTCAGAAAAACATGGTGATTGTCATTCCTGTTGACTACAACCTCTTTAACATTTATGATATGTTGTTGTTGTTGTTGTTGTTGTTGTTATTATTATTATTATTATTATTATTATTATTATTATTATTATTATTATTATTATTATTATTATACATTTGTGTTTATTTTGTTTTATTTTGTTGTAGCTTTAACTTGTTGTAAGTGTGAGGTCAATTTTAAAATCTCAGCAATTCGCTGTACAAGACTCATGTTAGTGACTGAGGCAGGTTTTTGGTGTAGCACATACATACTATGTGGCCATTTTCACCTAGCAACTACCAGCAACCTCCTGCGACCTTGTAAACTAGTCAGGAAAGTCATATTTGTCCCTTAAGACAGGTTGTTGTTAGATGATGGTCTCAAGGCTTAATTTTTAGTATAACTTCATTGTTGCGGAGGAATTTTGGTTCCTTAAACTGGTTCCTCAGAAGTTAAATGCATATCACCATCTTCATAAATCAGAGGAGAAAAATGTTGCTTTTCCTATAGATTTCAGTTCTAACAAATGTTGTGTTTGTAACCACAGGAGTCGCCCCTTACTGGCCATTAAAAAGAATGCAACTTCAAAGAACTTCTGCATGCCTCTGAAGTTGTCTGAAAAGTAATTGACTTTACTTCTCAGACCTGGAAGCTACAGCCATATTTTATATATAGTCAATGACCATGAATGGTTGCAATATTTTGCAAAATATATATAAAGCAAAAACCCGTATTAATATTTATAGGCACCAATGAGCAGTTCAGTTGTTTCTGGTTGCTTTAAGCTGCATGCTTTAATTTATTTTGATTACTAACGTTACTTCTAGTAATGATGTGAGTGACTAGCAAAACTGATTCAAATGTGGCTCGTGGCTTGATAATGCAAAGAAGAGCCTTGGCTTTATGGGCTTTAGAGATATTTTTTTTTTTTTTTTTTTGCCTGTCCCGTTTGGATCTTTAGCCATCAGAATTGTTGTCTGAAGGCCAAGAAAGATGCCAAGTGGATTTACTTTACCAAGTGGATCATCATGGCCTTGCGCCATATTGGTCCGTTTGATTGACCTTTATTATAATTATGTATTTATTTTATTTTCGTTTTTTAAAGACGGGACAGACATGACTGGGGGATAGGACAGGGTGAAAGAAAGAGAGGGAAAGAAAGAAAAATAGAGTGGAGAAGAGATGGTGAGAAAGGGGGGAAGAAAAAAACGAAAAACAAACAAAACACCTGGATCACCTGTATGGAGATAAAAAAAAAAAAAACAGAAGAGAAAACAAACAACAAAGAGCAACATAGTAAAAACAACACCATCACAATAAACTAGCTAATAGTAGATAACAGTAGATACTTTTTTAATTTCACCTCTCGAGAATGAAAAAAGAAAACAAGCAATAGAATAAACAACATCACGATGATATATGGGAATATGACAGTAAATACTAAATATTAAACATTATTGTGCAGCACGTAAGATCGTCACCAGGACCCCTTCTGTCCACCACATCACTCCTGCCTTGCAGCAGCTTCATTGGCTCCCAGTCAAATATCGCATCAATTTCAAAATACTCTTGTACACATTTAAGGCTATTCATCATCTCTCTCCTCCATATCTCTCTGATCTGGTTAAGATCACCGCCCCATCTCGTTGTCTCAGATCTTCTTCTTCTCTTTCACTCTCCGTCCCTTCCCCCCGTCTTGCCACCATGGGGAGCAGGGCTTTGCTTTGCTCTGCTCCACGACTCTGGAATTCCCTGCCTCCTGATTTAAGAAATATCTCTTCCTTCTCTCTCTTTAAGTCCAAACTCAAAACCCACTTGTACAAAATAGCTTATCCCACATAACCTCTCCACTCTGCTATTTTATTTTTTTATGTCTTATGCTTTTATGAGTCTGTAAACTGCTTGGTTTAAGTTGCTTTTATTCTAATGTGTACAGTGACCTTGAGTGTTTTGAAAGGCGCTTTCAAAATAAAATGTATTATTATTATTATTACATCTTTACCCCAAGGCCCTGCATGTGTATACTCTCCTGTATATCCCCCTCCTGCAGAGTGAGTTCCTGAAGAGAGGAGAGCTCCTGCAAGATGTAACAACCTCCCCCACCAGTTGAAGACCGCCCCTAGGTGGCTCGATGCACCAGCGGCACCCTGCGCCAGGACTGGGCCCCCATACGCCCACAACCCCGGCAACACACCAACCAGGACCCAAGCCCCCGAGGCCCAGCCAGAGCCCCAGCCCAGAGACAGAACCTCACGCCCGTCCTGGACCCACCCAGGGGCAGCCAGGCTACCAGGTCAGTAACCCACATCCTTCAGTACATCCATCAGACCCTCCCCTAGCCCCGCTGCATGCAGCCACGAGGAAACGGTCACCTAAGAGCCAACAGAGCCCTTAATAGGCCATGACCGCAACCCTGGTTTGAGCCCTCCACGGAAGATGCTCCTGGGGAACCTTTAGAGATATTAATTAACAGACAGCTGCATTAAGCAGTGTGAGCTTCAGTCACACGGTGAATAGAACACGAGTGCCCTTCTTGTACTGATGGTTTGTGTTTCTTTTCAAATGTTCAAATAAAGGAGGGCACCCATCATTCAGTCACTGCTTTCTTTCTATACTTTTTATCTGAATAAAACCATATAGCCAGATCTGAAGTGGATTTGAAAAAATGAAAAAGCACTTAAACTTTTTACACAGAACTTTGAGTTCTTTGTCCCACATTCAATTAAAGTTTAGTAGAGGTTAACATAAGGGTTATTAATTTGAAAGGGCTTGGCACTTGCTCAGGCCTTGAAATTAATAATGAGCTTTCAAAACACTTTACCCTTCTATTCTTTATCTCACTCAGTCCTTTGAAGATCTGTCATTAATGAATCCACTGTGGGCCACAAAAGGTGATTTATTCAGAGTATATTACCAGGTAAAAGTATTGATTGATCAAAACACAGTTCAGAGATGTAAAGAATGCTACTATCATATGGCTAACAAAGGTACCAAAACTATAAAGCTTGTGTAAAATCATAAAAATAAAATGTAATAAATAAGAAAATTCTGCAGAGGGTAGAGGTTTTTTTTCCACTGGGGAATGTATAAGTGTTTCTCTGCTTTAGTCCAAAAGTTATGCTAATCAAGCAAGCTGCATTGTAATATTTTCCTCCTACTCAGGGCGACCTTGTGGAAGGAGCAGGAATCAAAGCTGGACTCAAGGTTGAAGTTCGAATGATCAGGAGTTTGATATGGCACAATGTCAAAAGGTTCATTTTTTCCATTTGTGATTTCCCAGCATGGCCGAATACCAAACTCCAAACTCATTCAAACTCGGTTCTGCTCTGCTGCACTTTGACTACTCTACAGATCTGGTAAGATGCACGCATTTACATAATAATAGCACATTTAGATGGTGGATGAACAGCAGCTGCAAACCTTTACATTTTGATGCCGAGTCATTCTCCAGTGCATACTATGTATCCTTATTCTTGAGAACAATCGATTTTTTCCAGTTGATAAAGTGTTGTCTGACGTCCTCAGCTCCTTGCATACACTATAAATGCCTCCGCTAAATAACAAACACTCAGGTGTTGCACTTTAAGGTAATTGCCTTTGCACCTTGGAAGTCAATCAGCCACAAAACAATAAATGAGTATTTGGCACAAGAACTCAGTTGTGTAAAAAGTTACTTAACAATTCTGGTACATGCACTCTGAAACATGCAAATATCTACATAAGAATATAATACACGTGATAGCTTGTTGGTATATGCAACCTTAAAAGTTATCCTTTAGGAACAAAGCCAATTTTTCAACATTAAAATCCCCTGATTTTGAGTTTGATCCTTTTCTCTTCATTTTGCGACAACCACGGGAGTCTAGGAGTACCGACAAGCTGGAGAGAATTGAGGAGGCAACAAGATGCAAGGAACCTACAGAGCACAAATATCTCCATTATAATGCAATAATCCGGATAATACAGTTTTATCCGGTGCCTGCTGCATCTCCCTATTATAAACAAATTTTATACACAGTCCCAGGATTTTCAGAGGCTTGAAAGTAAATGGAAAATTGACTGACAATCAGTTTTATCGTCAGGTGAGGCCTGTTCTCTTATTAGTTTGATATTAAACCATACCTAATGTGTGAAGCTGATTCAAATGGTTGAATTTGTGTTTTATAGCTTTTTACTGTAATTTTCAATTAGGGGCTTAAAGGGATGTTAGCTCCAGAGAGAGGGGCCATTATTGGGCTAATAACAAAACCCGACAACTACGAATGGGAACTGATAAGGATTTAGCGATTCCGATTCCATTATCGATATTATTTATCAATTTGATTCATTATTGATTTTCACTGGATTCTCATTGCGTACACTGGGAGTCACCACCATCGCATGTCAAAGACATTACATTCTGCAAATTAATTGCATGCTGTGTGGTCAAATGATTGCGTGTAGGAGGTATTTTTCCTCTTTGTTGTGATCAGTGTTGGGGTCGTTACTACACAAAATTTACACAGAACACTTTTCTTAGAAGTATTGCAGTACATTATGTAATTATTCCTTTTGCATTTTTCTGCAAATTACATGAAATAAAATGTCTCATAATTAGCATTTAACACTATAAATCTGTAGGCTACAGTCCCACACACCAACACAAATCCCTATCCTAATGAGGACACACATACGATATTTCTCTTAGTTTTTAGGTAAGAACACAAAGCTGACAACACAAAGCAAAGATGAAAACCAGCACATAGACACTTCAAAGCTATCGCCAAACTGATTCTACTTCAGAAACAAGAACAGGTAGAAACAGAAGCAGCAGCCTGACTGCTCATCAGTGTGTTACCTGTTGAAGTTCAGAGTCTGGCTTGGCTGCTGGGCTGGAAGAGCATTTGCTCAGCTTTAACATTACTCTCGGTTCTCGACTAGCTTAGCGTTAGCAAAGAGCCAAAGTTGTAATAGCAGCATAATGCTGTTCTTTCTATTCTGGAAGCAGTTTCCACTTTACCATTCCACTCTTGTCCTTTATACAATGACAATATCTCCATATCAATGCTGTAGACTGCACCACTGTTTTCCCTCCTTCAGCACACAAACTTAAATCAGCTGATTGTACCGCAAGTGCAAATGGAACCGATAAGCGGGATCAATACCCAAGGAGACTAACAAGTCCAAGGAACTGGACTGGTAACCTTCTCAACTCCCATCCCTACTAACGAAAGCAAAAACTTTCTTAGTGACCAAATCAAAAATCTGGCACATTCTTAAAAAGGAATGAACTGGCCTGCTCACCAACACCAAAAGTCCTAAAAGATCACAGAATACACAAGTGCATACAAGTGCATGATGTAGATAATTATTTCATTGGTTTAAAAAAAAATAAACAGCCTCATAACATCTAACCAAGTCAAGAGCGCTCTTGAAGAAGCAGGTGTCAAGGTGCAAACCACAGGTTATAACTCAAGAAAAAGAAGACCAGATTTGCCAGAAAACGTCTAAAAGTGCTTAAACATGATGGAGCCAATGTTATAGCATGGCCATCTATAACTTCCAGTGGAACTAATGTTTATTGATGATGTGGTTGGTGCCAGAAGCAGGAGGGTGAATTGTGAAGTGGACAAGGCTGTACTCACAGCCCAGATTCAGACCAATGCTGCAAAAATGACCGGATATAGGTTCACACTGCAAATGGATAATGAGGCAAAGACTTTTTTTAATACATAGACATGAGATATTTTTCAATGGCCAAGTCAGCCACCTGATCTCAGCCTAATAGAGCATGTCTTTCAGTTACTAAGGATAAAACTTAAGAGAGAGCCACAAATAAGCATTAACTATAAATACAAATGGCTGTAATTTGTAAAAAGTAAAAGCAACATTTTTGTAATACTGCATAAATTAACTTAAAGACAGCATTTCATTCACATCTTGATTGTCTGATTTCAAATGCATTGCAGTAGAAGCAAAACTGCTAAGGTTGTGTCTCCAACAAACCATGGAGCAAAGTATATCTAATACTCATTCATGATTTACAGCAGCTGTAAACTAATATTTGTCACTTCTTTTGAAAGTAAATCACAAGCAGATTGAATGATTTTCAGGCAGCCTTGTGATGTTCACTTTGAACGGCTTTGTACAGTTGAAAAAAATCCAGCAGCTAGTGCTTTAATTAGAGATTTCCCATTTGACCTATCTTGCGTGTTAGTCACTGAAGAATGATTATAATATAAGACGAACTAAGTCTCTGTGTTGTGTCAGTGTGTTTGAGCGGTGGGTGAATAGTATCAGCAGTCTTGTTCATCATTGACTGGGTCACTGGGATCCTCTTGTGGATATGCAAAGAGTGATGAGCATCAGATAAAGGCTTAACGGGATAAAGAATGTGTGAGACGTCCCAGAGGATGTTGAGCCAGCACACGGTTTCACTGCCCTTTTCCACCTGAAGGAAAGAACAAAACCTGGCAAAGAGCCTTAGCCAGATGCTCGAGTTGCCAATCAATAACACAAGACCCAGAGTTATTTCTCTTTATCCCTCTGCCATTCCAGTGTATTGAAGCAGGAAGGTTGTCAAGAGACAAAATCTATAAGTGAAAGGTCATTGGTTTGTTCTGCAAGACCTAAAGCTCTTCCATTAACAGCCGTGTCTCATGTGGCTGGTTTCATATGAATTTAACAGAATGTTTTCAGTCATATCATGGCTGTAATAAACATCTTTAAGTCACAGCGGTAGCAAACAGAAAACAAAGAGTTGTAGATGTTATTAAAACCAGCTCAGCAAGCTGGACTCAAACACAGAAGCAAATATTGAAAAAAGTGTGAGCGCAGGTAAGAAGCTTGCAGGTGCATTCTCCTTTTTAAATGCCAACATAACCCTGAGACTCATTGTTTTTTTTTCACTTAAAATTATGTTGATGATCAAGACTCTGGTACATTTTAAAAACATATCTAACTAGGCAGCCAGAGATTACTTATGTGGGAAATTAGTTAATTCCATTAATCAGCATTAAGCATGGCTAAACAGAGCACTGCCTATTTGTCCTATGGAGCAGTGTTCAGTATACAACTGAACTTAAAGAGCAAAACTAAAGGCATACGCAAGTCAAATTTGCTAAGTAGGCTTACCAAAATCTGAGGTTAAATCTTATTAAACTAATGCTAACAACTGGGTTAATCAGCTTACAAAGATTAGCTCTTTCCTCAGCTGAGAAGCTAGCTAACTGTCTTGAGTACTGGAGGAAGCCACAAAGTTTTGATGGTCTCCGAATAGTCTTTGAGACTCTCATGATCCTCCCACCAAGCCTTTCAGAATGGTGACAGTATTTTGGAGGAAAATTTATCAGCAGGCTGCACTTTTCTGTGTCTTTATCTAATAAACCAGCAAAGGTTTCCACTGCAGTGCACCTGAGAAAAACCGCCACGAAACCTGGGGTTGGACCTGAAGTTATCTTACATAAGCACTCAGAAGCAGCAGCATCTGCAGGAGAGCCGTGATACTCGGGAAGAAACTAGATTTTAGATACGCATAGAAAACAGGCTAAACATGAGAAGCAGGCACAGATAATTAAAGATGACGAGGATGAAGATAATTCCAGGATGATAAAAGACATATTCTAGGCCCGGGTGCAGTGAAAAGGGCCACTGTGCTCACTCAGCTGCATTCGAATTCACAAGTTATTGTGTTGTGTTCTGTTGTGTTTAGTTGTCCCATCGGCACTATGACTGAAAAACAATAAAGAGGTATCTTATCTCATCTTATCTTAATGATATGCTATCATATATCCTTACAACAGTAAGTAAAAGTTGGTAATGAAAAGGTTAACCATACACGCCACACGTTATTATATGGTTAATAGTAGCAATTGTAGCCACATGACTGATTTGGATCAGATGGGTCTCACTTTGGGAAGTACCCTCATGTCTCTTTGGAACTAGAAAGAGACCATTCATCAGCTTGTGAAGTAACTTTTAAAGCATGATCTCGCTCAGAAATTGCAAAACAAATGGAAATGTTCTAACCCTCTCAAGTACACTCATTAGAGCCTCAGTCAGGCATGGTTGCCAGATTGTGTTTGGCAGGAGCACAAACAACACTGGCAACACTTTTTGTCTGCCCTCGAAGTTCAAAAGTTCAAAACCAACAACAACCAACCCAAAGACAATGAGAGGATGACATGGGTTTAGATCCAAATCTGCGTCACCATGCTTCTGATTTCAGTCTAATGAGACATGCCATCAGTTTGTGCCTCCTTGAAGTTCCAGTTCATGTGATTGACTGGATTGGACCCAAGAACAAATAAAAGATGGCAGCCCTTCAAATGAGAACATATGAACACTCAAAATGTCTCCAATGTTAAGTTACACTTTATATAAATACAAATGAGAAGCAGTACAAGTTCCTTTCAAGTTCCAGTTCAACCAACCAAAATAACGTATGCTGTCTTAAGATGGCAGATGCAAACAAAAATATCTAGCAAGGTGTAAATTAAGGTTAGGGACCAAAAGTTTCCTTTAAACAAACCTCCTGTGTTTATTTTTACTGCAATTATGATTTGTGTACTTTAAACTGAATGAACAAGACCACAGAGAACTCTATGTTGGCCCCATCATGCTAGGCACAAATTATTTTGGAGTTGCATCAGAAAAGTGCATCCATGTTAAAGATAGATCAATAAAATCTGTCAAATCAAACATGGAAAGGAAGTTGCAGAAAGTAGCACCTAATGTCCTAGAAAAAATAAATAAAAACAACAGCATCCGTGATGGTGTTTACTCTGAGCCTACCACCAAAACACAGATATTCTTGAATCATAGATTTCAGAGGCTCTTGTCATGAGTTTTAATCCCACAGCATAAATGATCCTAAAAGATAACCACCCATCAGCAAAGGTGGAGATAAGCACTCAGTCACACAGCTTTAGAAACGTGTTGGTGAGCTCCTGGCAACCTCCAGGGTTGCTATAGAAAACTGATCTATATAGCACCTAATGTCAGGGTTCATCCATCATGTTACACAAAGTGAAAACTTTGTGCTCTGTCCATGGTCCTGAAATTATAACTGCTTAATTTGAATGTAATAAAACCTTATTAAGGAAAAGTGTGCTTTCAAAGTTCATTAACATGAAGGTATTGATCAAAACAAAAACAAACAGCAAACTATAAACCAATTCAAATTAAATTGTTATTAAGACTTCACTTTTCCGACGTCGATCCAAATCTGAATATTTTTAGGACATTTTTTGGACATTAATTTCAAATTCAGTATCCTCATCCTCATCCTGTGAACTGACAGTCAGTGACCGCGGCTGTCACAGTTCACAGTTCAGTTTCCTGCTTTGTACACCATGTGACCAAAGACAAATACACTTTTATAACTGTTTTTAAAGTGTGGGTATATTTCATCATGGGGTTTAAAGTAGATCGTTTAGGATTTTATAATTGTAATTTGTTGTGTAGCCTTTAAAGTTAGTATGGTTATAAGTGTGTGTGTGTGTGTGTGTGTGTGTGTGTGTGTGTGTGTGTGTGTGTGTGTGTGTGTGTGTGTGTGTGGTATAAATGTTGTAAGAATAATAAAAACAAATAAATCAGACATAATATTGTTTTATTTTTTCAGTTTTAGACTGAAAATGAAAGAAAAAAAACTACCAATTTTAAGCAAACTGCAATTGAAGACTATCAATAAAATTCCCAAATTCTTCCCTCTACTCTAAATTAGAACAACAACAACAATCTTTATTTATAGAGCACATTTAAAAGCCTTGGGCATACCAAAGTGCTTTACATAAAACAATAAAAGGTTCAAACATTGATAAAGGATAAATAAAAATAACGAGTTATGTTCATAGATAAAAGCTACCAATAAGAATGACTACAGCACATGGGTAATAGCAAGATAAAAGCTGTACCACCATAATAAAAGACACCAATAGAAAGATAGGAGGGAATTAATACAAGAGGTCAATAGGTCACAGCAACCAAACAAACAAACAAACAAACCAGCAATTAAAAGGTGGAGAAGGCAAGTTTAAAAAGATATGTTTTAAGCTGTGATTTAAAAGAATGAATAGAATCAGATGCCCGGATGCCAATCGGGAGATTGTTCCACAGCACAGGTGCAACAAGAGCAAACGATCGATCACCTCTAGTCTTAAGTCGAGATCTGGGCTGAGCCAGCAGTAACTGTGACGATGACCTTAAAGCCCTAGCAGGAGCATATGGGTTTAAAAGGTCCTAAATTAGAAGAAAAATGTGACTTTTAAATTATTTTTTCTTAATATATGTGGTCCTAATATTCCATCATATTTTCATTTGGTCATTTGGTCAGTTCCAAAGTATGTTGAATGGCCAATCTGTCTCAGTTATTCTTGATTTTCATCTTAAGTGCTGTAAGTTGTTATATTTCCCTCAAGCAAAGTGTCCATGCTTGTAATCTAACAGAAAGCGTGAAGAAATGCTTCATAAATGTGTGAGAAAGCACTTAAACACTGGTAGCATTCAAAGTGGGCCATCTTGAAGCCTTCCTTCAAAGTCAAAGTGGTGAACAGGCAGCTTGTGCCCACCTTTAAGACTTTGGAATAGAATATTTATTGAAAAGCTTAAAGAAGACAAATTGGTCTAATTAGAAACCCCAAAAAAGAAACACAGTCTTTAGTCTCTAAAAGTTAAATGTCTGAGTTTTTTGCACTGTAAATGTCAAAGTTGTGCCCACAGACACACAATCACACCATGATGAGTGTATTCCCCTGTGTGTGTTTGAATTAGTGCTCTCTTGAGTACTTGTGCAATTTTTGCTTTGTTTATCGCGAGAACCCTTTTACCTTCTTGCTCCTCTAGTCTCCGGTTTCCTCTTTGTCCTTTAGTCCTTTTACTTCTCCGTGGGGAGAACACATTTTCCTCTCGGTTTGACACAATCGATCTCAACCCAGTTCAAGGATGTCTCATTTTTACTTTCTCACTCCACCTTTGTCTACCTATTGCTTTCTCACCATGTAATCATACAATTATTCAATTACTTTTGTAAATCAATCAATCCACTCAGATCAAATTAAATTCGTTTCAGAGCTTAGTGCCTGTTTCCTACACACAGTCAGAGTTTGGCATGGAGACATCCACGAGACAAATTTAAATGACAGGGTGGAAGCTGTTAACATCATGTTGCTAATAAGACTGACTGAAGGGGAGCAGGTGGTAGAAAAGAGAGAAAAGACTTAAACTATTTCCTGTCTTGTACAAGCTCTTCTCCTAAGACTAATTAAACAACATCTTCTGTTAAGTAATATTTAATCCTAGAGTCAGAAAATTGTCTCAGAGATTTATGACACCCTTTACCCGTAGATTGCAGGGGGTTTTCTCTTCAAGAAAAATCTATATTTCATATGTGTTATGGTGCAAACAAAAGTGGAGCTATTCCCAGTGTCACTTAATACTGGTTTGTTTGGGGGGAGTTTTTATTTTGAATCTGCAGTAGTGTGCAGGGTTAGCAGGGTTATTTTCTGCTAGTGTGAAGTCACTCAAAAAGTAGTATTAAAACAGACAGACTGGCCTCAGCCCAGTTAACAGAAGTCCCAACACCTCTTTGATTACCATCACTCTGTCTCATAAAATGTTCATAATCTCTCACTCACACTAGCTTTAAACAGGGCAACCAGCCTGGTAGTTTTTGACTGAATTTTTTTCACATTTGGCAAATAATTGTGGTGACTAACTGGGTTCTCAGAGGTTTACCGTGCAACACCAACAACCTCTGGTTGACCACTTTTGGTTGCAAGGTGGCTGCACTTGTTTCCTGGTGGGAGGCAACCTGACTGACAGATTGGCAAATCATTGCCAGCTGTTTGTATTCTGGACATGCTCCTATATAAAAGTCAACCACTTGTGTCATTTTGCAGTTAAATAATCATCCTCCAGCAACTACTTCAACATTTTTGGAGGAATTTCTGTGTTTGTGTTTCAAATCTATGAAGTTCTGTCTGAACTCCCGTTTGAATTTGCATCAATACATTAACTTTTCTAAAAAAGCAAAAAACAAAAAAATACATTTAGCTCTATGTCACCAGATCATGATGATGACATTAGCTTACCTTTTGTTAAATGTTAGTGTTCTTCATTTTACTAGTATAAAGTCATTCAGTGAACATAAACAACATGTTTTCGGCAGCAGAGGAACTAATGAGGAGCTTCGGTGTGCAATCCCACTGATTCTGCAGGTCACTGAATAAGACTCTGCAATTTGAGTCTAATCAGTTCATTGATCCGTTCACGTGTCTGTAAGTCCACCCCGATAGTGTTTGGTTCGTGAAAAGACGGTATCTGTTCCAGTAATGCAACTTGATGCCGTCTTATAGACAATTTCAGGTAATCAAACTGAATTAAAATACGACCTTAAATGGCTGTGATTAAAACAGATGCAGCATTGCTGTGCTACATTTCTGTTACATCATATTTCATATGATGATTCTCAGGGAAAATCAGTTTTTACTGATGTATTGTTATCTAAGCTTTTGCTTTATCTAGTGATGCAGTTATATAGACTTCTCCCAAGTGGTTATTTTGATCTTACAACAGCTCAATCAACACTAACAAGAGAGGTTAACAGCATCCTTTGTTTTAATTAAAAGAAAACCAAATATGCTTCTACAGATATTTTTATTCGGTTTGAAAATGTGGAAAAAAGTTGTGTAGCAGTGCATTGGTATTGGTGACATATTTAAATGATTATAATAATAACAACATGATAAGCTGTAACTGTTCTTTTTTGCATATTTATGGAATGGAGTCTCTGGACCTTTCTGCACATTTATTTTGGGTAATTCAGTTGTCAAACGGAGACTATCAGCCAAACTCAGTTTACCGTGCATTTTGTTGTTATTATTTTTAACTCAATTTCTATAATTTATCACAATAATATTGTGATTGTGACTTCATTTGGGTATTAAATTAGTTTACTGGAAGCTAGTTAAGCAAACATTGATGAAAGAACAGTTATAGAATTGTTGAGCAATGGTAAAAATAAAATAAAATAAATAAATGAGTAAGCAAAAATAAGCATGGACATACTACATTCTTGCAAATGCAGATTTGATGTGATTTTATATTGTCACGTATTTTGGGAAGGTAACTGTAGGCAAATGGAAACTTGATCAAATGTCTTCTTCTGCTTTGTTTCTAAAAGTGTCAGGTCCAAAAGGAAGTCTGTGAGCTCTAGAAAATCACCTGTTCCAGGCCTCCCATAATGAAAATGTTACATAACAAAATATTGGTGTGGCTGAAAAGACTGGTTACATTTTTGCCAGCTTGTTTGCCCACTGGTTATGTGCTTCTTTGCATATATCTGTTGTGGCATTCAAAAGCATCTATTAAGTATTTTTAGCATTATTTGAGATTCTTTTCATGTTGCTTGTGTTCTGTGGAGTATCCGGGAACAAAAAAATATCTCCACCTATTCTGTTCCTAACAGAGCATGTGCGCTGTTTCTCTCTGGCTCGTTTATTTTTTCTAAGATTCTAACCCTCTCAAGTACACTCATTAGAGCCTCAGTCAGGCATGGTTGCCAGATTGTGTTTGGCAGGAGCACAAACAACACTGGCAGCACTTTTTGTCTGCCCTCGAAGTTCAAAAGTTCGAAACCAACAACAACCAACCCAAAGACAATGAGAGGATGACATGGGTTTAGATCCAAATCTGCGTCACCATGCTTCTGATTTCAGTCTAATGAGACATGCCATCAGTTTGTGCCTCCTTGAAGTTCCAGTTCATGTGATTGACTGGATTGGACCCAAGAACAAATAAAAGATGGCAGCCCTTCAAATGAGAACATATGAACACTCAAAATGTCTCCAATGTTAAGTTACACTTTATATAAATACAAATGAGAAGCAGTACAAGTTCCTTTCAAGTTCCAGTTCAACCAACCAAAATAACGTATGCTGTCTTAAGATGGCAGATGCAAACAAAAATATCTAGCAAGGTGTAAATTAAGGTTAGGGACCAAAAGTTTCCTTTAAACAAACCTCCTGTGTTTATTTTTACTGCAATTATGATTTGTGTACTTTAAACTGAATGAACAAGACCACAGAGAACTCTATGTTGGCCCCATCATGCTAGGCACAAATTATTTTGGAGTTGCATCAGAAAAGTGCATCCATGTTAAAGATAGATCAATAAAATCTGTCAAATCAAACATGGAAAGGAAGTTGCAGAAAGTAGCACCTAATGTCCTAGAAAAAATAAATAAAAACAACAGCATCCGTGATGGTGTTTACTCTGAGCCTACCACCAAAACACAGATATTCTTGAATCATAGATTTCAGAGGCTCTTGTCATGAGTTTTAATCCCACAGCATAAATGATCCTAAAAGATAACCACCCATCAGCAAAGGTGGAGATAAGCACTCAGTCACACAGCTTTAGAAACGTGTTGGTGAGCTCCTGGCAACCTCCAGGGTTGCTATAGAAAACTGATCTATATAGCACCTAATGTCAGGGTTCATCCATCATGTTACACAAAGTGAAAACTTTGTGCTCTGTCCATGGTCCTGAAATTATAACTGCTTAATTTGAATGTAATAAAACCTTATTAAGGAAAAGTGTGCTTTCAAAGTTCATTAACATGAAGGTATTGATCAAAACAAAAACAAACAGCAAACTATAAACCAATTCAAATTAAATTGTTATTAAGACTTCACTTTTCCGACGTCGATCCAAATCTGAATATTTTTAGGACATTTTTTGGACATTAATTTCAAATTCAGTATCCTCATCCTCATCCTGTGAAATTTCTACCACACAAACCACATTATTTTGGAAGAAGATTTGAAAGTGTTGGAAGACTTCTTGTTGCATGACACCTGTTTTTAGTTGGAGGTTCCAGGTCATTGCTGAGATTGAGCAAATTTAACATTATATAGCTTGGTAATCTATACATTTTTATCACATCTTTGTCTGACATTGCAAAGAAACTGACACAAGCGAAGAAAAGTCTCACTCTTTCAGCACGAGCTCTTAAATCTCTGTAATGCCTTCTCCACACAGCAATAACTAATTTTATGTAAAGTTAACACAAAGTGAAAAACTGAGCTTGGTGTTTTACAAATATGTATTATAATATATTGCACTCTTGTAGGATTCTTCATTCTTGTAGTATTCATACACTCAACATGTACTCATGTATCTCTTTGCCATCATATATATGGAAGCTGTTACAGTAGAAACGGCCTTTAAGTGTGGTTTATCTGGTCTTTGTAGAATTCATCTTGTCTTTGGATGTGTCCAAAGCATTAGAAGAGGTCAACTGGAAACATATAAAGGTATTATTTCATTAGACTTTAGTGTGGTGAGATAACCAGCAGGTTGACAGATATTCTCAGTTGAACTTGACATCCTAAAGGTCTTAGCATGTGTGCTAATGGTGGGTTGTGCAGAATTTCAATTATATTTAAAAATCCTCCTCCAGGCATGTTCAACGATAAAAGAATTAATAATCTTCTTAGAACACACATTTTAAATCTGTTTTTTTCTGTTACATGGACAGAAATTCTGCCCTCTACACCTCCTCTCTCAATGAGAAATGCAGAATGTGTCAGTATGCAAATACCATGCAGTTGGTTGTGGCTCCCAGGAATGACTGATCACAAATCCTATTCGTACTTAAATGCCTTTGATCCTGTTTTTATCAGTTTGGCATCAGCCAATTGCCCCACAAGGTTTCCTTTTGGCATTGGTTCGCCATGATGTTGTGCCAATGGTTAGATCAGTCGCATGCCCAGCACTTCAGGAAGGTTTGGTGTCACATGTTGATGGACTGGGCAGCCATGAGAATCAGAATCAGAGAGTATACTGATGCTGATTTTAAGCAGGTTTAATGTTAATGTTATTTTTAGAGTGGGAAATACTGCAATCTTTTAGTTAACAGTTCACCCGTTGCCTACTGGTGGTGGTCAGAGGGCCCGGTGGCGCCAGTGTCCGGCAGCCTCGCCTCTGTCAGTGCGCCCCAGGGTGGCTGTGGCTACAATGTAGCTTGCCATCACCAGTGTGTGAATGTGTGCGTGAATGGGTGGATGACTGGATATGTAAAGCGCTTTGGGGTCCTTAGGGACTAGTAAAGCGCTATATAAATACAGGCCATTTACCATTTAATGATCTTGAGATCCCACAGCCACCCATCCAATCTCCTTAAGGGACTTTGTTGCTGTTTCAAACAGGACTGTTTGCTTTCAGCATTTAAAACTGTTAAGGGGCAGATGCCAAAGGACTGTGTTTTTCCTGATGTCTCCTGAGGTCTCTAATAGTAGATAAGATTTTTCTTGAAACCTTCATGAGACTCTGTAGGTGTGTTTAAATCCATCTCTAATAGTGCTTGAACTGGAAGCTGAAGCACTAGGGAGGGTCTTTGTTGTAGTAGAGCTTTGCAAACCTGCCAGCATTGCTGGGCCCATCGTCGACAAGACTGTGGCAGGAGGTTTAGAACCTGGAAGGGCTAGAGTTTGGCAGCTTCACTCTTTTGAGACTGTTTCACCAATTTAGGTTTAGAGTGTCCTCCAAAACAAACTGAACATAAGGCAAGGCAACATCTCTGTCTTGCAAAATGCTCCCTTCTAAAAATCTGTGACCCTCCTCCCCCAAATATTTCAGAAACCTTGCCTTTCCTCTCCCTGCCATCTGCAGATTCCAAGAACAGTACAACTTCTGTACAAGTCAAAAGAGCTACAATGGAAATGCATTGTGAGACAGCCTGAAACACTTTAAAAGTACACTATTTTAGATAAGCTATATTTATCTATGGCTGACTGACTGTAATTAAGTGGGTGGAAGGCACAACAGAATTACATGTTGACATTAATGAAATACAGCAACAGAAATTGTCCAGTGCAGTCCTTACACTTAGAAATCTCCCCACTATCGGCAGCAATGTATAGTCACAGGCACAAGTGAGCAAAGAGGTTTAAATATGTACATAAAGTTTGCATATGGAGAATCCAACATGATAATTACATTATCATGGTAATTACACCCATGTCAGCACTGAAATTTATCTTTAGTTGATAGGCAGGTTGAAGAAAATAAGGAGGAGCTGGCATGTCAGTGCAGCAGGAGCGAAGATGAGTTGTCATACACAAAAAAGTGATATTTTATCTTTCCCCTCCATTTTTCTCCTCTTCCTCCCACATGCAGTCAAATGGTCTGAGTGAAATGTGTTCTTTTAAAAGGATTGAACCGTGTGATTGAAGCTTAAAGGTAATTTTGACAAATAGCTTTTCAGTGGTTGAGGAAATGAGTACATCTCCACTGACAGACTTAAAGTAACAGCTGAAAGGAAGATAAAGTCCTGCTGTATCACGCAAGGTTAAATATGAAGCAATCATATCACGAGTGAACAAGGAGAGAAGGAAAATCTATTTGTGAAGTAGCCTCGGCATTACCGAACATGACAAAAAGTCTCATCTCTGACCTCTCCATCTTTGTCAGGAGTGTTTGTGAACAGCTTCCACAGTCTGGGAGGCCTGGATGAGGACAGAGAGAGTTATTGGAAGGTCAATTGTCCAGGTAGTCAATCTATACTATTAACTGATGTATTGATCCATCATGTGTTTGATCACTCTGTCAGGTAGAGCAGAGGCAGGTGAGTTCTGAGCAATCAATCTCCAGCAGTCTCACATACAGCCTCCAGCTGGTTGTCGATTGGCTGCAAGAGTCTGCTGATGAGCCAAATGTCTGAAAGGCCCCAAGGGAAATCAATGCACAGCCCCACACAAAGATTTTACACTTCATGTTCTTTAGTTGATCATATGTCTGAAAGGTAAATCACAGGTTCATGTACAGTGCTGTTATAGAGTGAAAAAAAGACAACAAATCAAAAAGCTGAAATACAGTTTTTTGATTAGTTTTTTTTAGTTCTTCCGGCTGAGTTAATTAATCATCTTGTTTGGTTAAGTAAATATATAGTTCAGCTAATCAATGCCTTTCCTAGTTACTGTTGCTACAGCTGTCAAGTTTTCAGGTTCAGTAAACAGTTGGGAAAAAAATAACAGCAATTGATGTAACAGTCGAAGTTCTGACTCAATTTGACATGGAAACAATGAGGTCATCTTCGATTTATGACAAGAAAAGAAAAACATTTTGGATGCTTGGCTTACAAAAAACAAGTGAGATGATGACTGTGCTTGAATGAGCCTCTAGCAAAGAAGTGTATAGTGCACAGGTGAGCTCCTAGTTTATGGAAACCTCCACAAAACTGCAGTATGGATATGATCAATTGTTTTTGCAGCAAGACTCTGGAAGCATTGGAATGCTCAATATTTGCACAAGCATTTTATGATGTTGTGGGGAAATAAAATATTTATTTTCACATCCACAGATAATGTCTAAAATTATCCAGTGCCTGCAGCTACTTTAGTTGGCAAGATTGCACTGTTAGTCTGATTATTTGCTGATGTGTCAGACTAATGTAAAACCTGTGCCAAAATTGTGTGGAGATGGTTTTGATTGATAGCTATGGACTGCAGACTTCAAGACCCATATACAGGGAGTCAACTAAAAACAGACTCTAACAGCTGGTGATAAGCTTGCAATAAAGAAAATCCCAAATGGATGATCAATAAAACAGTGCTGCACAGTGTATAAGGAGAGGTTACTATATAATGAGTAAAACAAGGTATTTATACACCGAGGGATGACTGGGGAAACGGGAAGAACAAGTGCCAGGTCAGGGTAATTACACACAGGTGAGAGCAATCAAGGGAAGCCAGAGAAATAAAACTATCACAGGATATGGAAGAAAATAAATTTTCAAATTAAAACAGGAAGTAACCAAAAGATAACTAGTAAACAAACAGAGTTAAAGGAGCAAGAATAATAAATAATAAACCAAGAATTCAAACCAATGACAGAACAGTAAAGAAATCTAAATAGGAATCAGAACTCAAAATAATATGAGCTGTAGTGTTTATGAATTTGGCAGACTCAGGTTGTGAATGTGGTCTGACCTCGATCCCACCCGACTATCACCTGTGCGGGTTTGAGCTAAAAAAAAACTTCCCTCATCCAGTATGCTTTGTATTCTGGGATGCTGCAAGGTACTAAAGATGTGCAAAGGTCCGTACAGGCTAACAACTAGCTGTGCAATGAACGGAAATTTTCCAGTAGTGCAGAACACAGCAACTTCTTCCTGTATTTACTGTTGTTGCTCCTGCCCCAGACACATTTGGCCTATAAGTAGACTGAAAGTTCTCACGTAGTAACACATTTTGGTTCATTTGTAGTTCGCTTGGCTTTTCCTCTGTCTGAAAACTAACCAAACCAGAGGGAAAAGATACAAGTTTACAAACTCATGAACTGATTTAGGCCAGAGTAAATGAACTAGTGTCGAGAAAAACTGGCCACCTTCTGAAACTTTCTGAAATATTTTCATGTGTCACAGTGTTCAGGACAGGAGCCTGAGCACAGAGTCAGCCTTTTTCCTCACACACATCAGTGAGCTTTGGACTCCTTGAACCACGTTTGCTAGAAACACCCCACAAAACCTGACATTTTGGTCCAGCCATCTACAGCCATTACAATACATCCCCTGTCAAAGATCCTCCAAACCCATCAGCTACAAGAAGTGAACGATCACAATCTGCCTGATGTATCCCGCCCCTTAAAGGGTGTCATTTCAACAATAAAGCATTTCATATCAACAATGAATCGATCAAGCATCTATCTAATGCTGTAGCTAAGTTTACATAATCATGATAACACTATAAGCAAATATCAAATTAAGTGATTTTGGGTGATATTAAGCAGGAATTTGATGACACCTCCTGATCACCACAGCCCAGTTTCTACTCGCCTCTTTTGTGTGTGCGTGAGGCACAAAGTATGTGCGTGAGTGCAGTATGTATGTGTGTGTGTGTCCCATTCATCATCGGTGAAAGTGACAGAGTGCTTACTGCTGTAGCTGAGAAGTGCAGTGTGAGCGTCCGGGTGCTGTCCAGGGATCACACTGGGCAATCAGACCACAATGCACTGCAGCTGCAGTCAATTCAAGGAGAGAGTGTGCGTGAGAGAGAGGGGAAGACAGAGGAGATGGTCCCAGAGGAAGCAGAGTAGACTTCCATTAGATACAGGAAGCGAGCTTGTGACTAAGATAGAATACTTGGACAGGTTTACTTGAACTCTAAAACTGCGATTGCCATATTTCCTGGTGACTAAAGTCTGAAGATATGCCATAAACATGGATAAAGATGGATACTTATTGTATTATACTCATGTATAATAGAGGTCCCGAAGGTGATTTTCTAATAAAACCATATGTAAATTTCTTATATATTATAGCTGAGAATGCAGTGAGGCAAATGAAAAAATACTTCAATGGTCTCCTGAACTGAACTGAGATATGTTTGGTAGAGGAAGTACAGGAATATGGGAAGAAGAGGACCAACTCGCCCATCATTAGGGCTGAGGTTACAGAGGCTGTTAATAAACTCTTTGAATAAATTCATTGAATGAAATTTGCCCTGAGTCCTTGGATGTTGTAGGGCTAACCTGGGACAGAGTCTCTGGATTAGCTAACCTTTTAAGATACGTGGTCGAAGGATGTGCCCCAGCTTCACAATCCTTTGAAAGGTGACTAGTCGAACCTTGGATTGAAGAGGAAAAATGGGGTTTACGTCCTGGCAACAACTCTTTATACTCTTGAGGATATCTGAGGATTTGCATGCATGTGTTTTTTGCACTTGGAGAAAGCATTCAATCACTTCTTTTGGGGTGCCCTCCTAGAGTGTGGGGTATTGGGCCTGTGACAGCCAGTGAGAAAAGGCTTCACAATGACCAGATCAATTTACAGCGTGTATATACCCACTGACAAGATATGGGGCTAAGGCTCTTCAAGGTGTGGAAGGGTTTCGGCTCTATTCTTGACACATGAATATGCTTCGTCTGGGTTACCTAAAAAAAACAACAACACACGACTGGGTCCTAACCAAGAACTGAAAGCAACCCCATCTGGAGCTTTCATTCATCATGGAGAAAATATGCACACAACACAGTGACTTTTGAGTGTTCTTTAGGTTGTCAGCCTTCCTGATTCCTAGCATTGGAGGGAGAATTTGGTGGTCCCTCCATCCAACTCCATGCAGGATTTGGAGAACTGCAAGGGAAGCCTTACTCCTGAGAGTCAACCAAAACAAATGCTTGACAGACTGTTCTGACCTCCTACAGCATGAAAGGATATTCCATCAAAGACCAAGTCCAAAAGATTGTCACCCAGGTTCATTGGATGTTTTGAAGTTGGCAGTGTGATACCTTCTGCA
Source organism: Copadichromis virginalis (assembly GCF_057382275.1). NCBI lineage: Eukaryota > Metazoa > Chordata > Actinopteri > Cichliformes > Cichlidae > Copadichromis > Copadichromis virginalis. The sequence goes on along the minus strand of NC_140626.1, from coordinate 18,101,470 downwards.
GCCCATTTCAAATCACCTACAAACGGTGTTCATAATTCATTGCATGTCTCAGCTTAAACTAGTTGTCTCAGGCCCATTAAATGCTGGCTCATCCACTCACTACTACTGGTATCAAGCTCCCTAGAGAAACCTCTAGGTCTTTGTGTTTCCCCGAGGAAACAATCTCAGGGATTAATTTTGGCTTTCCTGTGTCGAGGCCACACAAATCAAATCAAATCAAATCAAATCAAATCACTTTTTATTGTCACATCACATGTGCAGGCACACTGGCACAGCACATGCGAGTGAAATTCTTGTGTGCGAGCCCCACAAGCAACAGAGATGTGCAAACACAACAACACAAACGAGCAAAATACAAGAATGGCCAACCTGAAACTAATAAATATATGTACAATATATAATAGTGTATGCATTTCTGGATGTGTATACTAAATATTTTCCTACGTGTGTGTGTGTGTGTGTGTGTGTGTGTGTGTGTGTGTGTGTGTATACACATTTTTACAAATTAAATAGTAAAAAAAAAAAAATAATAATAATAATAATAATAATAATAAAATATACAGAGTTGAATATGTGCAAAACAAGTGGCATTTATATACAGTGTGGAGTGCATAATGTTGAAGTTCCAGTAGTGAAGCTGAGGTGTCTATGACGTGTTCAGCAGTCTGATGGCCTGATGGAAAAAGCTGTCTCTCAGTCTGCTGGTACGGGACCGGATGCTGCAGAACCTCCTTCCTGATGGAAGCAGTCTGAACAGTTTATGGCTGGGGTGACTGGAGTCCTTGATGATCCTCCCCGCTTTCCTCAGGCACAGCTTCCTGTAGATGTCTTGGAGGGAGGGAAGCTCACCTCCAATTATCCGTTCAGAGCACCGCACTACTCGCTGGAGAGCTTTGCAGTTGTAGGCGGTGCTGTTGCCATACCAGGTGGTGATGCATCCAGTGAGGATGCTCTCAATGGCACAGCGATAGAAGGTCCTGAGGATGCGGGGGCTCATGCCAAATCAGATACCTTTAATACCTGCCCACTCACTTTTACCACTCGGAGAACGCAGCCTCAGGATCCATGCTCCCATTCCCTTACATCTTCTCTTAGCCTGATTCCAGTGTCACATCGTGCTTCAGGGTCCACTTGCTCTGGTGTAAACAAAATAGTTTTAGGGGGATTTTTTTCAGTTAATTTGACATTATTTAATCAAAGGATTAGTTTATCCCATTAAAATCAGACTTCCATATCCTTAACATCTTTGCCAACAACATATGTAGAGTTCCATCTCCGCTTTGTGTCTTCCAGTCTTCCCGCTGTATCCAACTAATGAAATAACCACAGGAAAGCTTTCAGAAATGAGATTACAGTTTATTATAAAACAACGAAGGCCATATTTGCATTTTACATTTGTAAGCAACTCAGATTAAACAGTACATTATAGTCAGTGTCACATTAAACAGATTTCATAGTTGAGCTTAACTGAATGCTTCACACATACTGAGTTATGACTGCTATAAACATATTCACCAAGCTGCTACCACCTGTCTGAAGTTTAACTTTCCAGTTTTGTTGTTTGTTTTTTTGTAAAAAAAAAAAAAAAGAAACTTTTCCATGTAACTGTTAAAATTTTTAATATCTGCACACGCATTATGAAATTTGGCATCGACAGCACGTAGCAGTAGCCCACTAAATCAAGTGCGTGACAGGTTCTTCAGCATGATGATTATCATACAGCAGAATCACAGTAAGATATAATAACCATGAGTTTAAAGTAGCAGTAGATATCTAATGTGCAGAGATTTGACTAATACCCTGTATCCACGAGGAAAAGGTAGGAATATTCCTATAATAAAAACTAAAGACATCACTCAGAATTCCTGCTGTTGTAAAGCCAGAAATGTTTTGCTTAAAGGCAACCTGTGGAGTTCTTGAACTCTCAAAGCACTATGAAGCAGTTTTTACGATTCACATTGCAATTTGCCAGCGACGGCAGGAAAGACGACGACATGCTGGGATGTGAAGAATGCAGGTTTCAAGACTTTTGAATGCCTTTTTACATGAAAACTCCACGTGGAACCTTTAAGACACAAAATTACAGTAATAATAATAATATCTGATATGCCTTCAGTCATATCAACATTTTCACTTCACTGATAGATTGTTCTTCTGACCAGCAGTTAGCATCTTTGTTGACATGCTCGGTAAAATGTTTTATACAACATTAATTGTATATTTTTCCTAAAAGTGCAACTATACGCCAGCTCATACCTCCCTGATTCTTTTTGACAGCAAAAAGCCATTTGACATTACAGTAAGCTTATGCACACACACGCACGCAGACACACACACACACACACACACAGGCCTCTACAACAACCTCACAACCAGAAAACGTCTGCAGCAGCTACCAGCTGAAACAAACTCTGGATTAATGCAATGATAAAAAAAAAAAGAACAACCAAAAAAAAAGATAAATAACAACTGTTCAAGTAAATATTGTGAATCATGTAACAGCTGCTCCTTTAGGTTATAGTGAGCATGCGAGTGACACAGGTAGTAGCAGGTATTCACACATGCTGCTTCAGAGACGCTTTTTAATGGTCATTAAAAAGCGTCTCTGGTCTTTGGAGCAATGAGTCATCCTGCCGACTCTGTGTCAGCGCGCTGATCCAGATGAGCTCGGGAGCTTGTCAGAAGGTGACTGCCACTCAATTTGTCCTCCTGCTCTCACTTCCTAAGAAGCAGAAAAACAATGTACAATATCAGCTTCTTTGTTTAGGATTCTGTACAACAGCAAACAATCGCTGAACGCTGAGTGTTTAAGCTCTAAGCAGGGCTGAAAAATGAAGCCAAAAACTGCACTTCCTGTAGTGGCCACTGGAGGTTGGCTAGAAAAAAAAAGCAGTGAATCGTGTGTTAAAATTCCTAAACTTACAGAACAAATAAACATGTTGCCTCTACATCTACATTTCCTGTTCACAGTTACTCATATTTCTAACTAAGCTCACCTGCTCACATTTTTATTGGGGATGCGTGAATGACAGATGGATTTTTACGAGGCTGCTGGTTTTCTGTTAGCTGTCACCACAGCAGAATATGACTTGCTGACCTCCTCTTGACCACGTTTGTGCTGTTATTTTTTTCTTTTTTAATTTTTGCAGTGTAGTCAACTGTACAAACAGAAATCCAGATACTTTATCTTACTGCAAACTTAATAGCAGGAGTCTGTGTCTGTATTTTACAAATCAAGCCTGCAAGTCTTAGTGGATAATTTACCTCTGGCTCCAAAAAGCTCCCACATTCAGCGGTTCCACATACTTTTGACACTGCCCCCTAGTGACAGTAGCAGGTGACAAAAGTTTATTACTTTGATGAGACAATGATCGCCGAGTGTCAGCTGTGTCTGAGCTGACATATAATGACGCTTACTGTGGACAACAAATAAATGAATGACAAAAGCAAAATCCATAAAGTTAGATAAAAGTAAAAATGAGAACTTGAGGTTTTATTTTTTTATTTTTTTACAAACACTCTTTCCAATATGACCAACTGAAAATCTAAAATAAGAAAATTACTTGAGAGATTATTTTAGCTCAAGTTATTTTCTCACTGTGTCAACAAGTCAGAAATTTGACAGCCACAGGTTAAGAAGTGTATAAAATTTTCCTTAAAAGCAACCGGAGCAGCAGTCTAACAGGAGGATGGAGGAAGCAGATGGATCGTTAGCACATTTGTGCTTGTGCTGTCATGTCATGCTGACAAACTTAGCGGCACATTAAAAGCAGGTTTCAACCTGGGAGAGACATCAGCCGCTACAGACAGTAGTAACTCAGAGCTCAGTACTACAAAAAACAAAGTGGGCATCCGCTCTTTTCTGTCCATTTACTGTTGATTACCTGTTGCGATGTGGTCCGTATGTGTCCAGCATGACCGTGCTGGCATGTTCCAGGTCCCACTGGTGATGCTGCAGCAGCTCCTCGCACTCGGCTCTTGAACGCAGCCCTAGCCGAAACAGCTGCTCCACCTACAGCGCAGATGGTGAAAGAAGCATTTTAGACACGTGATTTACCATCATTGTTTTTACTACATTTAACTCTCTTCTTGCTGTTCTGATGCTCTTTTGGAGCATGAACACTGGCTTTCTTTAGCAACAGAAAAGCTCCCACATCCTAACCTTTATGATGACAATAAACTTTAGCTACCTATGTACTTCTCAAAAGCAGAGCCACTGAATCGCTTAAATGTTAAAATTGAAAGAAAACAATTTAATCCAGTTTCATTAATTATAATAAGACCTTTAAAAGCACAGGACAAAAACAATCAGTAACCTCCCTAACTCAATGTGTGTTTTTACAATCCCTGGTATACAACCCTCTTTCAGTTCTATGGTTGAACGTGTCATTATTAGTCTTGTCTTTATGTGACAAGACTAAGCCAAAATGTAGAATCAGCATGTGGAAAGCTAAGTACACCCCATGATTTAATAGCTTGTAGAAACACCTTTAGCAGCAATAATCTGAAGTAATTGCTTTTTGTAGGACTTTATCAGTATCTGACATCACAAGCTTGAATTTTGGCCCGCTCTTCTTTAATAGTTGCTTCATTGAGGTTTAAGTGCATTCATTTATGCACAGCTCTCATACCTTCCCACTGAGGTCTGGACTTTCGGCTATTGCAACACATTGATTCTTTTCTTTTTCAGCAATTCTGTTTTCAATTTTTTACTATGTTGGATCACACAGTTTACAGAGCAGTTCATGGTCCATCAGTAACTGCAAGAGGTAACACACTTAATAGCTGTTAATATGTCACTTTTTTGCGCTCTGATTCATTTATATATTCTTTGTTAACGGCAACAAATAAACTAGGAAAGTGTATAGACAGACAGTTGCACCTTTAAATGGTTTATGGCCTGAGGGATGCTCCACTCGTGGCTCTGCAGAGCAGCCTGACACTCCTCTATCGTGACACCGTGCACAGCTCCTTGGACCTGACAATCAGACAATAAACTTAACGTCATGTTTGCATTTTAAAGAAGTGCAACTGTCATATGGATACACATGAAAAGAAATCTACTTTTATTTCGGAGAGTAACTCTGCGTGGGCACATTTGTTACCATGCTTGTACAAAGAGAAGAAGTGACAAAACGAGCAGGTTTCCTTCTTTTCAAACTCTCTCAGTCACTTATGCAATGAATCAAACTGTTTTTAAATTAGCCACAAGCCCCTTGAAGTTTTTCCCTAATTCGCAGTCCCAATGAAATTAGTAATAAAGTTAATGATTTTCTTTTTTAATATTATTCTTCCTCAGGTAATGTTAAAACCATATGAATATGATTCAAATCTGCAGCTTTTTGAGCATTACATTCTCACAATTAAAAGCTTTGTTGATAAAAGGATGTGAATTCAATAAAAAGGGACAATTTAGCTTTTCATGTGTTATCTAGAAATCAGTGACTCTAATTTGTCTGCCTGTGGAAAACAACAGCATTCGGTGTTTGTCATTTCTGTGACTCTCAACAAATAAAAGTTATGACTTTTTTGTTTTAATAGAAAAAGTGACATTCCTTATGATCTCCCTCACCTGTGTGATGCTCTGTTCCCGTTGAATGCTGGGAGCTGCAGCTCGGCCGTTATTGTTGTTGTAGGAGGTGTTCGGTTTGGCTCCACTAGGGTGCTGCTGCATCATAGGTTTGACTGCCGCCATGTTGGCTGCTCCGTATCTGTTAAGAAACATGAAATATGGCATATGAATTATTTTGAATGGTAAATGGCCTGTATTTGTATAGCGCTTTACTTTGTCCCTATGGACCCCAAAGCGCTTTACACAACATTCAGTCATTCACACACTGGTGATGGCAGCTACATTGTAGCCACAGCCACCCTGGGGTGCACTGACAGAGGCGAGGCTGCCAGACACTATTGCCACCGGGCCCTCTGACCACCACCAGCAGGCAATGGGTGAAGTGTCTTGCCCAAGGACACAACAACCGAGACTGTCCAAGCCGGGGCTTAAACCGGCAACCTTCTGATTACAAGACAAACTGCCAGCTCTTGAGCCACCATCGCCCCTTAGCTGATGATGTTTCTCTGTGAATGACATCTGAAATTTTACTGTTGCACTGAAGAAATTCTCGTAATAATAAGTCTCTGACGACATTTTCCAACTATAAAACATTTATTTAGCATAAGCTTTTATTTGCTTTCATAACTGTGTTACTTAAAAAGTTGGGATGCTGTGTAAAATGTCAAATTTCTCATTAGTTTCTAATTACGATTCCTCTGTATCTTGTTCCAGTTGTACGTTACTTTTGGTTAATTTCCCGCCGGTGCGACTGTCTGCCCCACTCTTATTGTCTGCTCTTTTCTGGGATTTTTTTGTTCTCTGGGTGAAATTGCATTGTTGATGTCAGAGGTAAGAGGAGAAAGGCCGGACTGCTTTGAGCTGATCAGAAGACGACTGTAACCAATCACAACCAAGGTATGAAGAAGAGCATCTCTGAAGTCACTGCATGTCAAACCTCCTGTCCACTCCTGTCAGCTAAAAACAGGAAACTGACACTACAGTTTGTACAGGCTCACTAAAACTGAATTACTGAAGATTGGAAGACTGGCGCCTTGTCTGAGGAGTATATTTCCGCAGCAACATTCAGATGGTAGGGTCAGAAATCATGGATCCATCCTGCCGTGTATCAACAGTTCAGGCTGGTGGTGGTTGTGTAATGATGTGGATTATATTTTCTTGGCACCAAATGAGTGTCACTTAAACACCACAGCATACATGAGTATATTTTGCAAAATGAAAATGAGTAAAATGTGGCCTCCACAGTCACCACGTCTCAGTCCATTAGAGCACCTTCAGGATGCAGTGAAACAGGAGATTGGCATCACGAATGTGCAGCACCTGTGTGATGCTTTTATGTCGATATGGACCCAAATATCTGAGGAATGTTTCCAGCTCCTCGTTAATCTACGGTATGAAGACTTAAGGATGCTATGAAAGACAAATGAGATCCAAACTGGCAAGTGGTTGGTGAGCGCAACCACTTGCCAGCTCCTCTTTGTCTTTGGTATCTGGTTTAAAAGCTTGCTTGTTTTCTGTATTGGGGTCCCCCCTGAACTCAGCACACAGATGTGAGCTTTGTTTCAACAGCTTGACGACAAATTCAAACAAGCTGAAAAAATATTCTATTACAACAAATGCTAATAAAATAGCAATGCCTCATGCCAAGTGATTTGATGACTCACTTTAGCTCCTGATCTTCATGAAAATAAATAATAATAAATAAAAATTATGTCACATTTCAACCTAGGTGTTATTCACATAATAGTGGATATTTTTCACTTGTTATTTACCTTGTGGGAAATTTGGAAATAAATATATCCGTGTAAAGTCAGTAAGCGCTGAAGAAGGAGCACACGTGCCATTTAGTTAGTGTCACGCAATGCTGGGGTTAATTGGATGATCCCTCACATGCACAAACACCCCAGGTACGCGTGTACCATTTCACTTGATTGGTCCCATGTTATCAAGTCCTCAAATCCTCTTTTTTTTTGTAGGGTGCAGTGCTGATGTCAGAGCCATAAAAATCTCTAACACTGAGCTGGCAAAAATATAATGTTACCCCAACATTACATTTGAGGACTATTTTTTGTTTATACATATATGCTCTGGAAGAAATATAAATTATCAAGGGAACAAATTCGTTTTTTGCTCTCCACCCATAAAAATCTGCCTCCATGAAAAACTCACCTCTCCAGAAAAGCTGGTCTCTCCGGCAGTGGGACGGGGGCAGAGCTCTGCGAACTGTCAATCAGTGAGGAAAGGCCACGCCCCTCACGAAAGGCGAGTGGATCCAGTAAGGACGTGGAGGAGTACGATGAGCCAGGAAGTCCTAAGCGTGAGGAATGGGATGAAGCTTGAGGCAAAGAGGAAGACGACGATGGAGAGTTGGAGGACAGGAGTGGACCCAGCAGTCCCGATGCCCGACGGGGCGAGACGGCGAGAGGAGGAGGTGGCAATGCTACAGGTGACGAGGAGCGGGAGCCTGGCTGAGAAAAGGCGTGGTCTCTGGGTGGGATCTGAGGGGGTGTGTCATCTTCGTTGCCCAGTGAAATGGAGCTGGTGCGTGCTTCTGGGTTTATGGCACGGGCGGAGAGGTTGTGTTTGGAGGGACGCAGAGGAGGGACGGGACTGCGAGGAGGCAGCACAGGCCTGTCCTCAAAGCAGGAGGCAAAGGAGGAGGCAGACGAGGGAGATGGAGGGGGAAGATGGATCTGTCGGTGCGGGCCCAAAGGAGCCAGAGGCATGGGGAGTGGGGAGGAGGGGAGGGAGCGGCCTGTTGCCATTGGAACCTGCAGCTTCACCATCACCTACATCAACAGAGAAACAGCAGCTTTATGTTAGCTTGGGTGATAATTTAAAAGTAAAAATCGATCCCGAATGGCATTAATACAGCTTTCACTACCTCCCTCTGTAGCTCCTGGAAGAGGTCAGCTGACTGGGATTCGCTCCTTCCTGTCAAGCCACCACCAGCGGATGAAGAAGCTTCTTCAGTCAACCCTTTGTATATGGACCGCACTTCCTGGTCCTCTGATTGATCCTCAGCCTCTGCAGTAACTTCATCGTACGCTGGCTGGGGGAGAGGCCAGTCCAGAATGGAGGGAGTGTCCTGAGAAGACAAATAGATACAAGGAAAAGTTATCCAACGTTATTAAGATTTTTCCTGCATAACAAAAACAAAGTTTGAGCCAGAGCCAAAAGGAAATCATCACTGCTGCAGTAATATTACTTCTTTGTGTTCACTGGGGTTTGAATTACTCACATATGTCGTTATTAATTCTTCAGAAATAACCAGAAAATGCACCGATTTCCATCAAATCATCATTACATTTATATTTATTTATGCATATTTACCCACTGTTGGTCAATAAAACCTGACTTTCAGCCAGAAAATCCTGAAAAATTGTTTTGCAAAGGTCTGGATATCCTCTTTCTTTCTTTTTTTTAATGTTCAAGCCAAGATATTAAGTTAACCTTGTTTAGCTAACAGTACAGCTCTGTTTAAAGAACTATTACAGAACCCAGAAGTTGGAAGTGGTCATTTCTGGTTGACCTATTAAGGTCCACCTCCTCCAGGGTTAGAGTTTTGTTTTAGTCACAAGTTTCAATTATTCAATATTGTTATATTGTTTGTTTGGTGGTGGTGGTCACCAAAGGTGATGAGATGGCTTACAGGGAGGAGGTCAGCGCCCTGACACACTGGTGCCAAGACAACCATCTCACCCTCAAACTCACAAAGACAAAAGAGTTGATAGTGGGCTTCCGGAGGTGTAGGGAAGCACACACTCCCATCACCATCAACACCGCTGCTGTGGAGAGAGTGAGCAGCTTCCGTTTCCCAGGCGACATCTGGCGAGGGATCTCACATGGTGAGTACACACAAAACAGTGAAGAAGTCGCAGCAGTGCCTCTTCTTTCTCAGGAGTCTGAAGTGATTCAGCATGAGCCCCCACATCCTCAGGACCTTCTACTGCTGTGCCATTAAGAGCATCACCACGTGGTATGGCAACAGCACCGGTTACAACTGCAAAGCTCTCCAGAGAGTGGTGCTGTGTTCTGAAAGGATAATTGGAGGTGGTGGTGTTGCCTGAGGAAAGTGGGTAGGATCATCAAGGCTCCAGTCACCCCAGCCATAAACTGTTCAAACTACTTCGGTCAGGCAGGAGGTACTGCAGTATCCGTCCCGAACCAGCAGACTGAGGGACAGCTTTTTCCCTCGGGCCACCAGACTGCTGAACACTGCATAGACACCTCACTCTCACCTACCGGAACTTCAACACTATGCACTCCATAATGTACATATATGCCATTTTTGTGCACAATATTCACACTGCTGACCTCTGTATATTTTACATATATGTATGTGTACACACACACACACACACACACACACACACACACACACACACACACACACACACACACACACACACACTTTGGCATAGATATTACTAATGTGCATACATCCTTAAAATTGTACATATTTATTCTTATAATTCTCACATTCCTGCTCTTATATTTGGCTTGTTTCTTATGTTTCTTGTATTTTTTGCACACCACTGTTGCCTGTGAAGCTTGCTCACATGTGCTGTACCAGTGTACCAGTAATGTGACGTGACACTAAAAGTGACTTGATTTGTTTGAAATGCTTTTCTATTCCCATGTGAAGCACTTTGTAATAGCTTCCTGTCTTAAAAAGTGCTATATAAATAAATTTTACTTTTACTTCAAAAACTTCAGTATAAATATCATGAAGCTGCAGCTTGGTCAGGATGATTGAAGGCAGACTGAAGGTATGAGGTGGAATTGCTGTGCAACTCCGCTGAAGACCACTAAAGCGTGAACGTGTACATTATCAATCAATAAGTACTGATCATCCATCACATTGCACGCGCCTTGGGTGAATTCAAGTGGACGGGGTTATTTATGACATTTCTAGGCCAAAGGTTGGACCACTGTCTCTGGGAAACAAGACAGCTCATCATTTGTGAGTACTGGCAAAGATTTCAAGCTGTGTGTGCACCACCTACACTTGATTGAGGATACTGCCATGCATGTGGCCGTGTAAGGTCCCTCGTGTCTTGAAAACCTTTGAACTACATCACAATCATTGTTTAGTTGTAGAGGGTGAACTGAAAAGATCAGATGGCTAATTCTCCAGATGAGCTGGGAATATAAGACCCCTCTGCTGTGATTACAGGATGGTTCCACTCAGGGAGTGGGTGACATTCAAAGAAAGAAAAGAATCATGCCAACCTCAGCTTGATCAACCCTCAACAGTTCATTAAAAGACAGTTCTAGGCCATAATGAAAGGGGAAATGGGACTCATATTGGTCAATGCAGTCTTGAAGTCACATTAGGTGAAGTTAAAAAAAAAAACTCTTACTAATGAGGGTAAGAGCATCAACTATTACAGTCTGACTCAGGTCTGAGCTACCTTTAGGGTGTCCTCATCCAGCTGCCGAGACTCAGTGAGCGGAGAAGGTGTGGTAGAGCTGAAACTGTCATCGGTGAAGTCAATAAGCGACACCTCGCTCTTGGCTGAACGCACGCCTGTCCCCTCCCACGGCCGAAGCTTCAGACCTAGGGATGCTCCCAGCTTCTTCAACCCAGACGACGCGCTGGCGTCTTCCTCGTCATCGTAATCGTCCATCACAGAGTCGTAGAACGGCTCTGGACACACATGAAACTCTAGATTTAGATAATTGCTTCTACTGACATGCATGTGTTTGAAGGATTAAAGAAAAAATCTCACTCTTGAGCAGAACGGCAGGTTGGGGTGGACGAGGGGGAGGTAGCTCTGATAAAAACAGACAAAGGCGTTTAGGTTCGATTTGACATGCATCGGTGTAACAGAAAAGTTAGATCACTATTCAGCAAAAATACAGTCTCACGGCACAAATGAATTTACTCTTGGCACGGTTGGGAAGTTTGGTCGGTCTCGCAATGCCTGAATCCATTCCCAGGACATCAGGAGGGTCCATGGGGTTCCCCAAGTACAGGCTAAGGAAAGAAAATCATTTTTATGTAATAAAAGTTTAAAATTGAAAATAAGTCCAAGTCCTGTCCTTTAACTCATACTGAAGATGGTTGAAGCTAATAAACATACTTGTTAATAACATGTTAATAATCCCGTTGTAGGAACTGGAACATCAGTAAAATTATTTCACTACTCCTCTATTGTTGCAAACAGTGCAGTGATGTGGACGTGTCTTCTAAAATCCTCTAAAGCTCAACAGCAAAACATCTGTTAAACTATGCATGATACACAGCTGCCCTCTAGTGGGGAGCTGCAGTATAGGCAGTCTTAAAATAGTACATGCATGGTTTCAGTTAAAACGCAATTTTAGTGCTTTGGCTTTATGTGATTTTTCTTCTTTCAAACTGATTTTTTTTTTTTTAGAACTGTTATCTGTTCTCCTGCCTTATCATTGTGGAATCCTAATGTAAATAACACAAATCTATAAATCCTCCTTCCTAACCTGTTTTAAAGAAGAGTCTATTCTGTAATAGATTCATTTTCCAGTCTTCTATTTCTGCGTTCTGGACTTGTGGTGGGACTCTAACATTAGCCCAGCAGCCTAGAGCCATCCATGGACGCAGAAAGCACAGTCACATCTGACGAAGCACACTGTATGACACTACATTACTGTAGGTACTGTATCATTAACCTGTCTATGCGGTCTGCGTGTCCCCAGCTCCTCTGGGGGTCTGTGTCTCCATGTCCAGTGTGTATAAAAGAGTGTTTAAGTGGCCGGCTGATGTCCTGGGCGGAAAGACCGGCGACTGACGTCACTACATGACGGGGAAACTGACCGACACGCAGTGTGCGCCTGTTCTGACCTCGCCACCAGTAGTGCTCTGCCCTGAAAACACACAAACAGGTATGAAAACAACGTGGTGACTGTCCTACAGTAATGTGCATTCTTGTAGCAGTACACGTTCTTAATTGCCAACTTCTGGGTTTTAATTTAGTAGTTAGGTAGTTACAGACATACAATATATACGATGCACACACGCATATTAATGTGATAAGGAAGTCATAAGATTATAATTGCAGTAATTTTCTACAATGTAAGGAATCCAGTTTCAACGGGAGATCCGTTGTGTAGTAGGCACTTACATAAGCACGACTCTCAAACCCACTAACCTGATTAAGAAACTGCTTGCTCTCTCAAAATCAGGCTAAAAGGATGCCTTACAGGCATGTTCTAGCTAACAAAACATCACACACTGACCTTCCTTCAATGATGGTGATAACATCATTCATTGTAATCTGGAGCTTGTCTTCCTCCTCAAAGTCCTGCAGGGCTCTCATATCTGTGGGCATGGTCTGCAGAGCACACACAGTGTCGTTAGTGTCACCAGCAGAGTCAAAGACAGCCTTTAGACATGGAATACATACTTGCAGCCAACAAAGAATCGTTTCCTAAAGCACATTTAGTGATTACGATCGACAGTGTTTTACTGTGCTACCTCGAGCAGGAAGTCTCTGAGGGCAATGAAAGTTGGTCTGTCTTCAGGTTTGGGGCTCCAGCACTGCAGCATCACATTGTAGATATCCTGAGGACAATCGTCTGGTTTACACAGCCTCTCAGCTTCCACGTCCACCTTGTGAAGGATCTGTAAACCGACACATAAATAATGGCGTGATTAGCTGAAGCTAATGAATAATTCATTTATTTTATTTTTTATGTCAGAGGGTTGTTCAAAGATGCACCTGGCTCCCATTCAGACCCAGCCACGGCTCCTGTCCGTGGGTGAACATCTCCCAAAGGGTGACCCCAAACATCCAGGTGTCAGATGCGTGAGAGAAAGTGCGAGACTTCAGAGACTCTGGAGCACACCTGGAGAGATCGGTGAAAAACAACTGAGACGCTGAGATAATGAAACACAGATAGTATGTAGAGACAGAAAAAAGTCACTCTCACCATGGGAAAGGGATTTTGTGGCCTTCCTCCATGACGTATTGGTCGGTGTGTTTAGGCAGTGCCCTCATTAGGCCAAAGTCTCCAATCTTCACAGTTTCATTGGTGGACAGCAGCACATTACGGGCTGCGAGGTCCCTGTGGAGGAAACGCTTCTGCTCCAGGTAAGCCATCCCACAGGCCACCTGTGGAGAAGGTGTGGAGTGACAGATGGGAGCATTTTTGCATTCTTACACATGGGAAATGTCATAAAATAGAGCTGTATCTCCAACAAATAAATATTTAAATTTAAACAAATGTACAAATATTATGGAAACTGTACTCAAGAAAATCTAATAGAGAGAACAGTGTGATAAAACTGAATTTCATTGTGGGGTTTTTTCCTTTCGGCATTAACTGACCTGCACGCCATAGTTACACAGCGAGGAGATGAGGATGTGACCCTGCCGCTTTCTGAGCCGATCCAACAGGGAGCCCAGAGGAGCCAGCTCAGTCACCTACACTCCAACAAACAAAATGTGCTCAGAGCTCATTGTGTTTATGTTTTGTGCACTGCTTTTAAAATATATAATCCCGTCTGTACTGTTTTTCAGTGCTTTTTTAAAAAATATGTTACATCTGGAAGCGGCAAATCTTTAACTTGTAGACTGTGTGAACTCTTTTGTACTTGAATTTCCTCTGTGTGTGGGAAACACTGATCTTATATTCAGGGCTATTCTAAAGTAGCCAGACCTGAGGCAGCAGAAACTCCTGCAGGCTAAACTGAGCTTAACAGCTCTGAAACATTCAGCGTAAAATCACTGAAAACATCTGATAGCTCAGCAGCTACAATGTATCGACTGTTGGAAATAAATCAAGTTCTCAAAAAGAGGACAAACTCCCTCTTATAAGTGTGTGTGTGTCTCATGGATTACCATCTTCATAGGCTGTGTGAGGACGATGCCATACAGGCGGATGAGGTTTTGGTGGCTCAGTGAATGCATGGCATTCACCTCTCTGATGAAATCATCCAGACCGTCTGAGTCCAGTACATTTGATTTCAGGCATTTTACTGCCACTGACAACTACAAAGAAAAGGAGAGCTGATTTTAGAGAAACCTCTGTAAAAAATAAATAAGTAAATCACTTTGTGGAGTTCAAATGGGATGCTCTAACTTAAGAGGAAGTGACAAATACCCAGCAAATGTGTCCTTTTGGGGCATGTGTGGCCTCGCTGCGGGCAGACCCACACAACCCACAGTGGGCCGCAGAACACGCGTGATATTTCAGAAAATGAAAGATTGGACTGATAACATTCACTTCTTTTTCAGTATATCAATAAGATTCATTTTACTAAAATGGTTTGAATCAGTCACCTTCTCTCAGCCTCATATTTCTGACTGTGTACTAAAACATGTTCTGTGTTTTCATCTTCTCCAGAATAGTCACATTTCCTTGTATAATGTTTCTTTTTTATAAATAATATACCAGCCAACATGCCAGTGTGGGCCCTCAGTGGGTAGCTGTGGGTGAACTGTGGGGCTGCAAACCCACATTTATCCTACGTGGGCCCCTAGTTGGTGTGCACACAGAGCCCATGGCATCTTTGCCCTTTCTACCTCCTACGTAGGTTTTCTCATGCAAGGAGACTACGAGTTGCCCACAGATATATTTCTTACAGGCCCAAAAGGGATAAACTGCTATGGGACCCACATGCTTAGCCTAGATGGGACCCAAGTGGCTTGTTTGTGGGCAAACACACCCTGAGCCTCTATGTCATACATTCTCAGCTGCCTCATACTGTGTTTCTTCATCTCACCACTCTGCCGTTGGGTGCAGTCCACTCTCCTCGCCTCACCACCCCGAATGTCCCGTCTCCAAGCCGCTCAAACAGCTGAAGCTCCGACTCTCTAATCAGGCAGGTGAGCGCGGCCCCTGACTCACTACTGGCCGGGGCCGCGGCAGACGATGCCCCGTGGGGCTGCTGTGTGTCAGCGTCCGGTCGTTTCACTGGAAACACCTGCAGGGCCAGAAACTTCTTATGCATGCGAACACGCTTGATTTGAATCTGAATGAATCTAAATTAACCTATTTTGATAAAAGACACACATAGACCATGTGACATAACATGAAAAAATAAAATAAAATTAGAATCAAAGCCACATCAATACAAACTAAAATTCCTTTTCCTAAATATACCTGAGGGTGAAAGCAGACATTTTTACAAATGCAGCTTATACATGAATATCATATTGTGAGATTGCAGCCTTGCTTGAGCAACTTTCAGGACACGAGAGGTACTGCACCTTGCTCATCCAGGATTTTCTTTTATAAAGGGCTCGTCTCCTCTTGACTGCCTCCCAGAGCCTCCTCTGACCTGGACCAGCAAAAATACAAACACAAATAAACCTGGATTTTATTGTATGTTTATAGTGTATTTTTCTAAAAGATAACACACAGACACATCTGATATTTGTTTAGATTACCTGTTTATCACGTAGGTTTGGGGTGAAAAACACTTAAAGAGGTACCTGGGCGTCCCATGCCGATCTTCTCCAGGTCTTCATTCTTGACGTAGTCAAAGTGTGAGAGTCGTGTGACGTTGAGATCATCACGGATCCGAAGGAAGTACTGCTGCAGCTGCACATCTGTCAGCAGCTCCAGCAGCCACTCTGTGCCCTCCTCACACTGCATCTACACAGCAAACACACATTTCACCTGCATCAGGATGCATACAGTGCTGTTAACAGCCTCCAGTTTTAACATAGCTCTGCTTATGCGATTGAATTGTTCCATTACTGAGCGTGATGTTAATGGACCCCATTAATGGGCACACTGTAATGTGTGCTCTAAGTGCAGGAGCTACTCTCAGCTATGAAAAGCCAAAATGACTGATGGGATGTGACATCTGCAGCACCAATGTAATGATTAGATATCTGGAAAAGCATCAAGAACAGAAAACAATAAGTGCTCATATTTTAAGAAGCTGGAGTAAGAAAATTTGGGGCATTTTTACTCCTGAAAATGACTTTCAAGATTCAACAAACACATTTTCTGACAATTGTTTAGGACGCTACTGTTTCATCTTTTTTTTGCAGATTCCCCAGCAAAATGTACTTTCTGCTGCTCCTTTATTTCCCAAGGGGTAGCCAAAGTGGATAGATCTGCATATTTGATTTGGCACCGATTTTACGCTGGATGCTCTTCCTGACGCAGCCCTCCCACTTATCCAGGCTTTGTGCAGACACGAGGAGTACACTAGCTTGAGACCCCTTAAGGCTGGAATTTGTGTCTCGAAGCAGGAGTCATTTTTGCATGTGCAGCAAATGTGCAGATTCACAGATTCACAAGTTGAAAGACCTTTAAAGTTTTTCACAGACTTTAAATTATTAACTAAAACCAGTTTTGCACCATTTCATGATAAGCAAACTACAATTTCCTCTTAACTAATTGCTTTAATTGTATACCGTATACGGTGACAATATACTACAACATTTACTTTGCCTTAATCTAATGTCACTCTTACATACAAACTTCACTTACTGATGTCAAGCCTAAAACCAACAGTGGTTTAATTTAGCCAAGAAAAGAGGAGCTAGCCAGGCTCTATGTGAAAGAGAAAGATCCAAGTAAATCGCATCTAATTAGCAATATTGTGTGTTTGTTGAGGCAGAATAAGTGAAGTGACAATTTTCTTGGATAATTAATAAAGATACAAAATGTTCATTAGATCTTTAGAGTGTTTGTTAGCGTTACCTTTACAGCATTTGTCTGTAACTGTAGTCTACAGTCTTTGTTAAGCTAAGGTAAACAACCACTAGCTCTAGCTTCTTGCTTTTTGTATAGCTTCATCCTAATATTTCAAAACTATTAAAAGATGTAAACGCATTAATACAGCGCTGTCATAGAGCTCTTTGCAAAACTAAACTTTACCCTTGGGAGCAGCACATTAAGCACAGAAACATGTTTGAGTTGGCTGAAATCCCCACTCCATAGACAAACGCATGTTCAAACAGCCCCAATTGTGGAACCATGACTTAAGCATTGGACTAGCATTAGCAGGTTCGCTCTGGATTCAGGACCCCAACACAAAATAGTTAAAATTTAACGGAAGCAACATTAAGTGTGAAGGCTTTTGTCTGCCATTCACAAATAAAAACCAGAACAAACAAAACAAAACAAAAAAATCCAGGCAGAGGTACGTTAAAATTTCAAAATGTTGACCTACTTAATCAAAAGTAACTTTAAATTTTGAGATACTCAATCAGTAAGTCAAAATTTTGACATGAAATTTTGAGACAATAACCCAAATTAACTTGATATTACCTCTGCAGACATGCAGAAACAAGCTTCCATAATTAAGTGGCAGGAATACATTTGTTTGCTTGTTTGTTAATTTATTGCTTTATAGTCAATTGCTGTTGGGTAATTTTAGACCCTAAAACTGAATTCAGAATGAAGTTTTTTGGTTTAACTTATAACTGGTGCAGTTACAGGGTTCACAAAGTAGACACTGTTTTTTAAACCATGAGGATACTAAATAATTTAAACAGACATCAAATGAAATCTGGTGTCTGTTGTAAGATTAGACCCAAGATCAATACACCTGCATCCCCACACCCACACTTATATTCATAGAAAAACACTGAACAAAAAGACACAGACATAGTGTAATTACAGCCAGAGAAGAACAGATGCTGCACATCCACCCACAACTTCAGACTTTACCATTTGTCCACCGACACTCCTGTCTCCCGCCTCTTCATCCTCCCCCTCCCCCTCTCCTCTGGTGTAGGGGAGTCGCTGGTACATATAGCTCTCCCCCATACTGCAACAGCTCCTCTTGTCCTTTTTGTATTGAGCCCTCCTGTTTCTGCGCTATTCAGAGGAGGCGTTAGCTCTGCTGCCGCGCTCCCCCTACTCCGAGTCTAGTTTGCTAATCTCCTCTCAGCTCCATGACCTTCTCCGCTCAATCGATGCGCGCATGCACAAACACGGACACAAACGCACCGGGAGGCATTTGACGCCACTCTCTCCTGTCGTATCACCTAAAGCTATCTATAAACTCCTTCACTCCTCCCTCCCACTGCTCCTTTCTCTCCCTGCTGACTCACGACTTCCCGCAGTATCGGACACCTCCATGCTTCTCCGTCTCTCCAGCTTTTCCTCCTCTCCTCTTCATCTCCTTCTGGCTCAGCAGCCAAGCCCACTGTCTGATGTTAAATAATTCAGCAGCTCTAATGAGAGGGCGAGTGGAAGAGGGAGATCTTAGAGGAAAGAGGGGAAAGACTGCAGATAAAAAATAGGTGGACAGATGGATGGTCAGGCTGAAGAGAAAGGAGATGGAGACAGTTCCCAGCATGCATTTAATAGATTCTGACATGCAGATGGCATAGGCGCTAAGCTCAACCCAAACAAGCAGAACATTTCTAAAAGATGGTAACGTGATGTGGCCATCAATTTCAGGAAGTGTCAGAAACGTTGCTGAAATCTCTCATCAAGTAAAAACTGTGAAACAGTCACTGATTGCAGTTTGGCAGACGAGAGGATTTCCTGCTTTTCTCTGTTCTATATTAACCGAGCACAGTACTGTTTCAGGCAGATCATGAGGTCAATCTCAGTCACAATCCAGGCAGATCAGCTGATCTCAATCCCAGATCACATCAGCTGACGCCTCAGCTGATAAGCTTCCGCACATCCAATTAGCAAATCTCATATAGGGCGCGCTATTTAAGCTGCTTCAGATTGTGTACAGTTCCTGCATATCTGCAAAATTTACATTACAAACCATCTCCACCCCAGCCTCGGGGGGTGGGGGTCTTGCTCCTGCTCTTAGAGATGTGTCCCAGAATAAAGCTATACCACTGAATTTAAATTAGTGCAGATGGAAGTCACAATCCTCCTTTTACTACAGCAGTCTTAAAATTATAGTCCTGCTGTGAGTCAAGACAACCGTAATTTGTCTTGACTCACAACAAGCAATTAAGATAGTTCTGTGAGGCATTTAATCACTATTTAATTAGAGTTTAATTGATCAAAAAAACACTGGCAAAGAATGGAAAGGACAATGGCTAAGGAGCCCAAAGTGTGCCTAGAACACATCATTACACCACCACCAACCTTAACTGCTACACCCTATTCAGTACCTGCCATCCGAATGTCACGGCAGAAATCGAGGCCCATCAGAACAGGCAATGTTTTTCCAGTCTTCTGTTGTCTAATTTTGCTCAGCCTGTGCGAATTGAAGCCTCAGTTTGCTGTTGTTCCTGTTCTTAGCTGACAACAGTGAAACCCAGTGTGGTCTTCTGCTACCGTAGCCTATTTATTCAAGGTTCAATATAATATGCATTCACAGATGGTCTTCTGCTTGCTTTGGGTGAATTCTAAATCATTACCCAAATTATCTGGGATATCACTCATTCCCTCTTTTATATATATTCCTAAAGAGTTCACTTGCAATAAATATACAATTGTGCATATAAGCTACATTGCCTGTCATGTCTAGGTGCAATCCTAACATCAGCAGCAAACACTGCATAGCCTTTATGCATTTACTGTGTACACTCATACTGTTTATAGCAAAATATAATTTATTAGTCAGTTTTAATTCATTTGAGCAGACTTAAAACAGATGTTTTAGCTATTTAACTAGATTAAAAAAAAAAAAAAAATTTCACGATTATCAACAACATATGGATGCTGGATCAGATATAATATCTGAAAATCAGAATATCAATTACTCCATGAGATAATTTATTTTCTATGCAGCTCTAATTATTGTGGAAAACATTTGATTGTTTTTTCTCTTCTTTTCTTTTTGAATTTATATTATTAACATAAAAGGATCTCAGTGTGGCTTTTTCTTTGTTTGAACTGGTTGAGAAGTGGGTGGGCTGCCATATACAGTTTCTGATCTGATTACGTATATCAAAGTACATCTTGTTTGGCAGTTAAAGCCGTTAACAGTGTTGAAGTTCAGTGCTGCAGATCCTGCTGTAATTCAAAAATGAAAGAAAGGCAAATGTGAGAAACTGGGCTGTTACTATTAGCAACATGTGACAGCAAGATGAGCTAACTGGTGCATGAAGTCACTGGTTGGATCATTCATGCTCATGTATGAGTGTGTGGGCGCATCTGCGGCCTAAATGAGGACAGAAGCAGATCTTTCATCTCTGCACGGCATCATGTGTTTTATTGAGGGTGATGGTCCAAAAATAGGAGAGCTAAATTTAGCTTATGTTCAGTGGCAATAGGAGGGAAGTGGCTGCTTAATTTTTCTCTCATCTTAGCATCAGATATCTGAGGTTCAATCGGGACTGTCAACGTGCACAGATGAGGATTTATTCTGCATATTTCATCCCTGGCCCGTCCTGGTTTAGGCAGAGCATGATATGAATTCAACAGCACCTGGTAGAATTTCCTGCCATATTTGTTTGTGTGTTTCAATATTTCTGATATAAGTCACCTTAAAAGAAAAAAAAACACTGCAGGAAAAGAAAGCTTTGAGATTCATTCAGCCTGTGCTTTGGAAAGAAAACAACAGTTTTCTTCTGCAATTTCATAACTAATTCAAATGTTACACCAAATATTTGGTCACTAGAGTTAATGAGATAAAAAGTTTGAGGTTTTGGTTTCTTTCTGTGAAAGAGGCCACAATGCAGCAACTCCAGCAACACTTGAAGGAAGATGAACAACTTTAATAATTGACCAACGCGTTTCGGCTTGTGGCCTTCATCAGGGTCATGAGGTGTCAACATGATTTTTCTCATGATCTTGTGTAATTTAATCGCTTGTTATATGATTTAAAACTGATCCAAATGTTCCAGTCAAGAAGGGAAATGTAAACATGATTGTGATTTAATGCAGGTGAAATATTGCTGGTCTTACTGCAAACAGATGAAAATTAGTAAACTGAAAAGTAGGGCTGGGCCATATCATACAGTTCATAATACTGGTATAACGTTAGGAATGATAAGAAAATGTCGATATTACGTGCTGCACAATAATGTTTAATATTTAGTAGCTACTGTTATATTCCCATATATCATCGTGATGTTGTTTATTCCATTGCTCTCGTTTTCTTCTGCTTGTTTTCTTTTTTCTTTCTCAACAGGTGATCCAGGTGATCGATATATGTATTTTTTTTTGTCTGCTTATTTAGTTGGTTTGTTTTTTTGCCCTTTATCCCCGTCCCTCTTCTCCACTGTTTTTTTCCCCTCTTCTTTTCTCCCTTTTCTTTTCCTCATTCAAGTCTGTCCCATATCTAGCAAGTGAAAATAAAAAATAAATAAAATAAACAATAAAAGGTGAATCAAATAGACCACTACAGCAAGGCTGGGATGGTCAATTTGGTAAAGTAAATCCGTTGGGCATCTTTCCTCACCTTTAGACAAGAATTCTGATGACAAAAGAACCAAACGGGACAGGCGCAAAAAAAAAAAGGAATGATAACAAAATGGAATATGGCGATAGAATATGGGTAAAACGCGCATGTGCAGTGCCTTTGTTTTCATACGCACATGGCAGAAAAAGTAAGGCAGCGACGGAGAATGAGAAGGGCGAAAGCGGATCGTTAAATGAAACGGATGAACCAGAATTGGTTTGTAAAAATGCTGCAACTTCAGTGGTGTGGAACTGGTTTGGCTTTCGTCCGTCAGATACACAACAAAGCACATTTTTTGGTAGAGCATGCAAGCGGCCCGTCGTTATTACCGTGTTTTTCGGAATCTAAGTCGCTCTTAAAATTCTTTGATTTTCTGAAAAATCGACAGTGCCTTATGTATGAATTCTGGTTGTGCTTACTGACCTCGAACCCATTTTATGTGGTACACAGCGCTCGAAAATCTGTCAAAAAATGTTTTAGTACAACTTTGAAGCTACGAAGCCACACCGCTTGATGGATTGTCCGAGCATTATGGCTACCGTAGTCAGGAGCCTCGCTGAGTGATACGTGCTGTGCTTCAACATAATATTACCGTATTGTGTGTGTATAACCTGTATAACCTTAAGTTTTGTGGATATTTTACATGGTTCTGCTCAGGATATGTCGGCCAATTTCCACTGGAAATGCCTTTTGGTTAAACTGTCAGCAAGGAATTTGCATTTGCACTGTTACATTTTTATATAACTTTAATGCACATAAAAAAACAGCTGCTTGTTTAAGTAAAAATACATTGATGGGGGTTTTTTGCACTAATAAAGTTGCAGAGTTGTAAAGTTTTTTGTCTCGCGTCAATTATATCGTCAGTTATATCATTATTGCAAATTTTCAAATATATATCGTGATAAATATTTTTGGCCATATTGCCCTACTGAAAAGAGTAAAATATAACTGTCACAGCAAACTCCTTATAGAAACAAATCTTACCACAGACATTTTGGTCATATCTCTAGGCGACTAAATGGATGAATGAGAACCATAAGCTCACTTTCAAGGGTCAGCAGGATATAAATATAAATATTGCACGAGTTTGTTTTTTTTAGTTTAGCTTATACTTTTACCACACATGCTGAAAGTTACACATTACAGCTTCTTTAACAGCTCAGTCCAAAGTTAGGATATGATCAATGACTCATGGCTCATCCCATA
Organism: Copadichromis virginalis; assembly: GCF_057382275.1. Classification (NCBI taxonomy): domain Eukaryota; kingdom Metazoa; phylum Chordata; class Actinopteri; order Cichliformes; family Cichlidae; genus Copadichromis; species Copadichromis virginalis. The sequence continues at coordinate 18,078,422 of NC_140626.1, read as the reverse complement.
GACACAGGAAGCTGAGAGAAATAAGGACACTCAGCTGATTTTTTACTTCCATAACAAATGGATATATGTCAGTGCAACAATATGATTGGCTGTTGGGAGACAGGTGAGGTTGACGGCCATTATTAGAGTTACAAACTTCTCATATTCAGGATTTGTTGAGTCTCGTGTCTCTCTTTTATAAAGTCTCTAGTTTCAATAATGTTACTGGGGAGGCCAAACCATGACTCATAATGTTTAACTGTATGTTTCCAATCCAGGTATGCAGTGTATTTGGAATAATTTCCATGCTAATAAATGAAGCTGAACAATCAGATTCTTTCTAGATGTTACTGCATAGTGAATCGAAATCTGATGGTTCTATGTGTTGAGAGAGATGAGGCATTAGTAATTAGTAGGAACTGAGAATGTACATTAATATTTATTCCTATAACCAACTTCCAAATACACACAGTGCTAGTCCAAACAGCTCCAAACCATAAAGATCTGCACTTCTAAAGGTAACCTGAGGCAGCAGAGACCACCCTCAGTTACTTTGAGGCATTTAGTGGAATTGGTTGTGAACGGTCATAATGTTTTGGCTTATCTGTCGCACCCTGCAGGGGTCCTCTGGTGGAGTCACTGGAGGTCATCTGGCTGCAGCCATGGATGAAGGGACTCCACATCTACACAAAGTTAAAGAGAGACGGAGAGCAAGTCAGTGTCAAAACTATTAACAAGAAAGGAAAAAAACAAAACACTTCAACAAAAATTTCCATCTGCTGCTGTGAAGAGAGCAGCAGAAAAACTCTCAGAAGCAACAGCCGGTAGAAATTGTGCAGGAGGTGAAAACAAGCACGCAGGAACAGGCTGTGCCCATATTGTCACCACGGGGGAGGCTCAGACAGACCTGCTGCCTCATCGCTGAGAAAGAGTGTAGAAAGTCAATTGTTTGAGAATGAACTCTTTTAAAAAAAGATTTTAAAGTGTAAAATGATTATTTTAGGGTTTAAAATTGTTAACTGTTTGAATACTAATTCAAGTGATCATAGACAGTCTTTCACACTATTGCATCTCATTAACATATGGCAGGAGGTGTGTTTGAATTCATAGTGTACAGGATTTTCTGCATTTCACAGCTGTTACTTTACTGACTGATTGACAAATGCTCTCTAGTCCAAAAATGACTAATGAATGTGTTTGGTAGTTGTGTTTGTAATCTTTTTCTACTTATATGGTAGTTTCTAATGCGTCCTCTTAAGCAGGAGTGTCAGAACTAAGGCCCAGGTCCAGAATCGCTACGGCAAAGCTCAGGCCCCCTGGAAGGCTTTGGAAAATGTGAAGGATACATAAGTTTTGGACTTTAAATAGTAGATAAAGACTTAAATCAGATAAAAGTTATTGTTTTTTCACTATCGACTGTTGAAATTTCAAAACAAATAATACATTTTGTAACCACAGAACAGTCTGTGCCCAGAACTTTTTCTGTAATTTTGCCCTTTTGCTTATTTCTTACAAATTAAGCTCAAAGTTTAGTGGTAACGGTTACTTTCATTTACTACAGCATTTTGTTATTGTGTAGAAAAACTGTGCCCTACTGCTGAAACTGCACTTCTTTTTTCTTATATTGAGATATCTCAGATTGAACGTGTAGTTTACACTGACAGAAAGAGGTCTGTTCTGATCCAAGTGGGCTGCATGCGGCCCACAGTGTAAAATAACATCCCTGCCCTGCAGAACCACACCAGACATTGCAAGACTATTTAGTGCAGCTGCACACTGATAAACTGACATGTACATATAGTGGGCTGGCCCTTTATTCGTGACTAAAGATAAGATTGCTTTATGTTTTTGTAAAAGTTCCACATAAAGTTAAATCAGTCAGATAAACAGTTGAGAGTAAGCAGATAGCATCTCTCTCATGCTGAGAGCAGAAAAGATTTTAATTCATCTTCTCAGTCAGTCAGCCTAAAGCTGATTAGCCCTAAGTGGACACACACTCGTCCCAATACAATGAAGAGCCAAGGCTAATAATATTACACCCCCTTTTTACACTGTTTTATACTTTTTCCACTATTGTTCGCTTGTAATTTTTTTATTTATGAACTTAACGTGTTTGTTTTGGTACAACATGTACAAAAACCATATCCAAGAAAGAGCAACAGAGATGACCCCCATCGTACCGACCTAAAACGACGGGCTTTCCGGAGGGGACTGTCCCTCTCCTCCGGTCACTCCTCACTCTGCCCGCCGTACTCAGCCGTGCCGTTTATCGGGTATCTGTGAAATTCACCTGAACCGTTATCTCCGTCTCTTTCCTCCGTTAATTCCGGGACGCTTCCCAGTGAGCGTGCAGGGATTTCAGAGCGTCACGACACGTCAGAAGACGGAACTCACCAAAATAACAGCACATCTTGTTTAGAAATTCAACTTTCAAAGTAAAAGCACACGTTACAGAAGTTATTTTATTTCCCGCTAATTTTTACGTCCTCTTTACACACTTTACCATTACTTCATTAAATTGGAGGCAAGTATTTGATTTATATCGGTTGTCCGATGTAGGGTTACTTGCAAAACTCTTGAGGTACACCAAAAGTTTCTCTAAAAACAAATTTGTCTTTTTAAAATTATTTTACACAAGCTACAGTCATGATTGAAATTTAAAATTATTAATGAGAAAATTAGTTCAGTAAATCTTCAATTTACTGAACATCTGAAGAGGGAGAAAAACTTAAAAAAAAAAAAAAAACCCTCAAAGCTGAACCTGCCTTTAGCTATAACATAAACCGTAAGGATTAAGACAATGAAGGAGCGAGACAGTCTTTATGCTAAGCCAAAGGGTTTATTACAATTTTCTACTGAACATGGATGTCACGATAAAGAATGTCAACAACATCTGAAGTACAGAAATCAGTCTCAGTATTTTTCAGCAATACAGTGAGCCAAAACAAATTTTCTAATGATCACATTTCTAGTTCAGGATGTGGAGAAACTTATTCTTGTAATGGATGCAAGATAATACAGGAGTAGCTGAACTAATGAAATCGCTTAAATAATGAAACAGTTTTTCAGTGACTGATCCTTTTGATACGATTAGTAGCTTTTAATATCCTGTACTGATTTATGACATTTTAACTTGACGGTTATAACTCTACTAATTCAGGGATAACAATTCAAAAGGTTGGAATTATGATCAAACAACCACAAATAAATTTAATTTGGACAAGTGAAACTGTAATATTGTTCCACTCTGAGCTATACTTTAGTAACATGCAGTGAGGAGAAAACCCATGCAAGTGAATTCATTTGTGTTTTCAGTCACTAACAAAGAAAAGAGGTTTTGAGGTCACAAGGCTAACAGACCAGGTTTGTTGCTATAACTTTAATGATTATAGTGCACTCATTTCAACATCCTCCAGTGCTTAGAATTATTGTATAAGCAGTAAAAGCCTCATATGGACTGGATTCACTGGGAAGGCAGTAGGTAATTTAAAAAAAAAAAAAAAAAAAATGATAATGAAAGCAGCAGTTTCCCTGTTATGTCAATTAAATGTCGGAATTTTAAAATAACCTTGAAGGATAGGCAAGCCTAAGTCACATTAAAGTAATAATGTAGTTATAGACATCACAGCTATTAAAAGAGCGAGACCCTGTAAAAGCTTCAATATGCTACTGCAGGGTAGATTTAGGTGTGTAGCCCCTTTCTCCTTTTCCCAACCACTTCTCCTTGAGGATCAGCAAGTTACAATTTGATTAAATTAAGAAAAACTGATTAAACTCAAAGAGCAAAATTATGAATCTGATGCAGGTACTGACACTGGTATACTTTTATTGGTGCCACAATTTAAACCTAATTGGCTATGAGCCCCTACTGATTATAATAACCCTATAGACACAGAACTATCAATTCATATTGAAAAGTTAGAAATGTGAGTATTGAGTTTTTCCTAGCTGATTTATAACCAATACAAATGACAAATTGCTTTTCCCACCACCTCATCTAGATGACTTTGTTTATGCGCCGTTTGGAATAATGTCCTCATTTTCTACCTCGACCTGTACTGTCAATCCTGCCCAGATGAGGCTCACTATGATTAGAAATAGTATTAAAGAGGAAATGTATGCACAAACAAAAACAGTAGGAACCAGAAGAGTGCACACACTCTATGAAGGACAATACCTATATGCACACAAAACAAAAGCCCAAAACAAATAAATAAAGTATAAAACTCTGGGAAACACTGTTCCCGATAAGTTGTTCCACTTTTCAAGTGAAATATGAGAGACACTGCTCTCGATAAATACACGTATACAAAAAACACACCATGGTAGGCAAAAACTACCGTCACTGTTTATCATTATGGAAGGCACTGCTCCCGATAATGCGGTTTAATTATGGAAGGCACTGCTCCCGATAATGCGGTTTAATTATGGAAGGCACTGCTCCCGATAAAAATATTACAACTCATTAAATGCTCCAAAGTAGACAGTGCAACATAAAGGTCTCTTTGAGCTCAGAGGATTTAGTATTGTGCCTGCATTGCTTTTGTTTGTTTTTTTTAAACCTTATTTGACATTCACTTTGTCACCAATTGCAGAATAAACCTCTTTGCTTGTGATAAATAAACAATTTTCCACAAACTGCAGACAATTTTTTTGTTTCCTTGCCAGCTTTAGTCAGGCATTGGAAAAATCTCATTAAATACATTTTTTTTAATCTACCAAGATACAATTTTTATACCCTTAATTTCTCCACAGATGCACTTATGTCAGTCTATTTGTGAAAGCCTGCTTTTACAGCAGCTCAACGCTAAAGGAAGAAAAAGAGGGTAGAAAGATTAAACTTTATCTGGGTCTTTTTTTCCCAGCAACATTTGGAGTCATTTCTGTAGCAGATACTGCCGTAGGTTTCGACAGTATAACCGTCATAATTATGGAAGACACTGCTTCCGATAATGTCGTATAAAAAGACAAACAGCTTTATAGTGGACACTGCCACTGATAAATAATTAAAAAAACAAATACATATAAGGTCTTTTAGTGCTTTGATGGCAAGTGGTCGCAGCAAGGGCTTCGAGTCTACTTGAGAGGAGGTGGATTTGTCAGTAGCATTTCATTTCTTCAAGTAATCCTTGTTCACAGTTTTCAGCCCTACACTTTAACACTGTCCTCTTCGAGACTATTTGTGGAATTGATTTGAATTCCCCTGAAATCTGAGCATGAGCCTATAACAAAGGTTGGGGTTTCTGATTAACGGCTTGTGCTTTTAAGTGCTGATATTGGAGCGCTATGATTTACTTTCCAAAAAATACACATGCAAACACACAACTCCCACCCTCACATCTCTGCGTCCCACCAATTTAAATTTCTTCATCGAGGTCCCAGATGTTTCCCACCATGGCATTGGCACATCCCTGCAAGTTCCAGGTGGCTAAGGCCAGCTGGGTGTGGAGTTCATCCACGTCAGTAGTCTCAGCAATGGACGCCAGAGTGTGGGAGCCTCGGCCAAACAGTAGGTGACGGAAGGGAACCTTAAAAGGTGAGACGTATGGGGAGAGGAGGCTGTGCTCAACCTTTAGTTAAAAAACAAAAATTCACATAATTAGTAACTACAGAATAGCTCTTGCTCATTTTTTCCTTGTGGTTCCAGAAAAGAATGCTAGACTAGGTGTAGAAAAAGAGTCCCAGCTTTTTATTCATTTCCATCAGCTGGGATATAAGACACCAGGACGTCACTACACAGTAACTAACAGATAAGGTGCCATAAAACAACGTCGGCCACTTGTGTAGATTGCATGCATTTCCATGCCATGCATGTTTGCACGTTGCAATAAATCGATGCACCCACTTACCATTTCTTCTATCAAAATATAAAGCAAGGAACCTTAGAATATTGTGCTCAAGATTTTTTGCACAATATTTTAAGTTGGGTCAAACCACATCACTAGTTTTTTTTGTAATTAAAATACAAAATCCAGCATCTTGTAGTTTTTTTGTTTTGTTTGTTTGAACTTAAAACTCTTCTGCTAAGTAACAAAATGGCATGTCTGAGCTTTTGGTTAATGACAATCTTGTGTAAACCAACATTTTCTGATGCGAGCACAGCACTGCAACACAGACGCCAAGCTTGGTCTGTCAGCATCTGTGACATCTATAAACTGACTGAGCTTACAATTCCATGTGGCCTTAGTTTTCCTCTTTTAGTAAAAGAGGAAAACTAGGGCCACAGATGTTTTGCATGCTCGTCAAGCTCACAGTTGAGCTTTAGGTATTACAACTTACAAAAATTAGGAATGAGAGGGGAGAGACAAATTAGATTGAGGTTCATCAAACCTGAACAAATGAGGGGTACGGAGCAGAAAAGTATTTTCAAAATGTATAGTTTTTTTAAATTACAACACACGACCCAGCAGAGGTCTTGTAATACATGCATTACCATCATGATCCTGTTGTTGAGGATTCGACAGGCTTCTTTGTCATCCAAGTTGGTGTTGGCAATGTCATTGTAGAGGTTACTGGCAGCACGCTGGAAGGAGCCTCGTGCACGGTTCAACCAGCTGGGACTCAAATCCTTCACCAGACAAAACAAATATTCTTAATCACATGAAATTCATAACATGGATAAAAATGAAACAAAAAGAGTCAGGAAGACGCCAACCTGCGAGAGCAGCCGGATGTGTTTGTAGACGCCCACCACAGCCTTGGTGAGAGTTTTGCTGTACCGGTTCACATCCAAGCTCAGCAGGTGGTCGTGAACCAGGTGCAGGGCCATCTGACCAGCAAACTGCGCTGCTATCGCCGTGATCTCGTTGGTTTGATTGTTGGTTTCATAGTTAAGTTGGTCCATGGTGTCCAATTGAGTGCCATAATAAGTGTAGACCTCAGACTTAAGTGGAGAAACATACAGACAGTTCAATACACATCACTGTTTGCTTAATGTTTAAAACGACAAGCAGACTTTTTTTTTTTGTTTGTTTGTTTGTTTTAAATATATAAATGAACCACCCCTCACATTTGGTTTGATGAAGTGAAAGGAGACTGAGGGAATTCCAGAGAAAGCCAAGAAGGGATAGGCTGGGTCATCTATTGTCATCGGTCTCATTCTGCATGCAGGGAAAGAAGAAGAAGAAGAAAAAGAAAAAAAAAAAAAAGTTATTGTAGATGGGTAAAACAGAAAGAAACAAAGTAATCCCTGATTATCTGCTATGAAATAACTGCTTTAGAGTCATTTTTATAAGTGTTTAGACAGTTATTTTAAAGGGGCCAATTATACTTATTTTTGGCTCTAGTAGAACAGCTTTGTAGGACTCACACTTATTAATATTTTTTAATCTTATACAGAGCCTTTGTGTAGTCACTCAGCTCATCCTGTCTGAAACGAGCCATTTTAGCTCCTCTTCCTTACTTCCAATTGGTTCCCCACTTTCGAACAACAGGTGGATTGGGGTTACAACCGGAATACCTGGAATGACCATATTAAGCAATATTCCACTCGTTATGGCATTCAGAGCCGTGTGAAGCTCAAGCTTTTGTCTCAAGAGGGTGGTTATAAAACTGCACCAACATGTGAAAATATCTGGATTCTGATAACTGGCAGAAATTTGCAAGCTTAAAGAACATCAGATTTCACTGATTATTAGAGTCGTTTTACTGTACAAACTATTTAAGATCACTAGGGCTGCCACAAACGATTATTTTGATAGTCGACTAGTCACCGATTATTTTTGCGATTAGTCGACTAATCAGATCATGCATCCATTGGACGTAAAACGTACAGCTTATTGCACTAGCAGCATCTGCTCTTATATAACTATCATTAGCTTACAGCTTTAAGTGTTTAAGGTATGTGCTAACTAAAAATAAAGACAAGATGATAGTTTGTTTCGGTGGTGTTTAATAAACTCCTTGCTATCTAAAATCTAACAGGACACCGGAGTATATTCTCGAGCATCTCACACTTCTGATAATCAGTTGTCTGACTTTTATTCAGCTGTGTAAAAACTATAACTTTAATCTCAGCCAAACAGATTTACTCAGGAACAAATAAAATACTAAAAAAAAAAAAAAAAAAAAGCCAAACAATAACATTTTTAAGTTATCTAAATGACTTGTATATCATGTTTAACCTGATTAGTGAAAGATGGCGGTGGGTTTGAAAACGATTTGCCAGGAGTCCAGTGTTCTCACGGGCTCTAGTGAGCCTTGCCCCCGGCTAGCTATCGAGCTAGTGGGTAACAGACGTCTCCGAAAACGTCAGAGCACTTTTGAAAATATGTGGTGTCTTGATAAACTGAGCAGATATTTGAGATTTACACAGTTACATTCTCGCCTGAAAATATGTTAAACGTTTATTTTGTGACCCAGAAAGAATAATAAGAGTAATATTAAAACTAACTAGCTGCCGCCATTGTTGGAAACTGAGCTGGGCTGTGCTATGAATTCTGGGACAGAGCTACTTCTTCGGGATTTAACGGCAGCTGGCATCCTTGTACATGCAGTGCTGCCATCTTCTGTTTCAGTCCGTTATTACACTCTTAAATCCTACTACTTATTCCTGCATCTTTTGTGATCTTACAAAGCTTCAAACGACGCGTCGACTATTAAATCAGTCGTCGACGATTTTGATAGTCGACTAATCACGATTACGTCGACTAATCGTGGCAGCCCTAAAGATCACCTTTGCCAACTTTGAAAATATACATATTCTCACTCACACACACACACACACACACTTTAATTTTGCCTACATAAAAGCTTCGACTTGCAAATGTATATTTAATGTTTTAGGACTAGCTCATCAGCCAGATAGTTTAATAAATGAAGGTGTGCAATCTCAGAGTACAATCAATCATCATCAGTCAAATATTGTCCAGGGGCCTGTTTATAGTAAATCCATTTGTACCCTTCATATGCAAGAGTGTTCCTCTCTATTACTTGACTAAAGTTTTATGCACTGTGGTTCATTTCACTACACTGGTTTCCTACTTACACATTAGCCTCCCACATTGTTTCTCCTGCCATGTTGTACACCGTGCCAGCACCAACAGGACTATTAACCTTTAAGAACAAGGCAGATTACAGTCAGCACAAACTATCCATTTGTACGAAACGTGTATCACTATGAATCAGTGTAATACCTCTTTCATCGTGGTCTCAAGGAGGCTGTAGAGCAGTGGACTTGCTGAGGCCATAAAGCCCCCCTTACCTTGTAAAGGAGAGAAAAGAAAAAAAAAAAAAAGAAAAAAAAAAAAAAAAAAAAAACCCACACACACACACACACACACACACACACACACACACACACACACACACACACACACACACACACACACACACCAAAAGAGGTCAACTGACAAATGCCACCGTTTAAGTGCTGAGATGTCCTGCATGTGTAAATTTGTCTACATACCCATGACAACCCCATCCAGGCTTATGTAGGTGAACACTTTTTTGTCAATAGAGGCCATATAACCCTTAAAAAGGAAACAAACAAACAGATGAGACATGTTAAAACACTATCAACACAGCAGGCATTTCCTTTCAAAAGGTATTCAGTTCTCACCTCCAGCCACTCTGTAGCGCCAACACTTCCATATTCTCCTGCACTCCAGCTCGCAAACACCAGGCTTCTCTTGGGCCTGAACCCATCTATAGACGACATGATACTTCTTGCACTGCAGTCCAGTGTACCCAGTCCCACCAACTGTTGTTTGTATAGCATTTTGTTTTTATTCCTTACCATTCTCGACCATTTCACGGAAAGCTTTGGCCAGCTGCACCAGTACTGAGGTGCCAACAGTGGCTCTGGCGTAGCCGCTACCCCAGGCATCCCTCTGAGCTCCCAGTACAATGTAGCGATCTGCAGATTCATGAACAAATCCATCTTAATGTCACACGTCTTGGCCTAAGACTAAGCAAAAGCTAAGTCACGCCAAATAAAAGTTTAGTCTTACCAGGATCATCAAATCCTTTGATCACCCCAAACACATTATGGATCTCCTTGTTCACCAGCTTATTGTTGACCTCAACAGTGATGTTCTCAACGCCTCCCAGCCTGTAAGACACTTGCTTGAATCCACCTTTAAAACCACTTGTTTCATCTGGTTCAGGACCACCAATTTTCCTAAAAGAACACAAATGAAAAAAGTTTTAACTGTGGCAGATATATACTGAACTGAGGTGTCTGGCAGCTGTCCTGTTTAACTGATGCTGAGCCATGATCATCATGGTCATCACACAGCGGGTAAACATGAATGTTTCTTAATCTGTAGAACACTGTTCATGTCTGCATTGATCTGTGTGTGGCCTTACTGAAGAAGTTTTACAGCAACACTGCGGGTGATAGTCTGGGCTGGGATTTCGGGGAGGCCAGATGACCGAGTTGGGGGAAACTGGGTGTGGTTAAAGGAGGGGAATCCAGGGGTGTAGGGGTCACCTGAGCCCAGATGGACCTGAAGGGGACATGAAAACACAGATTCAGGTAAAGGGGGGGGGGAAATTCCACTATCATAACAAAACAACACTTTACTGCCTACTTGACTTATTTTACAAACTCACATGTCCATAGAGCACAGTGTCAGCTACATAATTGTAATCAGCTTCATCGGGGTAGATCAGAACAGCAGACGCCCCTCTATCTGCAGCATTGGCCACCTGAAAGAAGGGGAGGAAAAAAAAAAAACAAAAAAAACAAAAAACTAAATTTTGTTCCTGGAACAAAACCTGCTCGTCAGCTTCCTTAATGTAAATGAATCTCAAAGCCTTCCAAGTGAAGGCTGATCAATGTAAAAGATAAAAGTTTAAGCTGAATTAAATTGAAAGTTTTTCAATTTAAAGAAAACTTTGACAACCAGCTGTGAGTAACTGAACCCATTTCCTCAAAGTTGCAGTTAAATTTGAGTTACTCACAAGTAGAATTCATTTTTCTAACGCTTCACTCTGCTGCCCTACCTACACCATCTTCATCATGCACACATACCTGCTCTGCAAAACTGATCTTTCCAGCACGGACGAGCAGCACGCAGCCTTTTAACTCAACCTTATTTTTATTCACGATATCCAGGTCCTCTTTACGCCCATAGTTGCCGTACACAAGTTTGCCCTGTAAATACCAATTAATAGCAGTTAGTTAAATTAACAAGATACACAAGGTTTCTGAACAACAGTCCTAACTACAAATCTTCTGACATTCGTGGTTTGTGTCACAGGTTTCAGAAAGTGAAACTAAGGTGGTTCTTTGCCAAAGCTTTAGGCTCACCTGAACTCTGTCTGTAGCGCTGTAGGCCAGATACCCAGTAAGGCTGAAATCTTCTGAACCAAACTGAACCTTGTTTGGATTCTGGCTGCAAAGGAGAAGGCAAGAACCTGTTAAAAATTATTTTCCTTGGACACACTTTATTTTACAGGTTTGTGACATTTCAATCCATTTCTCGTCACAAACATGCATGTGTGTTCCAGTGTTTATTTAACAAATATACAACTTATAATGAAGCATTAGAAAATGTCAATGGACAAATCCAGGTGTAATTTGTAGAATTTATTTTTTTTGATTTTGTAACTCCTCCTTTTACACTAAACAGTTTGGTGTGCAAAACTCAAATCAGGAAATCACAGAGATAGAAAGCCTCCCTCTGAATTAATGCCACAATCATTTAATTAAATAAAAAACGTTTTTTTTTTTTTTAAGTTCCAGGTACCTGTCTGGGATCGGCAGCTGAACATAGTGGATGTCTGTCCAGGGATCCATCTCTAGTTTCTTGAATTCATCAAAGATGCTGTTTGCCAAACTCATGTCTTTATCACTTCCTGCTGAACACCCGGGATTTTCAAAGTCCCTGCAGAAAGGACATCTTATTTACTTTTTCTGTTGGCATCTCAGTTTAGTCTTGAAATGATTGACATTAAATGTGTGTTTGGTTTGAAGGTGTGTGCGTATTCAGTGTACCCTAGAGTCTTTTGAAAGGCCTCCCTGGTCATTTTCCTCGCAAGAAGTTGAGAGATGTTCTTGAAGTCCATCTCAACCTCTGCAGGTTGTGCAACTGGAGCTTGTGTCACTGGGCTGCAGTTCAGCAACTCCACTTTAGGTTTACTGTGACTGATATAACCAACCAGATAGCCTGGAAGACACAGCACACACCAAAACCGATTAAAATGTAGTACATACAAAGTACATAAAGAGTCATTTTCCTTTCTGTAGACTTGGATTAGTATAAGAGGTTTTCAGAGCATAACCTACCAACGATCAATATCAGCAGGGTTCCCAGGAGCAGGAAGGCAATGGAACACTGGCTATAATTTTGAGGTGCCGGCCTGAAGCTTGGTGAGCCCTCGGCCTCCACGTCTGTAAACTCCTCAGTGCCATCTTCAGACAGTTTGACCTCCAGATGCCTTTCTCCATTCTCTGTGGGCTGCAGGGGGAACCTGCTGTAACGCACACTTCTAACCTGGAGAAGATCAGAGTGAAAACTATGAGAGCGACACGCTCCAGATTCAGCAGCTCCATAAGTAGTGACAATGCTACAGTTGTTTTTAATAAAAAATAAAAAATTAAAAAAAAAAGCTAAACAAAGCTTGTCACTTTGCGATTGCTTCCGTTTTATCAGTTTGCTCATGATACAAACAATGATAAAGACGTGACAATGTGCAAAATGTAGGCTGTGAACGTACCACGCCGTTAAACGCCAATCTCATCTGATCCATCGCTCCTGGTTTTGTTGTTGTTCTAAAAACAGAATATAGAACAAAGAGGCGATGAGGCAGTGGGCAGCAAAGAGAGAGGGGCCAGGAGAGCGCACGAGAGAGAAGGGAGGGGGGGGGAAAAAAAGAAAAAGGAGGACGTGCAGCAAGTCAGGTAACAGAGCAGCTATTCATGGAATTGCTGGGTGGAGTGTTTCCTCTACACTAACTGCCTTAAAAACCTTATTTTATATACAGTAAAACCTTGTTTTATATACACGGTATTCTCTATCTGAGCTGTGGATCACACAGGATTTGGCTTTTCTGGTTGTTTTTGGGAATGCAAAGAATGCAAATATGTGCAGGAAAGACTTGGACGATAATGGAGGAGACACAAATCCCTTAAGGGGTCAGGAAGGACATCTGGTATCAAAAAAAAAAAAAAAAAAAAAAAAAAAAAAAGCCAGCGCAGAGCTGCAGGGGCTGTCTCCTGTGGTCCCGCACAGACGACAAGTTAACAGAAAATAAGTAATTGAGCCAGTTCTCAAGTAAAATAAGGATAAAGAATAGTATTCAATTGTCTTTACAGTACCATGCAGTTTACAGCTCTGCTTGGCATACAATACTGTGTCACCTTATGAAGGCTGTGCTGTTTGTTGTTGAAATTTGTTTTATTAACACTATGTGGCTCAAAGTGCATATAGAGTGAGAATCTGTTTAACTATATACTCTGTATAAGGGAAGAATGAGATCTGTGCAGTGCAGAATTACAGCATCTCTTTCTGCTATCCAGCCCTCTCATCTACAAGATGTGGGCCTGTAACAAACAGGAGCAGCCTGCTTCTTAATATATTACATCCATCAGTTAACCAGCGCACCCAATGGTTGGCACGAGTGGTTCATACTAGCAATGTTTAGTTTTCTAATCAACTTACAGGGGAGTAATATTACAGCCAGTACTAAAGATGTAATAGTTTATGTCTCTCTGCTGGACAAACTGTACTGAAATGAAACTATGGAACATTATCATACCAGCAAACATCAGAAAAAAAAAAACTGTAATTGTTGGTCGACTAATATCAGTGACCAAGTTTATCACATAAAGGCACCACACAACAAAAACGTTTCATCATTTTTTTTTTGGCATTTAAAAACACCAAGAACGTAACCAGGAAATATATACTGAAAAAATAAGCTAAAAATATTTGTGCTATCTAAATGATGTCTGCTTCCTTATGAGTTACCGTATTTACTAATCTTTCTATTGAAACATGCCATGTGTGGTTTACTCAAAGGAGGAAGATTTCCCCATGTGTCACGTCCTTTGAAGACATTTTGTCAGCCTGCAGATAATACAAGTACTTCCTGCTGCAGTGCATCTTACAGCCAGCAAGTAACATAGTTTAATTCAATGATCTTCAAATAAATCCTCCCTCCATTAAGGATAAGGCTTACATACATTTATAAAACATTACCAGAGCAAGCAGGAATGAAGCAAGAATTTTAGCCCTGGTTTTGTGTGTTCATGTTCTGTTCTTTTGTATACTTCATCTGTTTGTATGTTGTATACTCTTTGTTTGTCCAATAAAGTTCATTAAATAAATAAATAAATAAAGTTCTAAAACAAGAAGCCGTTGGGGAGTGGTTCCTGAAGGTTACATCATGTACCAGCTCTAAGTGAACTTACACTTGCAGGCCCAATCTTAATAATAACGCAGAATGCGTTGTTATTATTAAGATTGGGCAAAAATAAAAGCATTACATATATGTTTTACGGCTAACTATAACAGTGAAACATGGTGGCAAGAGAGTGCATTGAAAAGCCAGGTGACATTGCACACTATTAAGATCATTAGCAAAACGTTCGTTTAACACATATTCTGAGTCATTGCTTCACAGGAATCGAATGAAACGCACTGCAGCTAAAGAAAAGGCTTTCTTTTCAAAATTAAAATACATTCGCGAATGATTGATTGATTATTATAAGACCAAAGCGAGGACTCTCACCTTCTCGACGTTCTACAACGTCCGCCTCCTTACTGAAAAGATTCCTTTCTTTATAAAGCTGTGCCACTTCCGGGTCGTCTGTTAACACACATGCGCAGAGCCTGTGATTTGATGTGCGGAGAAATGTGTTATACATCTGTACAAGTATAATTTAATGAACAACTTAAAATTATCTCAGGAAAATTTACTGATTTTTTTTAGTTGTTTGGGTTTTGTTTTTTTTGTTACGTATGTTTAATAAGTTTGGATAAAGAAAACATTAAACAGAGCTTTTCTGCCTCCAAAAATTACACCTTTAAACTGTAACTTTGTGATACTAATAAATGTATATGTATTTTTTTCACATGATTTTTTTAAAAATTGCATGACATAATAGTACATGAGCTACACAAAAATGTAATAATTAAATAATTATCCAGGTTTATCTTTTGCAGTGTCTCCATTAGAAATAATGTTATATGCAACTGCTATTATTTTATTTTACAGCCCATTTATGGAGCAACATCTATACTATTTTAATTTTTACGTCTATTGACATTATATTTGTGTTAACCTTACGACAGACTGGCAACCTGTCCAGGGTCATATAACCCTCCACGGTGTCCAGGGACAACCCTCACTAGGGTTTAAATACCTGGGACTCCCCCACCTGCCAAAACCTGGATCAATGATAACCTACACATATATATGTAGCTTTTAGCATGATTAGTTGATCCAGTATGAACTTTTGGTACCATTTACCATAATTAAAGAATTACAATGTATTTATGTATTTCAACAAGTAACAATTGGACCCTTAGAAGACGTTTGTACTTAATAGCTTTCCCACAGTTTTATTTGTCCATTACTTTTAAAAGGTTGTGGCTATTTTTCTTCTGATCTTGTGCAGTGTAGCACTTGTAGTACATTACAAAACTCGCCATTGTTAGCAGTGCTGAGAAATATGCTTTATTAAGTGGGTGGAGTTTGAAATAATGAACCTGGATTGTTGAGGCCAGGCTTCACATACCACACGACACCAATGCTTCTGTGAATAATGACTGAATTGTTGGCATGCTCTGTTCCTTCATTTTTATTTATTTTTTTAATCAAATGCCTTTTGTAGTCTACTTCCTTTTACCAAAACAAGCAGGACAGGAGGAACAAAATACTGAACAAGCACACATTTATAATTACGCCTCATTACTAACAACCACCCACTATAATACAAATGAATGGGAAATCATGCTGCTGTACACAGCCATCTGTGGAAGACACTTACAGTAACTTTAGCTCATTCTGTGATGTCAATACTGTGATGTATCCATGTGATGTGGTTAATGCTGGCCTGAGAAGACATTTCAGTCATCCACTCATGTGACAATTGTTTCTTCTCACTGAAACAGATCTAATTAGATCTGTAACATCAAAGACCTCCACGGCACCCTCTCTTTTTAAAAAAATAAAATGTACTTTTATTTGTATTTAACAGTTAAAAAAAGCAAACAAATAACCAAACAATGCAGTTTGGTATTCAAACCATCAACAAGGATTTAAACAAATTTCCTAAAAACTAAAAAGACATTTCTAGTCATGTTGTACCAAGAGAATCTTTAAAACCTGTAGAACTCCAAAACAGTGTAAATGAAAAATCCATATACTTCTGCACCTTCTTATTGCTTGAATGCTTCAATTGCTTGACTGGTATTTTCATGAATGTAAAAAAACAAACAAAAAAACAAGGAGGAAAAACTACTTTTTAACAGGAAGAAATGTCAGACAGAGCTAGGTTCAGGAAGGGGCAGCCATTTGTCATTAACAGTTGAGGGTGACAGATTATTTCATTGCTTTATTGTTCTGAAAGATTTCCCATCAGAATTTTTACAGAATGTTTACATGTGGTGAGGGCTTAAAGAGACAGGAACTTGGTAAACAGCTTCTTTAGGCTGATATCTCTATTTAACACAATGATAAAGGTTTGTATGCTGAGACGTTTTGGAGGTTTTTTATATTAAGCTTAAAAATAAAAAAAAATGAAATTTTATTTCATGTTTTAAGTATTTTTATATGATTTGATGCATATTTTATACATGTCGTTTTAGCATCTATTTAAATTAACTTAATTTAGAACATTCTTGAAGATAACTACCCAAGTAAGTGCCAAGAGATATTTCTTAGTTTCCTGATGAGCAACTTGCTTTTCAGCAAACTTTTCTCTCAGTTGCAACCATCAGACATGCTTTAGTGTTATGAAACCAAGATCAAGCTCTTAGGGCAATTTGTTGAGATGCACAAACAGTCTTGTAGAACTCTTAAGATTTAATGCATTCATGAAAAAAAGCTAAGCAAATGGTAGTAAAACTATAATCTAATGCATAATATAGTGCAAGTATTTTAATACTTAATATCAGTAGCCACAAACAAGATGTTGCTTTTGCCATCCCGGTCCCACCTTTAGTCCCCATCCTTGCAGATAAAAGCGATCAAGATTTTCTCAAATGCAGCTTTTTATTTTTTTTCATATGTGATGTACAAAATCCCCCAAAAGGTGCTAGAAATCCTTCCCACAGTATTAGGAACTCTTGTTATGTTTTTCTACATTTACAGTAGAGGGCAAACTATAACTAAGGCTGAATCCATTATGTAATACCAACCCTCCGCCAGATGGGGTCACCTTAGTGCTTTGTGATAAATTATTTTTCTCTGGAGGATAATAACCACCATCTCTGATGATAAAACAATTCTTCATCCTTAAAGCAGCAGCATCAGTGTGTGTGAGAAAACATCCTGTTGACACTGAGACAGTAGAAACTAACAGTGTTGCATTTTGTTGATGTCTGTTATGGCATTAAATTTGTGACATTTCAACTCCCTGTTAGGGTCCCTGGGTCATTGACCCAGTGTTTTGTGTTTTTGGTTCTTTGGTTTTGTTATTTCATTATATTCTAGCTTTGCTTTATGGGTTTTAGGATCATTCTTAGTTTAGGTTCTCTGGGTGGGGTTGGTTAGAGTTTTAGTGTTCTGGTTTTCTGTCTGTGTTCCATAGTTGCTGTCTTCCCTGTCTGCTGTATCCCCACATCCAGTCAGTGTTTGTGTCTGCCCTGGTCCCACGTCTCTGTTCCCTCTGTAGTGCCTGCATGTGAGTCTGTGTTATGTGTTTCCTGTTTTACTTTGAAGGTCTCTGTCTTATCTCAGTGTGTTCAGTTTACGCTTCTTTGGTCTCGTCAGTTCTGATTTGTCCCAGCTGTGTTTCCCTCCTGTTACTCATTCCCTGATTGCTCCCTCTGTGTATTTAAGCCCTGTGTTTCTCTGTGTCTGTGTCGCGATCTACCGTTTTCTTAGCTGTGTGTTCTGTCATTTCTCCAGTTTAAGTTTGTTTTGAGTTTTTTCAGTTATGTTATATTTTTGAGTACCTAATTAAAGCCTTTTTGAGTTCACGTCCGTCTCCGGAGTCTGCACCTTGGGTCCTATTCCTGCCTGCACACAGCCACACCTAACACTCCCACTGTGACTATGGTTCATTAAATGACACCATTAAAAACAAAAAAACATTAACATTGATTTAAATTACTTAAGTGATGTAATAGAATTAAAATAGAAACGTAGGAGACTGAAGACGTAATCAAGTCGTTTGTGAAAATAAAGGTTCTTCTTTTTGATAACGATATTGAATTAGTTACAAATTCTGTATTGCCATTTAGCATAAAAGTAATAAAAAGGTCAAAAGTCAATATCATAGGCAACTTCATTGTCAATTCTGAAATATGTACAAAACATACACAGGACCGAAACATCATTTCCCCCTAACTAGCATGTGCAAGTCGAAGCTTATCATCGAGTTACGAGAGTATGAAATGTAGATGTGAACATAAATATCTGTAAGTATGAGTTATGTCGTTAAAAAGCTACTTAAATTATCAAAATTAAACTACTTAGTATGCAGAATAATCTCTGCCGATGCTATATTTATATATGTAAATGTTATTTTCTCCTGCTCCCTTTTTCACAAGGGGTTGCCAAAGGGCTTAGCTCTGCATATTTGAATTGGCAGATTTTTTTTAACCAGATGCCCTTGCTGAATGAATCATTATTAATGATGTATAAATATGAATGCATTTCAGTCCTACAATCCCACATACCATAGGGCAACGGCATTAGTCAGCATATCAAATGCATTTGAGAAGAGCTTTTGTATTTGATGCTTTTCTTTCATTTCAACTAAACATGTAATATTTAAGAATCCTTACTTGTTTCAAAATGTGTGATTTATTTATAAAGTTTTGGAATAATTAGAAAAATTAGTGGCTTTGAAATTGTAAATATGAATGACATTTTTTGACTTGAAAGATTTGCAGTAACCCTGACAACAATATTGTCAAGTCAATATGGGAAACAGCTAATAACATGTTGTTTAAGTACTACATTCTTTCCACATTATGATTTAATAACACAAGAAGACACAAAAATAAGCAAATCAATCAAAAAACTTGTTAAGCAGCTTGTTTCAGGTTCACACATAGCTAAAAGAAAAGAGCATAAGCGTCTTTTTTTCCCCTCTCTTTGAAGCTAAGCTAATGTTGGCTGGTGCTTCATGGTTGTCATGGTAATCACAGTAAATTTGTAGCATTCTCATCCAACCCTTGGCCAGAAATACTGAATCTGAAGATTAATTTGGTGTCTTACACAAAACAGGAGTGTTGTATTGTTTTCTTTTATACTTAATAATATATCACATGCCACTCTAGTTTACAGCAGATAGAAGCTTGCAGCACTGTATCCACAAAATCCCTCACACATGCAAGTCAAGGTCAGACAACTATCCCTGGCGTCACGAACACCTGAGATGCGTTGACAAATATAGTCTATCTACATTCATGTGAATGCCATTTCTGCGGCGTACTACAATTTATCATATCAGATCTCCTTTGGTGTCAGTAGAGCAGCTTGTTCTGTCAATGTACGCCAACTAAGTCACAGCTGATTGTGAGAAAAAATCCTGGTCTCTTTCTGTCCGATATCTGCTGCATCATTTCATCGCCCTCTTTCTGCTGCTGCCAGCACATTCTCCCCTACGTGTGGTTTGATCCAGAGAGGGCAACAGCACTGCATCAGCATGGTGTGAGAGAGCGTAATTATGTGTTTGATGGTGTATAAAAGTCTGAATACTGTCTCTCACAATCAGAACACTATATTACAGTCAGCATATTGTGTCTTTCACGTTAATTTTAGAACAGCCTTATTCATCAGCAGAGGCCAAAGGCAAGGTGGAGGTCTGGAAACACTCTTATTTCTTAGCAGGATTAAGCAAAAAATAAATAAAAAATGCCAGCCTGAATTTCATAAAAGTTGCTTGACAAGTTGAATATGGGCACAGGGAAAAACCCGTTATTTGCAGATACCAAATATGTCTTTGGCACTCGCATAGGCACAGGATGTGTTTTCCAAGGTTCTTCGCAGTTACAGTTGGTTGTCTAGAAATTTGAGCTTACACAGGTGTGAGACTTTGAGCTCACACCAACTTCAAAGGCTGTTGGAAATATTGACATATTTACTGAAACCCACATAAACTACCCAGATCCGGAGTGTTCTTATTTTTAGAGAAAAGGCATTTCAGAAAATGCTATTTTCCAAGTGAATCCATTTTTCCAAGTATTGAGGGATGAATGTGCAGATTTGGATGAATTGGTTACAGAAAATATTTATTTTATTTGTAAAATGATTGCAAATATAACTGTTATTTAATGTAATACAATGGTATTCTCTTTATGTTATTACATAAATATTTTTTTTCTGCATCCAGATTTCTTAAGCTCAAAATCCTAAAGATTGAGTAGGTTCAAACCTATCTTTCTTATGCTCTGTAGCACTTTTTAAGCATCAATGCAACGATGCAATGGCCAAACAAACAAGCAGAACAAACCAGTTGATAGTATTTGTCCAAGATGGAGTAGTAAATCAGAGGAAGCAGAAGATTACTGGATGGAATAAGGGGACTGTAAGATGTTGGTGGTCATCAACCCGTTTACAATTCCTCTAGAAATTCCCATCACCTACTTGAGGCGAGACTTGCGGCTCTGATCTAAACACAAATGACCTACTTTGTCAAACCCACAGTCCCTTGTGACAGTACATTTGAGAGGAATATGTTCTGGTATAACGTAGCAAATTGCATGGAAGTAGTGCAGCAAGGCTTGAAAGAGAAAATCTTCCCAGGGGAATTTGCAAGCAGGGGCTTTGCAGGAACATCCACAATAAAACCACATAAGGACCTGGGGATGAAAGTATAAGTAAACCATCAAGACAACATCAGAGGTGGCAGAAAGCTGCAGTCAGCAGCTGCAGTAGAAAAGAAATGATCAATGTTGGGCAGGAAAGTGAGCAGACTGTGGAAAACCTGGGGTAGATAGTTGTAGGATCCCAGAACTCACAGAACACCGAGGATGTTGGGACACCCACTGACATCCCAAATAACAGGTTTTCATAGCTCCACAACCCTCCAACAGGTGCTGCCAACTCTGAATGATAGAGGAAGGGCAAGTTAGCACATCTGTAAACAAATAGGCCTCACCTGCTGTCTTTTATTGTTTCATTTCAGATCTAATGTGGTTGAATAAACAGTCGAAATTCTAAAATTTATGTCAAAGGTTTACATAACCTATCAGTAAAAGTAGTTAGAGTGTTCAGCTATATAATACACATAGAGGCAGTCAGAAATCCACCTGCACGCACTGTGCACACAATGATGTGAAAAAGCATTGACAGCATTTCGAAAGTTTTTTTTTGCGTTTTTGTTTCAGATCCAATGAATCTCAATATTAGACAAAGATGACCTGAGTAAATGTTGATTCAGTTTTGATATAACGGGAAACGGCTGTCCTGACCTACCTGGTCCCATGTGAAAAAGTCATTTTCTCCTAAATCTGGTTGTGCCACTCTTGGCACCAAGAACTGTTTGTTTGTTTATTTTGTTTATTTTAATTTTTTTTACCATGAGGCGAATGTCGTAAATTTGAGGTATTTAAACAGGATTTTTATTCAAACTGGCTGTATGAGATGAAACTGCTTTAAAAGGTTTCTAACATAAACTTGATCAAATGTGGGAATCCTTCCATAGACCTCAGTTCTTCTCTTAACTTACCTGACTTCCATTCGTCGTTCTGATATTTACTGAAAAGTAGTCACAACAAAAAAACAAAAAACAAGCAAAAAAACAAAAAACAAACCCATGTTACACTTTCCATTGCACTGCACAGCGCGTTTTTTGGGTGTTGGGATTTCCTGTCCCATAACACAGAATTTGTCCCTGCGCCATCTGCTCCGAGTACATCACGCGTGGTGCAACACATTGCGTCACAGCGTGTTCATAACGTACCCTCCTGCTGTGGCTAAATACGAATGGGGAAGTCAGAGTTTACACGGTGCAATTGAAGGCAACGCGGGAGAGAGAGGGAGAGAGAGAGATTCGTTCATCAGCTCCTTTTCCGTCTCTGGTCACTCGCTCTGCCTCCTCTGCCGTGTCACCGGAGATAAAAAGAAAAAAAAAGAAAAAAAAGAGGAAGGAATATGGTTTCGTGTGACGCTCCTCCCGTTTCAGCAGCGCTGCTGTAGCGGATCTGTAGCACGAGCAGGAGGCTGGGGCTCGGTCCGGCGCAAACCCCCTTTATACCTGAAACAACCGCCTTCCCCGTTACCGAGCAGGCTGCAGGAGCACTACCAGCACACCGGGACACATAAATGGGTAAGGTGACGCTTTTTTCCTTTCTCTCTCTTTTTATTAGCTTGTTCTTTGTAGAAATTCCCAGAATAGCCTCCAGTGCCTCTGCGCATCTGGATGGGGACAGGAATCAACCTCCGGTCCAGATGCGCGCAGGGTTCAGCCTCTCTCCTTCCTCCCCACCTCACCTCCCCTGACGTCGCTCCATGCATAGCAGGGCTGTTTCGAAGGCGACCGCAGGCTCGGGGTTGTACTCTCGCACATCAGGCTTTATTCACGATTAGAAAGCCCGCGCGTGGGAGTTGCAGCGCGTCCGCACGGGAGCGATTTTAGGAAAGCAGCGCCGGGTAGCATTGATGAGTTGCAGATGTTGACACGTTTACATTCGCTCTCTGTCTGTCTGCCCATTGTGTCCCACGAAGTCTCCCCAGCTCTGTGGATGAAACAGGCCTTACCGTTCTCATCATCGCCATTATTTCCCACGGCACTGCGTTGTTGCACGCAATTCATGACTATTAATTACCCACAGAGTCCGCGGACGAGTAATCAATTACAAGTACAAATGAGCGGATTGTCTCACAGGCGTCATGCAGACTCGGAGGTTCAACTTTGGTTTCCATGCTACTTTCCCCCCTCTTTTTTAAAATCTCTAAAAGAATTCCTTATATTTATTATTTGAACGGCTGACTCACAGATCAGCAGCACTCTCTACAATTCTGAGCAGTAATTAAGATATTTTGCAGATATTTTCCAGTTACATCCTATTGCTTTTAAATACTTTTTTTTTTTTTTTAAATTGGAGGTCTCTCTCTGCAGGCACGTAAACAAACTACAAGGCTGACCTCAGGGGAAGCACGCTTATAAACAACTTTCAATGCTGGAATGCCAACTGGGGAAAGCAGTAAATTACCCCAGAGGCCCACAAATCCCTGTAGTCACTATGTTAAGGTGTTCGGCTTTTAAACAGATCATAAATATGGTGTAGGGGAAATGTTTACAGGTTAAGAATTCACCACTAACACGGTGCACAGTCTCTTAGTTCATTCTTTTTATAGGTTACAGGATGACTCATTCACACAAACTGCTGCTTAAAAGAGAAAAAGACAGTAAAAGAGCACACGGATATGACCTTTTTAAACCCAGTAAGCCTTATTGGTTAAATATATAACAAACCAATCTGTTGTTGTTGTTAATCCACTCAAGTTAAATTAAATTATTTTTAATCAGCCAGGACATGTTTGACCTTATAGCTGTCATTAAATCACTTTTAATTGTTCAAACATACATGCCAATTAAGTAGCATTTAAGGTGGGTTGGAGTAGGCTTCTTTTCTCTGGAAGAAGACACTGTGCTGGTAATTTTTATACAGTATTGTAGCCCTTCATCCATGGTTGGTTTTTGATTTAGCCATGTGTTAAGAGAAAAAAGCATATTCTCAGAAACTAGACAGTGTTTTTTTTTTCAAAGCTTTAATAAAAAAAAGGGTATGAACCTAACCTCGCCCTTAACTGAAGATGGATCGGCATCGATTTGCTGCACGTTTACAGGTTAAGAATTATTATTAAGTTAATTGGTTAATTACTCAACTCCAAGGTATTGTCCTGAACTACACCTGGAGTATTGTGTCCAGGTTTTACATTTACTTTGAACAAACACCAGGGTGGTCAAATATGAGAAACACCTCTGAATGTACAACCTGAGTGCCAACTATGGTTTTTGATGATTAACATATCAATAACAGCCTTTATTGAAGAAGTGCTAGAATGATTCAATTAGACCGAAACCTAACTCTCTGTGACCACCTGAAATGTAGCATTTTGCAAATGTTTTCTGGTTAAAAAGATAGTTAGCTGAGCAACCAAGGATATCAAGTTTATGTATATATAGTGCAGTCAACTGAAAATCCTGAGTTATGATAACTTTAGATAGCTCGCCTCTTGTACATTTTGTAGCTCAGGCCACTGGGTGTAGTTCCTAAGTGACACTGTGTGCCAAGGGACTCTAAACATCGTAAGTATTTTTAACTAAGCACTTGAATTCGTAATGAACTCATTAGTGATGTTTAATTTGACAAACATCTAATCACCCTTGGATTGAGCAGCTTAAACTCAGAGTATGTCATCTCTTAGTTAGGTAAACATAAAAACCTACAATTTTTATAACGTTTCAGCATCAGTAAACAAGTATTTGTATATTTAACTGCGTTTATTTACATTCGTAGTTTCACTTCATATTTTTCTCTGGGCATCTACACCCCCATTCTGCAGTGGCCTTATAGTTTGAGAAAGCTTGCGTGCTTACTTGTTTGCGTGTTCCTGCACACATCGTACAAAATGAAGGCCCAGACATCAGGCTTACAGTGGATTGCAGCTTTGTGTAATGCTTCAGTTATCAGGGAAAAAATAAAAAGTGTCAGACATTCTTCTCTTTAACCTTCAGAGGCTCAAAAGTGTAGTAATAAAAAGGCTTTCTTTCTTCTTTTTTTTAAAGTCTTTACATTTTGTGCATTCAACCATTAAACACAAAGACAATAAACTTGTTAATATATGCAAGTTTCACTACTGCCATTATGATACTGTTTGGCCAAGAGCTGTTTCACTTTTGTCGTCTGAAACTGAAAAGCTTTCTCTCTCTTCCTGCTTTTGTTGCCAGCATTGCTCACCTACGCTAAAACCCCAAGAGGAATGCACTTGGGGGTTATCACTGGGAGTTCTGGGAAATGAGAGCGCTGAGAAAGGGGCAGCTCGAGCTGGGGGTGAGATTAATAGATTTTTATCACAAGATGCGCTCGACAGCAGAACGATGAGCGGAAAAGCGGCTGGAATTTCTCTTTAATGTGGGGGAATTTGCTGAAGCCTGTGATCTGATCCACAGTTGGAGTGGGTGGCTTTGACTCCCAGTGGGCTCCGGTCCAGAGTGAATGTTTTACAGAGAGCAACACACAGCTGCTCTTGACATCATCAGCCACAGCAGCACTGAAACTCACCCACAACTAAACACAAGTCCGCTATTAACCAGTGAAGTGGCTACACAGCTTTGCAAAGTTCACTGTGTCTGCATGTGTTGCTTCCTCTTATCTAAACTGTCTTCAGCTTTTCGGGGTATGCTGCGGGCCCATCTCGCTTCTTGTGCGAGGGTGTATTTCTTGACCGCTTGAGTGGGAGTTTTATTTTGTCTGCAGGCTTTCAAATATTCACTCTTGTCTTCTCAAGGCTTTTTGTCAGTCTCCTTTTGCTCTGTACTGACAACGTATTACCAACTGCATGAGTATAGAACAGACAGACTACCACAGTCGATTAATCATTTCTTCTTTAAAACATCTCAAAATCGTTTGAAACTTCGGTTACTGTCACTCATGCAACGAAAATGTGCAGTTAGGAAGAGGAAGAGAATACTTAAACGTAATTATGATTTTGTCTGATATCTGCAGCTGATATCTAAAGGCTGCAGGAGCATTAATTGTTAAGCTGTCAAAAATAGACTTCCTGTAACCAGAATCGCCTAAATTAACTGTAATTTTCACTGTTTCTCATCAAGAGTTTTATTGCATTTCATGGCACAGTGAACAATGACAGATACCCAACTAAGCCTCATGGTCTGCACTTGCATGGTGATTTATGACTAAAAGATAGACTGTATATAAAAGATAGCCCTGCTATTGTCGATATGGTCGCTACTGTCTGTTGAATTATGGTGGTTTCACTAAGATGCAGACAGATAAATAGTCACTTGTTGGGTGTTTGTAAATGATTAACCTCTGATAAAAACTGCACTGCATTATCGCCACAGGCTAAAGTGATGCTCGCTGTGTGTTTTCCCCTTATAGCTGACAGGTTATCTGGATAAGAAACATATGTTCTGTTTATTTGCAGTTTATGCTCAGCGCTGTTTTCAGAGACAGACATTGGAAATTTTTGGAAAAAGCAGTGGTTCTTGTGTGTCATTGTCTGACTGCTTTGTGTGGAGGGCTACATCTTTGGCTAGCTTTTCAGTTGCTGTGTCACATTTTTGTATTCGAGAGTGCAGTTCTAAGGTTTAGGTAATGCTGGCATCTTATTTAGTAAGATGTAACTATATACTCTCTACAGAGGTAGCATGTTAGTATTTCTCTTATTGAAAAAACTGGAATGCAGACCTCATCGCTGAGAAGTCCAGTTCTGCAATTCATATTAGGAGAAGTGACTTGTAGTAGATGCCTAGTTGTCAGGTAGAAAGCTAGCTGTCACGCAGAGCTACCATGCAGCTAATACTTTAATGGGTGAGATAAAAAAAAGTAGTTCTTGTAGTGGGAAATAACCAATCCAGTCCAAAAGTATTTCTCTAAATGTGCTTTTTAACACTCTTAATGTGGAAGTCTATGGGTATTTACAAACTGGTCTCAAGTGGCTATTAGAGGAACTGCAGTTGTTGTCACTGATAAACATGTGCCACTTAACGCCATGTAACACATTGCTGCAAAAACAGCAGCAGTGTTATCTTTTATCATCGCTCTCATGGGCCATCAGACGAGCTCCCTTCATTGCCCTCTTGGCTCATTAGTTTTCTTTTCCCAGTCAAGCAAAAAACATGTATTGTTTCTAGAAAAGTGACAAAGGAAATCTAGATAAAGCCCTATTTTTTGAAACAATGATTCAAGTTCATATTCTGACTTCCTGCTTTTGAGACATATCAAATTCATCTTTAGAAAAACATACACGTGCATTATAATTCCCAAATTGTATAGCTGCACCAACACAAGCAAAAAAATCTAACAAAGTTAGGTGTAATCTTTGTGCGTGTGGTATTACCAAGGAATTTTTATCTCAATATGTTATCTTTACAAGTCATTGCCGACATTTGAAACATGTCCTTGCTATCTCAATCCTCCTCACATCTCAGCATGCCATCCAGAGGTCAAACGAGGCGACTTCTAATGGGCTCTTTAACTAAAATACCCCCTGCAGCTGCCTGTATTCTTTTGGTTTTGGTGTTTTGGTGTTTACATATCTAAATACCCAAACCAATGATGTGTTACTCTAATGGGAATAAACAGTAGCTTTGCTGGGTCCTTTTAGTGCCACGGATTTAGCACAGAGGGCGGTGCATAAAGAATGTGTTTGTGGTACTGAAGGACTGTGTGATCCAGAGTAGCAGTGTGGTTTTTTGATGGGTTTCTTAATAGAGTTTGCACAATAATAAGGAATAAACATTATTAGACTGTGAGTGACAACTGGAACAATATATTTAATTTAGTGAATTTCCCTATTACGCCTTCTTACCTCATCTCTCTTTCCTTTTTCACTGTTTCCTGTCCGAGTCCGTCAACAGGCCCAGTTCAGGATAACCTCTACAAGTTCCGACTGGGCTAATTGGTGATCAGGACTTAAGCTAGTTCAGACCCTGAAGTTCCTCAACAAAACAACAAACAATTTCACCATTTTGCTTGCATATGCAAGAAAAATGGTGAAATTGTATGAACAAAACAAAAAGGCGTAGCCAAAGATAAAAAAAGATGAAATAAAAGACAGAAAAAGGGAGTAAAAGGATGGTGGGTAAGGCACTTCTCTCTGATTGGTGTGTGTGTGTGTGTGTGTGTGTGTGTGTGTGTGTGTGTGTGTGTGTGTGTGTGTAAGTTTGTGTACGTGAGAAAAATATCTTCTTCCCCCTTTCTTTTTTATGTGCTAAAAAAATAAAAGACAAGAGCCGAACATGGGATCACGAGGTAGGCCGTAACAGTGGACCGTAATCAAGACACAACCACACAAAGACCTGTAGTAAAAAAAGAAGGAAAGAAGGCAAACCACACACACAAACACACAGAAGAGGGGGATTATAAATGGATAATGTTTAAGGAGTGAGGAGTGGGATAATTAATGTATCGTTAAGCACTCAGCTTTTGTATAAACAAGACAAAGGGAGCCGAAGACAAAACCCGCCACATCCACAGCCACAGCCTGTTTACCCTGCCGCCATCTGGCAAGTGAAACACAAGTATCCGCTGCCGAAACACCAGACTTCGGAGCGGTTTCTATCCCCGTGCTTTGAGACTGCTGAATTCACCTCCCACACTTCAATACGGAAATAGTCTTTTTTTTTTTTTAAACAACTTAATTAATAATTCAGTTATCTTTATTTTCATCTGTGTGTAGCAAATCAAAAGTGTCTTATACAATCTATCTTTGTGTAAAGATCATTAAGGAAATCTTGAACTTGAATCTGCTTCCTTTGCTGCTACATCAAGGCTTTTTTGTACTGCATTACATTCAGATTTTTTTTGTTATTCCAAATGTCGCCCTCAGATTGCTCAATTATGGAGTGTTTCCACCCTTCAATAATATGCGTACGTATTTAATTTTATCAAGTTAAAGTTGTTTCCCTTTCAACACGGTGGGGACTCAAATCCCAGCAGATAACTTCCTCTAGCTCTGTGTGTACGCAGGGATGTCAGTGTGCAGGTATACAGCTGCCTGAATTGGACTTAACTGAGTTAAGCCCTGTACGCGGGACTGAGTGATCTCCTTTGCACCTCAGCTGCTGTCGTGCAGTTTTCTGTGTGCCACAGATAATCAATCCAGGCTGTTTGCTTTGTAAGCTCATATCTCCACTGGAGGACTCTGCTCTTTCTGCATAGCTTCACATGTGACGGCTCTTCCTCGGAGCCCATTTGGCGTTAACGTTGTGTCACTTTTAACTTGCACCCATCTTTGCACTCGGTGATGTGCAGAGCCACAAGCTGTCACCCTCTTCAGCGGGGCTTGGTGGGTGTACTGCAGTGCCTTGCCCTGTTCTGCCACTCAGTTCTACTGTAATGCAGTTTGCAAGACAACTGCCATGAGCTATCAACTCACAGAGCGCACTTCTCCTTACTGAACAACCTGCCACTTCCCCACAAACATTACAGCTGAGATTAGTAAAAGAAAAACACGTCCACGTCGCTGTCTCAGCTGCGACTAATCTGTAGAGCTACCTCAAGCCAGAATCATATCCCCCCATCTGAGCAGCAGACCAACTTGGACTACAGTCGTCTGTTGTGTCTCGTGGATGCCTTCCTCCTTCCTCTCAGTCACACCCTGACCTTCCACTCGGCAAAAGAAGTGTCTTAGTTGGTCTGGTGTAAACCTTTTATGCATTTAATGCTATATATATATATGTGTGTGTGTGTGAAAGAGGGTGTTGGGGGGGTGCAGTCCTTCTGAGTCATAGCAACCCCCTTATACTCTTGTTCCCATGGTTACCGAACCCCTGAAACTCCCCTATTGCATCCCCTCAGTTTGCTGCCTACACGGTTTAGGCCTCAGCAGCCGGTGCGTGTGTGGGTAAGTGTGTGTAGAGAGCTGGCCTTAATAAGCAAAATGTGATATGACACATAAGTGCATTTTTTACAAGTATTAACAGCTGCACAGGCAGTCACAAGATGCTTCTGAGTGTGTGAAAGTGTGAGGTAGTGTGTTAGATGCTTTGAGGAAACTAACATAGTGTGTGTGTTATATGTTTTTATGTTACTATTTCAAAGTTAACGATCTCAGAGAATTGGGTAAAAGATATTTTGCCATATTACAGTCTTCAGTATGCCGTGCATTTCGACTTATTTATATCTTGACATCTGAGTGCTTCCTGTCAGTGCACAGCACAGGCGTGTTTTTTTTTTCAAGATTTCTTTAATGGGGTGGTGAGAACAAAAAGCCTCAAAAACCTCAAACAAAACCCTTCAGTGGATATACATTACAAGGATGTAACAGTATGGCACTGAAGTATACGAGTCATCAAGGTTATGTAGCTTATAAGATTCAGTCATGTTTAAATCTGTTGAGTGGTAGAACTTCCTGTGTTGTATCAACTTTACCTTTGGAAACTGTGTAAGGTGGGCAGTGGACCAAACAGCTGTGATACATATTAGTTTCCAGAACTGGGTAATATATAGTTTATATAGTTTTTGTCTAATTAGCACATTAAGTGAGTAAAGTAAAGCTTACTTGTAAAGCACTTTTGATGGACACCAAGAGAAAAAAACAAACAATAAAACCAATAATTTTTTAAAATCAGCTTTTAATAACTTATCTGAATCAATGAAACAAAGAGATGAGAATAATTTGTAGTACAGTTTGGAGCTACGGCCCCAAAGGCCCAATCTCTGTGTTTGTTTTAAAATGAGTACGATGCACCAGCAGTAACCTCTGCTCCGAAGACTAAAGGGATCAGCTGGAAGAGTAGACCAATAAAAGCTCTGAGATATACTGAGGTCCTCACCATTCAAAGCTTTAAAGGTTAAAGCAGTAGGTTTAAAAGGAACTCTAAAGCTGACAGGAAGCTCCGATCTTAAAATCTGAAGGATCTTAGGTTTCGTGTTTATTTTATCTTATATGCCGTTGCTTTACATTGTTTTGATATGTTATATTTTAATTTTTTGTGTTTTATTGTGAAGCACTGTTTGATTTTTTGCTGTGCCATATAGGGAAGTTTTACTTACTTACTTTTAGATTTTGTCCAATTAGCACAAGAGGTTTGGTAGGACACAATTTTGTTAGAGGCTGCAGGAATTTTTTTTCTCCACTTCCCTCTTGCTCAAATTAAAACACCCCCACTGACTCAAAGGGAATAATTACTGTCTTCGAGTTACTTTTGAGTCATCTGCAGGAGGGTTCATCTGAAGTGTTTACAGGACACCGAGCAGAACTGTGCGGGAACTTTTTGACCATTTTTATACCCACAAGGAAGAACTTGCAAGCCAAAGTAAAGGTCTAAAAAAAAGCGAAGAACACTAACTTAAAGTGTGTGCGTGTTTTTTTTTCGCCTCACTTTTGGCTATTGTGGCTGGATGGGTCATGCTGACTTTTTACTCTCCACTTCTTTTGGGAAATAAGTAGTCTCAGCTTTCGGTCATTTTTACATGACTCATTTTAAACATTTAGTGAGTATAGACATAAAAACAGATATTAGCTGCCTTGAACAGCCAGTGTCCTGATTGCAATGGGGATATCTATTTTGGGGCACTAGACCTAATCAGGCTACATATTCATCTGTGTGGGGGTTTGTTTGTGAGTGTGAAGCTGTGTATGCGTGCTGAAGGAGTCGCAGGAAACAAGATATCGTGATTTGAAATTATTTTATTTAGGAGATTTAACAAGATCTTGTGAAGCAAAACACCAAACTGTTGTCTTGTAAGATGTTTTTCATGTTTGCATCTTGGTTTCCATTCGTCTTAGCTTCTCATGTGCAGACCAGTGATTTTTGGTTATAGTGGCCACTGATTTTTACTGTTTCAACATTATTTTAGGCCACAAGCTGTCTCTTATAGTAATTTCTATGTGTAAAATCACTCTTTCTATCCAATTCCTGTCCAAGACCTATCCAAAGAAGGAGAGTGGAAAGCTACGTCCAGATAGGTTAAAATGAGCCAAAAGTGTAATTTAAAATGCTTAAATGTGGCGTATTTGCGAAAAGCTATTTCAGCATATGTAAAAACTGAATATGCAACGTTTTCTGCACTTTCTGTAAAATGTATTTACCGAGAAATACTGCTGCGTTTTCAGTTTGTGGTGTCGCTGTGTGGTAAGCCACGTACATGCAATGTGTGAGTGAGAGCGCTTTATATTTTTTATTCCGGCTTTTATGTTCCTGACAGTGAGAAGATAGTGACAGATGTGTTCGACATTTCCTGAATAAATTTTGTTTGTTTGTGAGGTATTTGTGGCGAGGACAGGTGGCCCGCACAAACAGTTTGTGTCGGCAGAAAAGCAGCGACTGGCAAAGGAAAGGATGATAAAGGGGATAAACAATGCAGGTTTTTAAAATGCAAAAGCAGCTCGATTTGCATTCGGTGTTTCAGAAGCACACACACACACACTTTGGTTTGTTAACAACTAAATGCTACAGGACACCTTTAATTGGCGAGTCCCTTTTTTCCCCTCCCAGGGAATGAACAAGTGTTTTGGAGTCAAATTCAAAGATTTGTGTTCTGCTTTCACTTTCAATTAATAAAGAAAACCTTGATAATCATCGAAATGACTGGAGCAGAGACAAATTATAGAACAGTGTGGTGTCTCTGCAGTGTGATTTGATCTTCAACTCTCTCTTTTGCCCTCTGCACACAGTGGAAGCCGTGGTGGAGTTTGATTATGAGGCTCAGCAGGACGATGAGTTGAGCCTGACGGCGGGTGACATCATCGTGAACATACGGCGAGATGAAGGAGGATGGTGGGAGGGCGAGCTGGGTGGACGCAGGGGGCTGTTCCCCGATAACTTTGTCAGGGTGAGTAACTGCAAACAGTCCCCGCCACCTAGATGTCTTCTTCCCTCATCCTGAAAGACTTTGGAAACCCACATGAGACCCTCCACCAATAGCAGCGGAGCAGACATGTAGCTGTGGCGGGTTTTGGGTGTTTGTTTGTGTTGCTATTTTTGGGCAGCTGAACACACACTCGACATTTCTGCAACATTATACTCTTTGTAAAGTGAAGTAATCTAAAATTAGACATAAGGTTAGGTCAAGCTAAGAAATAAGATGGAGCGTGTGGTTAGAATTTGCTTCTACCTTATATTTAGAAAACGATAATATTGGTTTCACATACAAAATACTGAGTGATGACAAATGAACAGGAAAGCCAGCAGAAAATGTCTCAACAAAGGATTTTCGGGATGGCGGTGGAGTGCAGATCTGCTTAGCGTATGAGTCACATCATTTTTCATGCTCACCATCAAACCATTCAGCTAACACTCATTCTCACCACTGAAGCGGAAGCAGTGAAATAAATGTAATTCATCCCCAGACTGAATGTCAAAAAATAGCATGCAGGGAGTGTCTGTTGTTTGGATTAAACCAGTAAACTTTTGCAACTGTTCTGTAATCCCAAAGTGTTACTTCACAGATTGCGTTGTTATCTGCAACAGACAATGCAATCAGAAAAGCAGAGGAAGTAATAAAGTAACATAAATCAAGATCTCTTGCAGCTGACACTTTGAATCTATATCATTTCTTCATTCATCTTCATCTAATATATTCACTTCCATTCAGGTGTTTACAAACACACATTTCAGTCTTGTGATATTTGCCTCTGAGCTCAAGTAGCCTCAATAAGCGTTGGCTTCACTCAGTGTTTGGAGAAATTTGAATGGCCTAAAAGTCATCATCCACTCTGGTTTGTAGGATTTCTCTCAAGATGTTCACGATGATATATGGCCTCCTCTGGCTTCTCCGCTTGGATTGCACAAATCCGGATCTGTTGTTAGGAAATTCTCTCCATTCCTTGAATCCCTCCAGCTTGCAGATGTGCAGTGGTCATTAGTTGTTACTGCCTCAGATGAACCAGCATGTCCCAGGTGTATTCAGTAGGAGGCATATTAGGATTAAATTCTGGCCAGGGAATGACTGTGCTACTCTGGCAGTGTGTGTGTAGGCAGTGTAGGAATGTTTGGGTCTGGGAATGTGCTCTGATGGGCAATCATGCCAGCATCCAACACACTTTAGTCTTCTTCAGTCAGTCGTAGCATGGTGGCAGTGATAACAATGTTGTGCATGCAGTGTTTTCTGGTAATAGTAAATTTAAAGAGAGTTTCTTTGTGTTTGGTTTACAATTACCAATCTCCCCCCATTGATTAAAACTAATTAACTGGAGTTGGGGATTGAAGTGATGTACTAAGAAATGGATTTAAATGGTAAATGGCCTGTATTTGTATAGAGCTTTACTTGGTCCCTAAGGGCCCCAAAGCGCTTTACACGTTCAGTCATTCACCCATTCACACACTGGTGATGGTAAGCTACATTGTAGCCACAGCCACCCTGGGGCGCACTGACAGAGGCGAGGCTGCCAGACACTGGCACCACCGGGCCCTCTGACCACCACCAGTAGGCAACGGGTGAAGTGTCTTGCCCAAGGACACAATGACCGAGACTGTCCGAGCCGGGGCTTGAACCGGCAACCTTCCGATTACAAGACGAACTGCCACTCTTGAGCCACAATCGCCCATTTAAAACAAAGTAACAGTAAAACTGTTTAGTTGTTTACTGTTATTGGGAGTTAAAATGATTAGTTAACGAATGAATTAGACTTTTATTGTAAAAGTTATTTAAAAATAGTTTAAAAAGTTACTGATGTTATTCTGTTCTCTTATTGTCTGATTGATGACAGGCAGCTGATATGTTAGACACAGCTCAGCCACTAGCAGCAGAGCTTCCAGGTCTACCCAACAACCACAATGGGGTCTGAGAGGGTAGTTGAAAGCAAAATGGCAAGCTATGCGTATGATTCAGTGTAGCGTGGCCACAGAGGTCAGGTTTCACGGTTACAAATATCTTCAGACCTCACCAGGTTGAAAGTGAGAAAGTTTACTGGCGATCACAAAGTTCCCCTGGCGCAACAAATCAAATAAATTCAAGTATCTCAAAAATGTGAACGTCAGGTTTTCATTTATGATGGTAAATCTTTCTGTTTTGCAACCACTGCTCGGATGAAACGAGGCAGCTGAAGATATTGCTTTGGACATTCTCACTGTCTGGAACAACAAATATTTGTCAGAAAACTTTTAAAAGACTAGCGTCATCTGCTTTTTCTGTGGTGGAAAATGTGCCTGCGAGCCAGCTTCTGCTCCGAGGTCTTCTACTTTGAGTTTGTTGGCTCGGTGATCGGAATAGATCAAACACAGTTGTAGGTATATGATTCAGGAATGAGGAAATTCTCACAAAAAGTTTCTGGTGTGTAAAATAGTCAGTGTGTGGTGACAATAAGAAGGAAGTACCTTGCTCACAGTCTCATGAGAGGAAGTAGAAAAGTGCTACAAACCAAGGGTAACAGGACTCAGCAAAGAAGTGCATCTATTGTCAGGCTGTTCTCTGTGCAGTCAGGCTTCATTTGTGCTGACTGAACGTCAGCGCTCGCATTCACTGTCAGAGAGCCGGACAATGGGCCTCCAGAGGCTTGGCGTGGATGTTGTGTGTGTGTGTGTTTGAGAGAGTGTGACAGAGTGAGGCTGTGAGTAATCCAGTAATACCAAACTGGTCTGTCACAAGACTGCAGTTATGGGAATAAGTGACTCTAAGCTTTGCCATGTGGAGGAATGTGTGTGTATGTGAAGATCTGTGTGTAAGGAAGTGGAGGATGTGGACACACAGGTTTAAGAGCGGTGACAGGAAGTAATTGTATGCACGCGTCATTGCGGCTGACAACAACCGGGAAAGATAACTCACTGTAATCCTGATTTTTGCGTTTTTCAGCTTTGGATGTTTTTGTCTGGCTCGGCTCAGGCTAACACTAACACACTCTATATTCTGAAACTTGTTAATGGAGTTGAATTCTTTAGATGATATTAATAATAATGACCCAGTTGCATTTTCTTTTCAGATTTATCTTCTTTTTGCTGCAGCCTTTTCCCTCCAAGAAAACAAGTCATTGATATCCTCATCATCAACATCCTCACAGACTCTTAGCAGAGGTGGAGGACATCCTGTTTATGGGAAATGCTGTAGCCGTGTGACCTCTGTTCATTGGACAGGCACATATTGAAAATCAGTATCACATGCTCTGATCTGACATGAAAGGCTTTGGGAGTGAAAGTGAATGTTTGTCTTTCCAGCATTTACTTTAGACAGAGAAGACATTAACGCCCAGACTTTTATTAATAAAATGAACGTTGCATGTGTTTAAGCATTGTATGACATGATTACTAATTACTCTACTGCTTAGTTACAAAAAACCATGAAAATACCGTCCTGTGAAACACTAAGAACATCCTTATTGCTTCGATAGGAATTAAAAGCCATGTGCTGCTGTTCAAATGCATTTGAATAAGTGATCATCAACTAGGTGACCACCTATGGAGAACTCAAGTGTGTGTTAACACAATGCTACCAGGGGTGAACATCGCAGAAGTGTCACCCGAAGGTCAGACCTTGGGGTCAGATTAATGTTCAGTGTGTTTGACCAGCTGTCAAGCACAGTGGTGGACGGGTACAGGATATGCAAACCCTCCAGTCATTGAGTCGACCATGAACTCTTCTTTATCTTCTATATAGTCAAATGTGAGGCCATCTGTCCAACAGCTAAGGTGGCATGCTTCAAGTCAAGTCAAAATTTATTTCTATAGCACATTTAAAAGACTAGCGTACATCAAAGTGCTTCACAATAAAACCGCAATGGGGGCAGAACAAGGAACAAATAGTACAGTTACAATTAAAATTACCTTACATGGTGTAGTGCAGGCCGAATGAAAGTCAAACTTCTTTGCTTCAAAAGCTAAGTTGAACAGGTGTGTTTTTAAGCGTGATTTGAACGATAGATTTGATTCCGATGTACGGATATCAACTGTGTGATTATTCCAGAGTCTAGGAGCGGCAATGGCAAAAGCATAGTCACCTCTGGTTTTTAAACAAGACCTTGGTTGCATTAGGAGCAGCTGGCTGGAGGATTTTAGTGCTCTCTTTGTGTTGTACAGATCAAGGAGATCAGTTAGGTAGCTAGGGGCCAGGTTATTTAGAATTTTAAAAGTGAGCAGAAGGATTTTGAAATCAATGCGATATTTGACGGACAGCCAGTGTAAGTTAGCGAGGATAGGGGTGATGTGCTCATGCCTTCTAGTGCCGGTTAAGAGGCGTGCTGCTGCATTTTTGGACTAATTGTAGGCACTTGACTTTTATCCTTAGCACAATAAAGTGTTCTTAAGCTTAAGGGGGTTTCAGATATTTCTGAAGTGACTATTTCATTCTGACCCCTGGACAGAGTTGTGAAATAAGGACAGAGTATATAAAGCAAGGGAAAATATAATTTTGCACCACTCTTCTGCTTCTCATTTCACAATAATTTTACAAGCACTAGCTCTGTTTCCCCATTCCTCCCTCCTCTGTACATCAGACTGTTCTGAACACCCACTAAGCAGCGGGTGCTTCAGTGCATTGTTTTGTATTATCTGTGAAGAGAAAAGGTCAGAGGTCTGGTGACAGGGGACACACACAGCAGTGTTGAGCATTCAAGCACTTCAGGGTAAAACACATAGCTGCCGTAAGGCTTTTAAACATTACCAACTAACACACGCAAACACAGTAGTGTACATTGTGCAGGTGTTTCCTGTTCAGATATGATGAATCACGCTCTCTTCCTCTTTTCAGATGGATTTCCTTTTTCTCTGGGTTACCTCCATATCCCCCAGGACAAAATTGCAGTCGCGCATGAATGGAGTCATAAAAAAAGACAAACAGGAGAGTTAGCTTTTTCCAGGATTTCCATCTCCAAACATAATGATTATCTAAACAATGACCCTGAATTAAAAAAAAAAGACATTTTCTATTTTTGTTTAATCCCTTTATAGCATTTCATGAAGCTGCTAGTAGCTGCTAGAAGCTGCTCTCTCTCCTTTCACATATATACCAAATAGAAGCTGTAGGCTAAAGAATGCCTGCTGTGGGTTTTTGCGTAGGTTGGCTTATGCAGTGTCTCCAGCCTAAGTGTTTTATTTTCACCAGTCAGTCTATGGGCACTCGTGTCTGTGTACGCATGTTTCTGAATGAATATGCGTGAGGGTTTTTTTCCCTGCAGGACACATAATCTTTAAAATCAGAGGAGGAGGCTGCAGCGCCTGCCCGCAGAATCAATATCTTTTTAAGTGGGTCTACATTAACACTGCATTAGCCTACTTAACAAATGGCAATGTGTTGGCTGTGACAAACTTTTTTTTATTCCAGTGTCTTTAATTTGGTAGTGAGCCACCATAACTCTCTTATTTCACTTCAAACGTTGTTGCTAACTAGGTTTGCTAGCTCCGTGGCTGACGTTAGGCTAGGTGCGATCATGACTGAATGATCACAGCTGATGAAGCCAGGAATTCTACTTTTCTGTTTCTATCCAAATACATCTACTTCACATGGAATTAAAGCTCCATTTGCAGGGCTAAGCTGAGTGATTTGACAAATTATGCAATGTTAACAACTGAATCTACGATAGAATATCATTGCATATAAATAACACGGTGCTTTCTCCGTTATGATAAAGTCAAATGATTTTAACTGCTGCCATTTCATTCAGTTTCTATGGCTCTTGTGCAATGAGGAAACTTTTTCTTATTTTTATATTGCATAGATTATCCAAATTAAGCTCTGATAAGAATTTACCCAGGAAACCACAGCGTTATCTCCAAGGTCAAATTTGGTTGGAGTATGACAGCAAAAACTGATGTTGATGAAAAGGTTCAGGCGGACAGACCAAGAAATATTGATCTATCGATGATTGATTAACAAGTAATTTGGTCATTAAATTGTCATTAGAAGACAGCCACACTATGTCTTCTCCATATACACGGACTGGTGTTACATTCATCTTTTACTGTTTACTATAAACCACTACAATAATTCCATCTATCCATTTATATTTTATCTACATGGAACTGCTGTCTCATTTGTTTGCTGTTGAACTTAACAGAAAATTCAATACCCTGAGATGGGCATCAAAAAACAAGGCAAGCGCAGGGCTGAAATAAGTTCAGAACTACATTTTTCCATATTTATTGTATCACAAAAGGGTTAAATGTTTAAAGCACTATATTCAGTTCACTTTTACTTATATAGTACTAAAATCACAACAGCAGCCACCTCAAGGCACTTTATATTATAAGGTAAAGACCCAACAATAATACAGAGAAAACCCCACAATAGTCAAATAACCCCCTTTGCAAGCACTTGGGGAAACTTGGGGAAAAACAAAACACTTCTGCTTGTCACCAGACAATAATGCACTTAGTGGAGACATCTTGTATCACATGTTGGTAGTCACATGATTAAATTACATATACAGTAAAAGATGGATGGAGGTAGTGTGATGTCAGTGATTGGTTTTAGAAGTCCCTTTTTGATTAGTGTTTTCATTTCCCCAAAAAAGTGAGGGATGCTGTGAGACCACATACGAACTTGCTTTTAGCCAAGGAGAATTTTTAATGACAATAATTATTCCACATCCATTTATGGCCAAAAATGAGTGATCGAGACTGTAAATTCAGCAGGAAAGTGTTTACAGAGGTCAAAACAAAAAGGCGTTTTCCCATCGTCACCTGGTGGTTTTCAGAAAGCATGTTTAAGACACTTGTGTGTTTTAGTGTTTTGTTTTGACTATGATCTATGACAAATGGGAAAAAAAATAACCACTCTAATGCTGTAACATGTGCATTGGTTGTGTATTGTACCACGAAGAACATTTGCAAGTGCTAGGAAAAGAGAAAGTACAAAAGATAAGTTAAGTGAAAAAGCAAAATGAAAGAAAGATTTAAGAAACACAGGGAAAGAAAATATTTAAGATGTCTTTGAACATTTCTTCTCTGCCATCGGAGGGCATTATTATAAAGCTGTGCTCGCTCTGTAGTTCAGCTGAATAAGAAACAGACAGCAGAGCAGGAAGTCTGAGGTTTAACAGCTGCTCCTGAGTTGAATGTCTTATTTATAAAAGGATAATATGAAACAAGTCGATGGACGTTCAAGGAATATGTTGAGCTGACAGTGCACTTACCATAGACAGTATAAAAGATGGATCTAGCCACCATGATGCTACCCACTAGTTTTGGACTTGACATTTTGAAGCTTTAAAGTTACGTAGATGAAAGATGGCTGTGCTAACGTATCAGCTGAACTGTACTCAAACTACAGGGGTGCCTCACTGAAGCACAAACTCCTTGGATGGTTTGTACAACACAGAAGGACGTGATATTAGTTGATAATCAAGAATTCAAAATAGCACACAGTGAAGAGGTTCAGTTTAATAACTAAAAGTTATTAAAGTTACAGGCATGAAAAATTTAAATTTTTGTGAATATTTGATATGGAAAAAAACTTTATACACCTTGAGTTCCTATAAATATAAATGCATATATATATTTAACTTTTGCTGTCTGGAGAACAGTTTTTGTTCAGTACTTCACTTTTTAATTAGCCACTTCCTGTTTAAAGAGAAGCACACAAGCCGCACGCCACTTTTTAATTGGCCTCTAAGCAATGGGGATCCAGAGTCTTTTCTCTGCTGAGTGCTAGATAGTGTTTTATAGTTGGAAAACCAAGACAGAAATCTTCACCACCATTTTCAGTCCCCATCCTATTTCATTTCAAAAATGTCTCTTTTTTTGCCTCAGATAAGCTTCAGCTGTTGTCGAGGAAACATCTTCTCATGTTGATATTTTTGGATCTCAGAGGCTCATTAAGGCTTTCACGCCAAACCAGGCAACGCACACCCAGATTGTGTCTGAGAGGTTGGACTGAGTCAGTGTACCCGGGCCCGTCTGCTTCGCTGAGCTGCGTTCGCCACAGGCCAAAGCTTATGAAACAGTGTCATGATGAATGTGGTGGGGAGATGTGAACCATTGCGTCTAGTTTCCCAGGATCGCTGTGGTTACTGCATCTCCCCGTTTGCCGTCTCCTTGTCTCCTTGATTTTTTTGTCAGTCGGCGTATTGGTCTGCTCGCCTCTCTTCGGCTTATCTGATTAGTTTTGCGTGCTGTCTTGTGATTTGTTATGAGAGTGAAAGTCACAGGGAAAGAGGGGGGGTAGTGTTCTGTTTGTGTCTGCGCAAGTGCAGGTACACAGTCAGGGTCACCAGGTCGCACCACATATTCGATCTGGCAAACTTTAAGCCCGTCTGCCCTTCTTGATGCTACCACAGTAAGAAAGATGTCTCCTTCACCTTAGTATGAAACTGGTAATATTTCAATGTGTCAGCCTATGGAGCCATCTACGTGACAGGCAAAAAGTGAAAAAGCGTCATAGTATTATATTTAAATGGCTTTTTTTTACTTAGGCAGATTCCAGTTTCTTGTGACACTGCATCTGTCAGTACATTACGTTAACCATTCAATGTTCAAAGCAGAATAGTGAAGAGTTGCAAACCTTGTACCACAAATTGCAGGATATAGCACCCAAAATGCATACACTGAAGGTGGATAGATTTAACAAAAGGCAAGGTGTCCGTAAGCAGTTGCCATAAGTCCATAAGCAAAGAGACAGATATCCAAAAGGCAACTTATTAAATCCCAGAGAGCACTGAGGAAACATGGGGAGACACACAGGGAGGATTCACAGCCACTGTGAGAAAGACTGAAGGGAAGAGAGCACTTTATCCACAAGGGTTTGAGTGCAGGAGAGTAACGGTATGCAGCTGAACCTAATTTGGGCAACAGGACAGAGGAGGAAGTAAAACTAAATGCAAGAGGCGAGTGACAAATAACTACTAAAGTAAACCAGGAAATAGATAACAGCTAAAACCAGGAAATGAAGAGACGTGAATGAACTTAAGAGGGGGGAGGACTGAGGCAGTGAACGCATAGAATACTAGTGAACAAATGAAAGTCAACAATAAACAATAAATACAACTTAGCAACTAGAAACCATGAAACATCTACAAGTTGTGTGTAAAAAAAAAAAAGAAAGAGTGCTTTTGTTCAGTATTTTTTGTTTCCAAACTTTAAGACTTGTTCAAAAATCTAATATAATTCAAGCACATTTTTCTGTTGAGCACCACAGCGGTAAATCATGTCTCGTGACGATGTTTCATCCCATAATTTATCCCTAGCAAATGCCCAAGTGACTGTACATGACATCACGGTCTGTTTAAGCTGTTTGTCTTTCCGTTTGAGTGAAGCGACAGTCTGGAATACGTAAAAACACAAAGCTATAATAAATTTGATATTTACACTGAATCACAAGCGTTTTTACTTGAGCCAGACTAGGTTGCATCATATTAAGCAAAATTATTGTTGACAAATGGGATTGCTTTTTCTTTTTTGGCTGTTAAAATCTGTAATTATGTTTTTTTTTAAAGCTGGCATTTAGACAAAGATGCTTTAATACTGTCATTTATTAAATCCTGGCTGGTCTTATTTTTATCGTATATGTCTCTGTAACCTACATTTCTCTAACCTGTGCTCCTCTCTCTATAGGAGATAAAGAAGGAGGGGAAGAGGGATGGAGGACAGGCAAGCACAATCAGACCTGACCTCGCCAACGGCAGTGCTAGCCCCGTGCTGGACTCCACCGTACGACCAGGCAGGAAAGGTACTCGGCTCTGTCTCCTACATTCATACACTGTGGTCATTCAGTAGCTTTAAGGCTTCAGGCCTAAATATAGATCCTGTTAATGTGAGGAAAGATTTGGGTCAAGCACTGCTGAGCATGTATACACATACTAGACAGTCATATGCTCCAGGGTAGTATGTGTGCATCTATATTGGAGTCACCGGATAGGTAATTAGCCTATTAGTGTCATGGATGGATTACTTTGTTTGGCAATCAATTAAATTTTTAGTGACTTGCAAATTAGACTAAAGGAGCAAATTTATGGCAAAGGAAAATTAAAACATGCATTCAGAAATTGTTATGCTCTGGAGTTCCATTCATAAGATAGAGCCAAAAGATGCAGGATAAAGGGAGGCAGGTAAACGTTTTGACAGAATTACATGAACGAATGAACAAAAGGCGCTGGTGTGCACAAGCAGGATTATCCAAACAGAATTCCAAACAAGGCCAGGTGTCAGGGAAAAAAATCCAAATTCAGGCAATTTGTCCAGGCACAAGAAAACTGACAGAGGACACACAGACAGGCAAGGAAGGTGGTGGATAAACTCAACAAACTAACAAACAACAAGGAGATCAGGAGGGCTGTAAATACAGAAAACTAAGTGAACACAGGTGAAGCTAATGAGAGTGAAGCTGGCAATACTGAGTGTAAGAAAATAACAAAGAGGGGAAGTAAGACAGCAGGGATACACAGGGATACTCTTACTTCCCGTCCTATTTTAAAGAATTATATAATTGTTGAAAATAAGACGGGAAGTAAGAGTACGCATCACACAAAAACCACAGTGATAATGGTGATAACCAAAAACTAAAGGACGCTATTGTAAGAAATGACCACAAGA
Organism: Copadichromis virginalis; assembly: GCF_057382275.1. Taxonomy (NCBI): domain Eukaryota; kingdom Metazoa; phylum Chordata; class Actinopteri; order Cichliformes; family Cichlidae; genus Copadichromis; species Copadichromis virginalis. The sequence goes on along the minus strand of NC_140626.1, from coordinate 18,035,221 downwards.
AAACAGTATGAGCAAAAAAAGAATCTCAAACTCACGCTGAGTCAAAACAGCTTAAAAATGACAAAGTAGAGACAAAGAGATATAAAAGATCTTAAAAAGTTGCCAAACAACTGCAACAAGACAATGAGGGAAGGAGAAGAAGAAGATGTGAAGCATAAACATAATTGCATACACAGCACGACCATACAATTTCAGTCTGGGTGTTTTCGTCCTATTAAGGAGGAGTGTGATACAAATAGCAGCTTTTAAACATTTTTTTTTTCAGGTTAACAATTGGCGTTACTCCAAGAACCAGTATTAAGTTTAATACATGGTTGTACACATTCGATTAATATGCTCCTCTTGTTTTGCTTGGATTCCACATCTCTTCTTTATAATCACTATCTATTGAACCAGCCTCTGTAAATACTACATATGCTACACATCGAAATATAAGGTGAAGAAGACTGACACCTTGTGGACAAAAGAGAAGGCGCAGGGTCATGTCTTAATGCCCCAGCTGCTGTAGGATGAGTCAAGAGTAATGAGCAGGGTAATGAGTGTAAGACAAACAACTGCAAGGCCAGTATGAAGTGCTTGGTGTCAGTAATGGTTAAGCTGCCCTCTAGCTAAAAGGTCAAAGGTCGCCATCAAAGGCTTCAGCCATGATGGCTTTTAATCAGTCTGTAACACCTGCTTAGTCTCTGTAAAGCACTGATTACAGATAAGCGTGTGAGCTCATTATGTTACAAGTAAGTCTTAGATATGTCTACATATAAACTGTGTGTGTATGTTCTCTTTCTGTTTATGTGGTTGTGGTGGCTGTGTGTATGTGTGCTGTGCAGGAGAGCAGATCCGTAAACGAAGATGTAAGGCTGCGTTTAGCTACGTTCCTCAACACGAAGATGAGCTGGAGCTGAAAATAGGAGATGTGATTGAGATCATAGCAGAGGTGAGAACTACATCATGAGCCTACAATGTAAAACCAGAAAAAAGGATGCAAAATAGCATAAAAATAACATTTTAGGTTATAGACGACAATCTCACATTAAGGTCCACATAGCAGTTCTGGAGCTTTCGGGCTTTCTCAGAAGAATGAGCTTCCCAGTTATAATAATGGGTAATGAGTGCGGCAACGGACTGGCAACCTTTTTATGCTGTAGCCAAACATTTGCCATAAGACACCAAGGAAAACTCCAGGCTTCCACCCTGAATTAGACATTTATGAGTACTTGGTAGCCATTTCTTCACGGTTTAAAAACTGAAAGAAAGAAATCGTGTGTGTGTCCCCGTCCCTTTTGAAAAAGAGTAAGAAAATTTAGCAAAATATATCTACTCAAGTAAAGTCAAATTTTTAAATTGCCATGTTAAAAAATGAAATGCGGGAAAAAAATACAAGTAACTGAAGTTTTATTTCATCAAATGTGTAACAAGAAAGAAAAATTTGATAAAATAAAATGTTTAAATAGTATGTATTTTTAAAAAATATTTAAATTTTACTTTTAAACGTGTACATTTATATATTTATGTTCTTTTGAATAATTAAGATGTTGAAATTCTCATGTTTTCTTTATATATTAGTTATTTATTCTTTGGTGATCACCACAACGCTGCCCTATATTTCCGAAAAAGCTTTTTTTAGGCTTTATTGTTTGTAAAGAACATTGTTTTTTCCACTAATTATATTTAAAGGAGTAAATCTATGTATATCTGAGTGTATAAACGTGTGCATGTTGTCCATGTTGTGTAACTGTGTATGTTCAGGTAGAGGAGGGCTGGTGGGAGGGAGTTCTTAATGGGAAGACTGGAATGTTTCCCTCCAACTTCACCAAAGAGATCCTCACTGATTCAGAGACGCCCTCTTTGGACTCGCAGGAGGAGAACCGCAGTGGACGCACAAGTGAGTTACAGCTAATCAGAGGGTGGGGACATATCTAAATTTAAAAAATCCATCACTGCTTCTGATTACAAGATTTATTTGTTTATTTTCAAATCTTCTAATTATTTCATGAAATCAGCCCTTTTTGCATTGCTGCAACAAACTAAGATGTGTTGTGCATTATTTGTGTGTATGTAGATAAGGACAGCCCAAGCAGTGAAAGCGACGGTGGGGACAGTCGGTCAGAAACAGGGTCAGAAATCCCTCCCAAGAAGGTAAATACAGTCAAATACTTGTGCATTGAGTGCTACCTCATCACACTACAAGCTTCCTTGGGGGGGTGACCTCCCCTATAAAGTCAGCCATGAAATTAAAAGTAGGCAGGACGGTCACATTTGTTTTTTTCAAAGCCTGCTGTCTTTGGGGGTCAGGGGAATACAAAGTGCAGATTCTGAATCTTTACAAAGACTGCATGACAAAATCTGTACTTCCCATAATCCTATGCGCATCCTCTGACTGCTCAGAGACTGCTGGTCGGCATGAGAGGCATCTAAATAATATAGGATGGTTATAGTGATTTGGTTGGATAGTGCATAAAGCTAATTATTAGCACTCCACAGCTAGTTTGTCCATAAATTTGTAGGTTGAGTTAAAATTAATAGCGACCATTTTAATTAAACATAAATTATATCTCAAGCTAATTTTTAGTGAATGAATTTATCTTCTTCCCATTTTTTTATTTCAGCATATTAACTATGGCTCAAGGGAAAGATAAAAGAAGGGTAAAGATGGGAATATGTTACAACTTTCTGGTAATTTAAACACTAAAAAAATGGTATCATGTTCAAAGCAAAGTGGTAAACTACTCAAGTTACAGTCAGAACAATAACCATAAAAAAAGAAAAGGATCCCATGAAAAGCTGGAAACTCTCCTAGGCATTCCAAATGTTGTTTACTCGCTGTGGTTTATACCACACGGAGACACTGCAATTGAATTAATATGAGCTTCATGTAAGGTCATATTAAGGTATAACATCAGTCAGCAGCACAAACCGATCTAGTGTTCCTAGCACCTGGCCTTATTTTGGCAACAGAAATGTCTGGAACAGAGGAAGCATACAGACAGACATAACAGACGAGGATTATGATGCAGGGGTGGTAACTCTGAGTACATTCTGAGTCATAGATGGAGAAATGAAACTTTACAGGGTCAATGGATGAGCACAAAGGAAGCTGTTGTTGTTTTTCTTTCCTATTTATGATTTTGATTGGACTGCTCCTTTAAAAGATAATGCTGTTTTTCATTATACCTCTTTAAACCCCCTAGGGTCAGCTCAGAGGATTTGGCTTTGGTAATATCTTTAAAGACCAGCCCATCAAGCTCAGGCCTCGCTCAATGGACGTGGACTCGGAGGTGGACAAGGTGAGTCACACACACCCAGCTGTGTTTGTGTCACTTATGTTCACTTCCTGGAGACACACAGTAACAATAAACCAAGTAATCAGTCTAAAATTAAATGACTAGCACTATGGGGTCTGTTTTGTCCCCATAAGGCAATTTAGTAAACAGGTCCCCACAATGGAAGTAATACAAGTATACACATTCTGCTTTATACACTCTATTTTATAGACTTTTTAAAAAATTATCATCAACAGCAATGAGGAAAGGAAGTCACAGCCTTTGGGCCGCCCCTTACTCAGCTTCAGTTTTACAGCACAGGAAGTGGTTTTATGTTAACACACATGCACACACACACATGCACACACACACATCCTGTAGGGAATTGACAAGCAAAGCAGAAGTGAGAGCGCAGCAGGGCAGACAGAGAGAGCAGGAGAGGGGAAGGGAGTTGATACAGCTTTTCACTGACGTCTACATATTCACGTCTATTCTCCTGCTGCGTGAGCTGATGTAGCAAAGCCTCGTGCGAGTTTAACTGGAGACACAGAAAAAGACGGTAGGGACGGGTTTTGTCCGCGTATTTTTGGAGGGTTATTCATTTTGCATGTTCTTCTCTTCTTCATTGGAAATTAAACAGCGTAACAACATAAGGCCAGGTGAGGCAGGAGTTTTAAGCAATGTATGTTTTTGCTTTTCACACTGTTGTCAGCGAGTTTTGTAAATATTTCTCAGGGAAACACAGAAAAAGAGATAACGGCCACCAAGAAGACATTTCTGGGGCTTTAAATGCTACAGAATTGATGCTTGACATGTTGGGATGACAGTGGAAGGGTTATGGATATAGACTTAAAGGGCTAGTTCACCAACAAAGCAGCCTAAAAGATGATGGTTTTATGTGTGTTTTATGCTAAAGAAGTGTTTGGGATACCAAAACGGGGGAAATATAACCAATAAAAATATGATTTTTTATTTTGGCTCCTGTTTTAAACCACAAATATTTAAAACTGGACATAAAATAGTCCAGTTTGTAGACAGCTTTTTGAACTGAAAGCCAAGGTAACGTCACCCAACTTTTTTTGGCTTAATAGTTTCCATTGAAGGATATGGTCTTGGGTTTGTCTGTCAATTTATTGTAAATTTTAAAACATTTTAAAAGTGAGATGTCTAAACGTCAATCTTGGTGAACAGGGCTGGTAATTAAAGTGAACTTTAATGGCAGTATTAGTAAGAAAATGCTGGCAATCAAGAAATGTAAAAGTCTTTATTAAAGAAAAACAGAAAATGTTAACTTGCACGCCAAGAACAGTCAGCAGCTAAAAATTACAGACGCAAACAGCCTGAAAGTGAAATGCTGCTTAAACATTCATTAGGATGAAGGTGTGTTTAAAGAGCGTAAAACGGTCATTAAAACCAGCACACTGGTCATCAAAGCCTCCTATTTAGCAGCAGACTGTGTGTGTGTGTGTGTGTGTGTGTGTGTGTGTGTGTGTGAAGGATGTTTGTCAGCCTGCCCTGTTAGTGGGAGGCCGTTATGCTGCTTTATGGTGAGACTCGTCTCCTCACTCAGTAATGAGGCTCCAGAGGAAGCGTCAGGAGTATCCATCTGGGTGAGTCACACGAGGCCGTGTAACTTTTCAACTGAACGGTCGGTTGTTTGTACATGTGTGTGTGTGTCTGCGACTGAGTGGTGTGGCTTGCTGCACAGACGCAGAGTGACCACATGCGAGTTTAACGCAGGTGTTTATAATTTGGATTATTGCCATTGCAGCAAATGGAAACGCTTTTCTTAGTGTTTGTTCAGCGGTTCCTCTTTTTTTTTTTCATTGCAGTGACTCAAAGTCACTCAGGCTTGACATCAACTGTCACCTGAAAAAAAGTCATTGGATGTGAAATAGAAACCAGCGGGAACCTTCTGATGCGAAAGAGAGACAGCAGAGACTTGGTGCATTTAAGTATGCAGTATGGTCAAGACGAGCTACTGAAGTTCAAACTGACCGTGAGAATGAGGAAGAAAGGTGATTTAAGTGACTTTGAACGTGACATGGTTAAATAACTGGGAATCCCCTGGGTTTTTTCCAAACTAGCATCTCTAGAGTTTACGGAGAATGGTCTGAGAAAACATGCAGTGAGGGTCAGTTCTCTGGGTGAAAATGCCTTGTTGGTGTCAGAGGAGAATGTCCAAACTACTTCAAACTGATGGAAAGGCAGAAGTGCACATTGAATGTTGAAGCAGATGGGCTACAGGAACAGCAGACCACAACGGGTGCCACTCCTGTCAGCCAAGAACTAGAAATTGAAGCCATTTTTTATTCTCCAAATTGGACAATAGAAAATTGGAAAACTGTTGTCTGATGTGACCAGTCTTGATTTCTGCTGCAACATTTGGTTGTTAGGGTCAGAACTAAGCCTAAACAACACGAAAGGATGGATCCATCCTGCTTTGTATCAACAGTTCAGACTGTTGGTGGTGTAATGGTGCGGGGGGGATATTTCCTTACCATAATTTGATCCTCTTAGTACCAGCTAAGCATCATTTAAAACACCACAGCCCCCTTGATTACTTTTGCTAATCATATCCTTTCTATGACCACAGTGAATTCATTGTCACTGTGGTCATAGGGCCTCCACAGTCACCAGATCTCAGTCCAATAGAGCACCTTTGGGATGTGCTGCCAACAATCTGGAGCAACTATGTGATTCTCTGAGGAGTGTTTCCAGCCACTTGTTGAATCTATGAGATGAAGTATTAAGGCAGTTCTGAAGGCAAAACGGGGTCCAGCCCAGTACTAGTAATGTGTGTTTGACAATGACCTGACAAAGTGGCCAGTGAGTGTATGTATGTGAGTGTAGGATAACATCTTAACATCAAACTTCATCAACTCACACACTGGTTGGAGTCACTGAGCAGCTGAAATATATTTGAATGGGCCAAAGTATCAGTTGGGGGTTTTGGCCAAAAAGTGAATCAGCTGTAGAACAATGGAGGACACAACATAATTAATTTCCAGTTTGTCAGTAACCCCCCCCCCCCCCCCAAAAAAAAACAAACAAAAAAAACAGTTCCTGTGCACAGGTTTTCTTAGTGAGATGGTGAGACAGAAAAATAAAGGAGTTTTTGCTGTCCTGTAGCAACACTCTAAATCAAATGTATTTGGCTGGTTTTTGGGTAGATCAATAGTTTGTGGCTCTGAACTCTGAATCTGATATGGATACGATGATGACATGATGATATTTTAAATCCAAGAGTGCAAACATCAGCTTTGGCCAGGTTAACTGCAACTTGACTGGTTGGCTTACAATTTTTGCAGCTGCACAGCTGTAATTGTAAGTGTTTCTCTGCAAGAAAGCAAATAGAATTGCTCCTTATATTAAATAAAAAGTTAACTTAAGTGGCTAGAAGTTTGTTAAAACCACAACCCCAGCTATAAGGTCCACTTCCTCTCCTTGTTGGTGATGTTGACTTTGTTTTCATTGTTGAGTCACTTCAAAAGCCTGTTTCATGTGACACGAAAGGACTTTTAGAAGTAAGTTGTAAATAGACTGGTGCTTATATAGCGTTCTTCTACTCTACTTGATCACTTAAGGCAATTTATGCAGCGCGTCTCATTCACACTCAGATAAAGGCATTAAGAACATCTCACCTAAGGATACTTTAGGATGCAGGCTAGAGCGGCCAGCGATTGAACCACCAACTTTCTAATTAGTAAATGACCTGTTCTACCTCCTGTACCACAGCCATTAAAAAAAATGACAGCAGCTAGTATTCCCAGTACTAACCAGACCCTGCTTGGTGTCTGAGATCAGATAGGACTGACTGTACCCAGCAGTCATCTTGGCATCTTGCTTCTGTACAGTTTATTCCAAAAAAACATACATAATTTGAAGCCAAATGGCTGAATCAATGAAGAGATGAACACCTTCATTTCAGTGGTCACTGTGACATAAACGTTGCATTTTTAGGATCAGTTTTCAAATCTGAAACATTTACATCAGCAGTAAAGTTCCCCTTTTGTTTAAATTAGTTTTAAAAGTCTTCACATCAGCCTAATTTGAAGGTGAATGCATGTTTGAAATTAAGATCATGGAGCAAATTTCTCTAAAACCTGTTCAGACACAACCTGGTAAGGCTAAAATGTAACCTGGGTTTAAATATAAAAGTTTAGTAGCCATCTATGTAACACCTGGACATTGTTTGAGAATTGCAAATAGTGTCTTTGGTTTAACATCTGATTTGTTCGCGCAGCGGCTCTGAGCAGACAGCCACTCAGCATCCGTCTCGTTGTTTGTAAAATAACCTACTGTTTCCATCAGCTAGGGCAGTGTGGTGGTGAGGCCCTGCAGCCTCAGAAAAAAAAGTGACGGGGTTTAAATTTGCAGAGGTGTTGAGGAGAAAGAGTGCACTTTCACTTTTCAAGCAGAGGTAAAGAAGACGTGACCTTGTTTTCCTATAGGCATCTTTTGAATGATCTGAGAAGACGGCGTTTCACCTGATGGGTTTTTTTTTTTTTAAACAAACCATTACATTGTTTACACCTCTCGCAAAGATCTCTTCAAAGTCTTTTCACACCATACCAAGCCGGTGAAGATCTGCTTTACAGTGAGGTGATAAAATAGCACCCTGCACCGTACATGCAGCTTCAAGGGTTATGTGAGGATGAATCAGCATGTATTCATTGTGTGCACACTCTATGTATGAGGTGGTATGGTTTGATATTTGTTGAAGGTCATGATAATATTCTCATGCTGCTACTTCTACAGGACTGTGTGCTTTTGTGTGTTCACAGTTATGTTTTTGCAGTAGGAAACCATATATGGCATAAAGGATTTCAGTTCTGCTTGTTCGAAGAGTAGTATCGCACAAAACCTCTCTGTCGTGTTGTAATGGTCTCTCTTTGCTTGTGGCTCCACATGGGTCTCATTAGGGAGGGTAGAAGACAGAAAAGGGGAGGGTTTGGAGAGGAGAGGAGGTGGCACAGCGGTGTTGGTTTCTCCCGACCGAACAGAAGAAAGCAGTGTGTGTGTTTTCTCCCAGACTGAGTGCTGTTTGTGTGTGGGTATGTGTGTGTATTTTTCCTGAGGAAGAGCAACCACTGGTTCCACAAACATGAATGAGGGATCCACTCCAGCTGGGAAACAACGGCTGCTTTAACGGCACCCGCACACTGTAGCTGTAGCGTGTGCGTGTTCAACATGATCAGCAAGTCAGCCTGTTGTGCTGAATCTGAGCTCATCCTCTCTAATTATCTGCTTAGACTGGAAAAGTACCGGCTATGTTAGTCTTGCTTTTTACCCTTACAGTTGATTTTTTTTCCCCCATCATTATGTTTGGCTAGTGTTCCTATTTTCCTGTTATGTGTGGTTCATTTACTACCAATTTGAGTGAAATTCTGTGAAATGTTTCACCAGTGCTGACTGCCACTGCTGTCACGGTGTACTGTTCTCCATTCTCGAGCCTATTTTTGATTGATTTGTCCTCATCATTGAATTCAGTTCAATGACAAGCAAAGATGCTATACTCAAGTGCAATTAGGAAAATCTGAGTGTGTTACTTGAATACTGTGAGGCCCTGAAGAAGATTCAGAAATGTCAAGTCATGTTAAGTTATTTATAAAGAAACTTCACAATGTTTGATTTATAGATTTATGTTTGCATTTAAATAAAGGCACAAACATACAATACTGTGCAAAAGCCTCAAGACAGCCATCATTTCTTTATGTGTTGCTTCCAAAGAGCCAGAGTTTTCTTCTAAACAAATTTCCCACGTGTGGGACTAATAAAGGTTATCTTATCTTATCTTATCTTATCTTAACTCTTCTAATGTGGGCTTACACTGTGCGATTTGTGGCTCATTTTGAGCCGATTTTTCAGTTTCAGAGTTTCGCCTTCATCCTGTGTCGTGCATCGTGTAGTATATGTGGGATAACGAGAAGCGATTAACACCTCACGTCCAGCTCCCGTTCATCAATCGCTTGGTTGTAAGAAAATCAAACCTGTTTGTGTCAACGCAGGGTGTCGACGCAGCCTCTCACACTGTGCACACGCAAACACATAAATGTCGGTGAAAAAGACGGAGCAGCACGGCAGTTCAGCGTGTGATCTAGACACAAGCAATGGAGGCACAACTTGTAGAACTTTGGAAAGCTCATCTGAGCCTTTTCGATGTGGCCTCACAAAATTATCACGACCACAACAACCGTGAAAATAATTGGATGGACAATCCTGCTCAATCACAGCTGCCTGATCAACGTTTTTCATTAGCAATTTAGCAAAGTTGATGGTGGTGGTGTGAGTCTGTGTGAGTGAAAGACAGGGATGGAGAGCGAGCGACAGATTTTCTGTTATAACCTTCATGTTATGGACGCACAGTGTGAGCATTCAGGTGCATCGTGACCTACGAACTTCTAACCCCTGCGAGTCAATCGTGCAGTTTGAGCAGATGCTCGATAACGTGACTGAAAAACTGTATGCTCAGCTTAAAGTGGTGTTTCTTTGGACATTGGCTGCCTCTTAGCGCATTTTCAGTACTTATACCAGGCCATTTTCAGAGCGATCTTTGTTTTGTTTATTAAGACACTTAACACTGATCTATGAATCATTCATGCATAAGCAATTCATGCCAAAGATAAGAGACTGACTGGTTTTTCACCAAAAAGGTGATTCTCAAAGAAATATTAGCAAGAAATGTGGTATGTCTCACAAGCTGTGTCCTTAAAAGCATGTCCTTAAAAGAAACTTAGGAAAGTGGAAAAGTGATGACTAAGACCTATCTGCAGCAGATGAACAGTATTTCAAAAGTCATGTCCTTAAGAAACAAAAAAAAACTTGTAAAGCCAGAGCTAGCACACAGGACTTAATAATACATCCAGCCCTTCAAATGATTCATCTACTGTTCACTGAAAACCCATCAGAAAATGTCTCAGTTGAAGGGTTTCTATCAAGAAGGCTTTCTCAAGGAAGGAAAATAAGGACAAAAGGCTGAGGTATGCCAGATTACACAAGAATTGGGCTGACAATCAGTGGCAACAGGTCCGATGGAGGGATGAATCCAAATTAAATTGTCATCGGTATGTACAGTGGAGGTCAGGGAAAAGGTAAAACACCCATCTCGGAAAAAAAAGTGGAAGCTCTGGTATGGTTTGGTGCCGAACACAGAGAGAACCAGCAGCCTCTCCAGAGCCAGGACATCAACATTAATGAAGCAGTGTGGGATCGACAGAGAACAGAACAAAAAGCAGCCAACATCCAAAGAGCTTTGAATGTCCTTAACCTCTTAAGACTCGAACTCTTCCACAGCATGCATTTTTAATTTCTCTTTGATGTTTGGGCATATTGGGGCCCGATGAATGCAAAAACAAAGAATTACCAGATTTATTTATTTTTTTACCTTATTTTTGTTTTTAAGAAAAATAAGAACCACATATGAGGATATTCGTTTAAAATTCTGATAGAACAGTAGCAGTATAATGTCCTCGTAAGTGGGTATCAGGCCTTTGTAGAGCAAAATTGAGTATTTTGGTCTATCCACCATCCATCCAGCCATTAGCTTCCGCTTATCCTTTTTGAAGTTGAAGTGCAAAGGTGGTCATACTAAATATTGTCTTTCAAGTTTATTAGAATTGTACAAAATCTGTTTTTTTTCTTAAATCCTGTATTTTTATTAATATTAGCATGTTGCAATAAATATTGCTACACCTATTAAAGAAATGGGAGCTAGCAGGAGGCTTTTGCACAGTACAAATTGATAAATAAAAGATGAAAACATGATGACTCAAACCAGGAAGTGCCTAACAAAAACTATGTTAAAACATAGATGAGAATGTGAAAGAGTCTGAAACTTAAGATGTTCCAACGTCTCTTCCCCCACTCAGGCCAGCGACGGGAAAGCAGCGAGCGTTGCAGTTGAAAGCATGAAGACTGAGCCTGACAGCAAAAGCAAAGGTGAGAAGTTGCATCTTAACTGTCGTGTAGGCGAATCTAGCAAAAACACTGTGCTAATGACAAATCGACGCACATGTCACTTTCAGCTCATCACATTCTGGTGTTTGGTCAGGAATCCTTATTCGTCATATTTTAACAAAGGGAAACCCCTTTAACAACGATTTCAACCATGAAGAAGAACAGAAGCCTGCTAAAGGAGCAGAGTTGCATGTAACATGTTCCAAAGTAGCACATTACAGTAAATCACATGACTCAGAAATGTAGTGGATTACTGTACATGTGTACTCACCTTCATGTTACAGTTGTTACATGTGTAACTTGTCCCTAAGTTACCAGATAGAAAAAAAATCCCCAAATTTGCCCTTTTTCTGCACTCTCGAAATGCAATCATCTGGCCTTATTTCATGTGGCAGGAAGTGAAAAATTGTGGTTTAGTGGTTTACAGGTTTTGAAGATCTTATTTAAAAGAAGAATATTTGCTTAAACACTAACTGCATGCAGGCTAGAAGCAGCAAGCATCACAAAAGACTAAAACAAAGCATACCAAACAGAAGGTTTCCCAACCAAGCAGCCAAATTTTTAACAGGTAACAAAATGACAAGCAGTCCAAAATGTGCCTTACTTAGGCAACATGACATGTAATTTAATCACAAGACCTAAGACAAGGGTTCGAGGTCTGTCTGCGACCGCCTTTTTATATTTACCTTCATATTTGATCCCTTTTCTCTTGCCGTTTGAGTAAGTTTAGATAAATTAGACGGTCAGGACTCAGTACTAAAACCTGTTGGTTACTTTAAAGAGAAAAATCATAGTGCGGGTTTAAGGAAACCGTTCCACAATGGTAAACTGTCTCTCAGCTTTCTCAGCATTCCCCTGGTTCCTGCACATTAAACAATGATGCTGAGAACGGCTCGTAAAATCTCAAATACATGTGCAAACCAAACAGGATCCCTCCATGTGTTCCATTCGGTCAACTAAAACTGTTTGCTATCATTTCCTACACTTTTTGCAGGTTTCCTTTCATTCTAATAAAGCGTTGTTTCTTATTATCATAGTGTCTAATGTTGTTACACTGTTTTGAAAGTGCTTCCTCGTTTGGGCTTTTGTCCAAGCATGTCCGTTTATACAAGAGAACAAACTATTTTTTTCAGAGTGAATGCATCTGTCCATTATTAGATCACTGATAGGGATTATTATTGTTTATTGTAAAACCTATGGATAAAAGACTTTAAAAGATCATTAAAAAAAAAGACAAAACAAATAAAGGGATTATTTGGAACTTTTTTATATTTCCAATTATAAATTACATATTTTGCTCGATGTAAACTGTGTTGATGACGTTCTTGCATAATGAAAACACATTCTTCTATTTATGTAGGTCAAATCCAGTTTGCCTTCTTTGTCTAAACCCACTTGTTTCTGACTTTTTCGGTGGTTTTGTTCTATTAAACTGACTTGACTCTTTTTGACTGGCTGTCAGGGCGGGAGCAGTGTAAAGTCCTCTTTCCATACGAAGCACAAAATGAAGATGAGCTGACGATCAAAGACGGGGACATCATAAATATCATCACTAAGGTGAGCGAAGCATTGTGCGATTTCGTATTCGCATCTGCATTCACTTCCAGGCATCTGCAAATTCAAATAAATACTTAAAAATGATTTTGTCCAGGATTGTGCCGATGCAGGCTGGTGGATGGGGGAGATCGGGGGAAGGCAAGGTGTCTTCCCAGACAACTTTGTCAAGCTGCTAGAAGTTGAGAAAGAGGTGATTTTGTCATGACTCGCAAAACTTTCCAGGTTATAGTGATGTTTGAAGTCTGCAGATGTGGTTTTGTGATGCTTCTGCATCTGTATGCGTTTCCAGAGACCAAAGAAACCGCCTCCTCCAAGTGCACCGTCGGCAAAACACACCACAGGTAACAGCTCTCATCTTCCTGCTTGTTTTTGTGGTCTGAGACTATAAAAAAATAATAAAGGGGGGAAAATAGTCAAAATAAAGAAAGACAAAAAAACCTTTGAACTCTGACTGCAGAGAAAAAGTCAGAGGTCAGGAAGGCTCCTCCTGAGCGGCCTGAACATCTTCCCCAGAGAGACCAGGATCGAGGTAAAATCTGACCTGCTTTGACTAGTGCTCGGCTGCACTATCTCACTTATTTGCTCGGCTAATTACTAACATCCTTCATACTAATAATAATCATATAACACCCTGCTGGGCTTCTTTACATAAAAAAGACAGATTCTTTTCTAGGTCAAGTTTCTGCAGATATCACTTACGGGAATTGCCCCGCTATTTTTTTGAGCAAAATAGCAGAGCTTTGATTGAAGAGGTGCATCAGTATCAGTCTGTGTGCAACAGGAAACTATGGGTTTTTATGTGGTTTTAAGCATAAGAAAGACTGGCATTGACTGTGCTGCTGGTGTGAGACGGATGTCTCCAGATGTCTGCACAGTGGCCGCGATGTCATTGTATCAGAGCAGCACGAAATGATGTCTTTCTTTTATATATATGCGATATACTGAGATTGCAGTGGGGTTAAAAACATACAATCAGAGATAAAAAGTGTCATCAGCCTTATGTGTTACTTTGTACCACTGTCAAACTGATTTCCATAACTCTGTCATACATTTAAATAAAGTAGTAAAGTTTCTATGATTGGAGTTTGCCTTTGCTAAAAAAAAAACCCCAAACAATTAAGTACGTAAGTTCTATGATTTTGTGGCTGACAGTTTTTAAGGTGTTGCTTGTTGTTACATCAGTCAAAAGCAATCGTGCTGGTACACTTTTCCGTGTGGCTTCTTTGCACAGCAGTACATGCTGAGTAGGAGGGTGCTACTGCAGCTAAGTGCTTTTGAGAAGTCTCCAAAAGCATGAAAGGTTTTACCATGCACAGCTAAAAGTCAGTTTTTGAGACAGTTTTTGCTTTGTTGTCGTTATTTAAAAGATTAAATCCTTTTATCGGATTAGTAATAGACACACTATTATTAAGACTGATGCAACTGTTGTTTCTGGGCTTTTTTTTAATAGTTACAGACTCTCAGCTTGCCTCCATACACTTGCATTGAGTGCAATTTACACTTCAAATGCAGCTACAGGTTAAGTTCTTTACTTCCACCTGCAGCAACAAACATGAACTGTCCCGCTGAAGCATTCAACAGTTTCTTCCACAACATTTAGAGTCCAAATCTGGTTTATAGACCAGTAGATGAAGTTTGTATTATGTGGAACATGAAATAGTTAGAACTGGTGACTGTTTATTTAAGTCAGTTTTAAAGAATTGGGAAAAGGATGAAAGTTGTACCTGTTTACTTTTACAATCTTTTACTGCATACGCTCTGGATATTGTATTTAGTCCTTTGTCCTTTGTAGACCTGGCATTAACTGCAGGTCACTCTAAAAAATGAGATTTTTAATCTAGACTCATAATAAGGATAGTAAGTATCCTGATTGGTTGTAGGTGTGGCCACCTTTGTAAGGGGAGTAGGGGGAAATAAATACATTCTTGATAAAAAAAAAAAGATCCAGAAGCAGGCTGGAGGATAAAGTGACTCTGCTGTAAGGAAAAATGGATGTAGAAAAGAAATGGCAGCAACTTAATACTTCTCTTAATCATACTACCAACATGAGCACTCAGAGAACACAAATCCCCCCAAAGGGCAAGAGCTAAACTTTGGTGTTTTGTGATGATCTTATTACACTGTGCTCGCGTCAGCTTGTTATTAAATAAATAAAAAGTGTGATGTACAGCTCTTTTCACATCTATTTTTATGCTGTATTACTCAAAAGGATTTCTTGAATTGTTTTTTTTTCATGGTCAGCTATGACCTTGGGTCAAGGTCAGATGCATAGCCAATCCAGGTGTTTCACTGTACACACTGGTCTTGGATGAAATCACGCCAGTTATTTTATGCAACAGTGATGGAGGATTTTCTTGAATTGTAACATAATAAATGGTTCTTGTTTGGCTCATTTTTAGTAGAAGCTTAAATACTTGACAAATACCGCTGCCACCACCTCGATGCCTGATCTTTTTTAATCCTTTCTGTCCTCTGTTGCCCTGTCTGTGTGTTTCCTTTTATTTCCTGCGGCCCTCATCATCCTTTAACCTTTACAGCTGAATTATTCCTCTTCAAAGGTCAAAGTTTGTTCATTTTTGCTGAGGCAGCCATGTTTACCTTCCCCTTGTCTAATGATGCACGTGTTTGAGTCATGCTTGTCCCTCTGCATGCATATCCAGCTCTGATCTGCTTGTGTGTTCTTCTCATTATGTTGTATGATTTTTGTGTGTATGTTTGTTTTGTGCGTAGGTGAAGATGTGAAACTCGGAGACCTCTCTAAGCCCACCCTCCCATCTCTCCTTCCCAAAAAACCCCTCCTTCCAAAGTCAAGCGCCTCCTCTTCCTCCCAACCCCCGCGGCGTCCCGAGAGACCGCCCACACTAGCGTCAGTACACACACAAACACACTCAGATACAGAAAACGCCCTGATTTGTACATGCCTGAGCATAATGAGCCTAATATTTACGTATGGTTTACTTGCTCAGGTGTGATAGCCCCAAATCTGAGGGCGGGGCTTCGACACCAGATTCTGCCCCTGACAGGTCACGTGACACCGGTGAGTTAGACTGACAGAAGCATCGAGCAGTGATGCAGTGTCAGAGCGGGCTCAGAATTTTTGCTCTGCCGGAGTCTCTAATATGTTTCTGCATTTCTGGTGTGTGTCTGCACAGATATGGATCTGGACGCAATTGTCTCTTCTACAGAGAAGCTGAGTCATCCAACGGCATCGCGACCACGAGTCACGGACCGCCGACCCCGCTCACAGATCATCACACCAGTGAGTCAGTCTGTAGTCGGCCTTTCAGAAATGACTTTATATGAAGAAAGAAAGACAACATATTTCTACAGACCTCAAACCAAAATACAGTCGCCCCCTGCTGGCTGACTGTAGATTAAGCTTTGAACGCTAACCACTCTTTTCTGTTATTACCAATACTTTAGTGTCAATCAGCCTAAAAAAAAATAAATGAAATAAATAAAAATGACAATTATAAAAACCTTTATGTTTGCAGTATGGTCATGTTTTACCAAAAAGTCGAGGCTTACACTGATGTCTTAGAAATTCTGACATCGCTCTATGTAGCATAAGATGGTGCTACTCTTTATTCAAGTTTTTATTTTATTTCTTTTCTTTCCAACCAAGTGTGGTTTCTTTTTGGAAGGTTTTCAGTCAGAAACATCAGCCATTGTTCTGCATTACAGGGGATTTATACTTGCTGTTAAATCCACACTGTAGGTACCTTGTAACCATAAACCCCCCTGAATAAGTCTAAATCAGCACTTAGTAGCTTAAACATTGCTACAGTGCTACATTGACTCACTGCACCATCTTTTGGTATAAATTTGTATTACACATAAATATGGCCTAGCCCTGTTTTAACTTCTGTTGATACGCCTTCAACATAACACACAAACTCAGGAAGTTTTAGCAGATGTTTCTTCACATTCTTCTGATAGCTTTAGGCACTGAAATTAAATTCTTTTTCTTTTCCCACCCTCACAGCTTTTAGTAATAAATGTAATTCAGGGAACTCAATGAAACATAGCTTTGTTTTCATGCAGTCACAAATGTTTTAATCAAATTATTTGCATTTTTATCACTTCTGTTTGCAGCATTTCATCAAGACTTTGTTACTTCAATTTCACCCAAATCAAGGCTTTTGATAGCCAACACCCCTCACCACAGATTTGTTTGTGACCTTTAAAGATGCTGTCAGGCAAATAAGCTTAACTTCAGAATAGACCTAGATGTGTCACGACTGAGCAGCCGGTGCGTTTCAGATGCGAACCCAAATTCAGACACAGGAGAACAGAGCTTTAATTCCAACATTTGGCTAATTGCAGGTGGCAAAACCTGAAACTAAGAAAACAAAGAAGACTGTGAACACTGTAACTGAAAGACTATGAAACTCAGTGAAAGAAAACTATGAAAAACCATGAATACTGAGTAACTATGAAACACAGTGAAAACAAAAACCTATGACACTCTATGACTGAGAGATAACAGACGATGCAACGCTGAGCACAGGAAGACTGAGGACTTAAATACACACGAGGTGATCAGGGGACGCGAGGACACATGAGGATACAGCTGACTAGAATTAAACATAATTACAACACAGGGGAGAGAAAAACTAACCACATGAACACAGAACACGCACGATCTATTTCAGAATAAAACAGGAAACTAGACATGACAACACTAAGCCTACAGACCTAAAAACACATGATAAACTCAAGAATCCAAATATGGAAACCAAGGAAACAATAAATAATGGCTGCCTTTAACCTAAACTAAATAGGAATAACACATGATCACAAAGCTAACACGAGAAGAATACCAAAATAAACTCGGAGCGCTGGGTCAGAGGCCCAGGCTGTGACAAGATGTTTCTCCCCATTTCCATTCTTCTCGCTAAACTAGATTGTCCTTGCAAAATATAAATTTCTTGTGATGCTTTTTAAAAATTATTGTCTCAGTTTGTATACAAGGATTTTTTTTTTCTTTCTTCTTGTTGTGGATATTTTGCTATCAGAATATATCTGTAGTCTGAAAAAAGAAGACCAGTGAATGTATACATTTTTAAGCACATTTCTTTCTTTTGCAGTCTTCTCTGTCCTGCACTGACCTGGACTCACCGATAGTGGAGGTCAGGAAGGACAAGGAGCGAGTGAAGGACAATCATGATTCTGTCTCCACCAGATCTGTAGATGCTTCCCTGAGGAAAGGAGTACCCACCATCTCTGTACGGCCATGGCAGTTCCTTGTGCTTCTCATTTAATCCATCAGGGGGCATTACACTACAGAATTTCATGTTTTTTGACTTGTAAAACTGTGTTTTGGTAATTTTACTCAAGGCTTCTGGCAAATGTTAGTGTTGGCAGATAAAAAAAAGATAATGCTTTATTTAATTACATGAAGTACATTAAGTCACTTTTAAGGTTAAATATCACAAAAAAGGTCAAGTTTGACTCTTTCTTTTTAAGTTGAACATCATCAAGTTAGTGAAACAATCTATCAATAAATTCCAGGCCCATCCAGCTTGCAGCTTTGATCATACAGACACACACATACTTTTATTCTGTAAAGTGCTTAAAATCAAGACAGAAATTTCTTTCTTGAACCTAAAATCCTGCACAGTCTCTTATTTTTTTTCATTTTCTGTATATTTTAATCACGAAGGACGTTGTGTACGAGGTTAGATCTTGTATATGAGAGGAAGAAAATATTATAAATGCTAAATTCTTCAATTCTTCTTGTTGATCTGTGTTTGGGATAGGCTCCTGACAGTAAAGTACCACTGCCCGCCAAGCCCTCTATCCTGAACCCGCCAAACTCCAGCCATCGATCCGCCTCTCCGTCTTCCTCCTCGGGTCTGAGTCCCTCACCCGAGCTCCGGCACTCACCACAAACACCCCTATCTCTGGAGGAACTCAGGAACCAGCTGAGAGACCTGAGGGCCTCCATAGACCTGCTGAAGAGCCAACATAGGTGAGTGTGTGCCTTTTAAGCAGCAGGTTGTTTCTTGTATATGTACAATCATGATTTGTTTGTGACGGTTTGTTTCAGGCAGGAGATGAAGCAGCTGGCCACTGCACTAGATGAGGAGAGGACGATTCGTATTAATTTACAGGTGAGTGAAAGGTGGTGAAGAAATGAGAGGAAATGAGATGGCTAAGAAACAATATTGATTATATTAAAACAGGCCCACAAATTAACAGCAACTAGTAAATATGTTATTAATGTAAAAAAAATATGATGAATTCATCTAAAACTTTATTTTTTATGTGTTTTGGAAAATTAAATGTGTTTCCTTCACATATGCTTTACTTGGGCAGGCTGCCAAGGTACAGTGGGGCAAAACAGTATTTAGTCAGTGCATGTTCCCCCACTTAAAATGATGACAGAGGTCAGTAATTTGCACCAGAGGTACACTTCAACTGTGAGAGACAGAATGTGAAAAAAAAATCCATGAATTCACATGGTAGGATTTGTAAAGAATTTGTTCGTAAATCAGGGTGGAAAATAAGTATTTGGTCACCTCAAACAAGGAAAATCTCTGGCTCTCACAGACCTGTAACGTCTTCTGTAAGAAGCTTTTCTGTCCCCCACTCGTTACCTGTATGAATGGCACCTGTTTGAACTCATCATCTGTATAAAAGACACCTGTCCACAGCCTCAAACAGTCAGACTCCAAACTCCGCCATGGCCAAGACCAAAGAGCTTTCGAAGGACACCAGGAAAAGTATTGTAGACCTGCACCAGACTGGGAAGAGTGAATCTACAATAGGCAAGCAGCTTGGTGTGAAAAAATCAACTGTGGGAGCAATCATCAGAAAATGGAAGACATACAAGACCACTGATAATCTCCCTCGATCTGGGGCTCCACGCAAGATCTCATCCCGTGGGGTCAAAATGATCATGAGAACGGTGAGCAAAGATCCCAGAACCACACGGGGGGACCTGGTGAATGACCTGCAGAGAGCTGGGACCAAAGTAACAAAGGTCACCATCAGTAACACACTACAACGGCAGGGAATCAAATCCCGCAGTGCCAGACGTGTTCCGCTGCTGAAGCCAGTGCATGTCCAGGCCCGTCTGAAGTTTGCCAGAGAGCACATGGATGATACAGCAGAGGATTGGGAGAATGTCATGTGGTCAGATGAAACCAAAGTAGAACTTTTTGGTATAAACTCAACTCGTCGTGTTTGGAGGAAGAAGAATACTGAGTTGCATCCCAAGAACACCATACCTACTGTGAAGCATGGGGGTGGAAACATCATGCTATGGGGCTGTTTTTCTGCCAAGGGGACAGGACGACTGATCCGTGTTAAGGACAGAATGAATGGGGCCATGTATCGTGAGATTTTGAGCCAAAACCTCCTTCCATCAGTGAGAACTTTGAAGATGAAACGGGGATGGGTCTTCCAACATGACAATGATCCAAAACACACCGCCCGGGCAACAAAGGAGTGGCTCCGTAAGAAGCATTTGAAAGTCCTGGAGTGGCCTAGCCAGTCTCCAGACCTCAACCCCATAGAAAATCTGTGGCGGGAGTTGAAAGTCCGTGTTGCTCGGCGACAGCCCCAAAACATCACTGCTCTCGAGAAGATCTGCATGGAGGAATGGGCCAAAATACCAGCTACTGTGTGTGCTAACCTGGTAAAGACCTATAGTAAACGTTTGACCTCTGTTATTGCCAACAAAGGTTATGTTACAAAGTATTGAGTTGTATTTTTGTTATTGACCAAATACTTATTTTCCACCCTGATTTACGAATAAATTCTTTACAAATCCTACCATGTGGATTCATGGATTTTTTTTTTCACATTCTGTCTCTCACAGTTGAAGTGTACCTCTGGTGCAAATTACTGACCTCTGTCATCATTTTAAGTGGGGGAACTTGCACAATCGGTGGCTGACTAAATACTTTTTTGCCCCACTGTATATTAACAGTCACACAAGTATATTTATTACCTATCCCCCCATTTTTGATGCTTATCTGGGTCTGTGTATTGGGGGAGGAGATGCCCAGACTTCCCTTTTCCCAACCACCTCCTCCAGCTCTTCTGGGGAAATGCCAAGACATTTCCAAGAATAAGCTGAGAGATATAATCTCTGCAGCATTTTCCACCCTCCCAGTAAGACATGTCCAAAACACCTCCCTAGAAAGAGCTGGATGCATCAGGATCAGATGCCTGAACCACCTTAACTGGCTCCCTTCAATATGGATTCTACTCAGAGTCCTGCTCGAATGACGAGCTCTAGTAATATTTCTCTATTAGTTTTTCATCCGTTGAAGAGCACAGCCTCTTTGCTCATGCTTTGTATTCTGGGATGGAGCCTAGAACTATAGACATGCTGTGAAATGAACATAAATTTTCCATGTTTTCCAATAGTTCAAAACATAGCCCCTTCTTCCTGTATTTACTTCCTGTATTGATACCTTGGTTTGCTTGAACTTCACAGCTATAAGTTTACAAACTCATCAAATGGCCTGTACTTGTATTTGTGTTGTTTGTATTTACCATCAACAGATGAGTTCATCTAGTGTGTATGATGCATGCCACAAATACAATCTGTATCGATGGGCAACACACTATGTAAACTCAAAATAGGAGTACAGGAAGTGTCAAGAATCTCTAATCAGAGATAGAGTATTGGCAGTACCTGTGTGTATAGTTATGTAGTTAACCATCTGTTTTGACATACCAGCATTAATTTTTACTTAACTATAACATTTACACTTTTCATAACCACATTTCTGATACAAATTTTTATATTCATATCTTTGGTTGTAAATATAACTCTTTTTAATTGCTATGAAACTAGCTGAGCTCACGGTTGTGTTTGCTTCACAGATGGAGGTAGAACACATTAAGAAGAGCCTTTCAAAATGAAGACTAAAGCATCCTTATTGTCGCATTCTTATCACCACATTGGAGGCCATCCTTTGAAGACATTCTCACTGCTGGTCTGAGACTCTTCAGCCAAAAGAAGTTTGTGCCAAATGATCATCACAATCAGCAACTGTTCAGCACCATGGAGTCAGCCACCTTCTCTCCCCGACGCCGCCTTATCCTGTGTTTACTTCTTTATTTTTCTTCTAAAGAGGCTTCTCTGTTCAGTTTACTGCTATTTTGTTGGAGCTTGCTGTACCACCGGTACTGACTGACTGCGCTGCAGTCTGTCGTTGCGTGTTGCCACGGTTACAGAACAATGACACAGAGCCGGGGCTGCCGTGGCAACCTCACTGGTACTTCATGTTTCTGTGTGAAAGAAACTTTGACCTCTGTAGCCCGGTCGGTTCAGACGACCCCTGTGCTGTTCTGCGTCCACTCTGCGGCCTTCGCCTCTTATCTGTGTGTGTGTGTATGTTTGTGCACTTGTTTTCCTTCCATGTGAGGACTGTAGGCGTACATACTGAAAATGGGGACACTTTTGCAAATGTAAATTAGCCGCATTTGCCCTGCATTAACTTTCCTGAGATGCACTTACCAGGTTTTCAGTGGGTAAACAAAGAGATTCAGGGAGTCAGTCGGGGTCACAAAAAGAAAAGTGAGCTATTTCTGTGAGAAGTGATGTCACTAGTTCAAGACAGCCCTTGACTGGAAACAGATAAATTATCTAATGACTTGCAACGTTTTTTTTCATTTATTAAAATTATTACGTGCCAGCGATACAATTTCCCAGGACAACATTCAGGTGTGGCAAACCACCTTGAGCATCAGGTGAAATAGGGCATTTTGCAGCTACCAGTTTTTAAAATGGGCCACACTCGTTTTTCTTAATTTCTTCATTCACATCTTTAAAGCATCACCAGTTGCAGAACAAATCCCAAATCAGGGGTGCCAACAGTGATGTCCCTACAGCTAGTTCTCTACCAAGTTTAAACTGGGCTGGGTAACCATGAGACTTTAGTTCCCTTGAACGTTAGTAGTGTTTTTGGTGGACATGCAGCTATTGTTGCATTTACAGGATCTTTACTTCTGTAAGGATCATATAAAGAAGATATATATCTACTTGTACATCTTTGCATGATTTACTTAAACTGTTTTTAGTCTTGTTCTAGTCATGGCCTCTTTTCCAGTGAGCCCATTCTGCTATGACTGGTCAGCCTCCAGAAGCTGCTAGGGAGCCTGAGACCGTTTTCCTTTTTCTTTGTTTCTTTGGTTTCTCTAAAACGGTTGGTAGCATTGTAAATGGTGAATAAAACACACCATCATAACAATATCTAAATAACAGTAAACCACACGTGTGCCCTTAAAGGTTATCATTTGAATTAAGAAATAAATTACGACAAAAATTAATGCTCAGGTCATCTATGGTAGACTTCAGGTGGGTAAATCTGATGCCTCTGCCATTCTCAGCAGCATTCTCCTTTAACCACAGATGTGACGTCTGTGTTTTCAATCTGCAGTTGAACCTGGAAGCACATCAGGATACTGAAAAGCTTAATCAAAGTAGCTGGCACGATAAGTGCTGATACTGTAGGTGCTATTTACAGGAGTTTCTTGATTTTTTGGGGGAAACATATAAGCAGATGTCAGCACCAGGTTAGCTTAACTAAGCATAAACACTAGAATTTAGAGGTTATGGAAGCACAGTAAAATTACAAACACTGAAAACTTCCAGAAATTACATCTGTTTTAGCACATACATAAACAACGTATGCCTAATTAGCTGTTAATATGCCTTATTTGCTATGCACCATTTATTTTATCCACAACTATCTATAATTTCCATGCCATCAAACATCATTTCGAAATCAATGCCATATGTGTTTTCACAAAATCATGAAATAGTTTTTACACAACTATTATAAATACTGTCATCCTTCCTGTGGACAGCTGTTCACACACTTTTGGTGCCAGACTGAAGAATATTGGAAAAGATGATGGCATAGTGTAGCAAATTTTCTGATGTCCTCTTTACAGTGTGTGAATGTGTGTGTGAATAGGTGGATGACTGGATATGTAAAGCGCTATGGTGTCCTTAGGGACTAGTAAAGCGCTATATAAATACAGGCCATTTACCATTTACATCTCTAGCTTGTTGAAAAACTGAAATGGGCTGACTTTGCTTATGATCAAAAACTAGCAAGTAAGCAACTTTTTCAAACTGTGTTTTTGTTACGAATCAGTCCCACTATATGATAAATTATCATCCTGAAGAGTTGCGGCATTTGTTATCTTTGGAAAGAGGCCAGCTTACCCCTTCATTTCCAGTTTTTATGTTAATAGGCTAACTATCTTCTGCCTCCAGCTTTATTTTTACTGTACAGGCATGACAGCGGAATGAATCTTTCCATCTTGCACTCATTCAAAATGCAACAAAAGCACATTAACCCCAGATGGAAAATTATTCCTGCAGTGTTTGGCTGCAAATTGCATTTTTATCTGAAGAGAAAAAACACACTGATGGTTGAGCATGCATCAAGACACATAGAGACACATCTGTGTGACATTTATCAAGTTAAACTCAATGCCTTCTCTACGTAGACCTTACTATTTAATCTTTTTTTTCTTGTTCAGTTTCACTCACATCTCCAGAAAGCTGACAAAACTGTTGCGCCGTTGGCATCTCACTCCTAAAAACCAAACTGAGAGCCACTTGCTTCTCGTGTTTGTGGTGCTCTTTTGGCAGCAGGTTAAGAGTAACTTTAAAGACAGAGTTTGAGGAATGTAGACAATGAAAGGTCCTCACATGTGTGTGCATGTGTATGTATGTGTGATATAGCATGTACGGCTGTTTGCCTCCTTTCCTTTTATGTGCACAGAATCTATGGCAACCCGTCACTGTGGCCTTCATGTTTTTGATTCCAAATCTTTATTTCTTTTTTCTTTCTTTCTGTCTTTCGTATGACAAAGAGAAAACTGCTACAACTGAGGCTACAAGTTGTTTTCTTGACTTGGTCCTTTCTCTCCAGGATAGTGATAAATATATATACTTTTATATTTCAGTGTAATAAAGATGCTATTATGTACTGTGTGCGCACACTCTGTTTATACGTGACTGTCTGTAAAATGTGCATGCTTGTATAGTGTACATTCTGTTTCAAAGGCACATTTTGCCCATTGCACATTTACTGCTTATTCAAGTAGCTGGTGTTTCTGCACAAATGACTTTGATAGACAGCAGACATGCTCTCAGGTTGCCCAAGTTTAGACTGAACAAAAGGAGAAGTCATGGTGCAGTCTTAACGGTCACTGAAATTGCTGCAGGATTTCTGCAGCTGCATGTCAAAAAATATTTGACTATTGCAGAATGTAATGGTGTTTGGATGTTTAGGTTTTTACATTGAGCATCCTTTTTATTGCACAATTTTAGAAAATATTAAAGTCTCCTCTAATAAATGTGATAAAATGGCAGTAGAGCTCAAATGTAGAGCTAAGCATAAGGAAGTTTTTACCATTATAAAAATGCATCATAAGTGGAAAAAGAGGATGTTGTAATCAGATTTGAAAAAAAAGAGCAAAAATCTGTTCAGTGGAAAATGATATGCTGATTTTAGTCAGTAGTGTGGGAGGAAAAGTAAAAACAGTGGTTCCTCTTTTTTCACGGTTATGTTTAATTTTTAAGTTTAAAGTGATAAATCACAACAACAATCACCTCAGTGCACTTTAAACTGCAAGGTAAAGACATTTTACAGAATTAGGGAGACAACCTCAACAATCAGACAGTTCCCAATGAGCAGTCACTAGTGTGTTAGGCAGTGTTAGGAAGGAAAACCCAGCAGGACAAAATCTGACAACCTCAGAGAGGAGCAGTAATCTGCCATAACCAGTGGTGAGGTGAGCATAGAAAGACACACCCAAATCTTACAGCTTGAGCTTAATTCACCGTCTTAAGCTTAAATCAGGATGACCTGCATGCATAGCCTGCCAACCAGCAAAGCACAAAACTGCAGATGGCCCACTGAAGTCCCACTTTTAATCTAATTTAATTTTGTTTACAATATGATGGTGGAAATTTATCCGACAAGAGTACTCTTAAACAAGAATATGAACTGTGACAAGACTTGATGAAGTGGAACTATTTGTCAAAATTCAGTTTCAACATTTCCATATATCCATTTTCTCAACCAATTCTGAATAATAATAAGGGGTAGGGTACACCCTAGACAGGTTGGCAGTCTATTGCAGGTCCTTCAATTCTGGAGCTCTTTCTGTACTCCATCCACCTAACCATTTTCTTCCACTTATCCAGTTGAGGGTTGTGGGGAGCTTGAGCATATCCCATCTGCTACTTGGCAAGAGGTGGGGTACACCCTCGACAGTAATTAATCTATCACAAGTAGTGATAGACGGATGCCTATCCTAGCTCCTGTGGCAGCTTGGATAGGCAAGGGGAATAGGACAAGTGGAAGCAATCACAGGCAGTTTATCCCAGGTGGATGGAAAATACTGGCAAATGGAGCATTCTTTCATCATGGGCATACTGTAAAAAGACCAAAACAGAACTAAATACAAAATATGAATTAATGTCAGAGCTCCATAATTTGCTGACCCCATGTGGTGAATAAATCATCTATAACAGCTTTAAAAAGAGACTTAACAGAGATAGCATGTATGCTTTTAGTCCAACTTAATAGAAATGAATACATTTATTACTACACATCGATCATAAGTATAGTTCTTTCTTTTGTTTCACCATGCATGTATCTATAGTCCAAGCCTGCGCTGCTCTACACAGGAGGACTGCACTAGATTCATTTATTACTTGTTTTAAACTTCAGGTTGCTACAACAGTCAAGGAGATCAAATCTTAATATTTACTGATCTCAAAGAGAAAAACAAAAGAAAAAAAAGGCATTGATTGTAACTCAATACTTACACCAAACAGAAGACCACTGCACCCAAGGAATTAAAAAATTAAGATGTGGTGTTCTCCCTCTGACCTAAACAAACATCACTGCCTAACTAAACCTAGCAGAAATAAAATTGTGAAAATAAAACTACCAGACACATTTGAAACAAGAACAAAGAATCCTATTGACATGAACTACCAAGAGATGTCCTCCAGCTCATTAACTCAACCAGAGAAACTTGAAAGAAAAGAGATCTAATTATAAGTCAAACATCATAGAGGAGGCCAGCAGGGAGAGGACAGGAGACAGAACACCAGGACCGTTACTTCCCTCCTTAAGTAAGTAGGTCTGTTGATATTTAGATTATCAAAATGATTAATCTCTGTCTAAACTTTGTTAAATAACCCAAATGTTTGATCTTTGGGCTGAAGGAAGAACAACATTCGGTGTATAACAATGCTCAATCAACAATCTCTTTATTCCATACAATTCTCATTATTCCATACAACACTTCTGGGTGTCCGCCAGATCTCGAAGTATCTCACCGTTTCTCACATGCTTATAGCTTCAGCACCCCTCCAAAGTCATAAAACCTAAACATCCACGTTCTTTCTCTCTTGGTTAGCCTAAGTTATGACCTTGGCTTCCTGTGCAGTATGTTCTGTTTTTTCTAATCAGACAAATAAGGCCATGATTCTCTGAAAACACTATTTCTTATAAATCAGCAGTATAATGCATCATAAAACAATGTAATTCATTCACAATAAATCAGCAACCTCCTTCTAAGTCAGGAGTAAAATGCAACCTAAAACTACATAATGATTTCACAATCTTTAATTAGAGGTATACGTGGCATAAGATAATATAATAATCTCACAACTTATAAAACACAGTAACTCTAACATTACACTTAATGTTACGGCAATTAGGATCCTTAAAGAAACATTCATAACCAATAGCCAGTTGTTATCTAATGATGCTAATTTGGGAAGACGTGTATCTGTTGCATCTGTCCTCTCCGTCATGTGATGAATGGCCTCTGACAGCCTCTGCGGTTAAACATTAAGACGGCACTAGTCCCTAATGGAGACTAACCAGGAGGCCGTGCACATATAATTCTCACAAAGTGCACAAAGTCCTCTCTAATTGGCCACTACTTAAATCTTGGGCATATATTTGGAAATCAGACAAACTTCTTCTCTGGAGAGAAACTTAGAAGGAGCCAGAAGGATAACTAAAGCTGAAAAAACAGTCACATCACACGATATTCTATGCTGTTTGAAATCATAACTGAGAATAACATAGCTTATTTACGCGGTGGGCAGAGGAGGTGACCAAAAGGTCACGCTGTCATATATTTAGACTAACGGGAACACTCTGATAACGTTTCCTAGACTGACAGGACCAGAGTTTATTCGCCAGTGGAAAACTTCATACCAGAGTACAGCTGAGCCAAAAGGGAATATTCCAACTTCTGAGTGTATTTTTCTCACCACATTTCCTCCTCCTCCTTCTCTTTCTCTCTCGGGGATCCAGTCAAATCCAGTCTGGATGAAGCGGACGTCTTGGTGCGAGATAATCGTCAGATGATATGAGTTAATGAGGCGGAGATGCAAGGAGACAGACTCAGACGTGCTCTCATGCCAGGACAGGTGTGTCACCAGTGAGAGCGAGAGGAGGAGAAAACGAAAGGCGCAAAGAGAATAAAGAGGGTGGTAGATATCAAGCGGAGAAGAAGTCACTTTCCAGGTTCTCGATATGGAAACCGGGCAGAGCGCACCGGCGTCGGACATGGGGGGAGACCACACAGCTGGGGTGTGTGTGGTGGAGCGGGACCGAGAGAGGGGCGACGTGTCCAGCCCCAGTCCACCGACTAAGCAGCGCTCTCTGCGGGTCGTCTACGTCCTGAACGATGGGCTTAAGTCGGTGATGGCGAGCAGCCCGGAGTCCGGAGCGCTGCAGTGTTTGCAGAGAGCCTGTGATTCGGAGAGCGCCCTGCTCACCACCGTCACCTTCGGAAGGTTGGACTTTGGAGAAACATCAGTACTGGACAGTTTCTATGATGCAGGTACTTCACAGGAAAGTTACACAAGAGGGAGGGCAGGTTTGCACAAGTCAGACTTCTAACTGCAAGTGTGCGAAAACTTTTTATTATTAAAACTAACTAAGCAGCTCATATAAAACTGTATCTATCTATCATGCAGACTATTCTTCTTTTCCTTATTGGTGTCGGGAAAGCTTTTTTTTGTTCTTACAGTAATTCTGGTTGTGGTGGTCACATGATGAGACACGTACCTGTATTGGTGTTTGGGTAGCATGTAATCTTGATGGCGGAAGAGGTACCAATACACAATGATAAAAATAAAATGGAATATAAACAAATATTCGAAGTAAGTACACAAGTGGTAAATAAAAATGTTACTACATAAGTGTCGAAATAAAAAGTGAAAAAAGAGGTTAAACTGAACTTCTTCAATTTAACTTAAATTGAAATTACTCAAGATATTTTATCTCCACCACAGTGTGAACACACTGTAGAATAAACTATAGACATAAAGCAAGAGCTGAACCTTAACATACACTGCAGCATACTCCAGAAGGTAGGATAAATAAGACTCATGCTTGCAAGACTATGGTATGATCAGAGTACTTTTAGCTAAGTAATCTATGTTAATTCCTCATACACCATATGCTTTGATTCATTAGCACTAATAATATGTTTTTATTAAATCAGGGGTTAAGTTGCGTAATAGCTTGTGAGTGGTTCCTGACTGTTGTGTTACAACAGTTGTAAGTTTATTGTAAGCTATGCAGTGAGATCACTGTTATAGTGCAGCATGACTGTGCAGCATTACTACCCTGGACTGTGATTTCGCAACACTAGTAGGTTTTTTTCAGTAGTCAGTAATTTACTTGTAAACGTGTAGCCTCGTATTACATCATGACTTATCTTTTGCAAATAGGTTCATACAAATGATAGATGTCTCAAAGTTATACTAAAGTACTAAAATTACAGCAGTTGGGTATATATGCTTATATTTTTTAATCCAATACATACCTGACTCTACTTCTGTACTTCAGTAATATTTTGAATGCAGTAACTTTGTGTTTTGTAGAGGTACTTCTTCCTTTTTGCACCCTTTATCCTATGCACATACTATACACATACTCAAGCTCTAATCTTTCCAGCAGTAGGAATGTACTAATAGAAAAAGTTATCACTAAAAAAGGTCTGTCATGGGCTACCAAGTTTGCAGCACAATAGTGAAAGCTTTTCTGTATGTTCACACATATAATTCTGCACAACTTGTTGAGCTGCTTTCTTATTCAGATGAGATCTAATTGTAGTAATAGTGCTACATGTTTGATTTTGGAGGTTTCTGAAACCTCAGATATCCTGTTACAATCCTAAAGAAATGGTACAGATTCTTGTTGGGCAAATATGTAAACCAATGAAATATGGAGCCACTCAGGCTATTAACAAGCAAATGACTGAAAATATGCACTTGAACGCTCTTATATTACTGGCTTTGGATGCTGATGATTACAACATTTAAACTCATTCGTATGAATCCAAGACAGCAGTTGACAATAGTGATCTTAGTGAGCCTTGTGAGTTGACATTAATTCTTGTTTATTTATTTGCTAACTCAGCTGACACCTGTTGTTGTTAATGGTTAAATATATTAAAATCTCACCATAAATCGATCAATGTTCCCCAAATAATTTTCAGTCACTTATTTCATAATTCTGTCTCCATTATGAAAAGATGATGCCTTTGAAAGCTCCTATTTTTAGGGGGAATGAAACCTGAGCTCTTCTTTAATTGCGAGCTATTTATACTAGGCAGCACCACAACTCAGCTGAGGAAGAGCCAGGCACATGTATAAGTTTTAGTCCCCTCAGATGCCCTGCAAGCATAGTACAGGGAGTGCAGAATTATTAGGCAAATGAGTATTTTGTCCACATCATCCTCTTCATGCATGTTGTCTTACTCCAAGCTGTATAGGCTGGAAAGCCTGCTACCAATTAAGCATATTAGGTGATGTGCATCTCTGTAATGAGAAGGGGTGTGGTCTAATGACATCAACACCCTATATCAGGCGTGCATAATTATTAGGCAACGTCCTTTCCGCTGGGAAAATGGGTCAAAAGAAGGACTTGACAGGCTCAGAAAAGTCAAAAATAGTGAGATATCTTGCAGAGGGATGCAGCAGTCTCAAAATTGCAAAGCTTCTGAAGCGTGATCATCGAACAATCAAGCGTTTCATTCAAAATAGTCAACAGGGTCGCAGGAAGCGTGTGGAAAAACCAAGGCGCCAAATAACTGCCCATGAACTGAGAAAAGTCAAGCGTGCAGCTGCCAAGATGCCACTTGCCACCAGTTTGGCCATATTTCAGAGCTGCAACATCACTGGAGTGCCCAAAAGCACAAGGTGTGCAATACTCAGAGACATGGCCAAGGTAAGAAAGGCTGAAAGACGACCACCACTGAACAAGACACACAAGCTGAAACGTCAAGACTGGGCCAAGAAATATCTCAAGACTGGTTTTTCTAAGGTTTTATGGACTGATGAAATGAGAGTGAGTCTTGATGGGCCAGATGGATGGGCCCGTGGCTGGATTGGTAAAGGGCAGAGAGCTCCAGTCCGACTCAGACGCCAGCAAGGTGGAGGTGGAGTACTGGTTTGGGCTGGTATCATCAAAGATGAGCTTGTGGGGCCTTTTCGGGTTGAGGATGGAGTCAAGCTCAACTCCCAGTCCTACTGCCAGTTTCTGGAAGACACCTTCTTCAAGCAGTGGTACAGGAAGAAGTCTGCATCCTTCAAGAAAAACATGATTTCCATGCAGGACAATGCTCCATCACACGCGTCCAAGTACTCCACAGCGTGGCTGGCAAGAAAGCGTATAAAAGAAGAAAAACTAATGACATGGCCTCCTTGTTCACCTGATCTGAACCCCATTGAGAACCTGTGGTCCATCATCAAATGTGAGATTTACAAGGAGGGAAAACAGTACACCTCTCTGAACAGTGTCTGGGAGGCTGTGGTTGCTGCTGCACGCAATGTTGATGGTGAACAGATCAAAACACTGACAGAATCCATGGATGGCAGGCTTTTGAGTGTCCTTGCAAAGAAAGGTGGCTATATTGGTCGCTGCTTTGTTTTTGTTTTGTTTTTGAATGTCAGAAATGTATATTTGTGAATGTGGAGATGTTATATTGGTTTCACTGGTAAAAATAAATAATTGAAATGGGTATATATTTGTTTTTTGTTAAGTTGCCTAATAATTATGCACAGTAATAGTCACCTGCACACACAGATATCCCCTTAAAATAGCTAAAACTAAAAACAAACTAAAAACTACTTCCAAAAACATTCAGCTTTGAGTTTTTTGGGTTCATTGAGAACATGGTTGTTGTTCAATAATAAAATTATTCCTCAAAAATACAACTTGCCTAATAATTCTGCACTCCCTATAGGTAGGCCCGAGAGGATATAAAACTTGGCGGCAGATTGAGGGCATGTTGTTATTACCTCTGAGCTTCAGTAGAAAAAAATGTGGATTTTCAAGTCAGCATAATTGTCTGTACTTGCCTTTAACTGACTCATATACTGAGATTCTTCTATGCAGGAGGCTCTCATGGGTGAGTGGGTGTTGTTTCCTAGAAAAAAAAAAAAAAAAGATTTCTAGGAAAGGATAACATTCAATGAATACCAATGCCTTCCATCATGTATGTTCTTGTTCATGCTCATATCTTTCAATGGGAGAGCTCCCAACTGTGTCTCTTCTTGTTTCTTTTCAACTCCACTCAAAACATTTCCCACATTTAACGAGGCCAAAGATCACGGGGCAGATGCAGCACAAAACTCAAAGGCAGATGTATTTCAAACTCAGCTCATTTGTCACCTCTGCAAATTGCATCAATGTTAAAGAGCTATGCTCTTATGTTGTCACCTCCATCACCTCCTCCTTACAGACATTGCAGTCGTGGATATGAGCGATGTGTGTCGGCAGCCCTCCTTGTTTTACCACCTGGGTGTGAGGGAGAGCTTTGACATGGCCAACAATGTCATCCTATACCATGACACCGACCCCGACACTGCCCAGTCACTGAAGGTACACATGCACACTCTCCCATCAGTGTAACTAGTGTTCATGGACACCATTCTTTTACGTCTCCTTGGGACAAAATGATCTGCTGTGTTATTTACAGACTAACATGTCGTACAGTCAGTCCTACCAGCTGTTTAAAATAGCAATTCAGGAATAATACACTATGTCACTGTCCGAAAGTCTGGAAACATATTCTCACATGCTCTTTATCTCCGCACAGGACATGGTGGCACAGAAAAACACAGTAAGTTTCTTATGTGTGCATGTTTTATAAAGATTTCTGTGTGCACACCATCTGTTTCTATTTCTAGAGGAATATTCCTGGCAGATACCGTTCACCCCCATGCAGAAATGCAGACAGGAATGCATATATATATATATATATATATATATATATATATACACACACACTCTCACACACATTGTGTACAAGTACACACATGTTAAATCATGAATGGCCGGCTCGAGAACGAGAGTCATATTACTTGTTAGTTTTCCTAGAAACTGACCTTCACTGTATGTACGCTGTCTTCTTTGTGTATATGTGTGTTTGTGTGTGGAGTAGGCTGCTCGTCCTCCACCGTTAGGTTTTCCCTGGGTTCAGTTGCCTCCAGAATACAGAGGCTCTGGTCTGAGAAATAAAGTAGGTATCAGGCCTGCATCAAGGCATGCTGGGATATTCCCTAGTTGACTGATAATACTAACAGACAAGGAAGTGAGGATGGAAAACAATGACCTCTCCCTGGGATGTCGTGTGGTTAACAGATTAAAGCCCCTAACAACACAAAGGAAGCAATGGATAATCAGCTATAGCATGCTTTAAGAGTGCTGGATGCATGTGCGTTTTTGCACTAAATTAAATTTGCATCATCTCAGAAAGAATCATGGAATTGCATTTAATCCCACTGTGGGGAATTTACCTAAAAAGTGTTTGTGAAACAATCCTCACTGAATATAACTGAACAGAGTTTAACAGGAGAAACTTACAAGTGTAAATCAGAAGCAGCTAGTTGCTGTGGCCTAAAGTGCTGTCGTTCGATGCATGAAATCATGATGGTGACTGCTTTAAAATGATGTGTGGTGCTGTGACGACCATACTAAATAACTACAAATCTAGTGATATAGTTGTTAAATAAAAGATGTAGAAATATATGTTTTAAGAATGAACACAACAAAAAGACAGTCAGCAGTGCGTGTAAGATTTGTCAGTCCTGAAATGCTTTGCCAAATGCTTTTGTACCTGCAAAGCTTATCATTTCAATTTCAGATTTAAAGGTAATCACATTTGTTCATATGCAAAGCTGGAAGAAGAGGCAGAGGTTAGAGAGTGTTAGGTGGTTCTTAGTACATGAGGCTTATTACTTCTGGAAACCTTCACTGATGTAGTATGATGCTACCAAACAGTCTCAGTGGTGCACTGATCCTCTCATTAATCACTCTAATCCCTACTCTCACCTCTTTATCTCTCTCCACCTGGACTTCTTTTACACCTGGCATTTGCACAAAGCTGTCAAAGTGCTTTTCTTTCTGTAAACAACTTGTAATTAAACCTTCTCTCCTCTCTTTCTAGGCATCCAGTGGTAACTACTACTTCATCCCCTACATAGTCACCCCTAACCACGAGTATATGTGCTGTGAAAGCGATGCCCAACGGAGGGCAAGCGAGTACATGCAGCCCAACTGGGATAACCTGCTGGGCCCACTGTGCGATCCCCTGACCGACCGCTTCACCAGCCTGCTGAAGGACATCCACGTAACATCCTGGTGAGATACAAGTGAAAACAAGGGGCTGCTGTAATCCCACTATCATGGTTTCCCAGTACAGACGCAGATGTAGACTGTAAAGTGCAACTATGTTTATTTTTGCTGTACTCACACAACCAACGTAACAGCTATGTGTGCTTAAAAATCAAACCCTTCTTGTCTTTAGCTCAAAACACAGCCTCTCTCTTTGTGTGTGTGTGTGTGTGTGTGTGTGTGTGTGTGTGTGTGTGTGTGTGTGTGTGTGTGTGTGTGTGTGTGTGTTGCATCAAGTTTCCATTTCTAAGGAAATCAGAGGTTGATTAGTCAATACTGTGTCAGTCAACCACCTAACAGTGCTTCATGTCCGCCCCACCTTCCCTTCTGGAGCTTGGCAGAAACAGCACCTCACAGTCATTTACAAGAAAAGCACCCCCCCCCCCCCCACTCCCACCCACCCAAAAAACAAACAAACAAACTACTAAGTAAGGAGTAATATAGGCTTTCAGCTAAATGTGGTGCCATACTTAGTTATGAAATGTAGTAAAACGGAAGTGTAAAGTAATAACGTAAGACAGAAGTTACAAAACACCATCTGAATAACATACTTAAGTATAGTATGTTATTACAGTACAATAAAAGTGCTTTATTTGGTGTGTTCTGGAAAGATAAATGTTAAATATATTGCAAAGTGTTGGAACATCAGCTTAATCTCAAATTAACTTAATATTTACTTTTAAAATGAGTCATTTGCTGTGTCAACACTGGTTAAATGAGTTGTCACTGGTAAATGTATCATCTTCATCTTAAAGCATGAACAAAAATAGCCTGTTCACAAGAAATATTAGGTTATAACAGAAATCGGTGTCAAAATTTCCACCTCCAATGTCGTGTGTAAGGGCACTGGTGTTATCTGCACACTCTGCACTGAAAATCAAGCAGATTTCATCCCTTCTGTATTACTGTGATTCATTCTTTGCTTGTTTAAGCAAAACCTGCTATGACGCCTCACACAATGTCTTCCGAGTACTTACGTCACACCCTTGCTGACTCAGCAGCACTGTCTCCCCATTAACTTCAGAGTCCATTTTAAGATTCTGGTTTTAACTTAAGGTGCTTCAAGCACCAGCTTACATCAGTGAACCTTTACATCCTTTTGTCTCCAGCACGTCCCTGAGGTCATCTGAGCAGGGCCTGCTAGCTGTGCATCATACAAGGCTAAAAGCTGATGAGACAGAGCTTTTCCAACAGTAACCCCCAGACTCTGAAAAGCTCCTTCTGAGCTTGTGATAGGTGGACTCTGTGTTTTCTATTACAAAACAGCTAAAAACGAATCTTTTTAGACTTGTGTTTGGCTACCTTTTGTTTTTATCTTCTGGTATTTTGTCGTGAAGCATTTTGTGATGTTAGGTGCTTTAGAAATAAAATTAAAAAGGAGTTGGAGGTAATTATTCTAGGGATGTTCCATGCATTTGTTTTGCACAATGCAGTATTCCGACTGTAGGAGTCTATAGTGAGGATCATTGTTCATAGCTTTTTGTTAGTACTACCAACTGACCATTAGCACTCAATAGTAATCTCATCAAAACAGTAAGTAATGTCTGTTTGCTGCAAAATAAGGGTTGGTCCACTAGAGGTCAAAAATTGTTCTTTAGATCAACATTAAAATGAAAGCTTCTTTTCTTCCTCTGTTCCTTGTCTGTGTACATATAGTGCTTCCTTTAAGGACACCCTGCTCAACGACATCAGGAAGGCTAGGGAGAAGTACCAGGGAGAGGAGCTGGCTAAGGAGCTTTCACGCATTAAACTCCGAATTGATAACACAGAGGTCCTAACACAGGACATTGTCATGAACCTGCTGTTTTCCTACAGAGATATACAGGTACAAACACATCAAACATGACCTTCATTTCTTTCTATCAGCTGGGAACTTCTTAAAAGTTATTACAGACTGAAGTTCAGAATGACATTTATATTCTAAATGCATTATCATTAGGTTTAAATTTTTGTGGCTTCTCTGACAACCAGGACTATGATGCCATGGTGAAACTGGTGCAGACTCTGGAGATGCTGCCAACATGTGATCTGGCTACCCAGCCCATGATCCAGTTTCATTACTCCTTTGCCCTGAACAGGTACGCAGCAGCTCAATGAAACTGAACATTTTGATGCCCAAACCCTGTGGTAAAGCAGATTTATCTTCTTTAATTATTTTTAGGGATCCCACATTTTTTGTTTTTTGTGCCTTTATTTCACTGAGGACATTCATTCTAACATATCATATAAAATGCACCATAAATATGCAGTGTGGTGATATCAGGAGCTAAAAATGTAGTAACTGCATGTCAAAAATGCAACAGACCACAAGTCTAGCATTCTGTGAAAAATACATTTTTGTTGTTCAGGGAAAATTAAGTATACTGT
This sequence comes from Copadichromis virginalis, assembly GCF_057382275.1. Taxonomy (NCBI): domain Eukaryota; kingdom Metazoa; phylum Chordata; class Actinopteri; order Cichliformes; family Cichlidae; genus Copadichromis; species Copadichromis virginalis. The sequence goes on along the minus strand of NC_140626.1, from coordinate 17,998,374 downwards.
ATGATTTAACAACTTTAGCAGCAATAACTTGAAGTCTTCATTTTCTGTATGACGTTTTAGCCTTTCACAGCATTGTAGAGGGATTTTGGCTCAGCCTTCTTTTACATTTTCTTTAATGTTGCTTTTGTTCATTGAGGTTTACAGGCACTTGTTTATACACAGCTCTCTTAAGGTTCCCCCACAGTATTTCAGTCAGATTGGAGTCTGGACTTTTGCAACACCTCGATTGTTTTCTTTTTCAGCCATGCTGTTGTAAATTTTCTGCTGTGTTCAGGATGATTGCTCTGTTGCATAATCCTGCTTGAGCCAAGCTTTAGCTGTTGGAAGGTTACCTCACACTTACTCTAGAGTGATTTGGTATATAGAGAAGTTCATGGTCAAGTCAATGACTGCAAGGTGTCCAGGTCTTGAGGCTGCAAAGCAAGCCCACATCATCACCCCTCCACAACCATGCTGACAGTTGATATAAAGTCTTTATGCTGATATGCTGTCATTGGTTTTAACCAAACGTGGTGATGTCAAGTATGATCACATATCTACACTTTGCTTTTGTCTGTCCAAAGGATAATGTTCTGGTGGTCTTGCGGTTTGTTCAGATGGAACTTTCCAAACTTAAGCTGTCCTGCAGAGATACCATCTCCAGGCAGCTTGTTCAGGCTTTCTCTCATTGTACTGTGATTAACTTTAACATTTAACATGCTAACTGAGGTGTTTAAAGTCTGTAGCTCTTGATTTTTTGTTTGAAGTTTCTCTAAACATTACAAGATCTGATCGTAGGGTGAATTTGCTAGAACAGCCACTCCTGTGTTAACACACACCCGAATACTCCAGGCCAGTAAACTGCCCAAACTGCTTTTGAGCAGGTAGTTAGGCTGATGATCAGTTATCAAGTGCATTTAATTAGCAACACCTGGCTGGTACTTGCACTTTTAATTCCTATGGAAGTAATAAAGGTGTACTTCTCAGTCTCATGAAAACGTTTTCCTTCATGTGCATGTGCATGTACGTGCAGGAGGAATGCTCCTGGAGACAGGGAGCAGGCTCTCAGAGTGATGCTGCAGGTGTTGCAGTCCTGCGAACATCCTGCACCAGACATGTTCTGCCTCTGTGGACGAATCTACAAGGACATTTTTCTCGACTCTGACTGCAAAGACACTAAAAACAGGGACAACGCCATTCAGTGGTGAGAACACACAGAAATAAATGCATCTTATTCACATCTTATTGTTTCCTTGTGTGTATTCATCTGTATTTCCTCTTCCACCTGTCAGGTACAGAAAGGGCTTTGAGCTGCAGCCCACTCTGTACTCGGGTATTAACCTAGCTGTCCTCCTCATAGTTGCTGGCCAGCAATTCGAGAGCTCCATGGAACTCAGAAAAATAGGTAACCTGATTCCCCCTTTGACTTGTTCTCAGCGGACTCTCAAGTCAATGTGAAACACCTAAGTTGTGTATTTTCAGCATTCAGTTTGCATTCAGTAGCTCCTTTTCTTGATATTTCTGTGGTACAAAAGTCAGCTGAGACCATGCCACTTCAGTTTCAATCAGACTGCAATTACAATGTTCACTTTTTGTCTTCTTATAATCAGGGGTGAGGTTGAACAGCCTGCTGGGGCGCAAGGGTTCCTTGGAAAAGATGAATAACTACTGGGACGTCGGCCAATTCTTCACCGTTAGCATGCTAGCGAGTGACATTCCTAAAGCTACTCAGGCTGCAGAGAAGCTCTTCAAGCTGAAGCCACCTGTTTGGTAAGAGAGAAGATCTTGTAAATATATAAAAGTTGCAATGTCAATGCATGTTTTTCATAATAAAGATTAGTTTTAAATTTTGGTCACATTCTGATCCCCAGGTCTCAATTTTTTAAAGATGTATTCAGCTTTCATAGTTGTAGTGAAGTATCAGGACATTCATCTTACAAAAGTACATTTGTTTTTATAATGCAACTCTTTTATTTAAGTAAGCCCAAACATGCTACAAAAAAACAGTTTACGAAAACAAAATTTCAAGGAATTGTAAGTGTGATGCTTTTTATTTTAATGATTATAATTGGTTGTATTTTCTTCCAGGTATTTGCGTTCAGTAGTGCAGAACTTACAGCTGATCCAAAGGTTTAAAAAGCAAAATTTGGAGCATTCTCCTCAGAGAGAGAAACTCAACTTCTGGATGGACATCATCGTCGAGGCCACGCAGTGCACCACCAACAGACTGCGGTTTCCAGTATGTAAACATATACATGCATTCATGCTGAAAAATGATGACTGAGGGGTTCAAAATCAAATGTTTTGGTGTTTGTGTTTACAGGTGCTGATTCTGGAGCCCACCAAAGTTTACCAGCCATCCTATGTGTCTATCAACAATGAGGCTGAAGAGAAGAACGTCTCCATCTGGCATGTTTCTCCTGCTGAAACGGTCAGAGCATTGCCCATCTAATCATCTTCCTGTTAGGAATATTGTCCTCCGCTCGGAAAAATTCTAAATATTAAATAAAAATTAATTTAAAATGGTGAATGACTTAAACTAAATCAGACAACATGTATGCAAACAGAAGGAACTTTGATGTGAAATCTTCCATCACATATTGTAACTGAATAACACGTAATTACACAAACTCATTGCACCCTCATTTTGTCCAGTATTTTAATTGCACCCGAGTATACCAGGGTGAAGTACCACCAGTATTACCAGTAAACAACAAAAACCACCAAAATGCTATATCAGAATTTAAATTAGCCTACATCTTGCCTTTTGTTTAACATGCAGTGCTGATCAAACACATTATAGTGAAACGAAGTTTGATAACACTTCACATTAATTGTAGTCAAACATCTCAAGACAGGTGAACATAATGCTGCTTCATTGATTTTTAATTTTTTTTGTAAGGAGTACATGGAGGTTTGGGCTCAGATAGTTTTGGGATTCAAGTTTTATTTTGCATCCATGTGGAGTCTGTTTAAAGATTGTTGACTCATCATTGTAGAAAAAAAAAGAAAAAGTGTGTTGCAGACACTTAAAGCTGAGCCAGCATTAACTAAATTTGCTTCACCTATGCTAATTCAGAAATGCTAGAGGGCTGGAGCCGTCCAACTAAGTAGACAGAAACATATACATATATGCATATTTGTTCATTTACCTGCTAGAACCTACTGGAACAAAATGTTAGAGCTGAAACACTTTATTTGTTGATTGATTAACTTCTGTTTTTTGTTACAGAAAGGTATTCATGAGTGGAACTTCACTGCAATGTCCATCAAAGGCATTAGGTATACAAGAGACATGTTTGGGAAACAAATAGAAATAAATAGAAAACGTACATTTTTGTTCAATTCAAATTTCTCTTGTGGTTTTATGGGCCTGGGCTGCAATTGTAGTAACTCAGGGAACTCAGGAGTGGTGCAAACAAGCATATAAATTGTGGCTCCCTGCAGCTATATCCATAATACATGAAGTAAACAGAAGAACTAGCTGCCAGGAACATCATTAGGGATCTCCAGCTGACCTGTTCAGCCTCAATATTCAAAACAGTGACATATTGTGCAAAGCTTCAATTACTCAGTGCAACCGGAGGAGGAAGAAAGAAAAAAATGCAAATATCAGTAAGGATATTCCTCGTGGTTAATGGCCAGTGCTTACTGTGAAAAAACCCCCATCACCCATGCTCTTAAATACAATTTGACGATCCAGGTAAAAGTCTGGCTATAGAATAAAACAACTTTTTTTCGTGTTAGAATACAATCCCTCAACACAATTTGATTGTCTGCTCTCCTGCTTACCAATCTAAATTACTCATTTATATCCATGTATTATTATTATACTGTGAGCAAATGTAAGTTTTTTGCACGCTAATGAGATTTACTTTAATCTGTGAAAAGGACTGTGTTATAAAATACAGCATAAGGAAGAGTTAAATAAAATAAAGAACAGTGCCCAGCCTAATGCGGCCCTTCTGTCTGCAGTATCAGTAAGTTCGATGAGCGTTGCTGCTTCCTCTACGTCCACGATAACTCGGATGACTTCCAGATCTACTTCTCTACTGAGGAGCAGTGCGGTCGGTGAGGACAAACACCTCTAGATGTGTTTGTGTAGGTGTGTGTTTGTCATGTGTCCGTCTGTGTTTGTGTTTGTACACTTCATACTATATGCGCAGATGTGATCTGAAGGCCTAGAACTGTAAATAACTGTAATAATGTCTGTGTCTGGTTATGTGTTTCAGGTTCTGCTCCATGGTGAAAGAGATGATATCTGATGGTACTGGGAATGCTGTGGAGCTGGAGGGGGAGGGTGATGGAGATACGCTAGAGGTCAGTGTGAGCTTGAAAGTGTGCTAACACACACACACACACACACACACACACACACACACACACACACACACACACACACACATACATACATACATACATACACACACATGTGTGTGTGAGATATTTAATGTAAAATATGGAAAATATGTCATTTCTATGCCTGTTTTTCTGTGCTACAGTATGAATATGACACCGATGAGACAGGGGAAAGGGTAGTGTTGGGTCGTGGCACCTACGGAGTGGTGTATGCTGGGAGAGATCTCAGCAACCAAGTCCGAATTGCCATCAAAGAGATCCCTGAAAGAGACAGCAGGTAGGTTGACCTACCAACCTACATTCATGGTTCCAAGTCTTTTTGGCATAGCTGACAAAACAAAAGAAATGCATAAAATTTGCTTAATATATATAATAATTAAAATATTTAAATTTTACTGATGGAGAACTGATGGCAAATTCAGTTTTTTTCTTCCACATAAATAAAAGTAAATGCAGTAATTGCATTTAGTATATTTAAGAGTTTATTATGTTGTAGTAACACAAAGAGCAAACAGTCTTTATTTTACAGTTGAACTTAAATCACACAAAAACAAATAGGAGCTTGCAGCAATGTTTTACCAGTATTTAATTTTTAATAATTTACTTTGCAGCAAATGTGTCTGGATTATTGGACAATGAACAGATAATGTTATTTCCAGTGTTAATACCAATGTGAATGTAGTTAATGATAAAACAGAACCTACACAAATAACACACAAAGCAAGGGTACGAAATGCAATTTGTCTTTTCTGATGTCTGTTTTCTTTTCCGTGGACAGGTACTCTCAGCCCCTTCATGAAGAGATCGCTCTTCACAAGTACCTGAAGCACAGGAACATTGTTCAGTATTTGGGTTCCATTTCTGAGAATGGATACATTAAGATCTTCATGGAACAAGTGCCTGGAGGTATGTTTGTACAAACCACAGAAAGAGACACAATTCTGTGTAATAGAAGCTGTCTTGTGTTACCTCCTATTAGGTAGCCTTACTGCAGTATACATCTAGTTCAGCCTCAGTGAAAAGGCAAAAAAAATGTCTTAAGCAGAAAAACAACATATAAGATATTGTGTCTAAATGATGTTTTCTCTAAAGCTCATCTATTTCAGAGAGATATGCTTATGACCACCGAGTTGGTAATTAGTCTAACTAGCTGGGTGTTTTTCCACCTTTAAGATAGGCTTTGGACACGCCTTCTTTCTTTTCTCCAGGAAGTCTGTCTGCATTGTTACGGTCGAAATGGGGTCCTCTGAAGGAGGCAACAATTATCTTCTACACCAGACAGATTCTGGAAGGTCTCCGATACCTGCATGAAAACCAGATCGTCCACCGAGACATCAAGGTAGAAGGAACCCCGCCTGCCATGATACATCTTTGAGGAACACAGCTGTTACTTCTATAAAGTGAAATGTCATTATGACTGAATTTCAAGTTAAAATTATTTTTTAAAGAAACTTACAAGTAGTCTTAGGTTTGAGCTTGTGGATACAAAGTTGTCTTGTCTGGAAGAAAAGACATTAAAGTATTGAGCATTACATAGGATGAATGAGTTTCTTGCTGACTGAGACTATATGGTCGAGTATTGTGGTCCTCAAGTCCAACCTAAAACCATTCATTTGTGCACCATCATGTGGGATCTCAGGCCAAAGTCTGATGCACAAAGGCGACCACATACTGGACACTTATGTTGGTTCTCGTCCTCAAAGATGCACACTTTTCCACTTGGCTACTTTGTCTCTTATTCTCATAAGCTTGCAACCTGTTAGCTTCCATGATTTCCTATTGTTTTACATCAATGTCACATTTCTGGAGGGATTTTTTTCAGGGTGTCTTTAGTCAGCTTTGGTCATTCTTAGCTGAGACTGTGTTAGTTGGCATCTGAGCCTGCAAAAGTACATTCATGTTAAGATACATCAGTCAGTTTGACGTGCCTGAGACATAGGTGTTCTGAATTGGTCGAGAGTGAGCAAGCAGATAAATCAGAAGTAGGTTTATGGGTGAATGACTTTAGAAATGAGGCTAAGAGACTGCTGACAGCTGACACACAAGAGGGACCTGAGACACTGAGAGCCATAAATGTGTACAAATGGCAAAACTGCAGAGCTGGTCCTCGTACTGCAGGCGAAAAATTAGTAGACGAGGTGGGCCGACCAAAGATCCAATGAGAATGGGTTAGTGGGCATGCCCCTCAGAAAATCTCAGAACTCCAGGGAAACCTATCAAATCACACACATATGCATATGTATCACATAGGTGGAGAGAAAAAAAAAAAGAATAACTAGAAAGAAACAGCACTGAAGATCAGCGGGAACAATGACAGGGCCAAGAATAGAGCCTCGTGGAACCCCATTACTGATGGGGAAGTACTTGGTGATAATTGGTGATAATTCTGTAGGCTTCAGTTTAAATAATAATGACCCACATAGTTCAATGCATTTAAATCTCTCCTCATTTGTTTCTTTTTAGGGTGATAATGTCCTAGTTAACACCTATAGTGGTGTCTTGAAGATCTCTGACTTTGGTACCTCAAAACGGCTGGCAGGAGTCAATCCCTGTACAGAAACATTCACAGGTAACCTTTTCGATCATCTTGCAGAATTTGAATTTTACAACAGGTTTTAAAATACATATAAACACCCATCAAAACCCATAAAAACATTAAAAAAAAACCCAACAAAAAAACATATATATATATATATATATATATATATATATATATACAGTATACCTAAAACCTAAACAATGAGATTACAAAGGCATTAAATAAAAGAAACAGCCTTTCAATATTACAATATCTATAAAAAACAATTCATTATTGCTAGAATATAGTTTAACACGGTGGTTTCATCTGATGTACCCCGAGAGCCATGTGCAATGTACACAAACACACAAGTCTTCAAACTGTTCAAAAGTATTAGCTTACTATTAAAATCATTCATGCCCTACTTTTAGCTGCTACTCCATGTAACAGCTATTGGTGACTAATTTCACCTGTTTTTGTGTAGCTAACAGCCCAAAGCTGTTCATGTACCATTTGTTTATGCTGTTAGCTAACCATTTAAACTGTTCATTGTCTATGACTGACAGAAATTTCAAACAATAGCCCAGGGATTAAGTTGAAGTTTGTAATAACAGTAATCTGTTAAATGCTCCCAATTCTTTTGATCGTTGGGCTGAAGGAAGGACAATACTCGGTGTATAAATGCTCAATCAACAAGCTTTTATTCCATACAATTCAACACTTTATGAGCATAAACCATCCGGATGGGAGATGAGTCCGCCTGATCTCGAAGTGTCTGAGCGTTCCTCCAATTCTTATAGCTTCAGCCCCCCTCCACCTAGTCATAAAACCTAAACATCCACATTCTTTCTCTCTCTCAGTGAGCCTAAGTTATGATCTTGCCTTCCTGTGCTGTATGTTCTGTTCTTTTCTATTCAGACAAATAAGGTGATGACTCTCTGAAAACAGTATTTTTTATACCTCAGCCGTATAATGCATCATAAAACAATATCATTCATTCACAATAAATCAGCAGTCTAATGTAATACAAATCAGTTTAATAACTGTAATAGTTATCACCTTCTTCTTAGTCAGGAGAATAATGCAAACTAAAACTACACAATGATTTCACAATCTTTAATTAGGGGTATAACGATAATATAATAATCTCACAAATCCCACGAAGTTCTCAGACGTGAACAACTTAAAAACGTTCTGCTTGGAAGAAAAATGCACAATGAGCAATTTCATTTCTCTTTAACTCCAATGTCACAAAAAGACACACGAGCCCTGACCTGTCATAAACAGACTAATTCAGTCTGAGATGCATAAATGGAGTCTGAGATATGCTCACTCTCAGACTATGAGTGTAAATATCAAATGACCTTCAAAATGTCAAGAGCCACAATCAGCCTCTATGGAAACAGAGAGACACATGAGTGCATGCGAATGTACTGACATACACATTTATTGGCCATCTGGCCTTCTCCAGCAGCCAGCAAGGTGTGTAATTAGATTAGCTAATCAAGCAGAGGCAGAAGGGTGTTTACCTTTCATTAGGAGCTGTCTGTGTGTGTGTTTCCTTATCCGTTTCTTCTCTGGAGCATCACTTGCTCTTGTCTCACTCTCCTTTTTTATAGCTCTTGCTGGCTCTCTATTTACATCAGCATTTGGAGCAAATGCCAATCTGCACAGAATTTCTGAGCAGACTGGGAGACAAAATAAAATTCTTCTGAAATCTATCTATCTTTAATCTTCGCCTCAGATTGCACTTTGTGTGCAAGGCCATGCAATAAAATGTCCAGTCAGGGTATACACTGTTATAAAAATATTAGCTAACAGAAGCAGCCTTTTGCTACTTCATAGTCTTGGTTTGCAAGTAAAAATGGATTTGTTGACTCTCTTGCATCTCTTTCTGTGTTGCAAATGCTTACACGATATACTTCTCTACTTGAAGGTACCTTGCAGTACATGGCTCCAGAGATAATTGACAAGGGCCCTCGAGGCTATGGGGCACCAGCTGACATTTGGTCCCTGGGATGTACCATTATAGAAATGGCCACTGGGAAACCTCCCTTTCATGAGCTGGGGGAACCACAGGCAGCCATGTTTAAGGTAGACACTGAGCTTATTTGTGTTAGTTTGCGTATTTACTTATGAACCTTTCCAGCCTTCAGCGGTCCAGTTATTTGCAAAACACATGTTTATTTTCTTCTAACACTAAATCTCTGTGGTCTCTCACTTCAGGTTGGCATGTTTAAAATTCACCCAGAGATTCCAGAGTCTTTGTCACAGGAGGCCAAGTCATTTATTCTACGTTGCTTTGAGCCCGACCCTCACAAGAGGGCCATCGCCTTGGACCTGCTCAGAGACACTTTTGTCAAGCACAACACCAAGGGCAAGAAGAGTAAGATCGCCTTCAAATCACCAGGTAAATACAGACATTACTACAATGCCACAAAAATATCATCACATTTCCAAATGGGTTTTACTGCATGATTTTTGTGATGCTCATGTAAATAGTAGTGCTATTTGATTAAAAAAAATACAGGTGAGAAACCAGTAATATCCAAACTGGTTTTTCTTCCCTTTGTGTGAGGTCATAAAACCACATATATTTCTCACTGTCACAGCTGAGCAGCCGGTGCTTTTCAGATGTGAACCCAAATGCAGACCCAGGAGAACAGAACTTGAAATCAAACAAAGAGCGAGCCTTTATTTGGCTGATGGCGGGTGGAAACATGAAAACTAAGGAAACTATGATACATGATGACTCGAATAACAGACTGACTATGATTAACTATGACATGGATAACAGACAACGCAACACTGACAAAGAGAAACACGGGGCTTAAATACACTGAGGGATAACGAGGGGAATGAGACACAGGAGGAGAGCACAGCTGGGAGTAATCTGACATGACAAGACCAAGATGAAGCAAAACTCAATACATTGACATAGGACACAGACTTTCAAAGTAAAACAGGAAACATCACAGACACAGACTTGACTAGGATACAGTTGACCGTAACCATGGGTCACAGAAACAGAGCCCAAAAGACTAGAAAAGATAAACGATGACAAAATCAAAATTCAGTAATGATACAAAACTTAAAACACTGGGTCACTGACCCTGGACTGTGACACTCCCACCCAATCAGTGAAGCTCACACTATGTCACAGAAAATGACATTATTGCATTTAGGCTTCCTTACCCTAACCCTCAACATTTGACCAACCACCACAGTGGATTTAAAAAAAAACAACATCATGTGATTAAAGCTATAATTCAATTTAATTCAATTTAATTGCAAGGTCAGTCTCTTAATTGCCCCTGTGTTTTTGCCTTTTCAGTCTTCTGAATCTGAATCTGAAAACTAACATTAACTTGTACCAGAATGATGGGAAGATAAATATGTCGAGAAGGAGAGAAACAGCATTATCCAAAGCATATCTGGCAAATATCGTAGAGGCAGTGTTATGGTAGTAGGCATGTAGCGCTGCCAGTGGAGCTGGGTCACTAGGTTTTATTGATGGTGTGATACAAGTAGCAGGATGAAATGCAATGGTGAATGGCCATAAAAAGTCATATAATAAAGTTGAGTATGGGTAAAGGACAAAATGTCCTTATGTGTGAGTGTATTAAGTTTTAATTGTCTTGCCCATGTCTTATTCCTATTCTTCTTTTTATGTATTCTTCAGACTATATCCCTAACATCTCCCTGCCAGTGCAGGTGCAAGGCGAGGCCGCTGGCAGTAGCAGCAGTGAGCATGGCTCTGTGAGTCCCGACTGCGACGCAAAACACGACATATTCTTTGACAAGAGGAAAAGCTCTGGCTCCAAGAATCTGCTCAAACCTCCCAGTTCTAACTACCTGAGGTGTGTCTGAAACCACATACTGAGATTTTGCATCAGACTGGGATCGGATGGCATTAAGAAAACTGTTTCCTTTTAAAATATTGTTTTACAAATTATTAGAGCAATGAAACAATGTGTTTCTGCAAAGAAATCCTGCTGCTGGTGCTGAAGCTCAGATCATGTGAAACGATGTAAATGAACGAGTGCATCTGTGTGTGCAGATAGCAGGTGGCCTTATTGCACTCACACCGTCCTCCGCTGCCTTTTACAATACTAATTTAACGAGTCCTGATAATTTTACAAGCTTCAGCTGGTGGCTCTGCACACATCAGTCGAGCACCAATGTGCACACATGCATGCACGTCACGCAGCGCTGACTCATGCTACTTCTGCACTTTCCTTTGCACACAGAGTAGCCAGGAGAGGCTTGTATCTGTAAATAAATTAAAGAGCACACTGCTGTAAATCATCTGTTCACTTCATGTCTTGTTTTATGTGCTTCTCAGGTAACTTTGTGTGTGTGTGTATGTGTGTTGCAGTGTGCCTGATGAGGGTTCAGTATCAGAGGACCGCTCTGTTCCCCCATCTCCTGAGGACAGGGACAGTGGTTTGTTCATGCTAAAGAAGGACAGCGAGAGACGGGCCATTCTGTACAAGGTCCTCAATGAAGACCAGGAAAAGGTCATCTCCAACCTCAGGGAAAATCACATGCAGGTGTGTGTGTGTCTACTTGTGTTATATATAGAGTGGAGATATAAGTCTGGTTCCAGAAGCACACTCGGGGGACATATATTGTTGTGGAGAGAAAGGTCTGTTCACCTGAGCAAACATGATGACTCAGCTTTCCTGGAAGACCCAGTTTAACGTTTTAGTTATAAAAGTAGTGGCTTTGTCTCCAGGAAACAAGGGCAGATCATAAGCCACATTTTACAGGTAACTTCTGCTAATCACAACCTGCTTTGGAGCAGTTTATGTTGAGAATTTAATATAGGCTGGAAATGCCACGCTTTCACTGATTCTTTTATTTACAGCACTGTATAAGTGTGGTGTAGATGTTCTGCTGAAGGAATATATTTTATGTATATAACCTACAGAGCCATACATACTAACACAAATTGCAGTTTTTATCTAGAAATTTTTGCTACCTGCTCATCTGTTAATGACTCTCGAGTAGACGGTGTCCCAATGATCCATTTTGTGCAGAAGAGTCAAGTGATACATCAAATCAAGTGCACACAGAGCTCTAAGCATAAAGCTGGGGTTAATGGGAAGAGTTGATAACCACCGTAATGAAATCTGGATCATGATACCCCAGCTGGGGTTTCAGATTTTACCAAACCAAAGAAAGCCTGGCTATGTTAGACTTGCTTCATATTATACCCCTATGATCTATGTCTGAGCAATTTGCAACACAGATTGTCATTACTGTTTCACTACCATGAATCCAGTGCAGTCACAGGGAGCCTAATTGCAATCTAAAATAACTGTTGTTCCTGATTCTTCCATTGGGGGGCGTAATTGGTCTTTCAGAATACTAATATCCTTCCCTAGATAAAGAAATGTACTTTATTGCACAGGGTAAAATCCTAAAAGATAAAGATACAACCCAACCAGGAACAAAAATCTACAAAATCACTTATAATTTTTAAATTTTTTATAATAATCTTAATAATATGGGCTTGTAATGCTACAGTTATTGATCACTAGGCTTAAATTGCACACTCTGCTAAAACTGTGTGTAGGGTAGCGAGGATCTCCAGCTGTCCATCGATCACATCAAGCAGATCATCTGCATCCTTCGAGACTTCATCCATTCCCCGGAGCGGCGCGTCATGGCGGCCACCATCTCCAAGCTCAAGCTGGACCTCGACTTTGACTCCACATCCATCAACCAGATTCAGCTGGTGTTGTTTGGTTTCCAGGACTCGGTCAGCACTAACCCACACCCACACACACACACACACACACGCATGGTTTCATTCCAATTGTTTCATTAGAGAGCAATTTGGGGTTCATTTTCTCGCCCAAGGATACTTTGGCACGCAGACTGGAGCAGCCAGGGATCAAATCACCAACCTTTGATTTGTAGATGATGAGTGCTACCTCCTCTGCCCTCCCCAGAAAGAAGACTTCAGTTCAGTTTACTTTCTGTACCTTTCGTCTCTGACAATAATGACAGTTTGTTTTTTAATTGGTGTCCTTAACTGCCAATTAAAAAGGCCCTAAAAAGTATTTCCACGTTTTCCACTAGACATCTTGCCAAAAACAATCGAATAAATGTACAACCAGCTATAGTGAGTGTGGAATCTTGTGAGTGTTGAAAAAAAAACTACAAATAAAAGTGTCTATACTGTAAATGTCTGTGCGGACCTTCTCAGGTGAACAAGGTCCTGAGAAATCATCACATTAAACCCCACTGGATGTTTGCCATGGATAACATCATCCGACGAGCTGTGCAGGCTGCAATAACCATCCTTATACCAGGTGGGCATCTCTGGCAGCTGCAGCCTGTCATAAGCTTTTTACTCCATCTAGTGGACATTAACATCCATGCTATTTTACTTTTCCGATTTATGGTTTAGTAGTTTAAGTAGTAGAGTGCTCGCAGAAAGCCAACAACATAACATCAATTACCTTGACCTATGACTTTTTTACTAACACAATAGAGCTGCAGACCCACTTTGGCCCGGCGTCAGAGTGTGAGGGAGCAGAGAAGGAAGACGAGGTCGATGAGGAGGAAGCAGAGTTTGGACCCATTTTAGTGCAGCAAACTGACGAGACGGGGACAACGTCCGATCACACACACTCTGCGGTCAGCACTGTGAACTCCTCCCACTCCCACGAACATCAACGCTCACATCATCATCTAGGCGCCCAGCTGGGCAGGCTCAAACACGAAACCAACAGGTACCCACTTAATTAAATGTTTTGTTTACCACGGTTAAGGTCAGGTGGAAACCTTCACAGGCTCATGTGGAATTTTCCACTTGTAACTGAAGCAGGAAGCGGAAAACAAGGACAGAACGTGAGGTTACAAGCATACCCACGTACACTGTCACTATCTCTTCAGGGCTGTTTATGATAGGTGGCTGACATACCCACAGGGGCATGAAATGGAGCAAATTTCTGCACAGTCCTAATACACAAAACAGTATGGTGCCAGTAATCACCTTAATCAGATGGTAATTACTGGCACCATGCTTCAATGATACAGAGAGGGGTTTTCCTCAGCTCTTACATTTGCATTTCAAGTTGTTTTGTTTTTCCTTACTGGCTCACAAATGCGGTCATGTGAGTGGCATCTATCAAACGCAATAATGTCTTCATTCATACCATCAAGAGACATGTGATCAGTGATTTCATCATCACCTTTTTTTTTAGCTTTTCCTTTACTGCTTTTAGCTATTAGTAACTTCAACTTAAGACGCTTTAGTTCATTACTTTAGATTTAATCTTTTTCAGCCATTCATTCAGATTTTGGTATTTGTTCTCAGCATTTCTGCTTCATTTTTGCCTCTCAAACACTCTCAAACAACACACCTGCAGCTGACTCTCTGCAGACTTTTGAATTTTTAATTGAGATAGCCTCGTGGAAACTTTATTAATAAGTACCACAGTGGAAATGGGACTGCAAAGAACAGTCTGATACTCATGTTGACTTTGTAAAAACTGCATCTGCACTTTAGCCCTGTGCTTGTACATGTCGATTTAGTCATAATGTAAAAATCTACTTTTAGCTGCTTACTGCATGTTTGATTTGGCATGGTTTTTACACTAGAGATAATCCCAAAGGCATTTATGTCTCCTCCTGAAATAGAACTGGGGATTTTCGCTTGTTTGACAATTGTGTAATGCACTATAATGCGATTCTTGTATTTAGCCGTTGTACTGTGTAGCTATAGCTCCTACCAATAACTGACATTAATGCGTGTGTCCAAATCAGTTCCACTATGGAATTTCAAAGCAGGAAGTTTCAGTATAAAATAGTTTGTCCAAACATCTTTACATTGTGTATACCAGGAGAAACTATAGAAATTAACTTAACAGATATTATTGTTGTTGCAGGCTGCTGGATGAGCTGCTACAAAAGGAGAAGGAGTACCAGCAGGTCTTGAAAGCCACCCTGCAGCAGAGAACACATGATTTAGAGTTGGTCCGAGTCAGACACAGACCCCCAGGTAAACTGAGTCACTCACACACTCCCTGCTAAGAAAAAGTGCCATGTTTAAATATGCTTAACTTTTACAATCTGACTTCTAAACTGGTTCCATAAAAGACTTATTTCTCCAGGGAAGAAGGCTAGGAACATTTTGAAGGTATTTGCATGTTTAAGATGAGACTAGATAATAGAGATTTAAGTAAGATTTAATGTTATTTAATGTTGTTAATTTGTTGCAATTTCTGAAAAAGAAGTATTGTAAATCAGAGACCACAGTCTATAAAATTAGACCCTGTATCCATATCCATAAGGAGTTAGATCAGGAAAAGAATACTGGATAATAATGTTAGGGTTGAGTTAGGTTGGGATTCAGTTGTGGTAACACTATATAATTTATATATTTATTTTTTGCATAAATGTATGATAATATTCCACAGATAATATTGTAAATAATTCAGCACTGCTGACATGTGCTTGACACTTAGTAGGTTGTGTTTTTACATCTGAAATGTGATTCCCGCCCAAAATAAAAAGGAATGTAAACTCGTAACCAGATATGTAGGTACTACGACTGCTAGCATGAGGCTTCTAATCTCAAACAAATTAATGGCAGATAGCCAAGAGCAATAAACTCTACCAGCATCTGAACAAAGTTTAGTCACGGGAAGATTTCTGGGCTCCATGGAAAAGATAAGGTAGTGAATGACCACATAGTCTGCAGGAAGAGCTGAACAAGACTAGAGCCATTGTGAGAGTGAAGGCTTCAGGCCAGAGCCATAAAATGTAATTTCCATGGGTCAGGATGCAGATGGAGATGGGAGTGATCCTGTGTTGCATTGTCCAAATAGTTGTGGATGGACCTGTATTAAGTCCTAGTTATCATTCAATTCATTCTTAAAAAATGTTTGTTCTAAACCTACAATGTTTGGAAACCTGTTGCTCTCAGTGGTAATGCTTATGGTATTTTTTTGTGGAAATCTGAAAACCAAGAATTCCTCAAATCCTGTTTCAGGCTTTGAATTAAATCTTCTGCAGATGGGATCAGAAATTGTAATTGAGAGTTAGTTACTCTACACTCCACCAGTATAAACAGTGAAAAAATACAAAATGCTATAGCATTTTTAGCAGCTTCTATTGCACATTTCTATTTCTATTAGTAAGTTAATGATATAGGGCTTATAATCACAACTGCTTGATCGTGATACAAAAACACTTTTTTCTTCTTCTGTTATGAAAAAGAGGAAGTAGGGGGAAATAGATTGTACAGCTTAATCCAACAGGAAGGTTTTAAATCTAAACAAATGCCTTTCCCTTGAATCTTTCTCAAAGACATTATAGCCTCCTTACCTAAGACTCTATTCTTTAGTGTAATTAATCTCTAATCCAGCTGGTTTAAAACCCTCCTGAGCGCCTAATGGAAATTTGAAAGTGCAGTCTCTCACACACTCTAATTTATTTAGAGTGCTGCACCCAATGATAATGATAGGTATCAATTTTATGTCCTCTACTGATGATCCATATATTGTGAGAAAAGACTTCTTCCACTTCCACATATTGCAGTTCAAATATTTGGGGGTCAGACAGTTGGAGCAGCAGAACTTTACGTGGTAATGTGTATATATTTCAGATTATCCTGTGAATTTAAGAGAGAGCTGTGCTTTAATTAGTGGTTTGAGTTTGGCTCTTTGCCGGGGACTTTTTCTCGTTGCGGCTATTTTTAAAAGCCCCCGGCATTATTTTGAAGTCCTTGTCAAGTTTAGTGTACATCTCTTTGAAGTTGCACGTCAGCCTGTAGCTGCTTGTGCAGCTAGTTTGACATGTATAGGTGCCAAAGTGATGATCTAACATTCTTGTGCTGTCGTCATGGAGAAGAGATCATTAACCCTGTCATGCATGAATTATGACAACCTCAATCAGGATTTTTTTCTTAAGTATCTTATTTATCTTTAGGCATGGAGGATGAATTAAGTACTTAAAAGAAAAATCCTGATTGAGGTTGTCATAATTCATGCATGACAGGGTTAAATAACAGTAATTACAATGTAACACGTCATCCAAGTATATTAACATTAAACGACCATTGGGTGGCAGGGTATGGAGTGACACATCAGTGTGCAATGTAGTGTTTTATGTGCAAGTATACCATCAACACTGACACAAATACAAGAAAACAGCCTTTGACTGGCTGCTCAGTGTAGTGACCAGAAAGGGTTAATACTGAAGATCAACATGTACTTTGAGCAAAGTGTTCTTATACCTGTCGTTTCAGACATTTCACCTCCATCCATCCACCACATCCCAGCAGACCATGAGCCAGACAAGCAGCTCATCGACTGGCTGAAAGAGCAGGGCGCAGACCCCGACACCATAGACAAGGTTGAGTATCTTTATATAGGCCATTAGTGTGCAGCTTATCATTCTAGTGCACCGTGGCAGTGAAGTGTCAATATAAAGTAAGAGTGCTTCTGTTTTGTCCTAGTTTGTTCTTGAGGAATATACACTGACGGACATTCTTCGTGACGTTACCAAAGAGGACCTCCGGTGCCTACATCTACGGTATCTGCACATAAGTTATATAAAGCTAGTCCTGCAGTCTGAGAAATAAACACATTTCATAAAAGTCATACATTTCTTTCCAAGTTCATGAAGAGTAAATCTTCATCATTGCCTCCTTGACATTTACCTTTTATAGGTCACTGACTTTCCAAACTCCTCTGATGTTCCAGAAAACATTAGAATGGTTAAATCACACCATTTTTCTTCCACAAGGTTAAATGGTATCTCACTGTACGAATAGCCTCTTCTGAAGTGGTCTGATGTCATTTTACCGTTTATAACTGCAAAAGTCTTTTAGAAACTAGGGATGCTGCTGACCTCGGTTATCTCCTGTCACAGAGTAATAGGTCAGAGTTAAATAAAGTCAGACTTTTGCAAGCATACAACAAATGTTTGTTTTGCAGCTATAAAATACTTCAGAACTGTTGACCCATTGCCATTAGCTTCTCCCATGGCCTATAGTACTGCATACCAACTTAATAGATTAGCCCCACAGATTACCACTTATCACAAATATATGATTTAGCATTTTGACTCAGTAAAACAGCAACATTTTAACCAAAAACAATGACAGATTGAATGGTTTTGCTTTGTGACAAACCATTGTTTCATATGCTCTGGCAAGATTTCCCACACAAGACTGCTGTACTGATGTGTTTGATAAGACTTTATCATCCTTTTTTTACCTCAAAGGACATAAGCGATAAGAGAGTTAACCTTACAGCCTTTTTTACTGCCTTTTTCAAGTTATACTTTTAGCTAATAATTAACATGCACATGTAGGTGTGATGTGCTGTAACAACATCTATGCTTCCTTTCAGGGGCGGAATCCTCTGCCGGATCTGGCGAGCCATCCAGCGGCACAGAGAACGAGACAGGCTGGCCAACGACAAGCGCTCAGAAAACAATGCATGATGGAGTAGAATTCTGTTGTGGGGAAAACACGCACATGTTCACACATTACCATGATCTCTCCTTTTTCTCTGACTCTACGGTGCCTTTTTAAAAAAATGTTGTTTTTGTGTTGTATGTACAGGACTCACTGAATCCACGTAGAGTCCGACTTGACCAGACCAAAGTGCTTTAGTGCAGGCACTACTGTGTGTACCTTTGTGCTTGATATTTATGAAACATGCTCCCCTAATGTTTCTTCAGAGCATTGATTCTCAAGCTTTTTTGAAATGTTCACTTTCAGGAGTGCCACAATTTTTGTATTTAAACAAGCACTACAGCCCTGAACTTTTTAGGGACTTTTCAGAAGTCACATGTGACCTCTTTAACTTGACTGCTCCCTGGTACAAGCACGTCATGTGGCATTAACGGGTGTCATGTTTACTGCCTTCACCTTCAGCCAAGCTCCAAATATGCAAATGTTTCTGGAGTTTGTTTCTGAAATTGTGCAAAATTCAAGAATGACAATAGGTTTAATTTCACATTGTGTCTTTGGCCATCCTAATGTCAAGGCTCTGTTTCTCCCAGAAGGACATGGCTTGAGAACCACTGCTTTAGGATGTTAAAATCTGCTGTATATTGGTACAGTCAGCTGTGCTGTCTATGATGAAAAGAGTCCTCAGCATTGAATGAATTTAGGTATCTGCTGTATTGCGTTCTGCATCTTTTAGACTTGCATTCTTCTAAGCAAACTGTCCTGCTTAGCTTAAAATGTTGTGTCTCTAAATATACATTTCAGCCTAAAGCCTTAAATTAAACATAATGTAGCATGCACATATATCACTGCTGCTGATCACTGCCTTTAGATTTTTATGCATGTTATTTATTAGTCGTAACTACTCTCTTGTATTCTCTATCTGTATTTAATTTATTTTTTATTCCACCTGTCATATTATATGTTCTTTACAATTCCAATAAACCTGGGAAAAGCAACATTTTTGGCTGATTTGCTTCAGCATCACCTCTTGGTTTTCAGGTATTTGTCCGAGGAAGAAATGAGTCCGGTCATTTTCCGTGTTTCCGCCAAATCATTAATGTTCGAATTTTCTGGCTGTTTCATTTTAAATGTTTTAAAACAGTGTTTAGGCCCATCAGGGAAAACTACACCACTATGCAGGCAGTTTACATAAGACTCTTTAGCAGTGTGCATGGTTCTGCTGATTCTGCATGTCTGTCGTCTATTCACCTGCCTGAAACCGGTTTACCAGCCCACAGATGACCTTTTACCTACTTTGTAGGTACTTGTTTGAAACTATTTTTTTGGGATTGTGTCACCTTACTCGCTGCACACTGTAAACCTATCTTTTAATGTACATTTTCTAAGTAAATTGTGATCTGTTTAGTTAAATATAAACCAAGAGTTGCCTGTTATCTATAAGAGTTACCTTCCAGATAGCACGTTATTGTATTTTGATGAATAGATCTGAAGAATTATATTGTACTGACAGGTATGATTTATTTTTTAGGGCAAAAACCCCATAATAGTGAGAAGAAAGAGAAGAGCGCAAAGGGAGGAAGAATGGAGAGAGAGAGAGAGTTAAATGATTATTAATGATTAAATGCAGTAAAATCACACGGGAAGCGAAAAAGGCTGAGAAAAGAAATGCTCAGTGCATTATGAGATCTTTAAGATATAATGGGGCCTGATTATTTGAGACCCTTTACATGAGGGGAATGATTTTCAATTTTATATTTAACAGTCAGCCAATTAAGAGCTAATATAGGAGCAATACGGCTTCTTCTTCATCCTAACATAAAGAAATAACCAGAAGTATTCCAAATGTAGCAAAAACAATGGTCAGTGCAATAGTTGTCTACAAATCCCAAGTACAGTGCTCAGCATAAATGAGTACACCCCACTACATTTGTCAGAAAACCTTTAGTTTCCTTTGAGAGTCAACATTTTCCACGAGATACTATACTACAAAATACTCTCACAAATGCGGGGCATTGATTGCAAACAAGATTTGTGAATGAATTAGATTTTTCTAACAAATTCATTCACGCCCATGTCGCAAAAATGAGTACACCCCAATTATAGTCTATAGAGAAAAGCCACAGTTTAAGACTACAAAATTCAAATTAAAAGGAATTCAACCACAGGGGGTCTAATGATTCATTTAAGAGGTGTCCAGCAGACAGGTGGCTTAACAAAGAAAAGCTCTTCCCATTTCATGCTGTCAGCAATGGCTCCACATAGAAGAGAAATGTCACAAAATCCAAGAAAGGAAATCATTTCTTTACACAAAAAAGGTGAGGACTACAAGAAGACCGGCAAAGGTTTACATATCAGCCAAAATACTGTAGCAAAAGTGATCCAGAAATTTAAGAAAGATGGAAGTGCAACCATCTTACAGAGACGTCCAGGCCGTCCACAGATGTTAACCTCTCGACAGGAGTGTCTCCTGATGAGAAGGGTTGAAGAAAATCACCATGGAAGTTCACTGCAGTTAGCTAAAGCGGTAGAAAACCAAACTGGAGTGACCGTTTCCTGTGACACCATACAGCGCACACTGCAGAGGAATGGCATGCATGGGTAATGTCCACGAAGGAAGCCTCTCCTAAAGCCCATGCACAAAAAATCATGGCTAGAATTTGCTAGGGCCCATGCTGAAAAAGATGAAGTCTACAGGGACTATATACTCTGGAGTGATGAGACAAAGATCACTGTTTTTGGAACTAATGGTTTCAAAACTGTATGGCGTCGTAAAGGTGAGGATTTCAAAGAGAAATGCATGGTGCCTACAGTGAAACATGGTGGTGGCAGTCCTTATGTGGGGCTAAGTGAGTAAGATAAGATAAGATAAGATAAGATAACCTTTATTAGTCCCACACGTGGGGAAATTTGTTTTGTCACAGCAGGAAGTGGACAGTGCAAAAGTTATGAGGCAAAAATTAGAATACAATAAGAATAAATACAGTACACAACTGTACAGAATAGAATAAAATAAAATACTATATACAGTAGAATAAAATAAAAATAAATATACAATAAGATAAAAATAGAATACAAATACAAATACTATATACAACTGAGTAAAAATACAAGTACTGCTGGTGCTGGGGAGCTGCATTTCATTGATGGTATCATGAGCTCAACAATGTTCTGCTCTATTCTGAAGAAGAAGATGCTGCCATCACTCCGTGCACTTGGTCGTTGTGCACTTTTCCAAAAAAAGGCAATGATCCAAAACACACATCTAAAACTACTGTTGCATTTCTGAAGAAGAACAGGGTGGAGGTGAATGAACAGCCAAGTATGTTTTCTGATCTGAACCCAATCGAACACCTGTGGGGAATTCTGAAGCGACAAGTTGAGCATCACTCTCCATCTAGCATCCAGGCTCTAAAAGAGGTTATTCTGGAAGAATGGAGAAAGATAGATGTTGCAATGTGTCGCCAGCTTCTTCATCCCATGCCTAGAAGACTTGGTGCTGTCCTTGAAAATCACAGTGGTCATACAAAATAGTAGATGTAGCAGTTTTTGTTGCGGGGTGTATTCATTTTTGTGTCAACCAATTTGGTTAAAACTGAAGATTTTGTGATCTAAGTTATAATATTAACCTTAATTTCATGTTATGGAGTTAAACAAATGTTCAATAAAACTCAGCCTTGTGAAAAGTTTGGAAATTGTTCTTTTGTTCATTGAGCAGCTCATTAAATTTGTACTTTTTAAAGCGGGTGTACTCATTTATGCTGAGCACTGTATATATTATATAAAGAAGGATGTGCAAGTTCTCACCATGTGTGAGCTATGCCATGCTATGTCAGGGCTAGCTTAGCTTAATAAAACACCAAAATGTAAGATCTTAATGCGCTGTATCATTAACAAGTTATAAAAATGGGTCAATTGAAGTCAAAAGCCATCAATTTGACCATCAAATATTCGAGTTCAGCCTCTTAGTCATGTTCTGTGACAGGATGCAGTTAGCTAATGATGAGTATTTCCTTGAAACCTTACTCTTTCTATCACTATTCTGGCATTGATTGGTTTGTGCAACCTAAATATGCCAGTATAGAGTCTTAGTGCAATGTCCCAAGATGTATGAAGGAGAACATTTTACAGAAGCCGTCTAGACTGTAATACTGCTGCTGCTGTGTTAGTACATTAAAGGTGTTTTTAAAACCCATTAATACAAGGCTAGCCTCGCGTTGACTTTGTCTACAAACATTAAAAGCCAACTAGAAGGCTAACATCAGGGAAGTCCCAGCCAACTGTTAAGGCACTAGTTTTTAAACAGGGAATGCCCATATTCAAATCAGGCAATGTTTTTTTTTCTTTCATCAACCCACTCCTGGAACTTTTTGCTCAAATATAGTGCAACGGCAAAACTAACATGCAAACAAAGCAATCTATGTTCACCACCTTTAGCTTTACTGTTGTTGTTTTTTTTTTTTAGCTTGATAGATTATAAAAAAATTCAATCATTTCCAGTAAACACCAAATTATATTGGCTTACAGATCTAGTATTCATGAAGTGAACCTTTGTTGAACATCATGACATCGTCCTTTATGCATTTATACAGAAAAAAAACATGCTGCAAGCGGCACTACATGAGAGACATCTCCATTAGGAGGCAAGATAAAGATCACTATTTTACATGTTTATAGTGAAATAAATGTATATTAAAAAAATACTTGTATGTGCATGAATATGTTAAGAAGCATATTTGATTGTTTGTTCCACTTTTTAAAATTTATTTATACAGTAAAACTGTTAATTTTCATTTGTTGCCTCAAGGCAACACTGCGCAGTTAGCCCAGTTTTTCTTCAGGCAATATAATGCATTTGAATATGTTTGTAGAGATGTGTTTGTGTGCATTTATATGATCATAGTCAATGTTTTTACTTTACAATCTACTCATAATTACAGGACATAGATGTAAATACCTTTTATGGAAGGAAACCAAGGGAATGTGCACTCTCTGTCCTCAGAAAGTGAGGACAGTGAGCTTTCAGGGAGTGACAGTGAAATAGAGGAGTGGATCCCTGAATGAGGTTTGAGGGACACTGAGGAGCTCAGGGGTCAGGGGTCAGTTGGTAAAGTAACTGTGTCTCTGTGTGAGTTAGTGCCCACATAGCAAGCAGGTCTGGCCAGGATCTGGTATCAAGTCGGCACTGTTGGCTGACTTCTGACATGATAAGACGTATGCCATCCAGATATGGGCCAGGCCTGGCATAGATGGCACTGTCTATGTGATGGCATGCCACATCTGGCTTGATTGTGGCTTGGCTTATGTGGCCCAGGCCTACAGAAAACAGGTCTGGCCCAGATCTGGCATCAAGCTGGCACTTCTGACTGACTGGTGTTTTGGCAGAGTGTATGTCAACCAGATGTGTGCCAGGTCTGGCAATGAGGCCACCGTTTAGTCAAATTTTATGATTGATATATTATTAGGGACCCTAAAGCTCCCCCAAAATAGGGAGAAATATTTTTTTCCCCAAAAATCAAAAAGTCATGCAGTAGAGAGATAAGATTCATTTTCTGGAGACTCAAGATTTACTAGAAATGAATCTTGATCCATTTAATTGTCACTGAAATATTTCCAAAGTGGTGGACCAACCAGCCAAATGACCAGCATTCATATCCAATCCCCTCTGCTTTGTTTTCCATTAGCCTGTCCTACAGAGTGCATGATTTCTTTGTCAATGACTATTAATTATGCACTGCTACAAATCATTTTGCCAACTAATAAAACAGTGTGGTTTTGAAATTCAGACAAACCGACCCTCACATGTGTATGGGCTCATAACATTGTCTTGCCAGTTAAAGAGGTCATATTTAAATAACTGAATTGACATTAAAACAGTCATAAAGGTGGTATAGGAAATAATCTCTTTACACTAGCTAAGCTTTTTGTCCATTACCTTAAAGCTGCAATTAAAATATGTATCATTATTTCTAGTAGGCACTGGAAAATAGATCAGTCTTGTTAGTTATTTGGAGCAAAGCACAACATGCTCATATTTACCAACCCAACAGGTTTCTCATACTAAATACATTCCACACGTACACGGAAAAAGTAGATTTGTTTTGGCACTTGCTTTCAAAACAGAACAACTGACAGGTATTTTATTCAAGGAAGCTGAATGAATGGATCAGTATTTGTTCTTGTTTTCTAACTATTTGGGGTCTCCAAAAAGATCCTGCTTCAAATACCGTATGTACCAAGTCTAAACATATAGCTCCATCAGCTGTGGTTACCCCTTGAGAAATTTGACACTTACACATAAATCTAATAACCAAATTTGAATTTTAGCAGCTTGGAAAGAACCAGGAAACACTGGATTTGTTTTTATTTTCACTGTGGTTAACTATCAGAGGTGTTTTTTTCCATATTGATGCATGGTCTTGGTGCCAACAGGGTGCATGTGACTTAATCATGCACCAACATCTTATTGAGAGGTAAATGTTAGTGCATAAATGTTAATGACAGGATGTTGGCATGTTTAGTCCCTTTGACCATTAGTATCTTGAGTGCTTGTTTCTGGAATTCTAGGAATCTGTTTTTGCTCTTGAGCTGTTAAAGTTCACATGACTTTTCACACCAAATCCTCAACTTGTGCTGTCTGAGCTACTTACCTTTGTCTGTCCCTTTTCTTCTTCCACACTTTGCCTTGGGGACCTAAATTTTCATGCTATCCCTATCACAATTGCCCCTTTGCTGCAGAATTATTCCCACTGCTAGGCTACTTCAACATCACTAAGCATGCTAAAAACATGAAAAAGATGGAGCAGCATGGCAGTGCAGCGTGTGTGCAGTCGTGTATGAGCACACAGTGTGAGCACTCAGGTCATATCTGATATCGGACCGTATAGTGTGAGAACATGCATCGTGACCTATGAACTTCTAACCCCTGCAATTCAGTCGTACAGTTTGAGCAGGAGCTGAAAAATTGCACAGTGTATGCCCAGCTTAAATCTGAAACAGTCTGCCTCAAAAACAGAAATAGTAACATAAATCCACATGCTTGAGTATATGCAGCAAGTAACTGATATGCTTATGTAAACATTACAGACTTCAGTGAAAATAAAATACACACATTTTCATACCTTCCAAAACAAAAAGATTATTGCAGTCTCTTGCTCAGAAGCAGGAACTACTCTTTTTCTGCTTAGGCTTGTGTACTCCTTTCAAAGCTTTATTTATAAATAATTAATGAACTGGTGGATGTTGGTAATTTTTAACAAAATATCTGTTAATCCAATTTTCAGTCTTTTTTGGTGGAATGGACTTCTCATTAATGCCAATCACATTGAATCTGCATTGCTTTTTGCAACTTTTTGCTCTTTTGGTAATTCATTTGCATTAACCTTAACATTAACTTTGTGTTTTCTGCAGCTAAAATGAATACTGTGTCATAATACTCTGGTCCTATGTGTGTGATAAGATCAGCTCACTGAAATCTTACCTTACATTTCTCTTGGCTATTGAGATGGCAGAGATATCCCTCTGTCTTCTCTTTGCCAATAACTCTCTCAGTTTCCACAATATGAAGCCATAAAATGCCTGAAGACATGTAGTTATTGAGTAAGAAATAGTTTTGTGAAGGCTTATCCTTTTTCTGTTGATGTGTGTATCACAGTCCTCTTTGTTCTCACATCTGTATGTCAAAAGTGAAATATGAAGTCAAAGCAATTGCAGTTGGAGATTAAAGTTGGAGATTATGACAACACGACTTGGACACTGGAGCCAGTTCTAAGAATGACATTGTAACACTACCATTGCTGTTGTTCATGTCTGAAAGGCAAATAAGATATATGGTATAAAATTACTCTCTTTGCTTATCGTTTTTGTGATCTTTTGAGTCTCTGAAGGTTAATAGTTTATAAATGACTGAGTATAACAGGAATGAGAGAAAGGGGTGTCACAATGTCATGCTAGCATAACATATTTGTGGACATTTTTTCCCAGTTTTTAGCTATGCAGTTTGTTTGAAACCATCAAAATAACATCACTTCAACACTTCACTTCATCATTTACATGTACAAAGCACCAAACAAAGAGCAACTAATCATCTTGATCTGGCCTCAGCCCTCAGATATTGTTATTATAATATAAATAAAACTTTGTTTAGTTTGTTTAGCTAAAACATGTACAAAACACATTTTGAGAATAAGTGCTATATAGGCATGCTAATTGTAGCAAGGATATATTAATTAATATTTGTGCAGATATTCAGATACTGTTCTTCTTCCTGGGAAGTTAGCCATTCTTTCTCCTGTTGCTGCATAGATAGAAAACAATCACAATTAAATTTTTATCTTTAGGTCCTTGTTCAGCATACAATGTTCTTGTTCAAGAAGCAATTAAAATGTGTTTTGTTTTTGTAGACTTGTGATATTACAATGATCTGTATTTCTGAAAAGCTCTATTTTCAGTGACTGTGAATACATTTGAATGAAAAGTCCCAATACAAAGAAAAATCTCCTCCTTTTGGTTTCTTATTATTATATCTTATATCAGTTGCACGGAAGTAGCTGTAAGTAATTTGGACGCTACAGCTTTAAGCAGCTGGGTGCTCCGTCTAGCACAACACCTGGAGCTAAGGGGGCAAAACAATCGCATGAGTGCTGCTGTTTGACTGAGGAAGATTAAAGTAGTCGTGGTAAGCCAGTCACACGACCACTTAAAGACAAAGCAACAAGGTGAAATATACCAGTTTTTAAATTGGTATATATCACCTCTCTGCTTTTTTTTTTGGTCATAAGCAGAGAGTGCTTGCTAGCGCTGTCCTTAGACAGTATACGCAGCATTTTTTCTTCAATAGTTTCATCACGTTTACTGTCTAAGGACAGCACTATCAAGAGAGAGAGAGAGAGCAGAAAAAGAGAGAGAGAGCGAGTTTTGAGATGTGAGAGATTTGTGACGTTTAGCGTGTTTGGAGTGTGTAGTTAATGTGTTGTCTTGTGTAGTTAGTGTGTAGTGTTGTGGATAGTTTTGTGTTGTGTGTCAGAACAATGAGGCGACTGCTGTCTCCAGGTAGAAACAGGAGTGATACCTGCTGTCAGGCCTGCAGGTATCAGGCTGTGATGTTCTCCTTCATAGTGGACAGAAATTATTTTTTTGGAGTGGCACAAATAATTTGTGTGGCATCTTATTGAATGCAGAACAGCTGATTGTTCTGTAAATAGTTTGAAATGGTTATTTAAAAAATCAAGGTAAAAGGTAAATGGATGAAAATAACTTTGTTTTCAAAACTTGTGCATAGGATTTTAAAATTGACAATTTATATTTGCATTTAAAGTTATGAAATATGATTCATTAAAGATATTTGTGGTTGTTACAGTAAAAAATATAACTTTTTCTACTCTGATTTTATGTTTTTTGTCTGATTTTAGATCAATTGTGTTAATACAGTATGTCAAAATGAAAACATAACTGTAAATTCAGACACGTGAGGTTGTGTTGAAAAGGATGATACCAAACAAGGCAAAGTAAATAGTTTTTAAAGGTGAAATGTGGAGGGAAAATCAAAAGTAGTTAAAAATGGCCAATTATACCCTGGACCCCAGAGGGTTAAACATTTTTTTCAAAGTAACACAATAGTTACTTTTCAAGTAATTAATTACTTTTAGAATATTGTAACTCAGTTACTAACTCAGTTAGTTTGAAGAAGTAACTAGTAACTATAATTAATTACTTTTTCAAAGTAACTTGCCCAACACTGGTTACAGGCCACTCAAGAGGTTTGTGCATCTTGTGTGTGTGTGTGTGTGTGTGTGTGTGTGTGTGTGTGTGTGTGTGTGTCCACATCACCACAAGCGTTCAACGAGTTTGTGCATCTTGCGAGGTTTAGGATCCACACATATGTACCGGTGTCTCCACTTAAGCACACTTGAGGAAGAACGGACAGAACATAAAATTGTTAACATTACAACTTCAGTTGTAAGGCTGAAGGATTGGAAATTTGAAACACTTGGGAATAAGGTCATCTTGAAAGAAAACCAAGGGCATGGAGGGGAAATGATATAAGGAACTCTAGTTCAGCATCACAGCCAGAAAAGCACAAAAGAGTTTTATCTTACACGGCTTCAATGTTACACCATTCGGTAATACCCTGCTTCCAGCAAAGCTCCACCTTTTGTCTATGTCTCAGAATAATGTTCACAGCACGGGGTTTGGTGTATGATGTACAGCAGCCCTGTTGCCCTGTACAAACATAAACATGCACACATGGGTTAAAAGGTCAGCTTATATTTGAATCAACATGTGTTGTCACACGTGCTCTGTTTGGACAAAATAGTAGTCTAGGAGGTTCTTTATGACCTTTGCAATCAGCATTAGACTAGCAAAGATAAGAAACAAAATAATTCTGCAATCAGAAAGTCCAAACTGGGTGATAATAAAATACAAATGAAGCATTTTTTTTAGAGTCAAAATTGCACAAAAATTGCTTTTGTCAGTAAATGTCTAACTTTAAGATAACATCCATAAAGACTTTGTTATGGACATCTGTGATACTGAATGAACTCAGTGGAGTATTTTGTCTGGTGTTCTGGCAACTGTGAGTATATTTAAATGGTAAATGGCCTGCATTTGTATAGCACTTTACTTAGTCCCGAAGGACCCCAAAGCACTTTACACTACATTCAGCCATTCAGCCATTCACACACACATTCACACACTGGTGATGGCAAGCTCTTCTTTTAGCTCTGTTTGACTCTCATCAGATAGTAGCTGACAATGTCGGTCTGCTCTTTTTTGTTTGGCATTTTTTGTGCTTGTTTGCACCAAATCTGGTGAATTGCATTCATTTTTTGAGTAATAGTGCAAATTCATGTGCTCCAAATCAATTTCTGACCCTACATCTGATTTGTCATATGTATGTGTCTCTGTATGCTTTTACTAACTTGTGTGTAACACCAACCTGCCAGAGGGTCTGCAGATGGAAATTAGCCCAAGGCTATAATCTGGCATATTTACATTTGTTAACATGTTCATTAATATGTATTGCCCCTCTTTCTAAATAAAATAAATAAATAAATAATAAATAATTATCATGTGATGACCATGGTGATATGTTATTTATGAGCAGTAACCCTGATAACAACAAAGGTACAGTAATTATATACTCCAAACCTGCAACAAGCATTAACAACACATAATAAATATCACATCATATTAAAAGCAACCTAAAGGCATAAGAAACCAAGCAAAAACTACTGCACAATTTTAGCAGTCTGACCAACCAAAGAGGATATGAGCCAAAGGTCTGTGGCGCTGTCACCACAAGCAGCTTTTCTCATTATATATGCATCTATTGCATCCATATTTTAATTTAGATTTAAACAAATAGTTTCTCAAGGCATTCTGCTGAGTTACATCAGGATAATAGAATTTGCATAACTCACTAAGCTGGGAAAAAAAAACATTAGTCTTATCATTATAATCTAAGAATGTTTCAAAAAAAGCTTACCTGCACCTTGACATATATGTTTTCTTGTCATGATGATGGCAAGGGAACAAAATCCCAGCATAAGATTACAAAGTAACGTCATTTTTTAACTGAACGCAGGAAGTTGTGGGTCTTGTTGAAGTCTGGGAACATGTGTGAAGCTGCCACAAGTATTATTTAGGATACTCAGGGGATTTAGAGGGAGGGCTTAGAATCACCTTTTTGTGTGTTATTCAGTGACATTATTACACAAGGACAATATTTAACACGGTATAAATGCGGAACACACTTTTTTTTTCTGTAAACTCAGTAGGTTAAGTTTCCCTGAAATGTCCCCCAAAGAAGTTTAATCGTGATGCATATACAATTACAGTCATTTGCATTTGCTTTAGAAAAGAACTCTTGGCTTTTGTTAAAGTCCAGGAATAGGTGTGAAGATTGAGCTTTAGTAAGTATTGTTTAGGTAAGAAAACTTTGGGAGATTTGGAGGGAGGACTTAGAATGAGCTTTTTTCTGTGTTATTCAGTAACTTATTACTTAAGGGCAATATTTAACTGTGCATAAATGTTGATCATTCTGTTTTGGGTCAACTTCCTCTTAAAATTTTAATTTCCCTTAATATTCTCCTTGGTGCATGTACAAGTATATTTGCTTCCTTCACACAGACTGACGCAACCTTTGTTCTTTGTCGACTCAGCAAATAATTTAAGATTAAGATCAAAGTGTATTTTCCTAACCTTGGCACCTAATGTAATCTCCAAACCCCTGAAACCTTTGAGGTCTAGATTAGAGCTCTAGAGTAGAAATTCTACCATGAAAAACTCTTCGCCCCTTTTCTGATGTGTTATTTTTGTACATATTTCGCACATTTACATGTTTTACAGTGGGGTCCATAAATATTTGGACATAGGCAACTTTTTCCAGTTTTGGTTCTGGACATAACCACAATTAATTTTAAATGAAACAACTCAGATGCAGTCAAGGCACACATTTTTAGTTTTAATTCAGCAGACTGAACAAAAAGGAGAGGAACTAAAACATTTTTAACACAATCCCTGTATTTCGAGGGCACAACAGTAATTGAATAAATTAATTAACTGAAATTAAAGGTTCTTTTCTAATACTTGGTTTAAAACCCTTTGATGGCAATAACAGCCTGAAGTCTTGAATTCATGGTGATCACCATATGCTGGTTTTCCTCCTTTTTAATGCTCTGCCAGGCCTTTACTGCAGCTTATGAGTAGCATGCACCTTACAGTGAACCCTCTGTATTTACTTTCACAAAATCTTCTCTTTGTGGTTGACTTGGATATCAATATGCCTACCTCCTGAAGAGTGTTGTTCACTTGGTTGGCTGTTGTGAAGGGATTTCTCTTCACCATGGAAATGATTTTGCGATCATCCACCACTGATGTCTTCCATGGATGTCCAGGTCTTTTTCCATTGCTGAGTTCACCATTGCTTTCTTTCTTACTCAATATGTACCAACCTGTAGATTTCGCCACGCCTACTATTATAGTAATTTCTCTGATGTTTTTTTTTCTTCCTGTTTTCGCAACTTAAGGATGGCTTGTTTTACCTACATGTAGACCGCACGTTGTCTGTTCACAGCAAAATCTTCCACATGCAAGCACTACACCTCAAATCCGCTCCAGGCCTTTTACCTTCCTAATTTATAATTTACAAATTTTTATAATTTATAATAATAATAATAATAATAATAAAGTTTATTCATAAAGCATACTAAAAAAACCAAGGCTATACCAAGGTGCTTGACAAAATATGATAGGATAAGGGAGATGGGAGAGGGAAAAGAGAAAGGACCCAGCACGTATTAAATATAAAACCATGACAATCATAATACATAAAAGTAATTAACAAAGCATAATAGATAAAAATGTGTCAACACACACAAAATATTAGCTAGATGGAAAAGCAAGATTAAATAAAGTCTTTAACTGTGATTTAAACAATGGCATAGAGTCAGACAAATAAGAAGGAATTACTCACCTCTTCCCAGGAAATAGCCTGTGAGTCAATTTTCAAATTACTTTCGGTCCCTTTGAAAAGAGGGTGGCCCATGTTAAGGAGCAGAAACTCCTAAACTCTTCATCCAATTTGAATCCGGATACCCTCAAATGAAAGCCGGGAGTCTACACATTTTGTTCATGTCTATTATATAACAATAACTGGAACATTTTGGAACACTTTCAGTATACGGATAAAAAGACAAAACTTTTTCAGTGTGCAAATATGTAAGGACCTAACTGTGTATCATCAGACAGAATTTCCATGTCAGTCTTGGACAGATTGAACAGGTATACCAGAGAGAAAGAAGCCAGGAGAATAAACCAGAATTCCTCCACTAAACTAAAGGTGTACTAAAGGTGTACTCTCAGTGGCAGTTGAGGAATATGAGAACAGCTGGAGATAGCAATAATGGAAGAACAGAAAGATGCAACTCATAACAACAATGCTCGATGGCTGGTAGAGCTAAGAGTAGACCAAAGCAACCTCCCTGAACAGGATCCAGTAACCATCACAGATGAAGATATCCAAGACAGAGTCTCAAGCACGAAGAGCAGGACAGCACCAAGCCTTGATATGATTCATGCCTACTGGTTAAAAAAGATAACTCCACTCCATGAGCATCTGGCACCACAAATGAACCAGCAGCTAATGGATGAGATACACCTGGAATGGCTAACTGAAGGCTGGGTAGTCCTCATCCCCAAGGAGACTGTAAGACCAGACTGACCAACCTGTGCCCCGCCTGGATTGATTACAATAAAGCCTATTACTCAATGCCTCTCACATGAATCGTGGAATGCCTAGAACTGTACAAGATCAACAGGATCATAAGAGCATTCATCAGGAATTTAATGGGGATGTGGCAACAACACTAGAGCCCAACTTCAAACCAACAGCACAGGATTTACCAAGGAGATGCTGTATCCCCACTGCTTTTCTGCATGTGCCTGAATCCCCTCAGCCAGATCATTATCAAGACTGGCTAAGGATACCCGCTAGGGAATGCTACAATCATTAGCCACCTCCTCTATGTGGATGACATTAAGGTGTATGTCATGAGTGAATAAGACATTGATTCACTGAACCATACCACTAAGATCTACAGCAATGCCACTCAGACTGAAGAAATGCAGTTGGATGGTAACCAGCACACTAAAACTGTATTTTAAGGAGAAAGAGGGAAGTCGAAGACTAGTGAATGTCAGAACCCACTTTTCATGATAAAACAACAAAGATCCATGAGTATCTTGGCTTAGTACCTCGGGAAAATGGCCACAACGTCATGTTGTCCAATACAACAAAACAACCAATACAACCAATACAACCAGAACTAGACAATTGACTGTTGACAGCTGAAAATTAGTCAGTACAATAACTTGGAAACACAACAAGAAATTGTGAGTCTCCTTCCTAAAAAGACCTCAGTGTTCTCAGTCAGTGTTGATTTTACTCTCTGGGATCCCCCCTCATTACATCCTTTTCTTTGGAAAGGATCCTCCTCCTAGTCATTGTTTTCCCTGACATGGACTTTTTGTGTGAAATTGTAAAATGAGAAGCGTTTATCCCATTTCCTTCAACCTTGGACATGTCGTGTGTTCATATATGTAATATATATTCATTAGCTGTAATAGTTATTTGAGTTACTGTTTTCTTTCTATCAGCTTGAAGAAGAATGACCATGGTTGATTTCTCTTTCAGACTATTCTCTGCAATGGTTGTGGTAAAAATGATAAAGTGTGGGAAATGTGCCAAAGTCATTTAAATTTTCTTTGTTGTCAATTCTGATGCTTAGTTTCAAACTTCAGCACGTAATCTTGACCATGTCTACACGACTAAATTCACAGAGTTACTGCCATGTGATCAGCTGAGTAGATATTAGGATTAACAAGCTTAAGTTTTGAACAAGTGTTTCTAAGTATCACACAGCCTGCTGTCATGCCAACCTGCACCATTAATGGCTTAGTTGACACTTTTCAGCAAAACCAAGTTACAAATCTTATTTGAAGTATGTAATTTAAATTATTGACTGCATTAACCATTTCCATTTGTTTAAAGAGAAAATTAACATGCAATCTGCCCACCATATTAACATATTAACAATAAAACAGTTCATGTAGAAGACATGTACAGTACAAAGACATGTTCAGTCTGAACAATCAATTAACCTTTTGGTTTCTGATATATGTTCAGATTTATGGGTGCTGTAGCTGTCTAAGTGTAACATACAAAAATAAAAGAACTCAACATTTCTCTTATTAATACAAGACAAAACAATATGGCACATACACTCTTTGCTGTATTGTTAATTTAAATACTGTACCTTTTATGAGTTCTTTTTTAAATGTTACCATGAATTGCATATTTTTATGTGTGTGTCGGATCAACAGAAGCCGCCTGTCATATTTACGTGTGCAAAATTATTGCCTGAAAACATTTTTCCAAGGGGCAATATACAACGTCAAAAGATTAGATTGCAACCACTGTTGAATGAATACTTTCACTTAGCTAAGTGTGATCTTTCTAGGAAATTTAAAAATGTATTTTTTTAAAGGGCACCTTTTGAATTTGTCAACACATAAAAACATGTTTAAACTTCCAAATGACCTCAAAGTACATGCAAACTTTGACAGGTTTGTTTTCACCTGCACTTTAATCTCTGTTATGTTTTTCCCCGTGTAGTTGCATCACCAACAAGGAAATAGTAGACTGGCATATTGTTGCATGTGATCAAAATATACTGTCTTCAGCAGTTGCTATTTTTAGCTCCTCCAGGCTGTGCTACAAATAGAACATACATTTTATTTAGGAATAGTTGAACTGTCGGTCACAGTGTTCTCTGGATTCCATGAGATCTAATGGAAAGTATTTAAACTATTTCCATCCATCCATCCATCCATCTTCATCCGCTTTATCCAAGGCCGGGTCGCGGGGGCAGCAGCCTAAGAAAAGAGGCCCAGACCTCCCTCTATAGACTATAACTATAACTATTTACTTATTGTTATTTTCTGAACAAATGAGGCCCAAACCCTGGAATGACTAGCATTTAAGATTAAGATTTGATGTCTGACATAAGGTCTTTGATTAACATGAGTTTCAGACATTTTTACATTTTGCTCTACACATGTTAAGAAGTTGTAAAGACTGATTTGTAAATAAGAGGGGAGGACAGATGAAGGAACATTAGTTACTCAGGAAGTGCGGGGGCTTAGGAAGGAGGATGTGAGGGCAGCTATGAAAAGGGTGAAGACGCAAAAGCGTCTCTTCCTGTTAACATATCTGTGGCTTGAGGCCAGCAGATGTTTGGATCAGACTTTTTAACACATGAGAGAATGCCTGAGGAATGGAGAAGAAGGGCACTGTTACTATTACTGTTCAAGAAAAGGTGTGATTTTAAGAGCTTTCGTAAGTACGTAGGGTTAAAGGAGATGAGTCGTACCATGAAGCTATGGGAAAAAGTTACTGAAACTAGGTTAAGAAGAGAGGTGATGATCAGTGAACAGCAGTATAGCGTCATACTGAGAAAGATCTTTACATATGTGGTGCTTGCTTTGAGTTCATCATAATGTACAGAGAAGGTCAAAAGAAGTTTCACTGTGTCTTTTCTGGTTGTAGAGAAAACAAAGACCTCAGCCAGTCGCAGCAGATGGCTGCCCTCCCTGAACCTGGTTCTGCCAGAGATTTCTTCCCGTTAAAAGGGAGTTTTTCCTTCCCACTATCACTGTCACTGGGAGTGTTTGCTCATAGGCGCTCACCTGATTTTTGCGGTCTTCTCTATATAACTGTAAGATCTTTACCTTACAATATAAATCACCTATAGGTGACTGTTGTTGTGACATTGCACATTATGAATAAAATTGAATTGAATTTATTTGAATTTGATATGGGTGCCGAGAGAGGAACTATGGTACTGCATGGGGAAATCAGGAACAGGGAGGGTGGTGCAGGACATGTATGAGGATAGTCAGAAAGTGGTGCAGCAGCAGTGACAGTTGGGTTTAGGGTGGGCTAGACTACATCAGGTATTGGCTTTGGGCACCTTCTTGTTTGCAGTGGAAATGCACAGGTTAACAGTACAAGCAGGCATCTCAAGGGACTATGATGTTTGCAGACAATATTGCACTGTAGTGAGGGTAGGGTGAAGGTGGAAGAGAGCTTGAAGAGGTGGAGGTATGCACTGAAGAGAAGAGGAATGAAAGTAAATCCAAGCATGCGTGTAAATGACAACACAGGCGTAACAGGAAAATGTAGAAGATGGTACAAGACCTACACCGCCATATCCAGTTTGAAGATAGCGGTGCAGAAAAAAAAAAGAAACCTGGAGGTGGTAGAGTTGAAGACATTAAGATTTTGACTGGGAGCGACCAAAACTAGTAAGTTTAGAAATGATCAGATTAGAGGGACAGCTCAGTTTGAGTGAGACATGCACAGAGGAGGAATAGTGGACATATTGGACAAAGGATGTTCAGCATGGGGCTGCCAGGCAAATGAAACAGAGGTAGACTACAGAAGAAAATTGATGGATGCAATGTAGAATGAGATGAAGAGGGTTGCTGTGACAGAATAGGGGTGTTACGGTTAGGAATACCTGAGCCAAGAAGATGTAAATTTTGACATGTGCATGAAAATGTGTCACAGAGGTGTCGCTGCACATCAGCCTTCTAATGACTCATAAAAGGAAATGCAACCAGCCAGTGTAACAAACAAAAAAAGACTTTCTCAAGGAAGAAATTATAAAATGTATTTCATAAGGCTATCACAGTCTGAGGGTTATCTAATACATTCTTTTGAAGATATTAAGTCCAAAGTCAAACCAGTTTAACGTCAAAACTTTGCTTTGCCTGTCATTGCTCACTGACTTTAAATATATTATCTCCCACTGCTGGAAATGCAACTTCCGCATGCATGACCTTTGTCAAAGTAACATAACTGTATGCCATTTAAAAGTCTGTTGTGGAGTTGCATCACCGAGTGCTGTAACACTAGCAGTTCAAAATGTCATACCTTTTTGGTATGGCATATAAAACAAAATAGTCAGTGAAAGGGTTTGCATTTGCTTGTTTTTTGTCATCAAGCTGAGTGCCAAAAGCAGTTTAAAGTTACTTAAACTACAAAGAGAAAGTTGTTACAGTTTACTCAAAGGCTTCATAGCCCATAACATCAGCTCACAGTTTGCCTGAATTCATGATTTGTATGCTAAGTATGTTAAATTTGTTTCTGTTACTTTTTAAGCTTGACTATTATGTTTGCTATTGTAGCCGAAAACCTAACATTTGGGGACATATTTATTTATGGTCAATGCATTCAAAGAACTTTTATGATGTTAAAAAGCTACTGTCACCGTCAATTTTGACACTGAAAAGCAAGGAAACAGGTATTTTGCTACTGGCTAATTGTACATATTTTTAGTTTACCTTTCACAGTGCACAATTTTGGGACATGAGTATGAGAACAAGATCTACCACTGTTTGCAGCCTGCAATTTACTGCCCATTTCCCTGAAATTTAAGAAGAAAAAAAAGGATGCTTGATGTGTTATTGATAGTCTTCACTTTACATATATACAGGACAAAAATAACTGTTTATTGATGATGTGACACAGGACAGAAGCAGCTGAATGAATTCTGAGGTGTTTAGTGTCTGCTCCAATCCAGCTAAATGCAGTCAAATTGATTGGGCGGCATTTCATAATACAGATGGACAAGGACCCAAAACACACAGCCAAAGCAACCTAGGAGTTTATTAAATCAAAGAAGTGGAATATTCTTGAATGGTTAAGTCAGTCATCTGATCTTACCCCATTGAATATACATTCCACCTGTTGAAGACGAAACCTCCGACAGAAACGCCCCCAAACAACAAACAGCAAGTGAAAGCTGCTGCAGGTTGGTACATCTTGAGAAATAAAGAAAGCACGGAAGACAACAGTGGATGATCGCAGAATCATTTCCATGGTGAAGAGAAACCCCTTCACATCAGCAAACCAAGTGAACAACACTCTTCAGGAGGTAGGCATATTGATATCCAAGTTAACCATAAGGTGCATGTCACTCAGCATGAAGTTCAAGACTTCAGACTGTCATCGCAAAGCAAAGGGTTTTTAACCAAGTATTAGAAATGAACATTTTCTTTTCAGTTATTTAATTCGTCCAATTACTTTTGAGCCTCTGATGCTTTAGTTCCTCACATTTTTAGGTATTTTTTTGTTCAACCCACTGAATTAAAGCTAGGTCATTTACTCACAGTTTACCCATTCGGTGTGGTGAAGTACGGGACTTTTTGCAAAAGAGTAACTGTTTAACATTCTAATCTCTGATAAGACAACAAAATCTAAAATAGGTGCCAGTAAGATAAGCTTCCTTGAGCTGAACTATTTCTTCTAGGGACTTTTCAAATATGCTGTGTAAGAAACATGGTGAAGTTGAGCCATGTTGGGGATTTTGACTTTCCTATCCTCTGGTTATTTTGTTACACTTGTACAAGGTAGATGTGCGCGTCACAGAAAAAGGATACACAAACAAAACCTCCCCACATTCCTTTCACATGCCTTCCTTTCACAAGTGAGTGAGAGCAAGTCACTAATTAACTTGTCAGCAAAAATGAGGAAAACAAAGAACTACAGCTCAAAGGGCTTAAGTTGCATTAATTCATACAGTTCATACAATTTGAGTGCAGACTTAAGTCAAAGTTAAGTTTAGCAATTTGTTGTCATAATTAATCGTTTCCACCTCAGTCTTAATAAAAAGACAGACTATAGCCTACTTAAAGTATTTCAGATGTTAAATACAGCTTACAGTGAGCAACAATAGCACCCTTGTTCCTGACCACAAAAGCCTATTTTTTCTCTTTTTTGAGGCTTCATGTTTGGATTTTGGGTGTGGCTATATATATTTTTAGACAAAGGGGTAGATATGGGAAACAATAACCTAATGCCAGTGTGCTAGCTTGTTAACAAGGTTTAATTAACTGTGATTATAGATGTTCTAAATTTGGCTAGCAGCAATCTAACAAAATATGCTAAGTGGAAAAACCCAACAGCTGGCTGATACTTGCTCTTGACACTAACCTCAAGTGGCCACTAGAGGAACTGTAGTTTTGGTCATTTGGCTGAATTTCATTCAACCACCAGTAGCATTCTACTAGTGCCACAAAAAAGCATTTTTGTCTTTAGATAGCAAGATGCTAATATTCACTGATAAACTACTAATCGTTTGCTTGCAGTTAAATGGCATTGCAAGCTGGCCTTATCAGCATTTTGCTCAGAATAGCTGGTAATGAGGTCAAGAGGCTTAAAGGATTCAAAATTGCCTTTTTGCCTAGCTTTAATATTGTTTAATAGCTGGTCGAAAGTAGTTAGACTTCATAAAACATTCAAGCCACATTCTTAGTTTTGAGGGAAGTTTTGATCTTACCGTTAAAAAAATCAACAAAGGCAGTGTAAGGACGTTGGATTTCCACTTCACCTGAGACACGAGGCCTAGTGACCAGTGACCTGTGACTGAGACTACATGACTGCCCGGCAACCACTGATTTCATGGAAAAGTATCCCTGGAACGGTTCCAAGTAGTTACTGGAGATTGGGGATTACCAAAATGGTGTCTGAGAGCAATCATGCAGGTCTATTGACCAGACAGTGACCGCATAGTCCAGTTGACGAGTGGCTGCAATTTTTTTTACGTTTTACAACCACTTGGTGGTAAGTTAGTGAATAATTGCATGACATGATATCTGTTTTCACTGGGTTCCATGCAAACTACTGCGGCAGTGTATTAGCAACCACGAGCAATCGCAAGGACGTTTTTGGTCTAGCACCCTTTTTACGACCAATTTCACCTAGTGACTATTAACAACCTCCAGCAAGCTTTCACAACCCAATAGGCCTGTCTAACTGAGGCCTAATAAATGACTTGTTATAACAGTAAAAAAAACCCTCCAAATTGTTCAAAATCGAATTGCTTGTAGTAGGTTTCCCAGCAGATTCTCTGTCATTTTGTACAAAACTTACAAGACTGCTATTCTCTTCAGGTCTCCCTTGAATGAAATACGAGTTAAGCTGCTTGACTTATTATAGACCACTCCAGATCCAGCAGTGCTATAGGCTTTAAGCAGGAACAGGTAAGAAACAAAACAACAAAAATGCAAATGTTTATTTGCATTATTAATCATGCCTACCAGGAGGTGACTCATTTGGTTTCAAAAACTAATTCCAATTGTATAGAATATGACATATATTCACATAATACTGCTTTAAAAATGTACTTTACTGATATCTGGTTTCACTTGGAATTCATTCTTCAGGGAATCAGTCTGCACATGAGTCCAGCGCCAGCCAAGCTCATAGTTCAGGCTGCCAATGTTTAACTTTTTTTTTTTTTTTTTTAAACTTTATTTCCTCCCATGTCAGGGCCAGCTGGAATTTTTTCTATTTCCTGCTCTGTTTCCAGTGTTTTAACAATGACACAAAGGATTACACAATCCTGCCCGACGGGAAATTCCGAGAGTCGGCCTACTTAAAGGAGTGATCACCAAGTAGCACTTGTCACACTCTCTCTGATCGCCTTCAGGTGTTACACCTTTTCAGCGTCAGACACAGAAAGGCAGAGTGAACGCTCTCAGTTGGCTCATCAACCATGGCAAGCGGGAAAACGTGTCTCATGGTAGCTCTGTGCTCCCTCGTCATTATCATCAACTTTTTTGACAGCGCACAATCAGGTATTTCATACTAGTTAATAGTTTAATGCACTTTCACTAATATTGCCAGTAGTAAGTTAAAAGTGTGATTTATAGTGGATTCTTTGTGCGTGTGTGTGCTTACAGCGAGCTGCTGCCTGAGGTACTCCAATCGTCAGCCTCCTTGCAAACGGATTCTGGGTTACACCATTCAGAACATCAATAACGCCTGTGACATCAACGCCATCATGTAAGTTATAACGGTTTATATGGAAGTGTAGCATGATAAAAGCAGGTAGATTCATGAGGAAATAAGACATCTAACAAACTAAAACGCTAAGAAGTAGTCAAGTTGAAGTTTAAGCAAGTTGTGCATTTTTCTAGTTTTTGAGTAGTGTTTACTCTGTACAAAGATTTTAGATTATGGAAAAGTTTATATATCAAATGTATTATTATTACATAAAAAGAGAAATGCTCACATTTAAGAAGTTTAGGGAATGAATTAAGACTGCTCATAAATATCTGTTCAATCAGTTTATGTGGGCCAACTTAAGTAGTGGTATTCTCAAGGAAAGACTATAGATAGGAAACTTAACCAGTAATGTGATACACATGTACAAAAACCAGCAAGAGCTAATGCCAATCTTTCATCCTGGTGTCTGGTTATGAATTCTGTGTAACATATCTTATCTGCACATTTCACCTTGTGGTGAAAAGATAATGGCTGTGTGTGCTTGGCATTTGCGCTCTCTCGGACGGACTAAACCTTGTGTATCTAAATAGCAAAACAGCATTTAATCCGTGACTAAAAATCAATCACGATAAGTTCAGGACGCTCTGCAGTTAATAATCAAACTAACACACTGGAATGAAACTCCATCGAGAGAAACTGTATCTTGAGGGTAAATGACTGCTTTCATCCTCTTTCCCAACAGTTTTCATGCTCCGGGAAGGTTTGTGTGTGCCGATCCATCAAAGCCGTTGACCCAGAAAGTGATGAAGTGTTATGAGTAAGTATAAATGCCCCTGTGGTGTATTGTTTGTCTGTGCCTTATATTCACTCTCAGCTGCTCAGTGAGTCAAACTGATCTTATTTCATTGATTTTGTTTTTTGCAGTGAAAAGAAGCGGAAGACCAACAAAGAAAATTCTAACAACAATGCATCTTAAACTCTCTTTAAGTGTTCTTATCTGCACTAATATTATCATAATAGTAAATCTACACATAAATATAATTTGTTGTGTGACCTTTCCTTTTATTTATTCTGTTTTATAAACAGGGAAGAGTAGTATTCTTAATACATGTGTGAGCTATAAGCTTTAGTGCTTCAACAACAAAAAAAACTTGTGCTTTTTTTTAAAGTAATGTAAAATATTATTATTTTGTTATATGTATTATTGTTTGATTTATTTTCTGAAGAAGATGAAATATAAAACCCTGTATTTTCAGAAAGTGTGAGATAATTATTGTATTTAATATTTGTCAGAGAATTTATTAAAAGAGTTATTTGATAAAAACACATGTCTGTCTGTATGGACTCCACAAACAACCACATGCTGTCAAACTTTTGTCCTTGTTCTACATCGGGTAAAAAAAAAAAAAAGAATTAATCACGCTGCAAAAGGATCCTAAATAAAAAGAAATTAGCTGACAGTGATTAGCAAACAGTGATAAATATGTACAATACCATATTTATAAGGTTACATCTCTGTTTAAAAGGTTTAAATCCTAGTGTTAAACATTGGAAAAAGAACATCAATGTTTTTTCCTGTTGTATAACTGGAATACAAATTAAAGATGTTCTTTATTTAATGTAATTATTCATAGAACAAAATATTCAGAATGGAAGGAATATGATCACAAATGAAGGGATATGTTTAAGTTCAGTTCATTCACATAGACTGTGAAGTCTGAAAAATTGAGCCACTGTAGAAGAGTTATAAACCTGCTTTCTTTCTGATGGCCAGCAAGGGGTGATGCCTTTTGTTGCATAGACAATGGGAAAATAGCCTTTTAGTTGCCTCACTCTATGATCTCAGTGAACACTTTTCTTATGACTATATCTTGTCAGTCACTAGTTTGTGTCTTACTATCCATATGATTTTAATTTAACAAACTTTGTTTCTTAGTAACTGTGGGGAGGCACTCATAGATGGACAAAATGTGTTACCTATTAGAGAAATAGTGGTTTAATTGGATAATTCCAATGTATCTGAGCTTGGTACATCTGTTGCAGGATGGTTTTATGGGTTATCTTAACTTTAACTACCTAACTCTTCAATAAACAAACCTGTGGGTGAACCACCTGTCTAATAACGCTGGCATAAGTAGAGGGTGCAAAGTTCACACAAGCCAAAGAACGACAGACATCTTAATGAGGAAGGCTGAAATAAAGTTTGAAAAGAACTGAAATTACTTTTACAGTGCATGAAATGTGATTTTCCATTGTTATGTATCAGCAGTGACTAAACAAGCTTAGTAATTAAACCAAGAGAGATATTATACTTTAGACTTGTTTAAAAGGCTTTGTTTGCATTTATTATACATATGTGTCCTT
This sequence comes from Copadichromis virginalis, assembly GCF_057382275.1. NCBI lineage: Eukaryota > Metazoa > Chordata > Actinopteri > Cichliformes > Cichlidae > Copadichromis > Copadichromis virginalis. The sequence continues at coordinate 17,955,357 of NC_140626.1, read as the reverse complement.
TATCTACGATAGATATAGTAAGATATTCTTATATATTCATTATGATTCTCAGTCATTTATTATGTAAGTTATATTCAGTTGACAATCATTGTCTCTTACTTCTTGCAAAACTTCTTTGTTTCAGTAATGCAAAAAGACGATGTATGATTGAATGAATTATGTGCAGCATTTTAATTGACCAAAATGCTGACTCTGTAATACTTTGATTAACAAGAAATTGCAGTGAAGTTATCATAGACATTTGTTTCATCTTTTCTTGCTTCACTGGTTCTGTTTAAAACCAACATTTCTGTAAGTAAGTAAAACTTCAAATATTTGCTGGAGAAACACTCAAAACTTTTAAAATAATGAAACATCAGAACACTGTAAACTATTATCATGGAATAAAAAAAAATAAAAAAATTAATCTATAACCTTTAAAAAAGAGAAAAAAAATTGCTTTAATTTCCTCATGGCACAGTTGACACAGTGAGAAGTAACATCTTTCCTTCTGGATCTTCTCTGGTCTGCAGAGCCTGGCAAAGTTTCTCCCAGAACAGCTCGGTGTGCTCTCCAACTCGCGGCCAGCTCAGGTAGGTTTTCCTCTTTATCATCTTTCTCATGCGGTGGTAAGGAGACAACAGATAGCTGGGAATCTCCTCCATGAATACCAGGATTAGAACGTCTTTCTGCTCATCAAACAGACGGAAACTAAAGATAAGAGGGAGAAAAGGGATGCATAAGTACTCTCTTTAAAAGAGTAAAGTAATGAAGATAATACAAAAATAAATGAAATAAACATGTTTTAAGAGAATAAAATAAAACACCTGTGAACATGGCAGATTAAAGAGGAAATTAAAAGCTAGCAAAAAAAAAAAAATCAATGAAATTTTAAGCATGCCGGTGTAACATATACAGTGCTGCACAGATCAGAAAATCACATAGTGGAACACAGTAATGTCAAGTCCTCTTCTTTCAGCTGTTCCCTTTAGGGGTCACCACAGGGGATCATCTGCCTCCATCTCAACCTATCCTCTTCCGCCACATATAGTAGATGCAGTTAAGCACGTCCTGCTTCACATCCATGAACCTCCTATGTGACCTCCTAAGCCATCTTAACCTTGCCTCTCAAACTTTGTCTCCAAACAGGTCAACCTGAGCTGTCTCTCTGATATTCTCATTTCTAATTCTGTAACTCCCAATAAAAAGTGGAGTAATTTTGTTAGGCTGGCCACTCATGGGAAGTTTAATTGCTGTTCCAAGTTTTGTGGATAATGGCTCTCACCATGGTTCGCTGAAGTCCCAAAGTCTTTATAACCCCTTCCAGACTGACAGACGTCAATGACTTTCTTATCTTTCTTGAGCTTCTTTGGATCTTTGCATGCTGAATTGCTGTTTGAGATGTTTTACCTTGTCAGGCAGGTTCTGTTTAAGTAAATTATTGATTTAACAGGTCTGGGAGTATCAGGCCTGGGTATGGTTAGTGAATTTGAACTCAACTTTGAACTCAACCACGTAGGTTTGAAAGCTTTTTTCCCCCTTGATAAATTAAATCATCTTTTAAAAAATAATTTTTTTATTTGCTTTGGTTACATTTGTCCAATATTAAATGTTGTTTGATAATCTGAAACATGTAAGCGTAACAAATATGCAAAAAAACAAAACAAAAAAAAAAGTAGAAGAAAAAAGAAATCAGTAAAGGGGCAGATGCTTTTTCATGGCACTGTATTTGGAGTAACTTTGGTTGTGCCATTGTCACTGTTGACATTAGCATAAAAGCACTGTTAACACCTTTCAATTTCAATTTTATATTTTAATGTTATTGCTACAGTCTTGTGGTGCGCCAACAGGTTACCTGGCTGCCTGGATCTCTCTGGAGCACCATTCACTCTCGAGGTATTTGCGACTGATCACACAAATGGTCTTCCTGCTTCCATAAATAGCATCTGTAATGTTATCTATGATGGGTCTCCCTAATGAGGAGAAGAAAAATAACACAGCCAGTAATAAAACCATGAGGTTTGTATCCTCAGCTTTTTAGTAAAGTAGTATAGTGACACCCTCTGGAGTACATATGAAAGTGCACATTTGACTGCAAAAGCTTCTAACACCATGCCCTCATTGTCTCCAGATAATTGTTAGATAGTGCAATTATATAAATCAAAAGAGAGACTAACTGCCACTTCAAATATAACTGCATAAGTCAAATGATGTTACATTTTTCTGAAAACATTCTAGAAAATGTCCTGAATCTAATAATTTAGTTGGGATTAAACAGAGATACCGACAAACACACAATTTTAAGAGACATCCCACTTGTCAAGCCATTAATATTTAACTTTAATTCAAACTTGCATCTCACCTGGTTCAAAGTCTCGATGGTGTAGGCACAGTCTCCAGCCCTGTTCTCCTTCCAGTTTTGGTAAGAGCTTGTCAATGACCCAAGGCTCATCGTGGGTGTTGTAGGAGATAAAGGCGTCGTACTGATGATGAGTTTTCTTGTTTTTGTGCTTTCTATCAAAGAGCCAAGCTATGAACAGGTAATAGGCATAGACCAGCTGCAACCCCATGAAATGGTAAGTGAAGGACACCACCATCAAGCATAGGATTGCACACGTGGTGAGAACAAAGCAAATAAAGTCAGTGTCATCTGAGCAGGAGCTGGTGTCCAAGTCCAACAGCTTCTTACTTTTGAATTCTTGTGGATAGTTGCACGTAAAGTTATATGCATCATAAACCTGAGTTTTGTTGTCATTTATTGCCCACGAGAGAAACCAGCTGTTATCACAGTTGCAGGTGAATCCATTGCCCTGAAGGTCCAGATAAGTCAGAGCTGGTAGGGGTGTTATTATATCTTCTTCGCGGATAACTGAATATAAATTCTGTCTTGCCTGTAGAAACTCCAGCTTTGTGAGGCTGGCATTTTTAAGGAACTCTAGAGAGTAAAGAGCTGTCCTGGATATATAAAGGCTTTTAAGGTTTGGAATTGGGAAGAACAGATCTGGAGGGAGTTCTTTAAGTTCATTTGAAGAAAGTTCAAGTAATTGCAGCTGTGGCGTGTAAACAAAGGTGTCTTTGTCCAGAGACGCAATACGGATATTCCTGGCTTTGAAACTCAAAAGACTGGTCAAACCTTGCAAAAAGTTCCCAGGCAGATAACTATGCAACCTGTGGTGTTGTGAAAAAACAAGCAGTTCCTCTAGATGGGACAGCTGAGAAAATGGAGGATCCGGCAAATTTCTACTTTTCTTGTAATTGATGTGATTTTCACTCAAATCAAGTCTTCTTAAATTAATCAGAGGACTGAAAACATCTTTGTTTAGTTCATCTTGTGAAATATCATTGTTTTGTAGATTAATTTGGGTCAGATTTGTCAGTCCACTGAAACTCTTACTTTCAAGTACTTTTATTTTGTTTTGGTGTAATGACAGGTTCTGGAGGGAATGTAAGCCTTTAAATGCATCCCTTTTGATAGCAGTGAGTTTGTTTCCATTCAAATGCAGCTGTGTGAGGTTTGGCAAATGTTCTTTGAAAGCACTGTTCAATTTAGTTATTTGGTTTGTCTGTAATTTTAGAGTTTGTAATCCTTTTAAATCCTTGAAAAGACATGGTTTCAGAGCTGTGATTGAATTCTGATAAAGATAAAGCTTTCTGAGCTTTGTCTGATTGGTGAAATCATGGCAGTCCAGTGTGCTGATGTTATTGGTGCTGAGATCCAGCTCTGAAAGAGTTGGTAGATTCCTTGTTGCAGCTGGAACCAGTGGAAGCCTGTTTTTACTCAGCGTTAAAATCCTTAAGTTTTTAAGGGATCTGAAAGCATCATCATGGATGTATTTTATTTTGTTGTCTGTCAAAACTAACTCAGTTACATTAATACACAACTTAAACAAGTATGCATTAACAAAGCTGAGCTTATTGCTTCGAAGCTGCAGAGTCCTCATTGTTGGGATGGTGCAGGAAATGTTGATCAGTGTGGTCAGGTTATGTGTCATTGCATTCATTCTCAGAATAGTTAATGATGAGTTCACTGACTCTAACAACCTTTCCATGTCCCCAAGACCCAAATGAAGCTCACTAATGTCAAGAGTAGTAACACGACTAAGAAATGTCTTGTTTTGCACGTCCCATATCATCTGTTTCTTTTTGGCTGGGCTCCCAATTTTAAACCAGGTGAGATTTGGAAAAACATCGGCAGTGATCCTGAAGACTGCGAGGGGATTTTTCGACAAATCAAGGTACTGAAGTTCTAATGATTTGTTTGTCAGTTCAAATGACTGAAAAGTGGTTAAATCATTGTTGCTTATTACCAGCTCCCGTAGATGTGGCAGATGTTGCAATATCAATTGAACTTTTGTAATGTGGTGCAGTTTGTTATGAGAAATGTCCAGAAGTTTTAAACTTGTCATGGACTTAAAAGATGTGGATGCCATTTGTTTAATGCGATTTTGATTAATTCTTAGCTCAATGAGGCAACTCAAGCCATCAAAAACATTTTCTCCCAGTGTAACAAGTTTGTTATTATTTAGATTTAATGTCTCAAGAGAACTTAGATTGGCAAACGCACCGCTTTCTATCTGTGAAATGTTGTTGCTATTAAGGTCTAACTTAGTCAAATTTAGTAGATCTTTGAAGTCTGATGCATGTATTGTTGAAATTCTGTTAGAAGTTAAATCGAGGCCTGTCACAGTTGAGGGAATATCTTCAGGAACAGCTCTGAGTTTACTTCCGACACATATGGCTGTACTGTAGCTGATTCTGCAAGTCTTCAGGGAAAATCCATCAACCGGCGCAATGAAATTGATGATGCACAGCATGTAAAAAATAATCCGTGATTTGCAACATTTTGTTCCTCTTTCTAATTTGGTTTGTTCCTCTTCCAATCCAGGATCCATTATTAATCTTTGTAACAAACAGGAAAGCTCAACACAGACAACCAGAAAACAAACTATAGTCCACTGTCCATAGTCCACTGAATTTAACTGCCACAGACAATCCTGGGAAGCCAAAAACAAGAAACATAAAGAAACAAAAATTAAGGAATCAACAAGAAAACTAATTGCAAAGAGTCAAAAATATCTTATTCATCTTACAACCAATACAAAAATGCATCAAGACCTCTTTATTCCAAATTTATGACATGCGCTGTGTCACATTAGGATGGAACTATCCAGAAATCTTTGTGTTGTACTTGACACTTTCCACCAACTTCTGTTATTTCTTTCCTTTTACTAGTTTAATATTTAAAAAAAAATAGTGAAAGTAGCCAGGAGAAGATTTGGAGAAGTTTAGACATCTTCAAAATATGGTGTGTATGCAGGCTTTAAGTGTTTAATGGAGTAAGATGTATCTTGATTTTATGACAAATACAGTGGCTTGCAAAAGAATTCGGCCCCCTTGAACTTTTCCACATTTTGTCACATTACAGCCACAAACATGAATCAATTTTATTGGAATTCCATGTGAAAGACCAACACAAAGTGGTGTACACGTGAGACGTGGAACGAAAATCATACATTCCAAACATGATTCCAAACATTTTTTTTTTTTTTTTTTACAAATAAATAACTGAAAAGTGGGGTGTGCATAATTATTCAGCCCCCTGATTCAATACTTTGTAGAACCACCTTTTGCTGCAATTACAGCTGCCAGTCTTTTGGGGTATGTTTCTAGCAGCTTTGCACACCTAGAGACTGAAATCTTTGCCCATTCTTCTTTGTAAAACAGCTCCAGCTCAGTCAGATTAGCTGGACAGCGTTTGTGAACAGCAGTTTTCAGATCTTGCCACAGATTCTCGATTGGATTTAGATCTGGACTTTGACTGGGCCATTCTAACACATGGATATGTTTTGTTTTAAACCAGGGCTGCCCAATCCCAGTCCTCGAGAGCTACTATCCTGCAGCTTTTAGATGCATCCCTACTCCAACACAGCTGAATCAAATGGTTTGATTACCTCTTCAGCATGCCATTGTGTTTGGCAAAGGCCTGACAACAAGCCATTCATTTGATTCGGGTGTGTGGGAACAAGGATGCATCTAAAAGCTGCAGGATAGTAGCTCTCGAGGACCGGGATTAGGCACCCCTGTTTTAAACCATTTCATCATTGCCCTGACCTGTCTGGTGTGTTCTTTGGACTTCATGGTGTTGTTGTTCCCAACATTCTCTTAGACAACTTCTGAGATCATCACAGAGCAGCTGTATTTGTACTGACATTAGATTACACACAGGTGCACTCAATTTAGTCATTAGCACTCATCAGGCAATGTCTATGGGCAACTGACTGCACTCAGACCAAAGGGGGCTGAATAATTACGCACACCCCACTTTTCAGTTATTTATTTGTAAAAAATGTTTGGAATCATGTATGATTTTTGTTCCACTTCTCACGTGTACACCACTTTGTGTTGGTCTTTCACGTGGAATTCCAATAAAATTGATTTATGTTTGTGGCTGTAATGTGACAAAATGTGGGAAAGTTCAAGGGGGCCGAATACTTTTGCAAGCCACTGTATCTTATGATGCAGTGTGCAGTCTTGAGTCACTCCTCAGTTCTTTATATTTAACCAGAAAAATGGAACTAGGTGCACCTAATTATAGAACGTTGATGTTTGGTCACACCACATTTATACTTCAACACAGGCCAAACTCTTTTAGGCAAGCTTTTTTATAACTTATGTAAGTAGCCTTCAGAAACAATTTTGAGGCTCTGGAAAGGCCAGTGCATGACTGTACTGTTCCACTCTGTGTTTTTTTCCATTCTGCTTTACTGCTTTACTCCACTGGCAGTGGATTTTGGATCACTGTCATGCTGAAAAATGAAATGTTGCAAATAAAATGTTTCTGTATGGTACTACAGGACGGATCAAATTCTTGAGGTACCCAAATCATAACAGAACCTTTACTCTGTTTTACAGATGGCTGTAGACACTCATTGTTGTATCTCTCCTGACCTCCTCTGTACATACTGACAATGTGAACCACATTTTTTAAATCTGCAGTCATCATTTCATAAGGCCTGTAGCAACTGATTTTCAGTCCAGTTCTTCAGTTCTTGTTTAATTTGTCAGCCAGTCTCACGCTTTCTCTTCCTCAAGAATTGGTTCTTCACATCAACCCTTTTTTCGGTTTCTTACAGACATGACTTTTAGATACTGTTCATAGGCTGTACATAGTTTTACTAACTTTTTAAAGACATGCTGCACAGCTGAGATGTGTCAAGTATTCAGCTAGTAGCTCTTTGGGAGTCTGCTTACTGGTGCAAAAATACCATTTGTGCCACTCAAACTGTTTTCCTTGATTCAACTAAACAGCTAGTAACAGCTAGTAACAGAGAACCAATTTAAAATGAGTCCTTTGCTCAGTTGTCTGTTTTGTGCAGACAGAGCTAGGTGCCTTTTTCTTCCTTGAATGAGTCATAGGTCAGTGTTAAGTGAGTTAACCATAAAACAGAAGCAAAAAAAAAAAAGTTGGTTACAAAGACTGGGAGGAAAATTAGTAAAAAAAAAAAGCTGTTAATGTCCAAAGAAGAACATTTAAAGACCTTCAGAAAGCACAAAAAACTGCTGCTCAAAACCATTTAAAAATGAAATTACAAGAAGGTCTTTGTCCTTAAAAGCACCATAATAAAGAAACGAGGCGTGGGTAAGACTTTGTTGCCAATTTTTTGCAAACGATTTTGACAAATATTACTCATTCTGAGACTATTACCAGTCCCTCCTATTTTCATTGCACCTTCCAGTTTTATTAAAAGAGAAATACATTTTACGGCACAAGTAAAATGTATGACAACCCTAGTTGTCATACATTTGTAGTTTAATTCAGATTTGGACCCACACAGAGGCATGAAGAACAAATGAAATCTTGAAAAAACTTACTGAAGTTAAATGAAGATTTGTTGAAAAAAAAGACTGTGGTAGATAATCCAATCCAACATTCAATCCAAGAGGCAAAGTGACCAAGGAATGAGACATGAAGCACGAAGTGCTGAAATGTTGTAGGAAAATAGAAAGGCAGGAGAACAGCTTCGTAAAGAGGGTGGGCTGACAAGTGACAGGGCTATAAATACACAAAGAGCTGAACCAATGGGCTATGAAGGCAAAACAGGAAACACCTTTAAATGTAATCGTTTTAAATAAAGAGGAAAACTATCCCCTCTGTGACTAATCCAGCTACTAAAAGGAAATCTGTTAGTTTTACATCAAGAGCCACATTTATCATGTGCGGTTTCATAATAATAAAAAATCCTAAGCTTGATCAATGAGCACATTAAAACCAGTGAAGTCAGTGTATCCATGTCCTTTAATTCAACTCTGTATACAGGAAGTGGAACTGTGGTCAGGCCCTTTCTCTCAGTCTCCGTCTTTTAGGTGCATATTAAACAAAATACCTGTGTGTGGCAAAAAAGCAGCACTGCGTGATCGAAAAACGTTTTCTACTTACTTAGATAAATGTTATGCTGACATGGAAATGGAGCTTAAAGAGACATTTGAGAGTTTGGAATATATTTCCACGACTGCTGACATTTCGACCAGCCATAACAAAAGTTTTCTCGGAATGACGCCACACTGGATTGATCCTTCTACTTTTGTACGAGGACATGCAGCGCTAGCATGTAAAAGAGTTCGAGGGAGACACACATATGATGTCATCGACAATGAAATCGAGCAAGTACATTCGGCTTATGGTCGGACTGAACTCTAAAGTGACAGCCACTGTGACAGACAATGGGTTCAATTTTATCAAAGCTTTTAGAATGTTCCAAAAATCAGACTCTGATGAGGAATCGGAAGAAGATGAAGGGGTGACATTTACTGATGTTGAGTAGACCCTCTCCACAGAATCTGAAGGACCGTTTTCTCTCCCTCCACACTTAAGATGTGCATCACACACACTGAACTTAATTGTTCATGATGTTGAGAAATGGCTTCAAGCAAATGAGGCAAAATTCATCTACCGAAGTGCAACTTCAAAGTGTTCTGCAATGTGGACAAAAGCAAACCGTTCTTCTGTTGCTTCAGAGTTGGTAGATAATTTTTTCAAGAAAAAACTCATAGTACCTGTTTCAACACGATGAAATTCGTTTCACAACACTGTCCAGGATCACTGACATTCCCCTTGCTTAAATAAATACTGTCTTCACTGATCGGGAGTATCTGTTCCTAAAGGAGTATTGTATCGTGTTGAAGCCACTCACTGTTGCACTAGACATATTGCAAGGAGAAGAGAACTGCTATTTTGGAATCCTTCTTCCAACTCTGGAGATTCTAATGTCCAGGACACTGGCACTGCAGGACGAGCTTAAGCTGACAGCATCCCTCCCTGATATCATTGTTAAGGTAATCTATATATAGCCTTACCCTAAAATAAATTTTTGTTTTATTTATCATGCTCTTATGTGAAGTGTCTGATGTATTTTTTTCTCATAGGCGATCAAGGTGCGCTTTTCCTCAATGATGAACAATAAAGAAGCTCTCCTGGCTGCAGTCACTTTGCTTAAATTTAAGTTACGCTGGATCAGAGAAGAAGAGAAAAAAGACATGGTTAGGGCAATGCTTACTACAGAGTGCCGTGGGTTGTCTCTTGAAGACCAACAACCTGCTCAAGATCACAAGAACCCTGCTAACTCCACTGATGACTTTTTTTCATTTGAGGAGGACGACTGTACCTACTCTGCTGAAACAGAGGTGATGGAATATTTGAAATCTGCTGGGTCTGAGCTGGGTGTTCTTAGCCAGGTACAACACAGCCACACCATCAAGCGCACCAGTCGAAAGGCTTTTTAGCCTCGGCAATCTTGTGCTTACACCCAGAAGGAACAGACTGTCAAGTGAACGCTTTGAGAGACTTACATTAATGAGATACAACAACTTTTTCAAAAACAACACAGCTAAGTAGTACAAAAAATGTTTTGGAAAACATGAGTGCATACAGCATGCAGGAAATATGGTGCTCATTGGTTTGAGGAAGTTTCAGAGGAATTCTGTTTGTTAACCAAAGTTCAGAGTTAACTTCACTTCGTTGAATCACATGACATGATTACATACATTATGTATGAATATGTTACTCATTGCTTTGAAAATGTAAAATTTTAATGTTTACTGCGTGAAATATGTCATGTATAACATTTCTTAAGTTAAGCTTTTTTGTTATTCAGATATGTTGCAGAAAAATATATTTGTTATTCTGGAATTGTGTTTCTTAGTTAAAGAAAGTTACATTCCTTACTAAAAAATGTAATTATTAAAGAATGTTTTGTTTTTATAGAGTGTAATAAAGATGATTCAGGAAGCAAAAAGGCTAAACTATTTCATGTTGACTTGTATTTTTTTTAAAAATTATTTATTATTTAGAGAGTTTAATTTCTATTGTTTGTCCACTCAAGGTTTATGGGGAAGTATTTAGTTAAATTACTTATTGAGTAATTAAGTTACTTTTCAGACACAGTAATTAGATAAGTATTTTAAATACAATATTGATTAAGTAATTAGTAATAGTAATTAATTACTTTTTTAAAGTAACTTACCCAACACTGCATCTTATGCCATCAGCTTGTCCTAGGTCACGGTTTCCTTCCACATATAGCTTTGCAAAAATTGCATAAAAAGCGCTTGCAGCAACAAAAACATAATATTCCAGAAACATACTTTGCCGATCCGATCAGCTGTTCGTAACACTTCCCACATTGAAAAAGATGTCAGCACGAATGATCGCATGTCTGCCATTCCCTGCCCGAAAACGGAAGTGACGTCATTTTCGCGGAAAATGTAGTTTTTTACTTGTAGGCCTTAAAAGCCTATACTGGTGTTTTTATAAGTCATGTTTGACTTTATGCTTTTCTGAATAGTTTCTGGGATGCTTAGAACTCAAATTGCACTGCTGGAAATAGTTTATTTATTTTGATGCACATGCTGTTTTGTTTGCAAATTTGCATCATAGGATTGTTTTTCGTTTTTCCTGCAGTATATAAAAATTGCTCTATCTCAAAATTAAAACTATGAAGACACTCAAAATAAATTTCCTGTTGTTGTAAACTATTTTTTGCAACTTTTTTGTATTTAAAGTTTTAAGGGATGAGCCTCTTAAATTTCTCCAATTAGAAATATATGTAAAAAAAACAAAAACGATTTTCAATTTTTTTGTAGTTTATTGCACTTTTTTTTGCAATTAATGTAGTTACTATGGACTTAATGCAGACATATTAGTATAATATTGGCTATAACAGTTGTATTGATGTATAGCAACTTGAAATGCTCCCAAAAATGGCACTACAACATGTAAAAATATAAAGTAAGCTCTGGCGGACTTGGTTCTATGGTAGGTCTTAAAGAGTTAAAGGATATTTGAAGTTTATTTTAACCTGGTACATTTCTGACTAACATGTCTGTGGAGGGGGTGTGGTCTCTGGCTCCACTGCAGTGGAGGGTGGTATAGCGGGCTCAAGGGGCAGTGCTAGTCTGGCTGGCAGGACAGCTGCTGCCACTCAGTAATCAGGTTCTTCCATCTTTTCAGTGACGCTGGGACATAAGGAGAGAGACAAGTGTGGAGTGCAGAAGCAGCTGGAAAGCTGACTGCCCCGATGTCAAAACGACAAAAGAGAACATTGTTGTGTAAAAAAATCTACTGTCCTTTATGGCTTATGTTAATGCTGCACTTACCACCTCTGATGTAGAAATCCAGGAAAATGGTGCAGTTTTCCAATACACAAATTCTTCATTATGTGGATTCCTTGTCCTTGGATCCTTGTCCTGTTAGCTGTTGGACGCATTTGACTCTGGAATAATTTGGTACATTCCTTTTGCTGTTCCAGTATGTTTGAGTTATACAATATGATAGTATCTTCACTAAAGTGAAGATTAAAAGTGGGATTCTGTCATAGCCTCATATCTGGCAAAAATGGAGACAGCCTGTTCATATGACCTAAAGAACAACAGGCACATTAACCCTTTAAGACCTACCATAGAACCAAGTCCGCCAGAGCTTATATTATATTTTTACATGCTGTGGAGCCATTTTTGGGAGCATTTCAAGTTGCTATACATCAATACAACCATTATAGCCCAGATTTTAATAATATGTATTCATTAAGTGCATAGTAATTACATAAATTGCAAAAAAGTGCAATAAACTACAAAAAAATTGAAAATCGTTTTTGATTTTTTAACATATATTTGTAGTTAGAGAAATTTAAGAGGCTTATCCCTCAAAACTGTAAATACAAAAAAGTTGCACAAAATAGTTTCCCACCACAGGAAATTTATTTTGAGTGTCTTCATAGTTTTATTTTTGAAATACACCAATTTTTATACACTGCAGGAAAAACGAAAATAAATATTATACTGCAAATTTGCAAAAAAGCAGCATATGCATCAAAATAAACTATTTCCAGCAGTGCAATATGAGTCCTAAGCATCCCAGAAACGACACAGAAAGTCATAAAGTCGAAGATAACTTTTAAAAAGACCAGTATAGGCCCTGAGGCCCTGATCGCAAAAAAGACTACATTTCCGCGAAAATGACGTCACTTCCGGTTTCGGGCAGGTAATGGCGGAAATGCAAAAGTTCGCGCTGACGTCTATTCCAACGTAGGAAGTGTTATGAACAGCTGATCGGATCGGTAAAGCGTGTTTCTGGAATATTATGTTTTTGTTCCTGCAAGCGCTTTTTATGCAGTTTTTGCAAAGCTTTATGTGGAAGGAAACCGTGACCTAGGACAAGCTGATGGCATAAGATGTAAGTACAACTCCTCCGGTTTCATATGCAAAAAATTTTTTTGCGCTAGCTTACGTGGTTGCAGTGCTACTGGGATTTAAAAATAGTTACGCAAAACAGAGCGTTCCCGCTCCGATCGGCTCTAAAGGGTTAATGGAGGAATGCACCAGATTGAAATAAGCTGGAATTACATTTACAGTTTTGGACAATCTTTCATATCCCTTGTTTGTCCATAAAAACACTAACAGCATGCAGACATTTCATGAGCATTCAGGATTATAACTCTCAAGCTACAAAGTTGCCATTATGTCATTATATTTCATGCTTTTTTAATGGCCGTGTTTGGATATACTATGCCTATACTATTTATTTGATCTGTGCTAGGAATTTTATAAATATTCTTATGTAAGTGCTGAGAAAGAAACTGGCCTGTGAAAAAATTATTTTAAACTAAGTCACAAAGTGACAAATATGCTCCAATTTCTCAGAAAGGGGCCAAATTCTGTGAAACTGTGTGTATTTTTATCTCTAAAGGGGGAACTAAACTAGACGCTGCAGTTTTCTGTTGCTATTTATACATTTTGTGTCATGAAATGTCTGTTGTCCATAATACTATGACAACAATGCAAAAAAAAGAAAATCATGAAGGTGTGATAATGTAATTAATATTGTAAATCGTAAATAATTTCTTATGCAAAACTAGTTAAAACAATTGTTTATATAAAATATTTATTGGACAGCACATGACTTTTACAAAACACTTTCTGAAAAAAATTTCAGCAACACCCGTAGGAAAAAAAAAAAAAAAGTAAAGTTATATTTGAAAGAAGAAGAAGAGGAAGAAGGTACATCCTTTTTCAGTTGTAATGTTTCTAATATATCAGGACATAACAAAATGTTATGGCCTCAGCTGAACTTATTCCAATGTGTCATTATTTACTTAACAAAACTGAAGCCAAAATGGAGGAGAAGTGTGTTAAAAAGTATACCCCATGATTCAAAAGCTTGTAGAATCAGCTTTAAGAGTAATAGCTTGAGGTAATACGTTTCTGTTTGAGTTTATCAGTCTCTCACAATATTGTAGAGTAACTTTTACCGTCTCTTCTCGACAACCTTACAGCCCAGGTCACTGAGGTTTTGAAAACAGCATTCACAAAGTCCTGCATTAAAGTTGGATTGCGGTTTAGATCATTGCAATAATTTGCTATAATCTGTTGTAGAGTTGCTGCTGTGCTTGGGATCCTTGTCCGGTTGCTTTAGCTGTTGGACAGATGGCCTCACATTTGACTCTAGAATACTTAGAGTCAAATCTGAGTCCTTACTTACAGGTAGAGATGGCACGATACCACTTTTTTATGTCCGATACCGATATCATAAATTTGGATATCTGCCGATACCGATATGAATCCGATATAGTGTTTTTTAATCAATAAAACAGTTTTTTAAATATCTTGCTGCATTTTGTATAAGTTCATACTCAAGTTTAAAACAACAACTACACTAAAGCTATTCTGTTATACCTGTATGCAAAAAAAAAAACAAATTTCATAGTTCAGCAATACTGATCAATCTAATAAACTTAAACCTACACCATCCTCCCTATTCTGGTATTTTAAAGAGTACTTAGCATAAATATTAAGCAACCTAACTAATAGGGTTCCAACTCCCAGCAACAACAAAAATAAATAAATAAAAAATAGGGAACCACCCCTCACGCTCCACCTCATGATGCTTAATCGACGTAATCAACCTTAATTTGATGCAGTGTGAAAAAAAATGCACAGAAATCTATTATTTTTCAAGAAATATTAAATAGATTCAACATCTTTCTTCAACAAAATTGCAGACTGCACAGATGGTACCTTCCCAAAGGAAAAAGTACTATAGCTTACTAGGGTGTATATATATATTAGACTTAATAGTCACTATATACAGTAATTGACTTCTATTCATTTTACATCTAATTAAAACTTTGGGTGTCAGATACTTATTTATTAAAAGCTAGACATTTTAAATGAGAATAAGAAAGAAAAGTATGTCTTTGTGCCCCCTTTTCCCTGTTAATGCCCTATCGGCCCCCCTGGCTAAACTTTGCTAGATCCGCCCCTGCACAGTTACCAGCGTCAGCTACGTAGAAAAAGATCCTCGAGTAGAAAGTAATATTAAATACATTCTAACAACAGCTGATCAAGCTTAAACGTGCTGCTGTTGTTCAGCCGCTGGTTTCCTCTTTCTGGTGCAAAGTGGGCCAAAAGCAAACTAGAGACACGGACTCGCGACAGAAAAGCCAATCAGCTGATCGTTAAGCAGTTTCATGATTGAAGTAGCAGTGAGAAGAGGCAGTCGCTCCATATATCGTTTGTTAAGCTTAACGCAGGAATGCTTTACAAACATTCAGAGATGGACTTACACACTTGCTTTACTTCTCTCGGGGATAACTTTGTCGGAGATGAAATGCCGGGTTGCTAGCGAAGCTCCACATGCTATCCAGACCACCGACAGGTCCCGCATGCCACAGCCGCTCTATCACGTGATGCATACTGCTCCAACGTGCTAACGTTCTGAGGTGAGTTACGGCGTGTTGCAAGTTTTGTGAGGTGCTTTCGTGATATTTAATGGATCGGATTACATTTTTTATTTTTCTCCGATATCCGATCCAGTAATTTAGGTCAGTATCGGACCGATACCGATACGTAATATCGGATCGGTCCATCTCTACTTACAGGTATACATTATTTTTGCTGTTCCTGTATGTTTATATCATACAATATTCTAGTATCTTTTTAAGACTAAAGTGAAGATTAAAAGTGTGATTCTGTAATAGCCCAATCAACCGCAAACTACAATGAATTCATCAAAGACAGAATATCGTTTTATTTGTTGTTTCTTCCATTTTTCTATTTCAAACAAAATGTAAACAGTTTGTGCAGAAACAATAAACACATTAAGATTACAGAAATATCTGAACATGGTAACTCACTATCATGAAATAATTACAAACAAATTTACAATAAAATCATGGCCTGGTAATCCGGTTGTTCAGTGATGACGCGACGAATCCTACTTCCGGGTCTAAAGTAGTCTGCGTTTAATATGGCTTTTGTGTTGTTAACATGTTTAATGTTATGTATTTTCTTCTATTTGATCTCAAAAAGCTCCTAAAACAGTCAGTGATCACTGTTGACCTCCCTCGGCTTTTATTACCGCTAATCATTTATTTAAGCTCAGTTTTTAAAACCTTAGTATGTAACTACAGCCCAGCCCATGCAGCAGTATATGAATGACTAACCTCGTATTGTGGATGGATTATCTCAGTTGTTCTCCTGGCTGAAGTTTGGTCCTTTTACAGCATCCTGCCATGCGATTACATTTGTTTCTGACCACCGAGAACACTCACGTTAACTTTTATCGAGTGGAAAAAAAGTTAGCTTGTTTATATTATGCTAACATAGCTGTGTCGCTAGCGGTCACGTAGCACATCATTATATACCAGCTAGCCCAACTTCAGTAACCCTACAAATGTCACTGCTGTTTAGTTTTCTGTCTTCATTTATGCTGGAAGTGATAGCAGAGCTATACGTTTTAATTTGTTTCCAAAACCCCGCAGTCAGGACATGCTATATTGTATTTAGATAGAAGCTAGCGAGCTAACTCCCTGCTAACTTCTAACTCTGTTAAATGTCATAAATTCCGTTTTCATGGATGCCTGGATGTTAAACTCAATTGTTACACCTGGTAGAGCAGAACGCTGATCATTTTATTAAAGATGAAAGACTTTAGACAGTTTTTCAACTCTCAGTAATGCCACAGTGATATATGGACCTGCAGCGGAGTTTAGACCCAGACACGGCTAGTGACGTCAGACTGAACAACCGGATAGCACACTGAGGCTGACTTTTGACCTTTTTTTCAAGGCACATTAAATGTGCATCTGTTATTATCAGATGTGAAATGGCAGAGCTCAGACACTCAAAAACTTACGGTAACTAAGTGACTTGGATTGTATTCAAGCTGGTCAACTGATTTTCAAACACTTCAAGTGACATTCATTTCTGTTAAACAACAGGAAAACTGATTGGAAAGAAAAAAAAACCCAAAATTGAGCGCTGTGAAAATGTTCAACAAGGTGTATACTTCAAATAAACGTATTGCGCCTTTGGTATTGAAGCAAATGAATCTCAAAAACTATGAATTACACTTGTTGCTAAACAATTACTTTATATTTCCTTTTCATCATGGCGTGTTTGACACAGTGAGAAGTAACAGCTCCGCTTCTGGATTTTCACTGGTCTCTAGAGCCTGCCGGAGTTTTTCCCAGAACAACTCTGTGTTCTCTGCAGCTCGTGGCCAGCTCAGGTAGGTTTTCTTCTTCAACATCTTCCTCATGCGGTGGTAGGGAGACAGCAGATAGCTGGGAATGTCCTCCAGAAACACCAGGATAAGTATGTCCTTCTGCTCATCAAACAGACGAAAACTAAAGATGGAGAAAAAGAAACTCAAGTGCTTTATGTCTTGAATTCCTGAAGTCATTGTAAGACAAAGACACAAAACTGATTCGAAAGAATAAAATAAAACAAATAATAACACATTAAGGAGGAGAATAAAAGCTGGAAAAAAATTTTTTAAGAAGTTTTATGCATGCCAGTTTGAAAGGTTCAGGTTAAATGCCACTAAACAGGTTAATTGCAATACTTGCTTTTTCAAATATTATTCAGTTCTGACTAGCAAGGCAAATGTCTTGGGTAATCCTCAGAGTATGGAGGATTAACTGCAGAGGTAACGTGTCAGCTGTAGATATGACAAAAGACATTCTGGCGTGTGCAGCAGTTTGCTGGAGTTTATACTTTTGGTGTAGGATTATTTTCCTTGGAAAAACTGCTGTAGTGGGTAACGTTGAATTGTTGTTAATTTTATCAAGTTCCATATAGTGGTAAAAACTACTATCAATGTTTTTTTTTAATTGAAAGGTAAATAACTAGGTAAAACAATAAGGATTCTAGAAAACCTGCAATCACATAAATGGGGAAGTGAACCGTAATATGTGTCATGTTTAGTGCCGTGGGACAGGCGGGACCCAAACGCAGGACTGACAGAAATAGAGGGATGAACTCAAAGAGGCAACTTTTATTGCGCTGAAGCAGAAAACAAACAAAACCTGGAACTCACGAAAACAAAATCTAAACTGGAAGGCAAAGAACTAAAAGACTAGAAAACAGGGAGCTAGCTATTACCAGGGATGTGAAAAAACACAGAAAAAGTCACAGCACATGGGACAACATGACGACAGGCAGAGCAAAACACAGGGCTTAAATACACAAGCGAATAAGGAGGGAATTAGACACAGGAGGAGAGCACATCTGGGAGTAATCAGACATAACCAGACTGGGAGGAAGCAAAACTGAAAAATCTCACATAGCACACGAGACTAT
Organism: Copadichromis virginalis; assembly: GCF_057382275.1. Classification (NCBI taxonomy): domain Eukaryota; kingdom Metazoa; phylum Chordata; class Actinopteri; order Cichliformes; family Cichlidae; genus Copadichromis; species Copadichromis virginalis. Next base: position 17,937,243 of record NC_140626.1, on the reverse strand, counting down.
CAAAGTACAGGAAACATTCACAAAGATGCGGATTTGACACTGAGGCAACGAGACATGACTGAAGAGACATGGGGAACATGAATACAAGAGTGACTAGACATGAAACGTTGAACACTGGGAAGGCAAAGTAACAGAAACCTAAAGCCAAGGAACTAATATATATATCGCAATAAAGAGAACCAAAATCGTGAAGAACAACAAATCCAAGAATATAACTTAAACTAGAATTACAGTGACAGTATGCCAATTGTTTATTGCTGGCTAACAGTTCCTTCATATGAATTATTGCCTTTCTGTTAATTCATTAGGTGATGAAAACTAATTGTAAATTTCATTTGAAAAAGTTATCAGAACATTTTCTAAACAAATTAGTGTAATAAAAAAAAAAAGAAGTTCAGTTTTGAAAAGAATGAGCTCCAAGAAAAAGCTTTTTTAAATATATTATTATATTATGCCATTTTTATTATTACTTATAACTGAGTTGTCACTCAAACCTCTAGATCTGTCCCTTTCTACCCAGCAAAAATGCATCCATCCATCCATCCATCCATCCATCCATCCATTCATTCAATTTCTTTTGCTTATCTGGGGCTGGGTCACAGAGGCAGCAGCCTAAGTAGAGAAGCCCAGACCTCCCTCTTCCCGGCCACCCCCATCAGCTTGTCCAGGGGAATACCAAAGCGTTCTCAGGCCAGCTGAGAGATGTAATCTCTCCAGTGTGTCCTGGGTCTGCCCGGGCCTCCTCCTGGTAGGACATGCCCAGAACACCTCACCCAGGAGGCATCCTTGTCAAATACCCAAACCATGTCAACTGGCTCCTTTCAATGTGGGGGAACAGCAGCTCTACTCTAAGCTCCTCCCAGATGGCCGAACTGCTCTATCTTTAACGGAGCGGCCAGGCACCCTTCGGAGACAGCTTATTTCCACTGCTTGTATCCAGGGTCTCGTTCTTGTGATCACTACCCAAAGCTTGTGACCATAGGTGAGGGTAGGGATGTAGATCAACCGATAAATTGTGAGCTTCGTTTCTATGCTCAGCTTTCTCTTCACCACGATGAACTAGTACAGCGTCCACATCACTGCAGCTGCAGCACCAATCAGTCTGTTGATCTCCCCTCCCTTCTCCCCTCACTCGTAAACAAGACCCCAAGATACTTAAACTCTTCCCCTTGGGGCAGTAACTCGTCCCTGACCCAGAGTGGGCACGAAACCTTTTTCCGGCTGAGGACCATGGCCTCAGATTGGAGGTGCTGATTCCCATTCGCACTCAGCTGCGAACTGCTCCAGTGTAAGCTGGAGGCTGTCACCTGATGAAGCCAACAGAACCACATCAGCTGCGAAAAGCAGAGATGAGATTCTGAGACCACCCAAGTGGCAAACTCCCATGCACCCTCAAGCATCCTTGAGGGTGCATGGTAAACAGCTGGTCCAGTTTTCTGCAACTGGGACAAAAACCACATTGTTCTTCCTGTATTCAAGGTTCAAATAAAAAAGGGACTCTCCTTTCCAGTACCATGGTATAGACTTTCCCAGGGAGGCTGAGGAGTGTCCACCTGTAGTTGGAACACACCCTCCAGTTCCCCTTCTTGAAGATGGTAACCACCATCTCAGTTTGCCAATCCAGATTACAAAACCCTGATCTCCATGAAACATTGTCGAGAGCTTTCAGGAGTTCAGGGCAAACTTCATTCACTCCAGCGGCCCTCACTGCCCCAGTGATCTCACCCTCGGAGATAGATAAGTTGTCCTGTTCATCCCATTCCTCTAAGGAAGACGTGTCAGTGGGATTTAGGAGGTCCTTTAAGTATTCCTTCTACTGCCCATCTACTGTCCTCAGTCAAAGTCAGCTGTACTCGACCACACTATACACAGTGCAGGTTGAGCACCGCTTTCCCCTCCTGAGTCACCTGACAGTTTGCCAGATTCTCTTTGAGGCAGTCCAAAAGTCTTTTTCCATGACCTCTATGATCTCCTCCCACACCTGGGTTTTTACTTCAGCCACTACCAGAGCTGTGTTCCGGTTGGCCTGTTGGTACTTATCAGTGGCCTCCGAAGTCCCACAGCCTAACTAAGCCCAATAGGACTCCCTCTTTAGCCTGATGGTTTCCTTTAACTCTGGTGTCAACCATTTGGTTTAGTTGTTACCACCACAACAGGCATCAATCAGCAGTGGAGGTGCTGAACATACAGGGAGTGCAGAATTATTAGGCAAATGAATATTTTGTCCACATCATCCTCTTCATGCATGTTGTCTTACTCCAAGCTGTATAGGCTCGAAAGCCTACTACCAATTAAGTATATTAGGTGATGTGCATCTCTGTAATGAGAAGGGGTGTGGTCTAATGACATCAACACCCTATATCAGGTGTGCATAATTATTAGGCAACGTCCTTTCCTTTGGCAAAATGGGTCAAAAGAAGGACTTGACGGGCTCAGAAAAGTCAAAATAGTGAGATATCTTGCAGAGGGATGCAGCAGTCTCAAAATTGCAAAGCTTCTGAAGCGTGATCATCGAACAATCAAGCGTTTCATTCAAAATAGTCAACAGGGTCGCAAGAAGCGTGTGGAAAAACCAAGGCGCCAAATAACTGCCCATGAACTGAGAAAAGTCAAGCGTGCAGCTGCCAAGATGCCACTTGCCACCAGTTTGGCCATATTTCAGAGCTGCAACATCACTGGAGTGCCCAAAAGCACAAGGTGTGCAATACTCAGAGACATGGCCAAGGAAAGAAAGGCTGAAAGACGACCACCACTGAACAAGACACACAAGCTGAAACGTCAAGACTGGGCCAAGAAATATCTCAAGACTGATTTTTCTAAGGTTTTATGGACTGATGAAATGAGAGTGAGTCTTGATGGGCCAGATGGATGGGCCCGTGGCTGGATTGGTAAAGGGCAGAGAGCTCCAGTCCGACTCAGACGCCAGCAAGGTGGAGGTGGAGTACTGGTTTGGGCTGGTATCATCAAAGATGAGCTTGTGGGGCCTTTTCGGGTTGAGGATGGAGTCAAGCTCAACTCCCAGTCCTACTGCCAGTTTCTGGAAGACACCTTCTTCAAGCAGTGGTACAGGAAGAAGTCTGCATTCTTCAAGAAAAACATGATTTCCATGCAGGACAATGCTCCATCACACGCGTCCAAGTACTCCACAGCGTGGCTGGCAAGAAAGTGTATAAAAGAAGAAAAACTAATGACATGGCCTCCTTGTTCACCTGATCTGAACCCCATTGAGAACCCGTGGTCCATCATCAAATGTGAGATTTACAAGGAGGGAAAACAGTACACCTCTCTGAACAGTGTCTGGGAGGCTGTGGTTGCTGCTGCACGCAATGTTAATGGTGAACAGATCAAAACACTGACAGAATCCATGGATGGCAGGCTTTTGAGTGTCCTTGCAAAGAAAGGTGGCTATATTGGTCACTGATTTGTTTTTGTTTTGTTTTTGAATGTCAGAAATGTATATTTGTGAATGTCGAGATGTTATATTGGTTTCACTGGTAAAAATAAATAATTGAAATGGGTATATATTTGTTTTTTGTTAAGTTGCCTAATAATTGTGCACAGTAATAGTCACCTGCACACACAGATATCCCCCTAAAATAGCTAAAACTAAAAACAAACTAAAAACTACTTCCAAAAACATTCAGCTTTGATATTAATGAGTTTTTTGGGTTCATTGAGAACATGGTTGTTGTTCAATAATAAAATTATTCCTCAAAAATACAACTTGCCTAATAATTCTGCACTCCCTGTAGTCCATTCAACGTCCCCAGTCTCCAAGAAGGTTGGGTACTCTGTTGTTCGGTGCATGACCGCAAATGACAGTCAGGACCCATTCCAAGACCCAGTATACAGGCAGCAAGCTGACAGGGATACTAACATACCCACCCCAGCCTGCCGCCTCTCACTTAGGGAAAGTCCAGAGTGAGACAAAGCCCAGTGTCACTTCAGGAGACTGGTTCTGGAGCCCAAGCCAATGCATTGAGGTGACCCCTGGAAATAAAAAGCCAGTACCTCTAAATCTCACGCACTAGTGCAGACTCCTTCCCCACCAGATAGGTGACATTGCATGTCCCAATCACTAATCTCGGTAGGTAGGGATCAGTCTGCCAGGGACTCCCCCCCCCACACACACACACACTTGGAGGGTGTGCCCATGTACCTCTGTTGGGCTGTGGCTAGCCGGGCCCCATGCCCCAGGCCCAGCCTTCAGATGCCCTTGGGCACCCTTCCTGGGTCTTGCTCCAGGGTGGGGCTCCCGTAACCCTATCACGGCAGGGTGAACTATTACCTCGATCTTCTGCTCATAGGGGTTTTTGAATTGTTCTTTGTCTGGTCCCTCACCCAGGACCAATTTGCCATAGGATACCCTACTAGGGGACAAAAGAAGCCCCTGACGACATAGCCCCTGGGATTCCTGGGGCACACGGAGCCCTCCACCATGATAAGTTAATAATTCGCAGAGGGACAAAATGAGTGTTTTCAATCAAATTAGTTCAAATTCTTCTTACTCCCATGTGCTTTAATGCCAAATGTGTTGTGCCTTCAGAGATGCTCTTCTGCATATCTTGTTTGTAACAAGTGGTTAATTGAGTTACTGTTCAATTCATATGAGCTTAAAGTAGTCTGCTCATTCTCCTCTGACCATCAACAAGGCATTTCTACCCAGAAAACTTTCACTCAATAGATATTTTATCTTTTTAGACCTTTCTCTGCAAACCCCAGAGATGGTTGTGTGGGAAAAATACCAGTAGATCAGCAGTTTCTGAAACACTCAAATAAAAAACCATGCCACTTTCACTCACTTTTCCTCCTGATGCTCAGTTTGAACTTCAGCTTGATCATATCTACATGATTAAATGCTTGACTTGTGATTGGATGATTAGATATTTGTCTTAATTAAGTGTAGTGTATCTACACATGAGTCTAGATACACTACAAAGTCACACTACATACCACTGTATGTACGATACATTGCCTGAAGGAGCCAACAGGTTACCTGGCTGCCTGGATCTCTCTGGAGCACCATTCACTCTCAAGGTATTTGTGACTGATAATACAAATGGTCTTCCGGCTTCCGTAAATGGCATCCATGATGTTATCTATGATGGGCTTCCCTGAGAAGAGAAAATGTTACACTCAGTGGCTGTCCTCAGTAGGTCATGTAAGTACTGTGGTGACACCCTCCGGAGTACATATGAAAGTATCTTGAGGTATTGTTAGGTCTGCACTCGCTGACTCAGAGACTTATCCCCATGAACAAAGCAAGACACTTAGAGCTCAGACCATTCAACTTGCAAGGGAAGCCGGTCGGATCAGGATCTTGGAACTGAAAGCTCCTCCCCTGATCCCAGCCAACTCCTAAAAACCAGCGTCCCCTCGCAGCCTTTTATTCAGTGACACACAACCATTGTAAAACCCATATGGTACGTCATAAAAGCTAAGGCACTGTGTGTGTGTGCGTGTGTGCATGTGTGTCTCTGTATATATGACTTCCTGCTGGTCATAAAAGGGTCATCTTCCCTGTACATGGCTTAACTCCTTTAACAGTCCACCATATACAAGCACAGGTGAGCCCATAAATGGCAGGAAGTAAACATTCCTTACTAAATAAGCGAACCAGTACCTTACATGCAATTGTCTGCAGTTAAACACCATAGCTAATAGCATCCCCCACCATCCTAGATGTAGGGGAGGGAAAGAAAAATATCTGAACATGCAGTTCAAAACAACGTTTGCAATTTCAAGCACAACAATGACAACTTTTATCAAAAGTACTCCAACAGGTATCTGCTGTTAGGTAGTCTCACTACCTATCTATCTATCCATACATTTTTTAGTTCACAGAGGCCTATTAGTTAAAGTGAATTTGAATGTATGTATTTGAAATGTGGGAGACGTTGAAGAATCCACACATGCATAGGAAGAACAGGTAATGTAAAGATCTTTTGCATTTGATGTTTTGTTGAGCTGTATGTCCAGATTTTGCTCTTTTGCACCCTCTGGTGGTGAACTATGGAGGGTAGCGTTGTTTGCAGTTTGGGTCTCCACCCAGCCACTCTTTTGCTAGCACACATGGTGTCTGCATGCTGCAGCTTATGGTTAGCTCCACACATGGAGAAAGTAATGTTCAAAGTTAGAAAAAGAGAAGAAATAAGTGAGAAAAAAGATGCAGAATAAGATAATAAGGCTACAAAGGACTATTTAGTCCCTCCTGGATGTCAGCTAACAAGGTTTGTGTACTTTAAATGTTTTATTTTCTGTTATTAAGGACTTTTGATTGATTGGCACCAAGTACAAGAGTGCATTTTGATGTGATGTTTTTTGTTTTATTGTTTTCGTCCACGACCTGTTCTCATGGGTTGTCAAGACCAGAATAAACCCTTTTTTATAACTCTACATCCTACGTCAATGTTTGAGGGTGCTACAGGAAACCTCCAATGAGACAGGCCCGAGCTAGCGGGTTCAAACCCAGAGCTTTTATACTGTCTGGCATCACTGCTGTAAAGCCACTGACCTTTAATTAATGGTAAATTTTATAATAGCAATTTTTAAAATGTAAATTAAACTGTATGCAACTTAAATAAGGAAGATCTGCTGTCATGCTTCTGCCTGCTGTCCTGGGTGTTGGGTTGCCAGTCTGTTTATTGCATCACTACAACTTTCCCACACTGCCACTCTCAATACTGATATCCTTATTGTGCAACCTGATCTTCTTGCTTGCATTCTTTGAACCAGTCAACCACCGCTCTGTGTGGTTTAAACCTATGCTCAACACCAGTCTTCCTTTCAGACTCTGTTCCGTGCAACCCACCTCCTCCCTATCTCGACCTTGCCCAAATCTCTCAGAGGAAAAACACCAGTACCTAGACTCCAGGGGGCCCTGCCCTGAATCCTGTCACTAATGGGATTCTGTTCTTCCATGACAGGTCACTGATGTTTAATCACCAAATACACTGATTAATTTTACTGTATCAATGAATCATGTTCATTACTTTCAAATGATCTCCCCTAATTGAACTGACACCGATAAACCTTTGATTGAGGCCATGCAAAGCTACTGTAGTAGTGTTAACAAATTAAAATGTAGTTACTAGGGTGTCTGAATGTGAAAAACAGAAAATAAAAGAAAGAAAATGTTAACTTTGTTGGACAAGTAGGTTGAGGATCACCAAAACTAATGTTCTAGATTTAATTGCTCTATATATAGTTTTTTTTAATCTGGAATGAAGTGATGGGCAAAAACAGGCTAACTGAGAGACATTTTCAAGTCAAAAAATCACCATTTAACTTTGAATTCAAGCCTGCAGTCTTACCTGGTTCAAAGTCTCGATGGTGTAGGCACAGTCTCCAGCCCTGTTCTCCTTCCAGTTTTGGTAAGAGCTTGTCAATGACCCAAGGCTCATCGTGGGTGTTGTAGGAGATAAAGGCGTCGTACTGATGATGAGTTTTCTTGTTTTTGTGCTTTCTATCAAAGAGCCAAGCTATGAACAGGTAATAGGCATAGACGAGCTGCAATCTCATAAAATGGTAAGTGAAGGACACCACTATCAAGCATAGGATTGCACATGTGGTGCAGAGAAAACAAATAAAGCCCATGTCAACTGAGCAGAAGCGGGTGTCCAAGTCCAACAGCTTCTTACTTTTGAATTCTTGTGGATAGTTGCACGTAAAGTTATATGCATCATAAACCTGAGTTTTGTTGTCATTTATTGCCCACGAGAGAAACCAGCTGTTATCACAGTTGCAGGTGAATCCATTGCCCTGAAGGTCCAGATAAGTCAGAGCTGGTAGGGATTTTATATCTTCTTTGCGGATAACTGGATATAAATTCTGTCTTGCCTGTAGAAACTCCAGCTTTGTGAGGTTGGCATCTTTAAGGAACTCTAGAGAGTAAAGAGCTGTCCTGGATATATAAAGGCTTTTAAGGTTTGGAATTGGGAAAAACAGATCTGAAGGGAGTTCTTTAAGTTCATTTGAAGAAAGTTCAAGTAATTGCAGCTGTGGCGTGTAAACAAAGGTGTCTTTGTCCAGAGACGCAATACGGATATTCCTGGCTTTGAAACTCAAAAGACTGGTCAAACCTTGCAAAAAGTTCCCAGGCAGATAACTATGCAACCTGTGGTGTTGTGAAAAAACAAGCAGTTCCTCTAGATGGGACAGCTGAGAAAATGGAGGATCAGGCAAATTTCTACTTTCATTGTAATTGATGTGATTTTCACTCAAATCAAGTCTTCTTAAATTGATCAGAGGATTGAAAATACCTTTTTGTAGTTTATCTTGTTTAATAGAGTTCCGTTGTAGATAAAGGCAGGTAAGATTTGTCAGTCCTACAAAACTCTTATGATCAACAATTTCTATTTGATTTTCGTGTAATGACAAGTTCAGGAGGGAATGTAAGCCTTTAAATTCATCCTTTTTGATAGCAGTGAGTTTGTTTATATTTAAATACAGGTATCTAAGTTCAGGCAAATGTTCTTTGAAAGCACTGTTCAATTTAGTTATTTGGTTTGTCTGTAATTTTAGAGTTTGTAATCCTTTTAAATCCTTGAAAAGACATGGTTTCAGAGCTGTGATTGAATTCTGATAAAGATAAAGCTTTCTGAGCTTTGTCTGATTGGTGAAATCATGGCAGTCCAGTGTGCTGATGTTATTGGTGCTGAGATCCAGCTCTGAAAGAGTTGGTAGATTCCTTGTTGCAGCTGGAACCAGTGGAAGCCTGTTTTTACTCAGCGTTAAAATCCTTAAGTTTTTAAGGGATCTGAAAGCATCATCATGGATGTATTTTATTTTGTTGTCTGTCAAAACTAACTCAGTTACATTAATACACAACTTAAACAAGTATGCATTAACAAAGCTGAGCTTATTGCTTCGAAGCTGCAGAGTCCTCATTGTTGGGATGGTGCAGGAAATGTTGATCAGTGTGGTCAGGTTATGTGTCATTGCATTCATTCTCAGAATAGTTAATGATGAGTTCACTGACTCTAACAACCTTTCCATGTCCCCAAGACCCAAATGAAGCTCACTAATGTCAAGAGTAGTAACACGACTAAGAAATGTTTTGTTTTGCACGTCCCATATCATCTGTTTCTTTTTGGCTGGGCTCCCAATTTTAAACCAGGTGAGATTTGGAAAAACATCGGCAGTGATCCTGAAGACTGCGAGGGGATTTTTCGACAAATCAAGGTACTGAAGTTCTAATGATTTGTTTGTCAGTTCAAATGACTGAAAAGTGGTTAAATCATTGTTGCTTATTACCAGCTCCCGTAGATGTGGCAGATGTTGCAATATCAATTGAACTTTTGTAATGTGGTGCAGTTTGTTATGAGAAATGTCCAGAAGTTTTAAACTTGTCATGGACTTAAAAGATGTGGATGCCATTTGTTTAATGCGATTTTGATTAATTCTTAGCTCAATGAGGCAACTCAAGCCATCAAAAACATTTTCTCCCAGTGTAACAAGTTTGTTATTATTTAGATTTAATGTCTCAAGAGAACTTAGACTGGCAAACGCACCGCTTTCTATCTGTGAAATGTTGTTGATATTAAGGTCTAACTTAGTCAAATTTAGTAGATCTTTGAAGTCTGATGCATGTATTGTTGAAATTCTGTTAGAAGTTAAATCGAGGCCTGTCACAGTTGAGGGAATATCTTCAGGAACAGCTCTGAGTTTACTTCCGACACATATGGCCGTACTGTAGCTGATTCTGCAAGTCTTCAAAGAAAATCCTTCAACAGGAACAAGGAAACTGATGATGCTCAGCGTCAAGAAAATAATGTCTGGTTTGCAACATTTTGTTCCTCTTTCTAAATTGCTTTGTTCCTCATCCATTCCAAGATCCATTTTAAAATAACAAGCAGGAAAGCTTAATCCAGCCAACCAGAAATGTAATGTACAGTCGTACAGTAAGCTTAAATATCACAGATAATCCTGAGAATTAAAAAAAAAATCATACAAATGAATAGTAAACAACACAACAAAATGGAAATACCTCAAAAATCAGATTTTCATGTCTTAGAGAATGTCACTTCTTATTACTTTATGTATGTATACTCAGCATAATTTAGATCAAACTAAAACTAAAGCAACAGGAATAATCTTCATTGTAAATACTGTATTCTTATACTTACGACATCACATTGGTGTAAACAGTCCTTCTGTTCTAAAGGAAATGCTTTCTGTGTCTTGAGACACTTTTCATCTGCATGTCGTATGTGCCCTCTGTCTCTTTTTTGACCAATTGGAAGGAAGTGAAAGGACCTGTGAGAACTGTGACAATCATTGATTCTCCATTCTGAAGGGTCTGGAGGCGGTATAAGAGTTCCAGTGTAATGAGGTAATATGGCTGGCTGTGTTGGTGTACAGAGAAAAAAAAATACAAACTGTGTCATGGAAAGACTTTTGGACCAAAAACTTAACTGTAGTGCTGGGATGCTGGGACTTGGGCGTCCATGTCTGGAGACTAACACTTTTACTTTCCCTTGCAGCTTTTAGAAAGACTGAAACAAAAAACAAAAGGCCACATTGAAAGCATATTACCTTTCATTTAAACCTAAATGTAATACAGTCAGAAAGAATAAAACTACAAAGCAGTATTAGTAACTAAATAATGGCATTTCAGATTTTGTGGGAATTTTAGGTGTATTTTTGTATAGATTACTCTAATATGGTAAGGTGAAAAGAAGACATTTAATTAACTTAGTGAGGCTGAAAAAAGACTTGTTTAGCAAAATAAGTTTTGACAGTGAGGCTACAGAAAAGTGGCTACAGCAAAATAATCCAATAAAGTTAATCCAATAAATCCAAAACAAAAGAAAGAACCAAAGTCTCCAGGGTGAGAGGCATGAGGGGAGATGGAAGAATGATGAAAAATAGCAGGAAAGCAAACAGGTTTGAGAAGGCCACGCAGTTACTTAACAAAACAATGTACCACACATTCATTTGGTCATAGTGTGTTATCCGTCTATCCAGAGCTGTCCTGACGAGGAATGGCCAGACTCTTGCTCCTGTCATGATCTTGTAGTGAATTATGCGCGTTTTGATTGTGGAAAAAAATATAAGTTATGAAGGCCACTCTTATTTTCACTGTCATATTGTGCTGCCAATGACATCGCAGTATTTTGAGGAACTTAATCCCCCATCCTCAGTCCAGGGTATGGTGCCTACTTAGCACTGTCAGACAGTGGTGTTTTGTATATTTTCACTCTATGAATTCATTGCAGTTGCTGCTGTTGCAGGTCTTTTACCTCTAATTTAACAGTGATATAAAATTATTTCATTAAAAGAAAATTAATATTCTGCCATAAAACAGGTGTCAGATTCCAAAAATAATTCTTTCCATTGACAGTAGATATATTTCAGTGGTTATTCATAACCACCATCCACCGCTAATGTTTTAATTTGCTTTTAATGTGTTGTTGTGTTCTACGGGGACTACACTGTTACAATTCTATGCTAAAACACTGTACATGTATCAGTTAGCTGCTTGACAAGGCTAACTGATACAGCTTGAAATAAAATATTAAATGCACTTTTGCTCCACCCAGCTTTGGCCCAGAGAAGACAGTGGTGTTTCTGGATCACATATGGCTTATTCTTTCCATGATAGGGCTTTAATCTGGATTTGTGGATGGCATAGTGAGCTGTGTTCACAGACAATAATTTCTGGAAGTGTGCCTGAGCCAATGTAGTTATTTCCATGAAAGAATCAATGCCGGTTTTAATGCTAACTGGGTGTCCAAAGATCGTAGGCATCCTATACTCATTTTAAGTCTTTCCCCTTGTATACGGGATTTCTCCATATCTTTGTATGTTATTATTTGCTATATATTTGTATATGATGATATATTCACAAACTTGCATGTCGAGGAGCATTATTCTGAAAATTTTAGAAGCATTTGCTTGAAAATTGGTGAACTCCTTTACATTACAATGCACTAACTGTAAAACAAGAATGACTACATGGTATGTTTTCACCTGTTCTCCCATGTGTATGTGCCTCCAAGAGATAATTTAAAAAATGTGCAGTAGCACTGAAAACTGACTGGTCATGGTGGAGAAGATGATCTTGAATGGGAGTGCTTTGAATCATTGTTGTGATCTGGCACTGTATAAATAAAAATGAAGTGAAGTGAATTGACATACAACAGTTTGGCTGCTTCAAAATGGTTATATAATAGTATAACAATATACTGTGTTTTATTATAGGTCACATGTTACATGTGTATTAATATGAGGGTGTATTGTGTGTATAAAATATGATAAGCCATGAGTTTTTCAAAACTAAACTGAAGGACATTAGTGCTTTAGTGTGTGCATTTTTTTCATGAGCATATATTCCCCTTTTCACTTCCTCATCCTCATTGTGTGAATCTGTAGATCCTTAGCTGAATGATATTCTGCTATCAGCTTACAACAGAACAGAAACTCACAGTAAAGCATCAAAAGATAAACTATGAACAATACTGCTTTGAAGATAAAACTCTTTTAATGAACTTCATCCCAGATATTTAGAGGCTGTTTCACAAGACTAAGATACTAAACTTACTCAGGTCAGATCTTCTCAAATTAATAGGAGGCACTGGCACTTACTGGGTCCAAATGATAGAAATATGTCACTACTCAAACTTAAACCTACACGTTGTGACTTGACTCTGTCATGTGTGTAAGTGTATATGAATGTATAGGTGAATACTACCCAAGCTCAGGTAGTTGTTTTCCCTAGATGGATACTGAAGGGCATCATCAAGTAAGTAAGTAATTAAGTATTTTAATTAATTAAAGTAATTAGAATTTTAATCCGATAATGTTGTTACATGAATTTCAATCTCGTGATTTCAGTTTTCAGTAGTCTGACTATTTCATTTTTCTAGGTAAACACATGGGAGTGTGAACAATACAAATGAGACAGAACTAAGAGGGGAAACTGAAAAAGGGGAAATTTCCTTGTGGTGACATTAATTTGTCTCATTTTTCCACCAACTTCTGCAGTTTTTCTCTTTCATTTGTCGGGCTTCCAGTAAGTCAGCCAGTAAGTCGCTTTTAATCCACATCAGTTACACTTTTCACCAGCAGATGTCTCTGTTGCGTTACGAAATCTTGACTCTCATCTCACTGGTTGTCTTCAGTGAATGTGCAAACGTCAGCCTACAGTAGGAGATGAGGCAGCAGTGAATCAGATCATCCAGCACTTCTTTATAGCTGGAATGAGCGTGCACAGCACTTGTAAAGGGTTGGAAAGTTATGTAGGTAGATATCTGGCACTAATACAATGTAATTACTAAATTAATAATTAGATTTAATAATTTCATTTGTGACTCCAGTAACAACACCAAAGAATGAATTCCTCCAGTTTCCAGCAAAATCCGGAGTAGGACATTAAATTTTTACTGCACAAGCTTGTCACAGTCAGCTGATCTGTATTAAGGTTAAAATAAAACTAAACTAAAAGATAAACTAAAGAAAGGATATAAAGCAATCAGCTCACCCTAAAGGTAGAAATAAAAGAATACCTCATGACAGATTTTACCTACTTATATGTAAACTCTTTCTGGAAAATTCTCCTTTTTCAGTTTTAAGCACTTCTTGCATTTTAGTTCTTCTTCTTTCTCCTGTAGGGGTCGCCAAAGAGGATCATCTATCTCCATCACACCCCATTTCAACCTATACCTAGCATCCTCTTCCATCACACCAACATCTCTTTATGAGCCACATGCTTGACTGAAATTTTATGCCTGATGGCCTTTCTGATGGAATTAAGGGCTGGGACCGGAGTACACTGGCTTCTACATAGATGGCAGTAACAGAACTAACTGTGCTTTTCTACCAGAAAAGTTTTGGTTTTATAGATCTATTCATGTTTTACAGTTTTATATGGTTTTATTTGAAGATGGTTTTCACTTACTTGTTTTTCCAGGTTGTGTGCTTGACTTTCCTCTTTATTTAAGGAAACACACAGAAGAGTTCACATTGAGGTTCTGTGCTCTTGGAAATGCCCTCTGATGAAACCACCAGTTACATTGCAATTCGATGAAGGCATAAATGTGGCTACATGAGAACTTGGACAAATAAAACCAGTCATGGAAACCACTAAGAATAACTGATCCCAACACTATTTGAGGTGGTATCTATGCTTATTCAGGACTGGATTAGAGTGTTAGAGCAGGCTTTCATGTTCGATTTGTCTTAAGCTTGTCTTGCATTGCACATAAACTTTTGCCCATATATTTTGTATGTCAATATATTTATTAATTGTTTTTTAAACTTATGAATAAACTTACTTACTAAGAAATCTAATTCAGTTACACATTAGCAAGGATGTAGGCTGTGTTGCTCCTGGTTCTGCATTGGTGGAGTTGTCCCTAAACAAATCCACTACTGTAATTTGTCTGGAGCAGAAATGTCTCAGAACTTGGAAAAAGATCATGCTTGAAGTGTTTCCAGCCTCACCTGCACTCTCTTTAAGATTATCTGAAATTGTCCAGGAACAAGTTTTAAGAACACTGCAAAGAAACAGCTGCAAGAGTCAAAATAAAGACTATAAATCAATTTGTATAATGTTAATTTAAATGTTCCAGTTTAACCCACATACAACCTGTATTTACTTATTTAAAAAAGTGTAGGTCTTGTACTCTTCCAGTCAAGCAAATATGGTGTAAATGTAAAACAAGTGTGTGCTCAACATCTACATGGAGGATTTCAAGGCAGAGAGAAAGATAAATGGTTTGAGGGGGCAGTGAAACGATCTTTGGAGTGGAGGTGGAGCGGTTGGCTGAGGATTCATTAAGTTTCCTCACACAGCAGCTGGAGCAGAAAGTGTGTAGGTACCCCATGCTGACTCTCCCTCTCTCTGTATGTAACACAATGTCTCTCTATCGAAGACACGTTCTTATTAAATATCTTCTGAGAATATCTCCTCCCTCAATCATATCTGCATGACTATCGCTCCGGTGGGAAATACACTGACGTGCGCGCGGAGCCACCCACAGAGCGCGTGCACGGATTAATCATATCTGGAAAAGAGAGAGAGAGAGATGCTGCCGGCTTTAAGTCCGGTGTGACTTATCTATCCTACACTGCTGCTGTCGGTAACGGAGCGGCTGCGCACACACCTACATACACTCCTCTCTCTCGCTCTCTTTACAATACCACACACACACACAGACACCGGAGCGCAGGAGCGGACTAGCGCACTGGGAAGAAGGGAGAGAAGAGAAACAGAGAGAGGCGACACAAGTCAGACCGGCTCGAGCAGGGGAATGTGCCGGATTCCGCTGCGCACACACCCGGGCTGTCCCGCACTGAGGGCTCCACTGCGTTAACGGGAGACGACACAGGGCTGATACTGAGGCAGCGGGACCAGGACCAGAGAGGGACAAAGTAAAAAATAAAAAAAAGTAGTCACCTGGCTGCGGAGGAAATTAGAGAGGGAGGGGAGTGGAGGAGGGCGGGAGGTGTACCCGCCTCACAGAGCCTTGTTCTGGGGGTAACGCCACTGCTTGCGCGCAACGGAGAGTAAGCGCAAAGTTTCCTCGATGGCGCTGGTGATGGAGCCAGTGAGCAAATGGAGCACAAGCCAGGTGGTGGACTGGATGAAAGGTGGGCAGCAGAAACACACGCACAGACACGCACACACACACATAAATACAACGATACAGACACGCGCACGTATTATGCACACGATTCATTTTTAAATTACACAGCTGGAACGCGTTCGCACACGGACCCGCACACACAAATACTGTCTCTGATCACGACTGGACATTCAGGCAGGGGAGATAAGAGGCTGACAAGTTGATTTGTTGTGTGGGAGGTGTGTGTGTGTGTGCCGATGCATCAGCCAGGCACCTGATGATCAGTGGGCAATGATGTAATGTGTGAGAGAGTGACAGCAGGAGAAACAAACTTCCTTGCTTAGAGCAGGGGCGGGTGTAGAAACTTTTGAAAGGGGGAAAGGGGGCAGATCGACTGCTTACCTCCTCAGGCTGCTTCAGGCGAAATCGGGAATACATCAGAATTCATCCTGCTTAGTTTCAAATGGCACACCTGTTAGTTCAACTAATCAACATCTTGTGAGAATCTACTAGCCGTGAAGGTCACAGCTGCAGGCATGTGTAAGGTGTGAGGGTAGACAGGGATAGATGCCAAACTGTGAAACATGGCAAGAATATACTGACTGCTCGCTAGGTGTCGCTCTCCTGTGGTTCATTGATCTGAATGATTCGGAGGTTAGTTAGCCCATAATAGAAGGTGGCAGGCAGATGGCTCAACCAATCTGCCTTTTGTAAACACTTCCCAAGAATTAAGTCACAGAGTGTTTTGCAAACAGACTGTATATAGAGGATGGATGTAGCTCTGGTGCCATCACCCTGTGATAAGGGAGGCCCCACTCTGAAGCTTCAAGCTTTGCCATCTGGGTGTTTGAAGAGTGATGGGTGAATCTGTCCGAGAAACACAGGCAAACCGCTCCAATGGTAGCAACTTGTTAACTTGTCCCACCCTACTATATTACTATATCCTCCTTTTTGCATCTAATGGGGTCAACAATTTCCAAAATGAATACCAAACTAGCTTTTGAGATTACGAATTCATCAGAAAGTGTTTTCTGAGGAACTGAGGGGTGTTTCTGCTTTGATTCATGGATAATATAAAATACAGCTTAAGCCACTGTAACATCAACCGCTGGAACAAAAGACATCAGTACTGGAAGATTCCCTCTCTTCGCTGTAAAATAAAGAGATACAGGAAATCATTTGCACCTACAACCATCAGGCTTTTCAGTTCTCATGCTAATAACAGATGAGCCAAGGCTCTTTGGCAAATATCTCACTTTTCAGAACTGTTATATTTATCCATCTCTTATATACAGTCTGTGCTCTCCGCATATGGCTCATAGGACTGGTTGAAGTTATCCAGTGGATGTAACTTGTGGCAGTCATCTTGTTCAACCAATCACCTGTATTTAAAAAAAAATGTGATTCCTAAAGACTTTCCGGGGACAATTCCCAAAATGCTCCTATGTAACAAACAATCTATTTCACTAACTCATTTGCAGCTTATTCTGAAGTCACTGCTTGACTCAGTGTCACTATTTACTCAGATGTGATATGGAGTCTTCCTACTAATGGGGACACTTAGAAATAGCGCTATCTCCGTTTGGTTATCTAAGTTACGCAAAGGATTTTGTTGCCACTGTGTTCTGTGGAGGAAAGTTTGCATATCGGCACATATCAGGTAGCAAATATGCATATACAGTAGATCTGTGTTTGACACACTAGATAGTTCTAGCTCTAGCTCTTGTCTCAGAGACATATTTTTAACCAACTTTGCAGCATTTCAGCAGCATCACGTCCCTCTGTGTCATTGTTTTGTGCATCTCTGTGTGTGCTCACATTTTGGCCCAGGCAGGAGGTGCGAGCTCGATATCACGTCACCACCCGCAGGGTTACTGCTGACTCTGGTTGCAGATGATGTACCAAAAATCACAAAGGAACAGTGCGTGCTTTTAGGATATTTTGGCTTCACTTTGTTTGGTGTGAACAAGCAGTAAAATGCTGTCTATCTCACTATTGAACATAGCTATAATGCTAATGCAAACATTTCACAGGCTCTTATTTTGACAGTAGCTCCTTAATAAATAAGTTTTGTTTCTTTTTGTTGAATCAAGAAGCGTTGCACCTTGGGTTAAACAAATCTGCATCTTTGGCTGCTAATTATGACCCACGCAGAGCTTTTGCAATGCACCACATGCACACTAATCACATACATCACTGTTTCTTGCAGACTGGTTGTAACTTTAAAGATGTAATTCCTGTCGACTTTAGAGCTATTAAAATGAGATCGGTGAATACAGAGCAACAGAACAGCATCTTTAAGAAAAAAAAGACACAAGTTAAACACAAGCGCAAAACTTTAAGCCTGAGTGTTTATCCAAAAATGTAATTACGTTTTGTTTATAAGAGTGCTGGTGATACCTTGGAGTGATCAGACTAGAGATTATCGTCATGCATAATTCAGTAGCCGGGCTGATTAGGTCTGTACCCAGGGGCCTGTGTGAGCATTGTAAAACTCTCTTGCACACAAAAAGAAATGGCTACTGTGCATTTCCCAGATCCCACACAGTGTGACGGCTTATTTTGGCTGCAGCTCGTTGCAGACATTGTGACGTATTCCAAATTCTGTTTTGCTGTATGATCATTTAATCGCTTCTAAACATGAAGGGTAAACAAGTTACAGCTTTGGTGTTTCTAAAGTTACTGTCCCTTTAGGCTCAGGTTGTCTGCACCAATAATAATTTGTTCAACTTTTCATTTAATTCTCATGAAATAACTTGTTTAGGTTCTGAATGCATGAATAATACTGGCCCAGCTTCCCCAAAACCACATGCCAGGAGGAGACCACGCTAAAGACCAGTCCATTAATCACTTTAATATGTGAATAACTAATTTAATTTGAATTAATGGCCAACTTTGGTGCAATAGGGACAAGTGCTTTGTAGAAACTGATCACTTTGGCTAAAATACAAAAAAATATATGAAGGTCATACAGGACTTTTTAAATTGGTCCATCCAATTTGTTAAGTCATTGATAAATTAAAGTGGGTTATAATTCTTAACTTTAGTGTTAATCAACTCTTCTATCATATGGTAGCTGTCAATGTTTTAACGCTAAACACGGCTCACAGCCGAGCTTTGCGGTGATTTATGGGGCTCTAAAACAGAAGTGAGGGTTTTATCATTAAACTCTCACTCCACCCAAAATCTCTGTTTTAGAGCGAGGCAATAAAGGAGCTTGTAAAACGTCTGCAGTTTGCACCTCTGACATGTTCAGCATGGTTTCACAGCAGTTACAGTGGACTGCAATGGTGATGGTTCACTAACCCCGCACCTTACAGAGCAGAAATGAGGTCTGGAGCAGAACACAAATGACTCGCTGATGGTCGAGAAGAAGAATTGTCTTAACCCTTCTCACCCTCGAGACCCCTGTACCCCAAACCAGCTGTAACTGTAATTAAATTGGAACTATTGTGCTTTTCTTTTTTCTGTCACAATGGTGGATGCTCATATTAAACATGGTCACAATTTCATTTATGTTCAACAGCCCAGACTGTTTGAACCTTCCACTGAGAAGGGGCAGCAAATCAGAAGGAAGTAGCTTTAAATGGATGTGGAAAGACTTGTTTCAGAAAGTGGGGGCTACGCCAAGGCCTAGTGTTAGGTTTATAAGGATTATGAGGATTGTAAGGGTATCATCAATGTGTCTGACTCAGTCTTGGTAGGCTGCTGTTCACACGCTAATTTACATTTTTGATTAGGAAAAATTATAAATGTTAAAACGAAAGTAGTAAAAAAAAAAACTATCAGTACTTTTAAAGGAGAAGAAGATTTGTGAACTCTGCTTCAGCTTAGGCAGAGTGCACGAGCAGCAGAGTAACAAGCAGCAGCTCAGGTGAATGATGTTTTTTGCACACGTGCAACATGGCTCTTGTGGTTTATTTCCACACATAGTAAGAAGAAGTAAGAAATACCATCTGTTACTTGTAACTTTCTATATAAGTGATGAGTTTATATGTAAATATAGGCAAAATTTTTAACCTGCAGTTATAGTTGTTTTGTCAGATGACATCATGGTTATGGAATGAAGCTATTTAATATTTAATGCACTTAATTTGATGACAGAAACTTTTGGCAAATATTCCCTGTTGATTGCTACGGAAGCTCTATATAGGGAACGTACTATATTTCCATAAAGATACAATCCTATATAGAAGTATAATAAAAAAAAATGCTTCCGTTTGAGATGATGAAACAAGTTAGTTTTAGGGACTCACTTCCTTTTCTGTCTTACATATTTTTTGTACATATTGTTCTACATGTTAAGCTGTTCTAGCAGTGAAGGTCTTTTCAAAATTTGAAGTCGTGACCTTAGATTAGCATCAAAAATGCCAACATCAATCTTCCAAACAGGCCATTATAAAAAACTCAAACATGAGAATCCTTAAGTACCTACTGAATGACCTTTAAATTTGACCTATTGACCGTTTCCAGCTTCTTCAAGCCTTTTTTCCCCTGCTTTAATGCCAAGATGCATCATCGCTCCCTGTTTTCTCAAACTCAGATCACAAAACACAGCCCGCCTTTCAAATGCACTTTGAGAAATGACTAATGATAACTAATATTAGTAATAATTGTTATTCATCATGTCTGTTTGATGCACAAAAAGCAGGTCAGGGAGACCATTGACTCATGTGGCAATAAAATGCTTATTGAAATGGCAGCAAAAATGTATTTACATGATGCACTGTGTCAGTTCTTGGAGGCACGTTGTTGGATGGGTTATTGGTTGGTCATGTGCATATGGCATGTTTTTATATGTGCGTCTGAGTGTGTGTGTGTGTGAGCGTGTGGGAGGATGGTAACTTGTTCGTCTCAGACCGTCTGTGCACAACAGCTGACAGACGAGCACACCCGTTCTGAACAGAAGGCTCCACCCGAGTCCTCGGACATTTGCAGCAACACACACACACATGCCATGCCTTAGTGTGGTATTCAGTTCATGCCGGGTCTCTCGGGTGTGTCTGTGGCGACAGAGGGAAACATGATAGCGTGCTTCTGTGTGTGTGTATGTGTGTGTGTGTACAGTAACATGTACAGATCACATATGCCAAAGGGGCCAAAAGGTCTGGGTATTGTTGACTTGGCAACAGTGCAGCATTGGCACGACAGATACTAAAACAATATGGGAGTGGTGCACTTCAACAGTAACGTGAGCACTTTCGCCACATTGATGGGAATGCTGGGAATCTTTGCCCACGTCGTGTTATGTTATCATCTGGTCACACACTGAGATGGGGAGAATTTCACCTCATTTCCCTTGCATGAATTTGGTCGCTAGACTTGGAAATCAGCAGTGAAATTGGCGTGACAGCATGCGAGCACATCTGATGACACCACTTGGCATGAGAGAAAGCTGCCAGAGTGATAGTCACAGCCTTTAGGATCAGTGGATTTTGGGTCTGTGGGCTTGATATGTCTCGGCTTAAGGTGAGGCTCACGAGTACTGAGCTTACATCAGAAAAAATAAATCCAGAGTGAATATGCGGCTCTCGGGGAAATCATTTCAACTGTTTTGTTCTCTCAGAGGCTGAAAAGTTCAAGCAAGCTTCTGAAATTTGCAACGGCACGAATCAGCTCTGGTTCAGGGCATGTACTGAAGCAGCGGTAATGCTCAGTGACATTCACTGCATCAATTAATGTTTTGCTAAATGATTTCTTAACTCAATCAAGCACAATATTAACATAACAAATTAGAAAAATAAAATCAAAATGTGACATTTAAAAAGCCCCCTTTTTTAAATAGCTACTAATTTATGCAAACACTTTGGTACAATTGCATTACAATAGTTTTAAATCGAATAACTGGCAGATGGAGATAGAGGCTTGTAATAGTGCTCTACATGGACCGTTAACGGAGACTTCACTGCCCTGTGTTATATAGTTTCAGCCTTTCCATTATGGATAAAAATAAATAAATAAAAACAAATAGAATGAAAAAATAGAAACAGGTTTCATATTTAAAAAAACTTTTGCTAGTTGTCTTTTAAAAAGGATTTGCTGGAGACAAAAAAGGCAGCCAGGGAGAACCAGTGGAGTTAATGCTAGCTTTAATAGCTACAGTAGGTAGATACACAGCAGCTGGTGAAAGCAGTGGTTTCCAGCTATAAATGAGTCACTCTCTTCTGTCTACCGCTGCCTAAAATCAAAGATTTACTTTTTCTTTTTATGAAGGAGGAGTCTTCATAAAACTTTGGGCAATGAAGGAATATGCCTTCTAAAGGCCATCACAGACCAATCATGATACAAAAAAGCAACACAAAATTCAGAAATGTTCACATAGTGATTTGTATTTTAACGTATGTAGACACCGAAAGTGTTACATTTGTGTGGAAAATCCTCAAAAAATGGACTGCGAAATAAAATGGAGTTGACAACAAATGATGATGAGCTGGTCCTGATGTTTCTAAATAAGAAGAAGTGCTAAAACAAAAAAGGGATTTATGACAGTTTTAGCTGTGTGGTGGGAGCTCTGTCTACTTTTTATCATTGTAAAGATGTACTAGTTAGTATATGTAGTGTGAACAGTATGTCTAATGTGAACTAGCATGGCTAGAATGAGCAGAGATAATGTTATTGTGGCCACATGGGAGTGAGCTGTTAATAAAGCCATGATGATTTGAAACTTGCAGAGAGAAAGCTTATTAAAGCACATTTGATGGCAAAATTGACGAACTTGTGAAGTGGCTTCATAAATGTAAAAAAAAATCCTGTTTAATTTTGAAATTGTTCACCTTGTTCTACTTCCTCCATTTTCTTCCTACCAGTCTTCTGTCAAACTGTGCCCCCCATCCACTAATTACTCACCTAACATACAGCCATGCTTATGTTTGTTACCTTTCCTATTTTCTCAGCCCATCAGTCAGGCCAGAGTTTTGACTGATCCGTGAGTTTCGAACTGTTTTTGGACCTCTTGGCTTCCTCTTTATTATTATGTTTGCTAAATGGACCTCCAACCTGTCTGTGATGCCAGCAGTAAAAGTAAGATACAACTGTCCTTCTTTGTATGCCAAATCCATCCATCCATTCTCTTGCCAAATCTGTTGTTTTGAATTTGCTGTTGATGCATTTGTGCCCAAACTATATTAAAATATTTGAGTTTTCTGGTTGAAACTTTTTTATTAATAAAATGGAAACTGAAAGTCAGAGGCTTCTGGGTGTACTGCCATGCAGCTTGACACAGATTGGTGTTCTGTTTATTGATTATTACATTTCTAAAGATAGACTAATTTCTTTGCCTTTGCATTGCCTAGAGCAAAGTTCCATTCTCCTTGCTTCACGTGGATTCTTCCACTGACTTTTCATGCATGAGTTTTGTTTTGTTTTTCTTCTTTTTTCTTGGATGGGGGAGTTATTTTTATCTTGCCTAATTACTGACTGATGTGATGGGGAGGACTTGGAGTAGATGTAATATTCAAACAGCGTTCAACAAGAAGCAAAACTGTATTTACAGGAAGAATTTCTTTAGTTTATTTCCCCATTGCAAAATCTTCCCAGATGACACTGGGATTCAAATGGGCAACTTTCCGATAATAAACTCACTTTTAACTGCTGTTTCTCTTTTTCTTTTTTTTTCTTCTTAACATCCTGAATTTACAAATCCCGGGAACAGAGCGAGCATTCGTCTGGCTTTTATTGTTACCGAAGCTTTAGAGCCCTTGGAACAGATGACACATAACCCGACTGGGAGGGCCGGCTCTTTTATAGGACTCTTGAACATCCCAGAAGTCAGTGCAAAATCTAGCTTTATTACTCGCGTGTGCGTATGACAGAGAGAAAGAGGGTGTTTGTGGGAGTTTGGCTCGCCTGTTGTTGTGAAAAGTGTGCCTCTGTGGGAGTCAAGTGTGTGAGTCAGCTATGAATCACACGTTTTGTACCAGTTAAACCAAGCACACACATGATCTTGCTCCTTCTCACACATGGACATGTATGCAGTACATACAGGGATGGGAGTGCATGACTGTTCAGAAAGAAACCGTTATACAACAAACCTACACAGAGACTTGCACCTAGCTTGTGACTCAATTTAAAAAAAAAAAAAGTTGGCCGAGTACATTTCAGGATTTTTACTAAATATACTGTAGATCAGTGATTCACCACATGGGCACTTAATGGTACTTCTGCACTTCCAAGTGGAGCGCCTAATTACTGTGGTGTAATTCGGCTAATTCGAAAAATGCCAAAATTAGACTTTAAATAAAAAATAAATAAATACACATATAGAGCCACCCGACACATCAGCAGAAAATTTGTTAAGTGAATAATAGCAGCAGACCAGCAATAATGAAACCTAAATATAAAGGTTGAGGTGTGGTTAGGAGAAAAAAAGTCTATAACAGCATAGACTGTACTTAAAAGAGAGACGCAGCCACCATGATTTCACCTGCTGCTTTGTGAACTCTGTCCTGGGCACCACCACCTTGTTGTAGCAACTTATCAATCGCATGTACTGTGACGTCCAGTGTTGGTCAAGTTACTTGAAAAAAGTATTCAGTAACTAAATACTGATTACTTCCCAAAAAAAGTAATCCCGTTACTTTACTGATGACTTATTTTCAAAAATAATTAGTTACTTAGTTACTTTATTTATCCCCTAAATAGGTAATAAAGCAATAGATCTTTCAGCCCAATTCTACTTTTTCTGCATAATCCATCATACAAAATGTAATCAAATGAAAAAGTCTCTTTTTAAAACTTGTTTTATTAGTTTTGATCTTTTAACTTTATGCATCAAGCAAACATTAAATTATATGCAACATTCCCTTTTTTTGGGTCACATTTTTGAATTTATTTTAGACTTTATTCAGTCCGCACAGGGCCAGAGTTTACATACAAACTGAAATATATATATCTACATATCTCTACACATCATTGCACAAGCACTTAACAACAACAACAACAATAATGTACTTCAGTAATATACCTCATAACTCATAATTGTTCACTGTCAGTCTGCACACTGCTGATTTGCACCACCTTTTTAAAAAAAATTTTCAATATATTTTGTATTGATTTTATAATTGAACAGTATACAACAATCACCTTCAAGAGAACACAATAGAAGGTGGACAGCAAGTCAACAAGGTGGTAACACAGCATACATAAATGTTAAAACTGAGTACATTTCACTTAAGTTTATTCTTCAAGCTAATGACTGGTTGCCAAATCTTATAAAACACTCTCTCGGTTAGACAAGGTAAACTCAATTTTCTCCAGGTGGAGTACATTTCCAAATTCTCTCAACCACATTTCAAAGGTAGGAGGTTTATCAGACTACCAGCAGAGAAGTATCAGCTTTCTAGCCACAAGTGTAGTCATTGACACAACCTGCGTCTCTGTCTTGTCCCTTACCCATCCTGGTTCAGACACCCCGAGCGATGCTGCAAAGGGAATACATGGGACCTCCCTGCCAATGGCTTTGGTCAGAAAATTAAACCGATGATTCCAAAAAAGCTGTAGTTTTTGGCATTGAAAGAAAAGGTGAGATAAAGTTCTTCGATCACTTGAACACTTAACACAGAGGGCTGAAACGTTCTTATATATTTTTTTCACTTTAGTGGGAGAAAAATGCAACCTATACACAACCTTGAATTGGATCAGATTATGTCTAGCATTTATAGAGCTAGAATATATATTCTTAATGCACTCTTGCCAAACATCATCAGTAACATCCACCCCCAGTTCTTCCTGCCACTGCTCCCTAAAAGTATCAGATGAAGGACTGTATATATCTAGTAAGGCTCTGTAAAAGTACAAAATTCTAATCCAATTGATAAAAGAATCACCAAATCCAAATTTGGATAATACAGTAAACAAATACGGCCACTCGACCTGATCAAAAGCTTGTTCAGCATCCAAAGCTATTACCACAGAATCATCTGAACACCTAGCAGGACTATATATGAGATTAAATAAGCTACGCAAACTAAAATAAATGTAGTGGTTAGGGATAAACCCTATTTGATCTGGATGTATAAGTTTAGCAATATGATCTTTGAGGCGGTTTGATAAAACTTTTGTTAATATCTTGGTCTCAACAGAAAGGAGAGATATAGGCCGATAGGACGAGACAGACACAGGATCGCGATCTTTTTTAAGAATCAATGAGATTACACCACGATGCAATGAACTTGGCAAAGAGACAGACAATTTTGAATAGTTAAACATACGCAAAATTAGAGGGGCTAGCAATGAGGTGTAAGCTTTATAAAACTCTGCTCCGAAACCATCTGGCCCAGGGGCCTTATTATTTGACATCTGTTGAATAGCTGTCTTAATCTCATCTAATGTGAAGTCCGCCTCCAAATCTGCAACTGCCTCATCATCTAATTTTGGGAGATTACACTTTTCCAGAAAGTCCTCAATTAATGACTGACTCACAGAACTTTTATAGCTATAAAGATTACGATAAAAATCTCCAAAACAATCATTTATTTGTTGAGGGTTTCTAGTGGTCCACCCATGTTTGTTATTGATTGATAGTATAGTTTGTGATGCTTGTGTTTTTCTAAGTAATCTTGCAAGTAGCCTATGAGGCTTATCACCCAATTCAAACAATGTTTGCTTACACTTAGTGATTTGAAGGCAAACTTGTTTGCTAAGCAGAGAATTATACTCACACTTCAATTTAGTAATTTTGCCCAGTAATTCTATTGTGGGAGAGGATTGATAAGTTTGTTCTAGTTGCTGTATATTTGACTCCAGATCCTTCAAAGCCATTTCCTGGGATTTACGTTTAGCTGCAGAGAACGAAATAATGTGGCCTTGAATTACCGCCTGTCATGGTCCTGGGTCGTGTGACCCAGTGTGTTATGCTTAACCTATTTTGATGTTTATTGTTTGCTTAGGTTCTTTAAGGTAGTCCAGTCCTTTTTGTAATTATGTTACCCTTGCATTACGTCTCCCTTGCCCTTCGTGTGTTTATGTCTGTGTGTCTTGTACTGTCAAATTCATGCTGTCAGTTATGTCACCTCCCCCTGTACTACGTCTCCCCGGTTCATGTCTCATGTTTCCTGTTTTACTTTGAAGGCCTGCATTCACTGTCTGTGTATTCAGCTCACTCCTCCTGTCCTGTCGTTAAGTTCATGTGTGTCAGCTGCGTTCCCATGTGTGGCCACTTCCCCTGATCATCCCTCATGTGTATTTAGTCTCTGTGTTTCTTACAGTCTGTGTCACGTCGTCTGTGTTCCCACCCTCCGTGTTTCCATGCCTGGTCTGTTGTCTTCCAAGCCATAGCCTCACCATAGTTTGTTCCCAGTTTAGGTTTTTGTTTAGCCACGCCATCCCTGCTGTATTTGCACACCTTGTTTTCAGCCATAATTGAATTTCCCAGAGGAACCCACCCGAGGGATTAATAAAGTTCTATCTAATCTAATAATAAAGGCTCGCCTTCTGTTAAAGCTCACTCCCGTCTGTTCACTTGTGTACGCACCTGGGTCCATTACACGCATTCTCCACTCGGTCCGTCACAGCGGACCGTGACACCGCCTTCATACTCTCCCAGAGAATTGCATCATTAACATCACCTTTATCATTATCATTAACATAATCCAAAATGTGCTTCTCCAATTTCTTATGAAAGGTCTCATCTTTAAGCAGAGTTGGATCGAAGCGCCAGTTTCTTCTGTGTAAATTGGCTAAATCTGCTAAGTCCAGTGGGTTTCCTTTCTCCATCCCCTCCGCAACTCCAAGGATCCTGATATTCTGTCATCTTGACTGCAACTCGAGGTCATCCAATTTTTTGTGATGTAAATCGTATCCTGGAGCGAGTCACAGAGTGCCTCTAAAACGGCAATCCTCTCGTCATGCCCGTTTATAGCTTTCTCAATATCATGTATCCTCCCAGTTACAGTGGAAAGAGTGGTCTCCATAGCGTTCATCATGGTTGAAATAGCAGTTAATTTGCTATCAACCGAAGTCTCCAATCTAGAAATTGCACTCATTATGTTGGCTGACGTCAGGTTAGCTACTTGGGAAGTCACGGGGCTATTTGCACTTGGCTCCTCAGCTAGCGCGCGCTCGTTAGCCACACTCGCTGACTCACCTTGATCTTCTCCGATTTTTCACGGGCTTTTGAAGCTTTAGGTTTCATTGTTATAAAGTATATACAAACGTCAGGACTCAACAGAAAGGTTTCAAAAAACAGATGGATATGAATAAAAAAATATAGGTTGGTTCGGAGCTCTTTCAAAAAACGTCTTACGCCATTGCTTCCTAACCACGCCCCCATATGCAACATTCTCTGACTGGAAGAAATTTGTTTAACATTTAAACCTACTTTCTGCACATTCCAGCACATAAAATAAAAAGATTTTTTGTGTTTACACTCACTCTTTCAAATAGATGCAAGTAAAACACAGCAGAAAATAAATAAAATCAAAGACTCAGCAGTCCCGTTGCCCTATTTTCACCTGTATAGCAGGAGTGGGGCAGGTGGAGGTTTGCCCTGGTGCAGGTGTGCCACAGCGGTCAGTGGAAGGATACGGCAGTTTTTCTGTGAATTTCCCATTCCGTCGTAGCGCACTCGGTGCTTGCTCGGACGTTTAGGGGTTTTTTTGCTGTAAAAAGAAGTTTTCTTCCCACGCAGCGATCAGCGGACGCTAATGTTTTTGTCACTTTTTACGGAATCAAACTCAAAGTAAGATCAGCACTTCCACGCTTTAAACACTACACGGTCATACTCTCTCCGCACTCGATATATTATCCATTTTTGATCTGCACACAGGTGTTGCCACAAACGTCGCACTCGCTTATGTCATTGTCATGAGACACTCTCACAAAAAAAACCCACGGTTTTAGTAACGCAGCAACACAGCGTGCTTATGAGA
The DNA here is from genome assembly GCF_057382275.1 of Copadichromis virginalis. Lineage (NCBI taxonomy): Eukaryota > Metazoa > Chordata > Actinopteri > Cichliformes > Cichlidae > Copadichromis > Copadichromis virginalis. The sequence continues at coordinate 17,908,808 of NC_140626.1, read as the reverse complement.
AAGTAACAGTAATCTAATTACCTTTTTTGAAATAGTAATCCCTTACTTTACTTATTACTCAAAAAAGTAATCGGATTATAGAAACGTGTTACTTGTAACTCATTACTTGTAACTCATTACTTGTAACGCGTTACTGTTTATTAAAAAAAGATATTTGAATTGAGTAATTATACAATTCCCAATGATTAGAAAATCAGCCGGGTTGTGCTCATCCAGTTCTTTATTGATTCCCTCATTGAGTCCTGTCTTTCTTCTTTCTGCTTTGGCTTTCAAATCCTCCCGTCCCACTCCTTTGTGCATGCAGAACTGCAGCGAGTTTGACATAATTTTAGTTGCAAATACTTTTCCATCATTTTATTTGTCAATTGATCTCCTCCACTCTGATTCACCCATACTATTACAGCTCAGCCAAAGACTGTATATAAAAATCTAGATAGCTTCTGGATCTGAAAGTTTTTGTCTCCATCTCTAGTTTAAAAAGTTAGGAAATACAACACCATCTTCATGTTCCACCTTAGTGTCCAGAAGGAGGGTAAAGCATGCTTTATCCACAACGTTGCCTTATGTACATTTATTTCACTTTCACTGGACACGATTGTGAAGGACCGAGCAGTGAAGGAAACTTAGGCACAGGTTAAAGTCCAAAAAATTTTTTTTTTATTTAACCCAAAAAACATAATTGGTTAAATCATGCAAAAATAATCAAAATCTTGGGCCCATAAAAGAGGTCAAAATAACAAAACTCTACTCAAATTTGACAACACTACTAATAACTCAAACAAACTGACCTAACTTAATGAGACAAAGGGGAAACTTAAATAGTGGCTGATCAGCTCACAAAAACAGGAGAAGGGGTAAAACACACAAAACCTAACTAAAGCAAACATAATGAACTCCAATTCCCCCCCATGGTCCCGAGTAATGGCACGAACCAATTTGCAGTCTTTCTTTAAAGCTTGCTCCGCCCCTTTTCCACCTCTTGGCTCCTTAATCAAGGGACTGGAACAGCTGCAACTAAGGTAACTCAGAAAACAAAAGATTAATCATACATAACAGTGTAAACTAAAATGTGCGCACTTATTTTAGAATGCAGTGTTATGTGGATATGTGAATTAACTCTAAACCAAAACCAGTTATTTATTGTCCTGTAAATTAATTCCTATATTTAAAGAAAGACAAATGTGAATGCAATGTTACTTTTAAGCCTCTACACTAACATGGTGGGTATTACCACTGTGTGGCTGTAAGTGCAGCCATCACAACGATGAAAAACATCTTTGTTACCATAAATATAACTGTAGTTCATTTAGTAGCCTACTGCTCATGTACATATTAAGTCTAGCAGACCAAACTAAAGTGTTTACCCTCTTCTTCCCTTCAGCTGACATGTTTGTGGGGGTATATTTGACTGTTGCAGAATGAATTCCATACAGCAGTCATTATGCTGTGTATATTAACTGTGCAGATCTGCTTCACTTTCTCTCGTACTGCGTGGGCGTGTGTGCTCGTTGATGCCACTTACAATTTGACTCATCAGTATTCGGGGCATTCACGCTCTCCCTCACTGCCAGTGATAAGCGATGCTGATTATCAGTGAACTTTTGCCACACAGTGCATCGCTCCCCTTCTGTTTTGCCTCTCGCTGCCTCTCTCAGCAATAGTAACACTTTGCCTGTGAGAGCCAACATTGTTTTAATCAGCTTCACATCTATTAAGAATCAGCTGCTATTAACACTCATTAAAACCTAAGTGGTGGAGGCAGGGCTTAGATGTCTTACTTGAGTAAAAATAGCAAAGCCACAATGTAAAAGTGCACCGCCTGGTAATATAGTGCATGTTTTTAAAAAGGGTTTCCTTTACTGGAGGTAAAGGAACTAACTCAAGCTCCGAATCAGTGCTGCAATGGTTGCTTTCATAGCCAACTTATCATCCTCTGAGAGTAGGCAGGACGCAAACGCAGAATCAGAATGAAGTTTGTTGATTTATTTACAGTCTCTATGAACAGTTTTCAAGTAAACGCTCTGATAGACTCCACTCCGTCCTTAAGGTCAATACCGAAACAGACTTCTTTGTCCTCCCATTTGCGATTCCTCCTCGAGGAAAACAGGGCAGGCTCCTGGACAGAAGAGAGGGAGGTAAGAGGCGCACACACATAACAGATGAACAGACTTACTGAACAGAGGTGAGTATCTACCGTGACTCATTTATGCTCTGAAAGAATGACTGAAGGGAACAGACTAATAATCAGATGAGGACGCAGGTAAGATGATTGTTGTTCTTCTGGACAGAGATCTCCGATGTTGTTCCCGGGATCTGCTGGAGCCACTCGCCTAGCTTGGGAGTCACCGCACCTAGTGCTCCGATTACCACGGGGACCACCGTTACCTTCACCCTCCACATCCTCTCGAGCTCTTCTCTGAGCCCTTGGTATTTCTCCAGCTTCTCGTGTTCCTTCTTCCTGATATTGCTGTCATTCGGAACCGCTACATCGATCACTACGGCCGTCTTCTTCTGTTTGTCTACCACCACTATGTCCGGTTGGTTAGCCACCACCATTTTGTCCGTCTGTATCTGGAAGTCCCACAGGATCTTAGCTCGGTCATTCTCCACCACCCTTGGGGGCATCTCCCATTTTGACTTCGGGACTTCCAGGTTATACTCGGCACAGATGTTCCTGTACACTATGCCGGCCACTTGGTTATGGCGTTCCATGTATGCCTTGCCTGCTAGCATCTTGCACCCTGCTGTTATGTGCTGGATTGTCTCTGGGGCATCTTTACACAGCCTGCACCTGGAGTCTTGCCTGGTGTGATAGACCCCAGCCTCTATGGATCTTGTACTCAGAGCTTGTTCTTGTGCTGCCATGATTAGTGCCTCTGTGGTGTCTTTCAGTCCAGCTTTGTCCAGCCACTGGTAGGATTTCTGGATATCAGCCACCTCCTCTAACTGCCGGTGGTACATACCGTGCAGGGGCCTGTCCTTCCATGATGGTTCCTCCTCTCCCTCCTCTTCCTTGGGTTTCTGCTGCCTGAGGTATTCACTGAGCACTCGGTCAGTTGGGGCCATCTTCCCAATGTATTCTTGGATGTTCGTTGTCTCATCCTGGACTGTGGTGCTGACACTCACCAGTCCCCGGCCCCCTTCCTTCCGCTTAGCGTACAGCCTCAGGGTGCTGGACTTGGGGTGAAACCCTCCATGCATGGTAAGGAGCTTTCTTATCTTGATGTCAGTGACTTCTATCTCCTCCTTTAGCCAGCCTATTACCCCAGCAGGGTACCTGATCACGGGCAGGGCGTACGTGTTGATGGCCCGGATCTTGTTCTTACCATTCAGCTGACTCCTCAGGATTTGCCTGACCCTCTGCAAGTACTTGGTGGTTGCAGCTTTTCTAGCGGCCTCTTCATGGTTCCCATTCGCCTGCGGGATCCCCAGGTACTTGTAACTGTCCTCTATGTCTGCAATGTTGCCTTCTGGTAGTTCAATCCCCTCAGTTCTGACTACCTTCCCTCTCTTTGTTACCATCCGACTACACTTCTCCAGTCCGAACGACATTCCAATGTCATTGCTGTATATCCTGGTAGTGTGGATCAGTGAATCGATGTCTCGTTCACTCTTGGCATACAGCTTGATGTCATCCATGTACAGGAGGTGGCTGACAACTGCTCCGTTCCGTAGTCGGTATCCGTAGCCAGTCTTGTTAATGATCTCACTGAGGGGGTTCAGGCCTATGCAGAACAGCAGTGGGGACAGAGCATCAGATCCCGCACTTGATGGTGACTTGTGCTATGGGCTTGGAGTTGGCCTCTAGTGTTGTACGCCACATCCCCATTGAGTTCCTGATGAAGGCTCTTAGGGTCCCATTGATCTTGTACAATTCTAGGCATTCCAGTATCCAGCTGTGGGGCATTGAGTCATAGGCCTTCTTGTAATCAATCCAGGCAGTGCACAGGTTGGTCAGTCTGGTCTTGCAGTCTCGGCTGACTGTTCTGTCTACCAGTAGCTGGTGTTTTGCGCCTCTGGTATTCTTGCCAATTCCTTTCTGTGTCCCGCTCATGTATTGACCCATGTGCCTGTTCATCTTAGCCGATATGATGCCTGACAGGAGCTTCCATGTAGTACTGAGGCAGGTTATTGGTCGGTAGTTGGAGGGGACCGGTCCCTTCTTGGGGTCCTTGGGGATCAGGACCGTCCGACCTTCGGTTAGCCATTCTGGGTGTCTCTTGTTAACTAGCAGCTGGTTCATTTGTGCTGCCAGATGCTCGTGGAGTGCAGTCAGCTTCTTTAGCCAGTAGGCGTGAACCATGTCGGGCCCTGGTGCTGTCCAACTCTTCATACTGGAGACCCTTTCTTGGATATCTGCCACTGTGATGGTTACTGGACCCTGTTCAGGGAGGTCGCTGTGGTCTGCCCTCAGATCCACTAGCCACTGAGCATTGCCGTTATGGGTTGCGTCCTTCTCCCATATGCTCTTCCAGTATTGCTCCGTCTCCAGCCTTGGTGGTGCTGTTCTCTTATGTGTGTATATATATATATATATATATATATATATATATATATATATATATATATATATATATATACATATATGAAGGAAGACCATGTATTTAGACGTGCATTATAAACATATTTTGACAGAACGGTGCTGTCACTCTTAAAATGAACACTGTGAATTGTACATTTGATGTTTGATACCTAAGATTACACAGAATAATACATTTGTCTACAGTGAAGGTGAAAATTTAACATGAATAAAGACAAAATGTAATGTTAGAACACGTAAGGTCTGAAAAAAAATCTAACCAAAAATCATCATCATCACTGACATTGACTAAAGACTGTATGTAAAAGATGGACATTACCAGCAGGGCATCATCCACTGGTGATAGTCCTGTTATATAATGCACTCACACTTGTATTGTGGTCATATTAGTCACTCCAAGCATTTTAGACCTCAGTGGCACAAGTCTAGAGACTTGCTGCTCACACCCTAGCAACCTCTGGTCACTAGGGAAGAATTGGTATTCCCTAGCAACATAGCATTGCATGGCTTGGATAGGTGTGTGATTACTGTATGGAGGACAAGACTTAGACTGACTTTGGTTTCACTCACCAATATTTAAACCATAGAAACAGGGAAATGAATAATACAGAAATAAAGAAAACAATTCAATAAGTAATTCATATTGCCAACTTAAAAAAATCCCCCAGAAATTTGAAGCTTACAGATTTTAGGCTGAGCTACATTAGTCAGAATGGTGTCAGTCTGCTAAAAAACACTTATAGTGAGTGAATACCTTTAAATGGAAGTACTTCATATAATTTTCTTTCCACCACTTTGCCAATTAAAAAGGTGTTACCACCTTTACCGAAGGATTTCATATTAAGTCCTACTTACAGTGGCTTGCAAAAGTATTCGGCCCCCTTGAACTTTCCCACATTTTGTCACATTACAGCCACAAACATGAATCAATTTTATTGGAATTCCACGTGAAAGACCAACACAAAGTGGTGTACACGTAAGAAGTGGAACGAAAATCATACATGATTCCAAATTTTTTACAAATAAATAACTGAAAAGTGGGGTGTGCGTAATTATTCAGCCCCCTTTGATCTGAGTGCAGTCAGTTGCCCATAGACATTGCCTGATGAGTGCCAATGACTAAATTGAGTGCACCTGTGTGTAATCTAATGTCAGTACAAATACAGCTGCTCTGTGACGGCCTCAGAGGTTGTCTAAGAGAATATTGGGAGCAACAACACCATGAAGTCCAAAGAACACAGCAGACAGGCCAGGGACAAAGTTATTGAGAAATTTAAAGCAGGCTTAGGCTACAAAAAGATTTCCCAAGCCTTGAACATCCCACGAAGCACTGTTCAAGCGATCATTCAGAAATGGAAGGAGTATGGCACAACTGTAAACCTACCAAGATAAGGCCGTCGAACAAGGAGAGCGCTGATCAGAAATGCAGCCAAGATGCCCATGGTGACTCTGGATGAGCTGCAGAGATCTACAGCTCAGGTGGGGGAATCTGTCCATAGTCAGTCTATTCGTCGAGCACTGCACAAAGTTGGCCTTTATGGAAGAGTGGTAAGAAGAAAGCGTTGTTAAGAGAAAACCATAAGAAGTCCAGTTTGCAGTTTGCCACAAGCCATGTGGGGGACACAGCAAACATGTGGAAAAAGGGGCTCTGGTCAGATGAGACCAAAATGGAACTCTTTGGACAAAACGCTATGTGTGGCGGAAAACTAACACTGCACATCACTCTGAACACACCATCCCCACTGTCAAATATAGTGGTGGCATCATCACGCTCTGGGGGTGCTTCTCTTCAGCAGGGACAGGGAAGCTGGTCAGAGTTGATGGGAAGATGGATGGAGCCAAATACAGGGCAATCTTGGAAAAAAACCTCTTGGAGTCTGCAAAAGACTTGAGACTGGATCGGAGGTTCACCTTCCAGCAGGACAACGACCCTAAACATAAAGCCAGGGCAACAATGGAGTGGTTTAAAACAAAACGTATCCATGTGTTAGAATGGCCCAGTCAAAGTCCAGATCTAAATCCAATCGAGAATCTGTGGCAAGATCTGAAAACTGCTGTTCACAAATGCTGCCCATCTAATCTGACTGAGCTGGAACTGTTTTACAAAGAAGAATGCTTAAGGATTTCAGTCTCTAGATGTGCAAAGCTGGTAGAGACATACCCTAAAAGACTGGCAGCTATAAAGTATTGACTCAGGGGGCTGAATAATTACGCACACCCCACAGTTATTTATTTGTATGTGGAAAAGTTCAAGGGGGCCGAATACTTTTGCAAGCCACTGTATGTGTACCTCAGGTTACCTGAGCCAAACACGCAACACAAATCACATCTGAGCAGTTTGATGTCTTCTTATCGAGTGCTTTCATGCTTGTCAGTGGAGGCTGTGAGCCGAGATATCGCTCATCGACTTGAAGTGTTTGGAGGTCCAGATAATGGAATCAATTTGTGGAGTTTCCTCCCAAAATGAGATAGTAGTGAAAAGAATGATTTCTTATCTTCAAAACCAATTGCTCGTTGTTCATTTTAAAGCCACAAAGCCAGGATATATTTACATTTTTAGTGATAAAACTTAGTGACTTTTTCTTTTTTTTCCAATGATGATGGGTTTCAAGCTTTCACTTTTTTCATCTGACCCGATGTATGGCATTCTGGGACTGAAAGCTTCATTTAGATTTAGCGGCTAAGGAGGAGGGTGTAGAGAGCGACAAATGCTGTTTTGCTGGTTGCTGATGAGAGAAGGAATTTGTGTGTGGGAAATAGTTTGCATGCAATTTAGCAGCTGGCTTGTGTGGGGTTTTTTTTTTTTTTTTCCTGTTTGCCCTTTTTTCTCCCAATCCTTCTCTTCCTCTGCTCGCTTCCCATCCTGCTTCGTTTCCCCATCTTTGTTAGTGTGGTTATGATAGATGAGTGTATTATAAAGCGGTGACTTGAAGCAAGGGGAAATCAATGCTCATTCCTCAGAGGTGTGTGTATGTGTGTGTGCTTTCCAGCTGGCTGTTTGTTAAGGGGTTAGAAGCTGGATACATTCATTGTTTTGGGAGCCAGGGGCTGCAGCTGAACTGCTCTGTCTTGATCTGCTTTCCTTTGACTCAGCAAACACACTCTGGCCAGACAAACACACACACACACGCACGCACGCGCACACGCACTCAAAGACAGCACGCACCCACTAAAACGCTCACACACTAGCAGATCTAGAGAGACCTGCCCACACGTACAGCACAGACGTTACACAATCCAGCAGAGAGTAAAGTCTTACCTGGTTTGCTGCCTAATTGCTCGTCCATTACTTCTTCTGTTCTCGACTCTTGTTTGAGTTACAAGGTTTTTTTAAGGTCCTTTAGAGACTCTGAGCTGGACATGAACCCATAAATAGTGGTGACATGAGAAAACTTTGTTTCTGAGACAGTAGTAAAACTTCCTCCTTTTTATTTGCAGTTGTTTTGCAAATAGGTGTGTGCTTTTCGCATGCATGCTTAGAAAGCAAAAGTGGGTCCTATCCAGATTATAATATCAACCCTCTAAGATTCTCAGTGCCTCTTCAAATCAGATATCTGGGGAAATGAGCAGCTGCACAAAGCGTTGGGACAACAGATGCAAACTCCTTACGGCTTTTGAAAAAGTGTGATGTTTACGTGAATCATTTCAAGTTATTCATTTGAGAAGATTCATGCAAACTGAAAGTGAACAAAAATTGCTTTAAACAGGTTTCAGATGTGGTTAATGGGACCAACCATTCACAGATCGCTGATTTCTGAAGGCTGAATTTGCAACAGTGTTTTTGTGATCACCTCAGGCAAAATAAATGGTCTACTGAGGTATATTGAGCTTGAAGCCAGAGTCATCAGTGTCACGAAGTAACGCGTTACTGTAATCCGATTACTTTTTGCAAGTAACGAGTAAAGTAAGGGATTACTATTGCAAAAACGGTAATTAGATCACCGTTACTTTCCCGTAGGAACACTGCGTTACTAAAACCATGATTTTTTTTTTTTTTTCTTGCGAGAGTGTCTTATGACAATGACGTAAGCGAGTGCGACGTTCGTGACAACAGCTGTGTGCAGATCAAAAATGGATAATATATTGAGTGCAGGAGAGAGTATGACTGTGCAGCGTTTAAAGCGTGGAAGTACTGACCTTACTTTGAGTTTGATACCATAAAAAGTGACAAAAACATTAGCGTCCGTTGTGCTTGCGAAGAAAACTTCTTTTTACAGTGAAAAAACCCCCTAAACTTCCAAGCAAGCACTGAGTGCGCTACCACGTAATGGGAAATTCACAGAGAAACTCGCGGATTCTTCAACTGACCGCTGCGGCACACCTGCACCAGGGCAAACCTCCACCTACCCCTAAACTTCTTTTTACAGCGAAAATAGAGCAACAGGACCGCTAGTCTTTGATTTTATTTATTTTCTGCTGTGTTTTACTTGCATCTATTTGAAAGAGTGAGTGTAAACACATTTTTTTTATTTTATGTGCTGCAATGTGCAGAAAATAGGTTTAAATGTTAAACAAATTTCTTCCAGTCAGAGAATGTTGCATATAATTAAATTTTTGCTTGATGCATAAAGTTAAAAGATTAAAACTAATAAAACAAGTTTTAAAAAGAGACTTTTCCATTTGATTACATTTTGTATGATGGATTATGTAGAAAAAGTAGAATTGGGCTGAAAGATCTATTTATCACCTATTCATGTTGTAAATCGTGTTTTTTAAAAAGTAACTAAGTTATTAGCTACTTTTGAAAATAAGTAATCAGTAAAGTAACGGGATTACTTTTGGGGGGAAGTAATCAGTAATTAGTTGCTGATTACCTTTTTCAAGCAACTTGACCAACACTGGTTATCAATGCCACTGAAGGAAGCACAGCTGCAGTTACAGCAGAGCAAAGAGCACCACAGTCACAGTAATTTGCATGCACTCTGTGGTTGATGCTGAAAATGCAAAAATATGTTTTTATGCTTGCTTCTAATCTGCTGCTGAGTCTTTTTTTTTTTTTTCTACTGAGCACACATTAAAAAACTGATCAGTCTATTTGTAAGACAGTGTCAGACCTCATGTATCAAGTTTCAGAGCGCTAATGTGCAGCTGTCATGGCAGCACCAAGCAGTAAAATAATGGTTTTCTGCAGCGTCGCCTTCTCACTGCGTTGCCTTTTTCTGTTATTTATATACATACATACATACATACATACATACATACATACATACATACATACATATGTGTGTATATGACATAGACAGAGTTGATAACTACCATTGTGTAATTTGTTATCTGACTGGGTTTTTTGTTTTGTCAAGCCAGCTATTGCAAAGAAAGCCCACCTGTGCTGAACTTGCTTTGTAGTACGCCCCACCGAACAGCAGATGAGTGAGGCTGTTGTGCTCACAGTTAGACTGCGTTCCTGAGATGACCATATTAAGTTGGGGTGGCTGTAGCTCAGGTGGCAGAGCAGGTCAGCCACTAATTAGAAAGTCGGTGGTTCGATCCCAGGCTGCCTCCTGGCTGCATGCCAAATATCCTTGGGTAAGATGCTAACCCCATGTTTGCCTACTGGTGGTGGTCAGAGGGCCCGGTGGCGCCAGTGTCCGGCAGCCTAGCCTCTGTCAGTGCGCCCCAGGGCAGCTGTGGCTACAATGTAGCTTGCCATCGCCAGTGCGTCAATGTGTGTGTGAATGGGTGAATGACTGAATGTAGTGTGAAGCGCTTTGGGGTCCTTAGGGACTAGAAAAAGCGCTATACAAATGCAGGCCATTTACCATATTAAGGATATCAACTCTCACTGACATCAGTCAGAGCCAAGATTAGAAAAAATCTGTGGGAGGATCTTACATCTTTACACGGATTGCTTAGTACATCAGTAATACATCAGTATTTCACACTTTTCTATGTTTAGCATTAGCATCTAGCACTGTAACTGTTTATGACTGAGAATAGAGAAAAGCATAGAAGATTATCAAAGTAGATATGCAGCATCTCTAGTCTCAGACATTCACCGGTTTCAATTTCATTTCAGTCTTGGAAGAAAAGTATTGCAGACGTTTAAAACCTGCGAGTTATCAGAGGTATAAAGTCTTAATTAAAGGCTTCGCTGTGCTTTAAATGAAATACTTGTTAGATTACTTTCTGTCATTTGTCATGACTACAAATGCAGTTTGTATGAACAGAGGAAAGGCTGCATGAAAAGGATACACACAGCCAACCTGCTATTTTTACTGCTTAGAACGCTCAAAATATCAAGGTAACATGATTCATCGATTTTTGAGTTTTCCCACCTCGTGACTGTTGTTACTTTTCTTGTTCACTTAATTACAATTTTCCTGTGAAGTTAATAATCGAATTGTTTGACTTTACACCAGACATCCTTCCTCATGCAACGCTCCAATTTGAGACTGCACTAGCAGTGAGAGTACACTAGCTGGTGATCCCCGTTCATGAGGTTGGGGTTGTGTTTTGCTAACATTCACCTCACAAGCGAAAGGTCACTGGTTCACACGCTAGCATGCAACCCCTGTTGGTTATGAGCCTGGATAAATGGGAGGGTTGTGTCTGGTTTAAAAATCTGTGCTAAGCCAAATATGCACACCAATCTTCTGAGAGCAACTCTTTCATTGACCTGCAGCTAACAATCACCTCATTTTTGTAAAACCTGAATATCAAGGGTCACAGCTGCCAAAGTGAAACTCAGAGAAAGAAAGCTGTTAGGGCAAAAAAAACACAGTTACCCAGGCAGTACTGATGTTCTAGTATATAGCCAGGGTTTCATTTTCCACAGAATTATATTGCAGCTCTAACTTGTAGATGATGTATGTAAAAAATATCTTTGACAAATTCTACTATAATCTAGCTTTAATGTTCACAGCAGATACATTTAAGACTGTATAGAAAATAATGCCAAACACTGAATGTCTGGAACTGCATTGCAGTTAAAAATTAAGCCTTTACATCCAACAATTTATCATTTTTTTGTAACATCTTATCCAACTTAGGATCACAGGGGGATGCTGGACTCTATCCCAGGTACACAGGGTGAAAGGTGGGATATTCCTTAGACAAGTCTCCAGTTCTCACATCTAGAACCATTGCCAAGTTAGAACCATCAATTAACCTAACAAGCATGCATTCAGACTGGGAAGAAACCCAGAGGAGACCGACATAGGCTGTAGCTCCACACCAAAAGGACCCAACTAAGCAGGAGCTTCAAACTCAGAAACTAAAAACTGCACCGCCGTGCTGCCCCACTGCATTTGAAATGATTCAGGAAGATGTAAAACAGGCCTTTCACTTGTGGAAAAGAACTCACTGAATCTAAGAGATTTCAGAGTAGAAAATCACCTCCATATATCCTGTTAGCACTGAGGTGGAGAGGCAAATAGACAGTTTCATTCTTTCTTTCATTTCCCTCTCCATTCCCTTTCATTTCTTAGTAAAACAGCTTTGAAACTAACACATACACAAACCGAGTCCCAAAATGCCTTTTGTGGCTCTCCCGTCTCTCTTAAACCAAGCTCTGTCTCCTACTTTACCTTTTGCTGCACTTGTTTTAAAACAGGCAAAATGTACAAAACTGCGAACAAGCTAAAACGTCTCAAAAACATGACACAGCAGCTGTTGTGTTATATCAAACAAAATGGAACAAGCAGCAGTAGAAAAACTGGCATTGCATTTTTCTGTGCAGACTAAAAGAAATCTGTGCTCCCTACTGACAGACTTTAAAGAAGGAAACCACCGTTGATAGTGTGGCAAAGAAAGCTGTTTAGGGCTTCTGGAGTGCAGCCCAAAACCTATAATTTTAAGTGGGAACGTGTGCGGTTATTGATCGGGGAATAAACGTGTTGAAGAGTGTCTGAGCTGTCGGCAGGCCATGAAGAGTGATGGTAGCGTTGGGATGAGAGTTTCCTGAGAGTCTACAGCCAATAATTTCAAACTACCTTCTGTGTACTCCCATAATTCCCATAAATATAGCCTTTAATCATATCACTATATATATCTATAGGCTCTTTATAGTTATGGTTACTGACAGTATCCAGCAGTAGAAATGAGTGAGCAGAAAAGTCACAGTATGACAATAGAGAGGAAGAAATAATAATAAATAAAGACAGGATGTGACTTCATTTTCTGTAACGATAATGCCAAATAATTCTGCACATTACAGCATTTTATTTTTTATTTAAAAATAAAATAAATATTTAAAAAGTATAAAGTGACATTTGCTCTGACACATTTAGGTGTTTGGTGCAAAACCTACAATTACTTTGTAAGGTGATGAGCTAAATACTAACAACACAATGCTACCCCTGCCTGGTAATTACAGAATGCTGACGCATGTGCGACCACCCTTTGTCCCTTCCTTTCATAATAAAAGCCCTTATCATATACCGCGTATGGGTATATGATACCCATACGCGGTATATGATAAGGGCACTATTGTTTGGTCACTAGGCAACAAGATAACATCATGAGATATCATGCATAATTGAAGTTTTGTTGATACAAATGAAATGTCATTCATACTATAAAACTGCATAAATTATAATATATATATTTTATCATTTTATTGTGCATAAAACCTACTAATGGGTCAATTTAAGTGATGGTACGTGGTTGCTAGGCATCATATGGTATCACAATATGGGATGTCAAGTTTGTTTTTTCAGCTCCTGCTTGTGTACGATGAGTTCATGGCCACACACACAGAGATTAAATGAAATATAGTAAGATACATGTTTAAAATGCTATTGTAAAGAATGGAAACTAAATGAAGCTACTAAAATAGATTAAAGATTATGAAATATAGTATGAAGTAAAAAGCGGAATACATTTTTATGTTGACCAAATAAATTTTATCATTTAAAAACATACAGAACTGACTTAAAGGGACAGTTCACACCCACAATTAAACAGATATTTAAACTGTTGGTGCAGGTAGCCCTCCTCTAAGTATATCAGGAGCATGCAGCTAGCTAGCATTACAGCTGAGAGGGGGAAGCCATCCTGCCATCTGACAAGCACAGGGAGAGGCACGCTTTCTTCTGATGCGTGTGATTTGGCAGAAGGATAAAAGTTCCTGTGAATCTTGTCACATGAAAGTGAATGTTTTTTTTAAATTATTTATTAATTTCTTTAGAATAAAAGTGAAATTTTTCAAATATCATCTTTTAATTGATTTATTTTTTCTTGGCACTTTGACAAAGTGCTTTTTTGACTCCATTATTTTTAAGAGAAGGCAGACATCTCTGTATCCATTATCTCTGAAATTGTGATTCAAGCCAAAACTCTCTAGATGGGGGTTAAAAACATGCACATTTAATTTTACATGTAATATTAATTCAGTTATGAAGAATAGGTGTATATAAATGTGTTTGCATTATTTTTATCCCATCACTCTAAAATGTATTACAGCTAAATTCATGCCAATAATTAGGAAGCTATTCGAACCCATAAAAGTAGGTCTTAAGTTGTCTGAAGCGCTTGTGTTGAAGGCACCTGTACTTCTTTTTAGATTCTTCAAGAAGACCTCTTATCTGAAAGGTGCTCTTATCTTCAGTTCTAAAAGCTCCTGGAGAGTCCCAGGTGTTTAAAAACTTTAGCACTTCTTCTTGTTTGGGTCCCTTTTTGACCATTTAAACTGATTGGAATCCAGAGGCTGAAGGTGAAGGTTGTGATCCCAGTAGTAGGTTTTGGAACAAATGTGAATGTGTCTCTTGCGAGCAACCTTGATAATGTGCTTGTCTATTGCAGGTCTGGACGACTGCTTGCAACAGTATGTGTGTGTCTTTGAGCGCGGAGGTGTTTGTGGGGAGCGGCTGCTGAGGATTAGCCACGCCGAACTTGAGGAGCTGGGAGTCTCTCGCATCGGACACCAGGAGCTCATTCTGGAGGCTGTCGACTTGCTCTGTGCCCTGGTGAGTTTGTGTGTTCTGCTTTGTGCTTCACTGTAGTGCTGAGCTCTCATTAGCAGTCTCTACAGCTGCAGCTTTAATGTATGCCACTGCCAGTAATGTGTTAGTGTCCTCCGTTAAACCCTGGCATTTCCTAATTGTCCCTATCTCAAAGTAAAAACAAATAGCCTCGTTTTGAACATTCGGAGTTCGAAATTAATGCAATGAATACTTTTTTGGCTTGAGAAACATGAATTTATGTTTATTAGAAAAAATTGATTCAGGGTTAGCAACCTCCTTTTTTAAGGAATATCTGGCAGAACATCAACATCAGCTGTACAAAGCAAGCAACACTGAAACTAAGGCGGCAATATATGAATCATAAAAAATGAGTTACAAATAAGTCATTCAAATGAGGACAGCAAAAATAAAGTCAACTTAAGATGATTAGCATTGTTTTTAGATATAAGATTATAAGGAAGATGAAACCTGAAACACAATGAAACCAGTTTAGCAAAAGTACATCTTAAAAAGAAGAAAAATAATTTCCTCAAATACCAAAATAGTAAATTGGGCAAACTGTTAGTTTAGCCAGACCATTAAGTTATCCATGTCATCTCAGCGCCAGCCCACTGATACCCTTCTACACACCCAATTGATGGGTGTGGCTATTTTAGCTGCTTTAGTTTTCAGCCCGCCCTCCACTCCAGCTCCTCCTTTTCTCACTGTATCTGACTGAATCTGTGCTGAATGTGTTGTCATTAATCTCTGCTCTGTGCTATGTGAGGTTCTTCCTGCTGCGCTCCCTGCTTCTGACTTCCCATGTATGCACATTAAAGGGTAGATCCATACTGTGAAACCGAATTTAACGCAGCGCAAAACAACAGTCTTTTTGTAGCACTCTCGACTGAACTGAACTTGTCACCCTTCTCTGTGCAGTGCTTTTGTCTTCTCTGCGTTGTGTGCTGTTTGCTCCACATCTCTGACATCTCCAGTCAATAAATCTGAATTAAAGTTCCTACAAGCAGATTTTAACATGAGGGCAGAGCAGATGATGAAAATGGCTTCCAGCAGCCTGGTCACATATTCATTCAGACAATTATTCCAAAAAAGAAAAGAAATCTCAGGAAAACTAGATAAATGTCACGATAATCATCATCATCACCCACTCAGACTGCGTTCTCTGAATAATTCCAACAACCATTTTAGTCATTGTGAGTCATTCATATCCATCATTTTAGTCGCCTCCATCGTGGAAGACAATAAAAGACAAAATGGAGCTTATTTTTTTACAATAAAATTGACCAATATGCAGCAAAATCTTAATAAAAGCTGGCAAACCTGCTGACAAATAATTTGTATTCATGAAGGTTCGCTGTTCATGTTTATATCTTTGTTTACATCTAGAACTCAGGGCTGGAGACAGAGAGCGTCAGGACTCTGGCTCACAAGCTCGGCGCCTCAGCCAAGAACCTGCAGAACTTCATTTCCGGACGGCGTCGGAGCAGCCAATCAGAGAGCAGGAGCTCGCGGCGCCTCCCCAATGATCTGCTGACCTCTGTGGTCGACCTCATCACCGCTGCCAAGAGCCTGCTGGCCTGGCTGGACAGGTGAATATACTCTCTAAATTTGTCTTTGCGCACAGACGCGGTGTGTTTATCCAAAGGAGAGATGATGCAGGTTGGTGCTTTAGTTGTACTAACAGATTTTATCATTTACCCTTTGTGGTGTGCCATAGGGTATATGCTCGAAATCTGAGGATTTCCATGCTTGCAGACTGTTTGTGTTATTCAATGATTCACTTGTATGACAGCAGATCTAGTCATGCGAGAGATAAAAATGTGAACTACGTCAAACTTCAGATTTTAGCCAAGCCATGCAGCTCTTTGAAACCTAAATCAAATCAATATTTGTCTTTGCAACAAGACCAATTCTCCTCGGTACACTTGGCAGGTGATGTTTTTCCGAGACTCTTCTGTGAGTTTAGGCTGTCTCAGTGTCTTCTGTCTGATCCTCACCATCATGGAGCCTGATCCCAGACTCTGTGATGTTGAGATCCGGGCCAGACCACCTGTTGCAAGACTGAAGTTATCAGACACCACCCCGATGCTACTGTCTCGGTTTGGATTTGTTTATTAGCACAAAAATAGATAGAAAACTTGTTCTGAGTACGATCTTCTGTCATAATAAAGGCTGTTCAAATTAGGATTGTTCAATATGTCCATGATGAAAAAATTAACAGTGTTTATGTAGGGCGATTAACACCACATGCTGCAGGCACTTATACTGTGCAATGCTTTTAATTAGGGCCCTCCATGAACATAACTCAATAAATTTGTCTATTACATTTATTAAAACGGGACCCAGAGAGCTCAGAAGGCTTTGCAGTGATATTTTGATGAGATGACATACTGTATTGACTTAAGTTAAGAAAGTCAATAAGCCTTCAGTGGTCAGTCACTAGATATTTTGGGTTTGCTCAGCTTTTGTTCTACATTATTTGATCAAATTACTTTGAAACAAATGTCAAAATAACAACATTAAATATGGAATTTTTTTTTACAGTGTAGGCAGAATTGGGTGCTCTGACTGGGGTCTCAGAAGATTTCTGCAGATGCATTTGTATTAAAACATAATAAAACACTGATTAAAATACAAGAGAACGCAATGATTCAAAATAGCTGGGAACAAAGTGATTTACAGAGTGATGAAAACTTGGAAAAATACATGAAATGTAATATAATTAAATCACATATGATTAAAAAAGTACCTCTGGGGTCTGTAGGTAGGGTTAATATAAATAAATGAACAAAACAATAATAGCAATTTATGAGTGTTCATAAATTATTTAAACATTTTTTATGTCAGTTTCACATTACAGTGGACCAGTTATGCATATAACCCTCAGGCTAGAAAGGTATACTGGGAATGACTTTCCCACCATTACTTCTGTGTCTCAAAAGACCGAATATCACGTGAGTTAATTTAAATTTTATTTTGTAATTTAACTCACAAATTTAAACTTAAATATTAACTCATCCATGACATGCAATGTGAAATATTTGCACTGTTTGTACGATGCTGTATGAAAGGAATCTCGTATCTCAGACTATTCAAATATTTCTCATCATGTTTGAGTGAATATAAATACTGTGTATCTAGGTCTGGGCAATAAAACAATAAAGATCATTATTGTGAAACAGCTTTTACTTGACAGAAATATAAGATGGGTTAAATGTAAAGTCGAAAGAACTTGTCCATCCATGTTTTGACCGATGAAAAGTAAGGTCATTGATAATGACAGTAGCACCAAACCAGTCATGTGGTGGAAACAGAGTTATAACCATGTCAGATTATGTTGACATAGAGCGTAGGAGGAGCAGCCTGCAGCAGCACATGTGCTAATGTTTGCTCTATTGAAGCCGTACACACAAGTACGTTAGGAATGAATGACTGACAAAATTGTCAAGGTCTGCAGGAAGAGCAGACTGAGTCCGATGTGGAGGACCCAAATGCAGATGTCTGGAGACAGAATAATCTTAACAAAAGGCGAGTGGTTCTTTGGCTGATAATCCACAAACAAAAGACTAAGCATTAAATACAAAAATGAAGTGAAAACTTTAAATTACATTAACTAAACTTGGAAAAATACAACGAGATACAAGGAAGTGGGAAACACTGGGAACGTGCTGACAAAGGACAAAGGGAGACTGACACAACAGGAGGGTGATTGAGACAGCTGGGAAACACAGCTGGACCAAATGAGACATAATGAGACAGGGGAAGCAAAAGTGAACATAAAGCATGTGGGATGAGGGACTATCAAAATAAAACAGGAAGCACAAACATATTGAGACTAAGACACACAAGATTGACACGGAAAAAAGGTAAACAAACATGGGGACATAGCAGACTTAACATGGAGCATACTAACATAAAAAAATACAGAGATGTGACTAAGGACAGTAGGGCAACACTAAGGGAACTATTAAACCTATCTAAACTAAACTAGGTATTCATAATACATTGGAAAAACAATATGGGAATGAGAATAACTAATGAGCAAATATATAAATAGAATCTAGGAACATAAAAAAAATTCTCAAAGCCTAAAACAATGAAGATGTAACAAAATTCCAAACTAAACACAAAAACACCAGGTCCAAGACCCAGAACCACGACAACAAAAAATGTTCATGAAAACCTGCTGTCAAACAAGAAATACCAAGTGACACAGCCCAAGGCTCAAAAGATGAGGACATTGTTTGAAAAGAAGGATCAGAGCCTCTTTAAAGGCCTTCAAAGAAGCAAAGTAGCACACACTGCAAATGGTGTTGCAAACATGTTACCACAAAGACGGGTAGCAGCGTGGCTCATTTTTACCATCTTAAGCAGTGCCATATGCACAGTGCAACACTTTACAGTCCAAGGCAGTTTGTCCAGCACCATCCCTTGTGACAAAAAGTGAAGAGACACTGATAACACAAATGCAACGGTACTTTGTTGTAAAAGACACGATGCCAGTAAGCACAATCGAACATGTCGAATTTTAGCAGCTGATTAAAGTAATTGACCCCAGTTGCAAAACTCCATGACCATAAAAGGTCATTGCCGAAAAGGCTGGCTGTTCACAGAGTGCCTATCAAAGCATGGTAATGGAAAGTTGACCGGAAGAGAAAAGCGTGGTAAGAAACAAATGTGTAATCAATAGGGATAGCTGCACCCTCAAGAGGACTGTCGAGAAAAGTGGATTCAAGAACTTTAGTCAGAGCATCAAGAGTTACCACGAGCACACGTCTTCAGGAAAAAAAAGCTACAGCTTTCACATTCTTAATTTCAAGCCAGTCTTGAACCAGAGAAAATAGTAGAAGCATCGTGGCATATGGAGAAAAAGAACTGGAGTGCTGCTTAGTGGTCCAAAGTCCTTTTTTAAAAATGAAAATAAGCTTTGCTTCTCATTGGGAAATCAATGTCCTAGGGTTGGATGGAAGAGTCAAGAAACTCAGAATCTGAATTTTTTTAAGCAAAGTGTGATGTTTCAGATGTCTCCGATCTGGTGTCCCATGTCATGTGCTGGTCTTGGTGGTGGTTGGTCCAAAGTCAATGCAGCCATTTGCTTTCAACCTTAATGAAGATGCTGATTTTATTTTCTAGCATGACTTAGCACCCTACCACATTGCCAAATCTACTACAGAATGGTTTTCTGACCATGTTATCACTGTGCATGATTTGCTAGCCAAGTCATCTGTCTTGGACCTCACACAGAATCCATGGGTACTGTCAGGAGGAAGATGTGAAAGACTCCACTCAAATTAGCTTAAAGGCCACTTTCGAAGCAACATGGACTTTGAGCACACCTGTCAAAAGCTGACCCACTACATGCCAAACTAAACTGATACAGAAATTCATGAAAACCTAACCAAGTGCTGAGTGTGTAAATGATCATGCTTTTCATTTCAGTATTAAAAATCCTTTTTTATCCCTCAGTCATAAGGTTGATTGAGGTATTGTTGTCATCCTGCTGGGTAGGCAGGCAAGCAATATGGAAACCCAAGTTTGTGAATGAGATAACTGAAGAAGAACGTCACCTAGGAGTTTTTAATTGATACCATAGGTCTATCTACTAAACATCTCGGGCCAGTTTGAATCTCAGTAACCTTGACCTCAAGGTTAGAGGTCAGAGGTCAAGTTTTCTGAAAATCTTCTGCATGCAATAACAAGAACAAGGCAATGTGGGAATTTGAAATTCATACCATAGGTATACCTATGGTATGGTATGAAGGATGATAGGATACCATTGACTGCCAGCAGTATTTTTAATAATAATTTTTAATAATTTCGCATACTCGAGTTCAGATTTTCATGTGCTGTGAACCATGAGCATCCAAATTAAAAGTGATTATATTATAATATACTGAGATCTACTTGTGTAATCATAATCTGAAAGACAAAGAAGTGCATTTCAGTTTCTGTAATATGTGATGTAACCTTAACTGAAAACTTAACTTGGTGTCCATTTGTCCTTATTTTGGGACCTTATGTACAAATCCAAAAAATCAGTTAATCTAAAAGAAATGTTTAGGAAAAAACTAAAATAGTGACTGTAGTAACAAATCCTCTCTCACTTCTCTGTTTTGTACAAGGAAAGCACCAATCTGCAAAACACAAGCTCCCTCCTGCAGATGTTGGTTGTTGACATCGTTTTTGTGAAATATGTTTTTTTTTTTTTTTTTTTTGTAAAGGGATAATCTCAGACGTTTTTCGCTCTCACCATGCTTCTCTCCTCACTCTCTTCTGTTGTCTGTCACTTCATTTATTCATGACTCGACACGATCTTCTGCGCACAGCACACACATAAGCTACACAACTAAAGGTCTTTGACATCGGTTCTTGAAATGCCAGGCACCCACACCTGTCCTCAAGCCAGCTAGGCCACAAAACAAACATTAATGCATAGAGCCTCAGACTCATAGAAACGCCCACGGCCTCGTAAAAACACACACTCGCAGACAAACACCCACCTCGGCACGCACTGACACGCACTTATGCAAGTGCACACGCGGTCGCCCACGCAAAGTGATGCAATTGAAAATGGCAAAGCGACATTGAGATAGGGGTAGACTCAGCAGAGCTTTCTGTTCTTCAGTTGTGAGATACTGTGCAACAACTCATTTTTTAAAGATGTTTTTATCATGCAGATTATACAACAAAAGACAAAAGAACATTTTCCAGGTTTGTGAGGAAACACAAGTGATTTGAAATTGATGACACCAATATGATCCCACTAAAGCTTTATTTTGATGAAATAACATCTTATAAAATTGATCTTTACAGTCAGGAGAGAAGAAATGTGTGAGCAGAACAAGATTATTTTGTTACTGAAGTCAGACCTTTTTGGTTACTGAAAGTAATGAATTCATTAGGGGATCCTAACAATGTGGAAAAGGTGAGCACATCAGGCTAAAAGCTGCCCTGAATTTGTAATGGCAGGATGGTTTCATCTTATAAGGTACGCAACAGAAGCAAATTGGTTTAAAATGTGTTAAAAATGAACTTTCATCTCCTTCTGATTGCTGCTTATTAGACCTCTCGGGGACGGAGGAAAAGTGCAGCAGCGGTTCAGCGCTCAGATTGCAAATGTGCAGCAGCTTCTCCCAAAATGACTTAAAAAGACATTTTGCAACCTTTTCATGTATAAAATAACAGCGTGGGTAGAGTACACACAATCTTTTTGCTGCCCCTGAAGACTCCATATATGTTTACTTTCCCCTTCCAGGCATAATTTTTACCTGACTTGATCGATTTTGGTTTCTTTTAAATGCACATTTGAAAGCTCCTCCCTATGAATTAATAACGTGGCCCGGGAAACTGCATTTTAAATGCGAAATATTTTCCGATAGATTTGAAAAAAACAAGCAAAAACAAAAAAACCCGCATCAGTTCGAGTGTTTCAAATGTATTTATTTATTTATTTTTTTTTTTTACCAGTTTCGTGAATAAGGAGACTTAGAGGTATGGGGTGTGTTGCTGGGTTGGAGCTGTTAAATACATGCCAAATAATCTATATGCAGGTCATGTTTATAGTGCAATCAAAAAATCCTATACATTTATTATGATATAGGAGAGAATTTCAAATCACACGGATTGTCAGGCAAGGTCTGTCTTGTTACAAGGAGCACATTTATTTCTGTGATTTCTTAGCAGATTTATGGCTCTTGAGTTCTGGAGGACAAACATGATGATGACGTTGCATGATGTAGCATGCAGCAAAAAAAAATACAGTCATTAGCTTTGTAGATGGACAAGCAGAGGCATTTTAAGACAAATCACACTGCTCACCTCTGTGGTACGCAGTCATTGTGTCACACACAACAATAGCAGTATGGCAGAGAGGGATCCTCAGTTTATGATTTAATATAGACTATATATCTGAAAGGCCAGAAATTGCCTTTTATTTGAGTTATTAGTGTCACCTATAGGAGCGCCTTGCTACTGATGGGGTCTGTGACCTTACAACAAGCTCACAGTCAATTAATCACAAAGGGTAGAAGTGATTAACTTAAAAAATACTCACTTGCAAAAATCCCAGAAGCACTACATCCCATTACATAGGCTAATGCCTCTGTCACACAGGCCTAGAAATGGTCAGTGACCTCTGCAAATCCACACGTCACTAAGGAAACAATATGTAATATCCAACCGGTTGGTGATCCTTGGCTGAACTGTGTCTCAAAGAGGATGCTGCACCAAAAACCTCCTCATCTGCATTGTGCTTCTCACACTTTCACTGCGTCACAGTTTTTGGTACAGCACCAGAAACCTCTTTGCATTATCTCTTTGCAGTCATTTTCACATTTCAACATATTTGACACAGCAACCAATTAGGGAATACACATTCGGCGAAACTAGTGGTTAACGTACACTACAGTGAAATATGGATGGCAACCTCACTGTGACTAGGCAAATCTGGTGGTTGCATTGAATTTCTCTGCAATAGTTGCAGTGATCAGCTGGTTGCCCAGTTCTTTCAGTCAGATTGACAGGGCTTCAATAGTTATTTCCATATGATTTCTAGACTAATTGCAAACACACTGCAAACAATCTCAGTCAGCTGAGTCGGTGGGCGCATCTCATCTGTGATGCGTCTCTGTGGAATAGGGGACTTGTTTCAGCTGGTTGGTTGCCATCTGACTGTATTTTGGTTATAGTTCTATGTAAAAACAGATCCATAAACAGTGTCATTGTAGAGGAATTTTTGAATATTTGTTAAAACCTATGACGTTCCTGCTAGACTCTGGAACCTAAGTAATAAATGTGAATTTCTGTGGATGTAGATGGAAACAGACTGCATGTAACTGCCAATTCGAACACATTTAGTTTCAGTTTACACTCAGTTTCCTCCCTTCACCCTCAACCAGCTTTGGCAGATCTACGCACCTCTCTGAGCCTGTGTATGTTGGAGGTTTCTTCCTGTTAAAAGGGAGTTTTTCCTTCCCACTGTTGCCAAGCGATTGCTCATAGGGGTTTTCTGATTTTTGGGGTTCTCTGTATTATTGTAGGGTCTTTATGTTGCAATATAAATCGTCTTAAGGTGACTATTGTTGTTATTTGGTGCTATTAATAAAATTGAAGTGAATTGAAAATTGAATTAAACTAATTCCATCTAATTGCTGTCTTATCATGAACACCAAATTCACTTTAAGGGGGCCAACTATTATGAATGGCTGGCTTCTGTCTTCTAAATCATAATTTCAAAGGCAACAAGATGGCAGTTTCAATCTGTTGGTTAATTCTGGTTGTGTCACAGTCTCCTACCAGAGTATTCCCTAGTGTGGTTTAGCATAAGGAAACAAAACCACTCAAAGATGGCCTGCATACTAAATAAAATCATCCTTCAATAAAACAGACAGGTGCAATCAAACATTGAAGGTTAAGTGACAAATTCAAATTCATAGAGGAAAATAAGGGAAACGTCTTTCTGAAATGAAATGAAGACAGAAAAGAAAGTTACTCTTGTAGAAATATAAATGATAAGAGTATAAAATGCTTTGGGTGATATAAACAGGAGGAATGCTAGATTCAGTCTGTCAAACTATGAGCTATAGAGATGTCCATTTTAGTTTACCCTATATTTACTTCACTTTTGAAAGTTTGCCAAATTAGCTTCTAGCAGTTCTAGTTTGCAGTGAATCCAGATCCAGAAAACTATAACTGGATTATTTTCAAAACTGATGATTCTCAGGCGCATCCTGGAGTCAAAAGCATCATCCTTTTTTGTGTGTTTTTTTGATTACTTACATTTATTTGCAGCTAGCTCTGAGGTCAGCATCCTTAGAAAGATCTATTTAAACTGAGTTTAAAAATGTCTATCTTTTGAGATATGACGGAGTTAGACTTTAAGAATAGTAAGTTTGGAAGGTTGGACTACAAATAAAGGCTGCACATTTTTATCTTTATCTGTACTACACCTTAGTACCAAGTGTTTACAATGTAGCTATTAATGTATAGACAGTTGTAACTGGATTTTCAAACATGAAAGAAAACTTAAAAACATTGGGATTCCTCAGAAGGACGAGGGATGTCTTCATGCAAAGATTTATGGATGTAATGCAAACATATTTGGGCCATGTGGCTTTGCCTCATTTATCTTTTTTTGTTTGCTTTTTGGACCTTTGGGGTTTTAATAAACTCAAGGTACCCTACACTGTAGTATCATCATAGACTCTAGTTGGGGTAAAAACTGTTGTTTGAGGACTGGGGCCTGGTGGTTAGCAAACAGTCTGCATAGCCTTAGGTCCTGCATATATATATAGCACTCAGCCTCAATACTGATGACCCAAATCACACACACCACAGATAAATCATACACTAGAGGCTGTGGCCGAATTTTAATCTGGGTCTTTAGAACAATGAAGGAAGTGTGCATCTTTCCATTCACTTCATTACGTTGTATGTGCAACCCATATGTCATCAATGTGCACTAACATTTATAGTACTGTACGCTCCTTGGATTCGTCTCTCTCTGTGTGTGTGTGTATGTGTATGTATGTGTGTGTATGTGTGTGTGCCGTCATTAGCACCCCATTAGCCGCAGCATGTACCTTATCGTTAACACCTTCTCCATACCTGAATAGTCCATTATGCTTCAGTGTGACAAGAGGTCCATTTATAAACATTGTGTTGGCACAAAAAGGGGCTTTAGAAGCTCGTCTCTCACAGGAAAAAAAATAGTTTTTTATAAAAACAAACTTGATAGCAGAGTGTGCACACTTTAGTGGAAACTATGACCGAGCATACAGACATGTGGGAGACATTGGGAATTGACAATGCCAGTGGCAAAGTAGCTTAATGAATCCAAAGTGGCCTAATAGCTCCTCTCGCACAATTTATTTCTTTCAGACCGAAACCAGATTAAAAAAAGAAAGAACATCCATGTCTAAATTGTGCTTTTTTTGTTTGTTTATTTCTAAAACCTGAGCTGAAATGAGAAATAGTCAGTATAAGGTGTGTAAATTGGTGCACTCAGAACAAGATGGCCTATTTACCTGGTTCACTAACGCACTTTCTGTCTTTTGTCCACTGCTGCTGTGTCCTCTTTCTTTAGAGAAAGTGCATTACTGTTCAATCCCCTGAAACCTACCTGCAGTGGTTTGGATTGCATACTCGCAGCAGAGACATATTCATATTCAAATAACAAACTCTTTGTTTTTTTACTGTTCTTAAACTTTTCTTTTATTATTGGGTATGTTTCGGTTAATGGCTGTAGTTAAGTATGAGGTTTGAGCATAGATTGCATCCAAATGACAGAGCTTCTGCAAAGTGAAACCAATGCAGGAGTGCCTTCATTCTGCATTGTTCTTTAACAGAGGGTGACTCCTCTGGTTGCAACTCATTTATTCTGTAAATTAGGGTTTCATGTAGAGTGAAATAGATGAGAAAGTAGGGCATGTTTTACTATGAAACTACAACATCCCTCAGTTTTGGTCAGATATGCCACTTGATCGTCATGTCTAGTTTCAAACACCAAGATGGCAACTAATTTGTTATGTCCATCTAAAAAGCCAAGAGTATGTGCAGGCCAGTGGACAGTGGAGGAGTCTTCAGCTCTGCTTCAACAATCCACCCCCACATGTTCTGCCATGTCACCTATCCAGCGTTCAGTCCAGACATCTATTTATGGTTTTCCAAACCAGTGTTTGTAAGTCCTCTAAGGAAGCTAACCACAAATTAACTCTTTATGGCTCCAGTTTTCAACTTCTTAAAACCTCTGCACCACCAAAATTGATCTTTATAAATATAAATTAAACAAGTCTAGACTCCCAAAGCTCCTCTATATCATCATCGTTATAACAGCTTAACAGTGCATAACCCTTTCCTTCTGACAGTAGTAGTGAATTACATACAAGATAACAAGATAGTAGTTGCATAAACAATTTGGCTTTTTAAATATAGATTTGATGATTTTTATTTTTTTTAATGCTATAAAGTGATGGAGCATTGATATTTGTCGTGCTGCAGAAAGTCAGTAATTGCCAATTGCCAATTGGTAATGGGTTAATTGAGCCAAAAAAACAGACATTCTGTTTTGAGCTTCATAAATATGATACTTTGCCACTTTTCTCTGCTGCTTGTCCTGGCAAAACGATTTGGTTTTAGATCTGGTGGATTTAATTACCAGCAAGCCTTCAAGCTGTACCACTATCTAACAAGCCAGGACACATACAAGCCTACTGGCTGCCAACAAGAAGAAAGGACTGGTGCTGATTTTGATTTGTTCAGTAACGAAGAGATGGAGACTGAGGCAGGGAAATGAGGACTGGCTTATTAAGATTTGAAAACCACTCCGAGACAGATGGCAACATGTGGTCAGTGTATCTTACCATTTCTGATATTCAACAAACAAAACAATCAATTCACCTTTGAAGAATAATCAATAAAGTGGAAAAGTTGTGAGTACAGTTGTGAGCCTGTACCAAAGATGAAGCCACCACATCATAACAAAACTCTTCTTTTTGTTCTTCTTTTTCCTTATTTGCTCCAAACAAACACAACAAAAAGGAAAAACAACATACTCTCCTTACAAATTTGTAAGGTAATAACTACTTTCATTGTCGTAAAGTTAACAGGTATGTACAGAGTGGGGGCACGGGGTGGCACCAGCCCCAGGGTACTTTTTCTCCCACTACATTTTAGATGTAAACATTGTACTTTGTATTCCAATTTACTTTGAAGCTTTTAAAAAAAAAAAACATTTTTAATTAGATCTTGTGTATATAAATAAATACAAGATTAACATGAGGTTGACTGCATAAAAATTAGCACATTTTTGTGGGTCTCCTGCAATACTTGTGTTCCACTCTACTATATTGATTCCATTATAGTCCACTGTTAGGTGATGTCCTAATTTATCAAGATATTCAAGTTTTAAGGCAAGGCATTATAATTATATGTAGTTTTCATGAAATGAAAATGATAAACATATAAATTAGTAAAAGTACATAAAATAGGTCATTTTAGCCCATTGGTAGGTGGTTGCTATGAGATAAAGATAAAGAACCTTCAGGGACATAAAATCTACCTGTGTGCCAGTTTTGGTTGTTCAGCTTCTGATTGTATGGCAAATGTATTGATACCAAGTAATCAATTGTGTTTAAAAAAATATAATGTATGCGATTCTACGATTCTTAAAAAGGGTCATTTGATTACTTTTAATTTTACATATTAAACATAACACTACATATATTTTGATCTTAAAAACTGTTGTTAGTTTCCCACTTTGCAAAATATTTTTTCCAATGTAAAACAATTTCCTGTCTCTTGTCTTGCCAGTTTCATGTAACAGCATGTGCATTAGAGCATAGGGTTGGACATGAGCCTGAATAGTGCCCAGTGTTTTTTTGTTTTGTTTGTTTGTTTGTTTTGCTTTTACACCTTTTTTTTATCCATTGCATTTGTCGCGCTGACCTAGTAGGTGTGGCTGTTATTCCTCTTTTCCTCCTCCTGCCCTCTACCTGTTCGGTGCTGCTGCTTGCCCATGGCCGCTGATTAGACCTTGGGTGCAATCAACAACTAAGCACGGCCTGGTGTGCGCCGCCCTGCCAGGTGAGCCACATTAGAGCAATCAAGGGTGGGCGTGCCTAGTAGACCTTAAAATGCATGCAGCAGTCATTTGACCCGTGTGCAACATACTGAGAGGACGGCAAACAAAGCACTTTTCCACTGTGAGGAAGACTTTGAACAAGACAGGCTATCGGTAAGCTCTTGAGTTCACATTTTGCTTTTGCAGATGTATCTGGGACTATGGAAGCTCAGTTGTGCAAATGTTTTACGCTTAGGGAAATAGTTGCTGCATTTAAGTTTAATTATATTGACAAAAATGAATGTTTAAGTTTGAATAAATTGTTTGTGCAGTTAGTGTTCCCACATATTTATGTTAATTAATATTAAAAATAGTTACCCCAAATCCTTGGGTGGATCGTAAAACTAGTGAATAAATGTTTGGTTTTGATTTAAAGAAAATAATTCTTTGTAAAGAAAATCCTTAGTTAAAGTCTATTAAAATGTTTGTGAACTCTAAAATGTATACTTTAAAATACAATTGTTTATAAAAAAGTGTTAAATGCAAAGAAGACACATTGTGTATATTTATTTAAGAACCACAGTTAAATTAACACAGTTAACCACATGGTAAATGGCTTTACTGAAGTGTATTTTGTTATTTCATCTGTCTTCTGTGTAATTTATCTGAATGGTTAATGAAATGTTCTTTATTTTTGTGTTGAAAGGTTTTTTACCTGCTGCTACCTACCAGCTATCAAACTAGTTGGTCTAAATAAAGTTGAGTGAAATTCAAAGTCTGGTCTTTTTCAAGTGTGGACACCTCACAGTCAGAGGAACACTTGACAGTAAAAAACCGGCCTGGCCAGTAGAGAAACCGGCCTTGACCAGTGAAGACTCCACAAAAGCTCACCACAAAGACGGAGAAGACTCCACCTGGGGGCCTGGAGGAAATTGCACACCGTTTGCCTGTCCAATCAACAACCGAGAAAACAGAATGGCTGAGTCCAAGTCACTCGAAGAGCTGAAAATAGAGCGAACCACTGCAAAGAGACTGTTTTTCAGACTCACCAACCATATAATAAGGACCCACATGGATATGTCTGTAGAGGAGCTGCAGGATTCCTTCAAGAGACTCACAGCAGAGGGCTCCAAAGTGATTGACGTGAACGAGGAGCTTGAAGCCGCCTACATCACGCAGTGTGAAGCAGAGGGCACACCGGAGCTGATGGGCCAACAGAGAGCAGACGTCGAAAAAACGGAGAAAGAATGTGAGCAGAAGTTGAAGGAGGTGAAGCACCTGATCAGAGAGACACTGTGGACATCATATGGTGAAAAAGAACTGACCCTTGCTCTAAAATCAGCAGAAATGGCGTGTGAGAACGTCACATCTACTCAGCCTGATACACCCCTGGAGGCATATGATTTTATGCTCCACCATCTAGAAGAACTGGTGAAGAAAGCTAAGCAGGCACACCAGACATGGAACCGCTGGGCGCCACCTGCTGAGAGGCGAGATTGTGATCGTCGACTGATGGAGCTCGAAACCTGCCTTCCAAAGCTGGTGTCAGGGAAGGCCGCCGTTATCAAAGCAGAGAGGATTAAAAGAGATGCCGACCAAGCAGTTGTCACAGTCCGCAACGCAGCCTCGGTCGCAGCCATAAAATTGAAAGCCACAGCTTTACCAAAGTTCACCGGCAGCCAGCGTGAGTTCTACAGATGGCGGAAGGAATGGGAGGCTCTGCAAAAGCAAGGTGAACCAACCGGGTCCGTGGAAGTAAAGAAATTCCAACTTCTCGATAGCCTCGATGATAAAGTGGCCAAAGATCTGCGCCTGTCCACATACACCTCAGCCGATGAGATCTTCAGAGTCCTCGAGAACCGCTATGGAAATCAAGCCACCATCGCCATTGAAATCATTGAGGAGCTTCAAGCTATCCCTCCTGTCCGTAGCAACCAGCCTAGAAGAATTATAGAGCTTATCCACGCAGTTGAAAAGGCCCTCTATGATTTGAGTGAGCTGGATGAAGCAAATGCCATAAAGAACCTCTTAGTAATAAAGTCTATTGAAAGCAAGCTGCCTGAGTCCCTAAAGAAAGACTGGCTTACCCACGCTGCTGATCCAAAGAATGCTGTGACTCATCAGAACCGGTTTGACAAGCTGCTCGCATACCTCCAATCTCAAGAGTCCATCTACGAGCAGTTAGACCAGCTGAGAGACATCGACCCTGCCAAGGAGAGAACAAAGTTCCCAATAAAGTACGCCCGTACGAAGTCAGTCAAATCCAGTACTGATCCAGCAGGCTGCATCATCTGTGGGGACCCAAAGCACAAGAGAAAGCTCTACATCTGCAGACGGTTTCGAACCAACACAAAGTTACAGGAGAAAGAGGATGCAGTGCAGCAACTTGGAGCCTGCAAGAGATGCCTCGAGATCCACGATGAACCCTGCAGAAAGACTACTTACCTGTGTGGAAAACCAGAGTGCAAAGACCAGCATCATTACCTTCTTTGTCCCTTGCCACGACCCTTATCACAAAGGCCCAAGTCTGGTCCGGCGAGAGCTGAGGGGAGGAGGTATACAGAGGTTCAAGAAGAGTTCATCTCTAAACTATCACCAGAGCTAGCGCAGGAGTGTCGGAAAGCTTTCTGCAACGTCTCATCACGAGCCTTCAACTCCATGGCAGCAGAGAGAGGTCTACTGGAGGGGACTGGTCTAAAAGAGTACCCTGTGATCCTGATGCTCCTTGACGTCATCGCCAATGATGGGCAGAGAATTGGGACATTAATTGATCTAGCATCTGACACAAACTACATAACCCATAAAGCTGCAAGTAAGCTCAACCTTCGCAGTGAAGACGTCATGCTCGTCATCCAGGGTATCGGAGGTATGAAGGTGTCTGTGGCAACCAAGCGCTACCTTCTCAAGATCCGTGTCAACACCTCAAAAGGAACTTTAAAGCCTCACCAGTTAGTCTGCTATGGTCTTGACAAGATTGCTGAAGTGGAAAGACATGTTCCACCTCAGAAGCTACAAAAGATCTTCCCTGACATCCCTCTCCAAGACCTCATCAGACCCAGAGAGATCCAGCTCCTAATCAGCCATAAAGAAGGCCAGCTGGTGCCCCAAAAGATCCGTTCCATCGGTGACCTGGTTCTCTGGGACGGTCCACTTGGCAAAACAATCGGGGGCACGCATCCAGACCTCTTTGAGGAAGTCACTTTGATGGCCCACACCTCCAAAACTCACTTCGCAAGATCAATGAGAGCTGCTGCACTCAAGTACCAAGAGTTCACTAAAGACCTAGCTTCCTGTCAGCACCCTGATCACCCTGAGACTCTATCCACCACAGCTACCAGCAGCAGAGACTTTCTGAAGTGGTGGAGGTGGGAAAGCATCGGAGCCGCTTGCCAGCCGAGATGTGGAGGGTGTCGTTGTGGGAGCTGCCAGCCAGGGGGTAAAGAAATGACGCTTGCAGAAGAGAGGGAGATGGAGATCGTGAGGAATGGCCTGACTTACTCAACTGGAGATGCCCACAACAGTGAACCGCATTGGCATGCTAAATACCCATGGGTAGAAGATCCAGCAACCTTGCCAAATAACAGGAAAGCAGTAGAAGCAACATTCATCAGAACCGAGATGAAGCTATCTAAAGAACCTGAATGGAAGAAGGCCTATGCTGCACAAGTTCATGAGATGGTAAACCGCAGAGCTGCAGTGAAGCTGTCCAAAGAAGTCCTGCGGAGTTGGACTGGGCCAGTATGGTATATAAGCCACCTCATCGCGCCAAATCCACACTCTGTCTCTACCCCAGTGAGGTTGGTGTGGAACAGCAGCCAGAAGTACAGAGGCCTCAGCCTGAATGACATCCTCATCAAAGGTCCTGATGTCCTGAACCCGATAAGAGCTGTCCTGCTGAGGTTCCGAGCTGGTGTCTACGCCGCCCTTGGTGACGTCCGCAAGATGTACAACTCCGTCTGGCTGGAAGATCGAGAAGTCCACTTGCACAGATTCTTGTGGCGTGACACAGAAGATGCAGACATAGAAGACTATGCCATAACAAGAGTCAACATTGGAGACAAACCTGCTGGTTGCATAGCCCAAGTCGCCATGAGAGAAACTGCAAACCTACCTTCATTCAGTCACTTCACAGAGGAGAAACGTGTGCTGGAAGAAGATGCTTATGTCGATGACATCCTGACATCACACAATGACCTCGACCATTTGAGACGCCTAACAGCCAACATCGAGCACATTCTGAGAGCTGGAGGATTCTACATGAAGCCTTGGGTCTACTCCAGTCAAAGTGGGAGGGAGGAGTCAAAGACAGAGTTGCCTCGATCAGAGCCAAAGACTATGATCCTGCCAAACCAGCTGACGGAAGATGACAACAAAGCCCTTGGCCTTGGCTACACCATCAATGATGACAAGCTTCATGTCATGGTCGCAGTGAACTTCTCAAAGAAAAGGAGGAAAATGCGCCTTGGTCAAGACCTGCTCAGAGAAGAAGTCAGAGAGCAAACACCTGATCCACTCACCAGGCGAGAACTGCTAAGCCAAGTCTCCGGCCTATACGACCCACTCGGTCTAGTGACTCCCGTCAAACAAAAGGGTGCCATCCTGGTAAGGAGAGCTTTCCAAGAAGCAAAAGTAAAGCACTGCCTCGAAGACACATGGGACGCAGCCTTGTCTGAAGGTCTCCGAGAAGACGCTATAAAGCTTCTGGAAGAGTATGCTGACCTGAAGAAACTGCATTTCACTAGAGCCCTGACTCCACCAGATCCTTGTGCAGAGCCCAGTGCCATCACGTTCTCTGATGGCAGTGAACATGCATATGGTGCAGTGATGTACCTTCGCTGGAGCTGCAGCCATAGTGTCATTGTGAGACTAGTAGAGTCCAAAGCCAAACTGACGCCTCTCAATCACAAAGGCGATCCTGTTAAAGCAGAGATGTGTGGCGCAGTCTTTGCTGCCCGTCTGAAGACCTACTTCCAGAGACACTGCAGAATCCAGGTCAAAAAATGGTACCACCTCGTTGACAGCCAGACCGTCTTGGGTGCAATCCAGCGTGAGAGCTACGGTTTCCAGACCTTCTTCGCAAACCGCGTTGGTGAAATCCAGAGTAGCACTGATGCCCAGGATTGGTGGTGGATTCCTGGGTCAGCAAACATTGCAGACATTCTCACCAGAGGGGCCAGTCCAGATGCCCTAACCGAGGACTCCGAGTGGCAGTCGGGTCCAAAGTTTCTCCAACTTCCTGAAGATGAGTGGCTGAAGAAATCCGCCGGAGAAGTCGCTGCCCAAGCTCGAGAAACGGTCACAAAGCTACAGAAAAAGACTTTTGTTGCGGTCCTTACCAGAATGCACATCAAGGCGGCTCAGGACTCAGTACACGTAGAGTCGAGAAGACCACGAGGAGTAGCAACCCAACAGCTAATCGACGAAAGGCGATTCAGCAACCTGAGAAGGCTGATTGGGACCGTGGCGTGGGTCTGGAGGGTTGCCAAAAAGTTCATGAGATCCAAGACCAGAGACCAAGAAAAGTGGGAGGCAGTACCATCTTCGGGTGTCCTCACAGTCTGCGAGAGACGAGATGCTTTTCGAGACCTTTGCCTAGCAGCACAAGAGGGCGTCAACTTCCCAAGCACCACAACAGACAGACTAGTCGTTTACAGAGACCAAACAAGTGGACTTCTAGTTTGTGGGGGCAGAATCCAAACCTTCAAAAAGGACCGCAGAGCCGTTCCCCTTCTACCATTCCAAGCCTGGTTATCCACCCTCCTTGCCAGAGAAGCACACAGCAAGGGACATAACGGAGTGGCAGGAACTTTACTGCAGATGAGAATGAAGGCTTGGGTTGTCAGAGGAAGAATTATTGTCCAAAAGGTCGTTGACCAGTGCATCATCTGCAAGAAGGCAAAGGCAAGAACCTGCAAGCAAGTAATGGGGGACTTACCTGAAGAGAGGTCAAATCCTGCTGCACCATTCGAATTTACATCTGTTGACCTGTTTGGACCCTATCATGTGAGGGATGATGTCAAGAGAAGAGTGACTATGAAAGTTTGGGGAGTTGTGTTTTGCTGTATGGCAAGCCGAGCCATTCATGTCGAACTAGCGAGCACACTATCAACAGAGAGCTTCCTGCTTGCCTACCAGAGGTTCACTTCTGTCCGAGGCCATCCCCGGAAAATCTGGTCAGATCCTGGTACAAACTTTGTCGGCGCCAAACCTGTCTTAGAAGAAATGTATGCTTACCTGAGACGACAAAACAAGGAGTCGCTTGAAGAATACTCTGCCAAAAATGAGACCATCTGGGCATGGAAGATTCTTCCCGCTGACTCACCTCACCGAAATGGGGCCGCCGAAGCTGCTGTCAGAGTTATCAAGAGAGCCCTCCATACTCTCGGCAATACAGAGGCTCTTACCTTTAGTGAGTTTCTGACAGCACTCCAGCTAGCCGCCAACCTTGCAAATGAGAGACCCATTGATGCCAGAATTCAGAGCCGAGAAGATCGCATTGACTACATCACGCCGAATAATCTGTTGCTTGGTCGAGCCACACAAAGTGGGGACTTCAAAACTGTTGACTTCACAAATTATCCTTTCAAAAGGCTGAAGGAAATACAAACCATAGTCAACAACTTCTGGAGGTCCTGGAGCCAACTCGCTGGACCAAACCTGTTCATCCGCAGTAAATGGCATACTGCAGAGAGAAACATTGCTGTTGGAGACATAGTTTGGCTCTGCGACCAAAATGCCCTTAGAGGGCAGTTCAGACTCGCAAAAGTCATTAGCGTGAATCCTGATTCCAAAGGGATCGTTCGAGATGTGCATGTGAGGGTCTCTCCAAGTTCCAGCATTGCGATCAAGAGTCCAAAACCCGCTACCACAAGTCCTGAGCTGGGCACCACCTTACATCGGGACATCCGGCGTCTTGTGGTCCTTTTACCGGTGGAAGATCAAGTAAGGGACCAGCCCACCTGAGTGCGATCTTTCCAGACAGTGCTGAGCAAAGATCGAGTGGGAGGTGTCGCGCTGACCTAGTAGGTGTGGCTGTTATTCCTCTTTTCCTCCTCCTGCCCTCTACCTGTTCGGTGCTGCTGCTTGCCCATGGCCGCTGATTAGACCTTGGGTGCAATCAACAACTAAGCACGGCCTGGTGTGCGCCGCCCTGCCAGGTGAGCCACATTAGAGCAATCAAGGGTGGGCGTGCCTAGTAGACCTTAAAATGCATGCAGCAGTCATTTGACCCGTGTGCAACATACTGAGAGGACGGCAAACAAAGCACTTTTCCACTGTGAGGAAGACTTTGAACAAGACAGGCTATCGGTAAGCTCTTGAGTTCACATTTTGCTTTTGCAGATGTATCTGGGACTATGGAAGCTCAGTTGTGCAAATGTTTTACGCTTAGGGAAATAGTTGCTGCATTTAAGTTTAATTATATTGACAAAAATGAATGTTTAAGTTTGAATAAATTGTTTGTGCAGTTAGTGTTCCCACATATTTATGTTAATTAATATTAAAAATAGTTACCCCAAATCCTTGGGTGGATCGTAAAACTAGTGAATAAATGTTTGGTTTTGATTTAAAGAAAATAATTCTTTGTAAAGAAAATCCTTAGTTAAAGTCTATTAAAATGTTTGTGAACTCTAAAATGTATACTTTAAAATACAATTGTTTATAAAAAAGTGTTAAATGCAAAGAAGACACATTGTGTATATTTATTTAAGAACCACAGTTAAATTAACACAGTTAACCACATGGTAAATGGCTTTACTGAAGTGTATTTTGTTATTTCATCTGTCTTCTGTGTAATTTATCTGAATGGTTAATGAAATGTTCTTTATTTTTGTGTTGAAAGGTTTTTTACCTGCTGCTACCTACCAGCTATCAAACTAGTTGGTCTAAATAAAGTTGAGTGAAATTCAAAGTCTGGTCTTTTTCAAGTGTGGACACCTCACAGTCAGAGGAACACTTGACAGCATTTATTCATAGTAATAAATCATAATAATACTGCAGTCGGCCAAAATCCAAAATAATTATTGTTTCCCCCCCCCCCCCCCCCCCCCCCATTATAGATGACATTGTTAATTAATTAGTCAATTTAAAGACAAAAAGGCCAAATTATGAGGACTTTCGAGTCAATAAACTAGTTGACAACATCATTGTAGGCTCTTGTAATTATAGATTTTATTATTTACTGATGGTTAACAGACCAAACAACTTCCAGTTACATTTAAAAAAAATAATAATAATTGAGTGATTAGTCAATAATGAAAATAACTGCGATTAGCGGCAGCTCGAGCCTCACAGATTTTTGGTTGTGCTTTATGTTCACCGAGTGCACAGATTCATTTACCATTGTGTTTTAAAGCAACTCCCTCTCTCTCACTAATTAAAGGGATTCTTACATGCGTGTCTGTGTTTGAGTCTAGTTTGTGGCGTGTCTCCCTCCCCTCCCCGTAACAATGCTCCTGTCCATCTCCTCTGCACATCATCTAATGCTGCAGGAACATTATAAGACATACTGCTGTGTTATCTTTCCCCCCAGGTCTCCCTTTGCTGCAGTGGCAGACTACTCAGTAACCCGAAATAATGTCATTCAGCTCTGCCTGGAGCTCACCACCATTGTACAGCAGGTGTGTGGAATTGTTTGTGTGTGTGTTTTGAAGGCTTATAGCTCTTATTCCCCGCCACTTGAAGTGTGCGGCAGAGGGTAGCTGCTGTGCCATATCCCCAAAGAGCGGTGTGTCTGTGTGGGTGTGATGCAGCAGCCTCAGCCTCTGCATCCTTGAGCGAGAGTCAATTCTTTGCTATTTATGTCCTTTACAGTCTGTCTTATGTATGACTGGTGTGTGTATATAAATAAAAGATAAGTGTGTCTGTTTGTGTGGGCGTGTTTTTATCTGTCAAGGGTAGGGGTACAGTAATGTGAGCCCTAGACTGTATACGTAGGTAGTGTAGCAGCATGTGCAGCATGAGATGGTGAGTGTTTGCAAGACAGGATGTACTGCTTGCGCTACATTAAATTTCTCTCGTCCCGTAGGACTGTACGGTGTTTGAGACGGAGAACAAAATCCTTCATGTGGTGAGTCCTGCTTCCTCAGCCAGCTGTCGCTTATTTGCTTTGTGTTGATGGGCAGCATCCTGTTTTTCTTTTTTTTTCTTTCCACATCCCCCTCATAACTGCTGATAAAACACACACACAAACACAGAAGCTTAAACTCCCTGCCAGAGACAATCAGCAACATCACTTTTTTTTCTTTTATGGAGCTATAGCCTGGACTCTCAGCTTAGCCAAGTGTAAAGACTTGAAACAGTAGGAAACTGCTAGTGAATCTCTGTAAAATGTTGAAACAGTAACCTCCTGTGTGACTGTCGGCCACAGGATACCTACATAACAAAGTTCCTTTTTCCATATTTAAGGCACTACTCTTAAAGTAGTGATTAAGGAGCTTTTAAAGTTAAAGCTCCTTTAGTCTTATGACAATGGTCATGTTTAACCTAAAAAACACTCCATTGCCGTAGAAAGCTTTATCTAGGTTTTGATTGCTAAAATTTAATTTAAACCTACTGTTTAAAAGAAAGTGCCCATTTGTAAACCTCTTTTTATACATCTACTGCTCAATAAAACCAAGAGCACACTTGAACAGCTTACATTTTTGGTGCGAGTTTGAATCTAGCCCTCAACTGGCTAATGTGGCTTCCAGAGACTGTTATATAGTTTTTTTCATTGCATGTCATTTTCATTGCATGTCATTTTTTCCCATCAGGTTCACGTGTGTTGACTCCAGGAAACGCTCCTACACAAATACATTTTAAATGACTACTGCTATACTCTAAGAATTTAGGTAATGAAGCATAACTTGTGAACTAATCCAGGCAGACAACCGGCAAAACATAATTAAAAACACCTAAATATTTGCATTTTGGTTTGTATGTCCCTCCTCTCATTTCAAAAACTGTCTTTCCAATCTACTTCCTACTTTTTGGGTATATTTTACGGACATGAATTGGTGCACTGCTAAATCTGAGGATGGTTAGATTAGTGGTTCCCATTACTTTAGCTGAACACAGTTATATTACCAGAATTTCTCCTGCAGCGGCGGATGTAGAGGGAGGGGCACACATACACATATTTTGGTGAAGATATTTATTGACATTAATTCATATTCAGTCATTTTATCCAAAGTTTGACCATCACAGCTAAGTGCATAACTTTTGTACCGACTCTCATTTAAAATTCTAAATTTGAGAGTAAAACCAAGCCTCAAACAGGTCCTGTATTTTTGCACAATGCTATGTTAAATAATCTTAACTAATAGTTCTTACAAGAATCTTAATATATTGTTTTCCCCAACATGTAAAATATGTAAAATGAAAAACTGAAGACTTGAAGTGACTAAAATAGTAACAAAAAAAATGTAATGGAAGAAAAAAATATCTCCTGTTTAATTTAAAGCAATTTAATGTTTTGTTATTTAAAGTTGATTCGTATGTTTCAGAAGTACAGCTTGTTGTATTTTTATGGGAAGAACAAGGCTTAGTTGAGCTTTAGTTCAGTCAAGCTGCCAGCTGCCTCCTGGCTTCAGCTTCATCCTTAATACTGCATTTACACGACACTGGCAGAATGAAAATAACACTGTTCTGACTCAAGTCCAACTGTAAATATACTGTGAGCTTTGGAGTCACATAATTAGAGAAATTTAAATGATCTACTCTTTCTGAATCTAATACTCTGAATGAGCTCAATTGATTGTTCTGATGTTGATACTGAATTTAACTACAGTATTAGAGATTTGCAGTCAGTTCTCATCATGATATGACTGAAATTCAGAAATTCCTTATCTTTTGAATTTAGATGTTAAGAATCTTCTTTTCAAACTCTAAACACATACACATATTAGGTACATTTATAACTGCTTATTCATGTAGTTATTATACAGCTATTATACACACACCACACCTACATGGATTGGGGCCAAATCATGGTTCAGTATCCTGCCCATGTAGTGGAGAAGTTCAGGATCAATCCACTGACCTTTTGATTGGCAAACAACCCATTCTACCACCTCAGCCAAAGCCAGCTGTATGCTCACTGAGTACAAATGAGAGTATGGGCAACAGATGTTGCCTGACCTGATGAGTCTTGATTATGCTGCAGCATTCGAATGTTAGGGTCATAATTTGGCATGAACATAATCAAAGTATGGATTAATTCTGTCTTGTATCAGTGGTTCAGACCGGTGATGGTAGTGTATCTTTGTGAGGACATTCAAGTCTCTGCAGATGTTTCCAGCACCTTGAAGAATCAGTGCCTGTGGGAATCATGTAATTCACCTACTGTTAAAGTTTTACTGCTTCATTACCAAATTACTTTCTTCTTTCTTTGCAGTTGCTGTTGGGTATACTTGTCCCACCTTGGGCTTTGATTCTAAAATTTTGTTTGCCTTGCTCAGATGTTTAAAAATTACATTAATTACATTTGAAAATGTTAGCAGCATTTAGTATCTGCAAAGCAGCCCAATTACTGTAGATCAGCATGTCCCAAGATTGGATGGCAGCTAAAGTTTAATTGACCCTTTTCACAGCACACTTCTGATTTGTCAAACTCTGCTTCACTAATTGCTGGAACAGAGCCATTGTTAATGCTATTAGTTTCACCCGGGCTTTCCCTGTTATGACAAATTGACATTTCGGCTGTGAGGAAGACCGATGAGTCCGATTCATTTAGACATAGTCAAGAGTACTCTGCTGCCAGCATGGCTGCCCTCAGTTAGATTAATGCAGCAAAATGAAACACAAAGTATAAGATGGACACTCGTTTTTTTACAGATCAGATTCTTGGGGAGTGAAAATCCATAATATGATGCCTACCAAGAGTTCACCGTCTGTGGTTTCTTTTATAAATGTTCGTGAAAATGTTTGGCAGTCTCTGCCAGATATTATCCAAAACATCCGCTCAGCGCTTTTTCTTCCAGCTACTTTCTTTTTTTAGGGAAATCATGTCTGAAACTATTGACAACATTTTGAATGGAGTCTCATTGTGTCTGCCAGGAAAAAAATGTTGCTCTTAAAGTTTGTTAAGATGCAATTTTTCAGTGTCGTGGGCAGCAAAATAATCCCCATTATATTTGGTTGGAGACAATTATTTCACAGATATCTAGAAAGTAAAGCCAAAGCTATCTTTGTGATTAATGTGAACCAACCTTGTAGTAGCTCTTTGCCCAAAATCAAACCTTAATCAGACTCAAAATCAGAAGGCCACTGGAACACTGCAGGGACGTATTGCACGGGGGTAAAATAAATAAGCCTCTTTTTTTAGGCTTACTTATCTTCTGCAAGCAGGCAAGCGCATGAACAGAGAAATCATGGCTCTTGGTCTTTTTGTGCCTGCATTGCTCAAAGTTTTGTCCAATTTTCACAAAACAGAAAGAAAATAAGCTATATAATGTAAATAAGTAAATAGGAAAAGAAAATGCATATGCAACAAATCATTCTCACTTGGTTTAGAGCAAATCTGCAAAAATATCCACCTGTTTCTTTTCCTGGGTAAAGTTACAATAGAAAAAGCAACAGCAGGAGAAGCTGCTGAGGCACAAGGCTAAGAGGTTTCTTAGAAATATAGTCTAATTTTGACAGCTAGAAGACATGGCTTGTTCTTTGTTGTCTAAATAAAAGCCCTGTTTGTCCCTGTTCTATCCTCCTTTTCTGTAGTGTAAGACTCTGTCGGAGGTGTGCGAGCACATTGTGTGTGTGTCATCGGACCCGCTGGTTTCGCAGTCAGCCCACCTTGAGCTGGTTCACCTCACCAACATCAAGCCCTCTGAAGGCCTGGTAATCACTGTTTGTCTGGGTTTAACAGCCCAAGACCCACCCTTCTGTTTATTCATGCAATGTGTGAATCTTATTGTGTTAAGTCATACTGTGTCCGGCCTTTGTATGCTCAGACAAAGAAGAAATACAAGCATTGTTTTCTTTTCTTTTCTTTCTTTTTCTTTTTTTGTAGAAATAATATACACAGTAAAACAGAATTTTGTTTAATTTTTGAAAAAAAAAGCGCAATTACTATGAACTACTCAAAATATTAATTGATTTGATATAACACATATGCTTGCATGCATGACAGACCTTCTATCATACTTGAGAGTAAAGAGCCACAAATGAGTCATTTCTAGTTCAATAATTAAACAAGCTATTTTATGCTTTTGGATTCAGTTGAAACTAACACCTGCTTGGTATACAACACTGAGTTTTTCATTTTTGCTACAATATTTTTACATGTTTCTGTGATATAGTGAACAATCCTAAGCATTTCATCAGTTTCCAAACTATGTTTTCATTCACCATACTGAAAACATTCTTAAAGATCATCTTCTCCAGGGGCAATTTGGGAATGATCTGTCCATTTTCCATCAAAGTGGCTTAGAGATCATGAAATTGAATGTTTTTTTTTAAATCTTAATTCAATCAAAAATCTACAGTTTGCCTTTAAAAAGTGAGCGTACAAGCTGAAGTCCAGAAAGTCCAACTTGGAGGACTGATCAGGCTGGAATAGCTCATCATCAGTCAGGATTTGGTCCAGAAGCTAATATCCAGTATGCTGCAGAGAACAGCAGATACAGTTATGAAGAAGAGTCAACTCTGTAAATACTGGCTCTTTGTGTGTGTTTGGTTTATTTGCATATAAAAGTCTTTAACAAACTTTGAACTGAATGTATATGATATGCACTACATCATAGAAAAATATAGAACAAATAATCTCCATAAATACTGATGTGACAAAAAACATTTTTTGTAATTGCCAAAACTGTTGGCCATGACTGTGATGGTCACTGAAAAATTACAAACCTGCAGTTAGCTTAGCTAGCATGACAAAACTTGTTAGCTTATCTTATGCTAGTTGTAGATAATGTGGAGGTTAGGTCTCCATGTTACCATATTTTCTAGTCATATCAGTAATTTTTTGGCAGATCAATGAGTGTTAATGATTGATCAGTCAAAGTGCTGTTCCACCTTCCTGTTATTTTCAGGTTTAACAATTTAACCGTTCACTTTGGAGAAAATGATTTCTCTCAGCTGCGAGTGGTCACAGTGTGTTGGCTACTAAGTGGAGTGTAGGCTAGCAAAGGGGTAACTTTGGCTTTTGGCTTTGGTTTATTTTATTTAAATTTTTAACATTTTCCTCTAGAGTAGAACATAACAGAAATCACCAAACTATAAATCAGATTTAATTTAGATTATTGATAATATCTTAACCAGCCTAATGAGTTATTTACCTGGAATAGTTTTCACTTCACAAGTAGACCTCGTCAGAAGTTAACAGGTGAAACCTTTTGTTTCTTTATGAGATCATAATTTACTGCCTGAAGACGTACTGTTGGTATGCATTAAATTTGTGATATTCAACTTCAAAGTGGGTAAAAATCTTTACTCTAAGACATAAAGATCAGTCAGACCAGAAAGTTTTGAAATTTTGAAAGTTTAAAGTGCAAGTTTCAAGTCACAAAAATTGTTAAACAATATGATCCAACTGGCACCACTCCAGGAAAAAAAGGGGAAGTTCTTCAGAGTTACCAGCCTCAGAAATCACTAGTTAATGGCACCTTATTACTGCCCACATCAATACTTCCTCGGGTTCAAACATCTCAGTCTTAGAACGAAACCATAACTGAGGGGAACCATAAGTGTAGTTACTAGTATAGATCTTCGTATCATATTCCCAGCAAGAAAGCAGAGACACATACTGTGGGTGTGCATTATGTGTTCCTGCTCGGTCTGGAAACACAAAGAATGGACATAATATGAGTGGAAATCTGGAGTATAGTCTCATATTTTTGAGGCACATAAAGGGAGAATATCTGCATATGGTTTTCCACTGTGATGCATGGAGTTGTAGCAGTGAAGGCGTGTGGGGAGCTTTGCTGGCAACGCTGTTGGAGATTAATTCAGAATTCAAGGACACGCTCTTATCCACCACGGCTACTACGGCATCCTGCTGCGACACACCTTCCCATCTGGTTTGGGCTCAGATGCTTGATTTTTTTTTTTTTAGCAGGACAAAACTAGAATAAACTTTCTGTTTCTATGAGAGCTGTTTTTAATTTTACAACTCATAAATCAGTGTGTATTTCCAAATATTTACTAGTATCATAGAGCACTTACATTTTTTCTCCATTCCTTTGTCAATTAGGGAATGTACATAAAGTCAACCTACGATGGACTCCATGTTATCACAGGAACTACAGAAGGGGTGAGAGGTTTATTAATATCCCACTTTTCACAAATTGACCTAGTGAACTGCAGACTTCCCCTAAAACACCAGTTATTGTTCAGATTATCTGCAAATCTGAAATTTGTATTTATAACATCAGAATATCAGTGACTCTGGAAGACTTTCCCTTGTTGCTTTATTGCAGCTTATTTAAGTAGGGTTTGCTGAGAAACCTCAGCAGTGCCCATGGATCGATAGATCAATTCATAGTCGTCTGTTTGCCTTCTCTTTCTTTGGCTCCTGTGCCTCTGTAGTCTCCGGCTGACCGCTGTAAGAAGATCCATGCAGGAGATGAAGTCATTCAAGTCAATCATCAGACCGTGGTGAGTTTTTGTTGGTGTGTTTGTGGGTGTGTGTTCTCTTACTGAGTACCCAGTTTTTTGTGTTTACGCAGTAAACCATTAAATCTTATTTGATTCTTTGTATATACAAAAACTCATTCAAACAATAATAGAATTGGATTTTTTTGTGATGTCATGCTAACTTTTGGTTCTTGTGATATTATTACATTTGGGTGCTGTTTTGATTTTACTGAAATTCTAGTCTCCCCACTGTTTCTCTGTTTTCACCCCCCTCTCTTGTCTGTGTGCTGTGGCTTTTTTAGGCTTTTCATTGACACTCTTGCGAATGACGTCGTATGACAAAATTGACATTACATCTGCTGCTAATATGACCCTAAAAAAGATTTAGCGCAAGTAGTTCTCTACATAATATAATTTTAAGATGGTTCCAAAAAAAACCAAAAAACTAAACACTAAAAATTTCAAGAAAAGAGACCGCTTTCATGATTTGAAATAAATTTTAAGAAAAGTAAGAAAAGCGGGATCGCCTTCAAACTTCCCAACAATATACTAGGCCATAGCTTGAGTGAGTACATAGCTTGGCTCAACATAGGTCAGGTTATAGGTCAAAGGTCAGACAGCACGTTGCTCATGAAAGCCTGTTGGAATAATTGCACTTTCTGAATGCTCTTATTAGATTTTAATAAGTTTTCTTTTTGGTTTTTGGACTTTGCTAAGTCCTCACTTCTTACACTGGACCCTGACAATAAATAAGCCTTTGAAGCTGCTGAGATAGTATTTATGTAATACAATTGGATGAAATAACACAAAAGAGATAATGTGATGCTCATGTGTCATGAGAAATAAACAGCTGATGGTCAGATGATCAGCTCTGGATGAGATATATAGAATTCTTGCATTTCTCACCTCAGTGTTTTTTGTTCTTACAAAAATCTGCTGTTTTGGTAAGGACCAAGAAAAAAAGCTCAAATAGATATACCCTATTGCTTGGCAACAAACCTCAGACAGATTAAGTTAGCTGCTAGCTGCTGAATATGAACTAAGCATCTCAGGAGTTTGAAAGACGGACAGGTTGTTGAGGGTTAAAACGAGGGTTTCAATTATTTGATTATTAGAAGAAAAAAATAATCGCCATGTTGCTTCATCCCTGCTTGCTACTGATAGGATTTTCAGTGTCGTCAGAAAAGAGTCACATGAAGATTAATTTTCTGTCTAATGATTGATAAAATGACCAGTATAAGC
Organism: Copadichromis virginalis; assembly: GCF_057382275.1. Taxonomy (NCBI): domain Eukaryota; kingdom Metazoa; phylum Chordata; class Actinopteri; order Cichliformes; family Cichlidae; genus Copadichromis; species Copadichromis virginalis. The sequence continues at coordinate 17,864,011 of NC_140626.1, read as the reverse complement.
AGGAATTTATTTTATTAGCTACTTAAACCAAGTTCCTGCTTGGTGTTTGGTGATTTAGTGGCACTCCTTACATTTGTACTGTGGACCGTGTACAGGTGCAAATGCAAGCAGCTTGCTTTCCAATTAGTGTAATCAGATCCTCCAACCTTTACGACTCCTCCTGCATTATGATCAGATCAGTTCAATAGCTGCCCAACTTTCCTGTTGCCGTGTTTACTTTTGTTTACCCTTGTGTGTTTCTGTTCACAAAAGTGCGCTGATGTGGGTTTGTAAATATAGTGGGTAAACACAAATAAAAATAACCAAAAAACAAAACGATTTGTGATCACATGTATTTGTTTTCAAATTGAGGGCAGGTTACATCACATGAAAGCTCTATAGATAGACTTTCCACCTCCACACCCACTTGCCTTGCACAGAACGCTCAACAAGAGAGATCCAATCACGACGTGGACAGAATTCAAACTTCAGGCTGCACATAAAGGCTACTTACTGTATAAATAAGGGTGTGATTGTTTTGATCTGTATATAGAGGATTTCTAGTTTTTCTGCAGATCACTTTACTCTCTAATTTTCCGTCCTCTCTCGTTCACAGGTGGGCTGGCAGTTACGTAACCTGGTCGGCTCGCTGCGGGCCGATAAAGGCATCGTGTCCCTGACCCTGAAGAAGCGTCCACAGAGCACGCTCAGCTCTGCCCCTGCGCTGCTGAAGAACATGCGCTGGAAACCCCTGGCTTTGCAGGTGGGACTAGCTCTACCTTTTATAGACTTTATTAAAGCACTGCACTGGCCCACATAATTCCCCACAGCATTCCCTCTCCTGAACGACTGGAGCTAAAGCGTGTAATTAGGTCAGGGAGCAGTGGCTCAGCATGGTTTTGTTTGCCAGCTGAAACACACTGGACTGAAAGGGAAACGAAAACTGATGATGCCCTCAAGCCACGTTCCCAAATCTCTTATGATTTTAGATTATGGCACTATAATTATCACTGATTATCTAGACAAAGGGGGAAAACACAAAGGAGAAGAACACAACTTTGTTCTTATTTTTGTAGTTTGGCTATAGTTGCAATTGGATATTATAACACAGTACGCTCTAAGCCCTGGGGACACAATGATCATTTTTTATGGAGGTAAAAAAAGATAATAACTACACTGAGCTGCCACTGTGCTCGCTTTGCACTTATAGGAAGGGATATTGATTTTGTTTTATTTTGTCCTATATGGTAAGTAGTCCCTCCTTGCAATATCTCTTTCAGTCTTAATGGAAGCTTATGGAGTTTTCACAATAGTTGAAGAAATATGCAGGTCGATTCCTGTCCCCGATTACCCCCCAATGAAGTTCTGCACAGGCCAATTCCAGTACCAAATCCAACAAACGTCAGTGACGTGCAGGTTCACATGAGCTAGTTCAAAGTTTAGTTCACGCAGAATAAAATGAAGTAGCTCATAGTTCACAATTGATCAAAAAGCTCACATTTCCAAACCTGAACTAGATCTGCATCCATCTATCCTATTTCACTAAACATGCCTCCAATAACTGCCAATGATGATATTTTCCTAAAGAATAAGAGATAATTTATTTTTAAATGCAAAGACTAACAGATCAAGTTTGTGTTTTATTCATAGACTGTACAGAAAAGATGGATGCTGCTTCCAAACTCAAGCACCAAGGCTGCATTCTTTCGATGTCGATGGAAAAACAAATTAGCAGACTTGATTTTTACGCTTTTCTCTGTATCATAGTAGGATCTTTACTTTATTACATGAAGCACCTTGATGTGACCGCTGTTGTGATTTGGCACTTTACAAATAAATTAATTAAAATGATTCATAATCTCGACAAACACCTTCCTGATAAGTTTATAGTGTTAATCTCCAGTTTTTAGTTATATTAAATACCAGAATGTTCATTTTTTAAATTATGAGTCCCGTTAGTGTCAAGAAGATGGATAAAGCAAGTCTTGCTTTAGAGCAGGCGCACCACTGGGTGGTGTCACAGTTGGTATGCTGTTTGCGGTCAATGTTTTAACAATTTTAGAGAGTCAGACAGATTTAAAAAAAATGAAACATAGACAATACACTGACTTAAATCAGAGTTCAGTACCTTTACTAGTATTTTCACTCGTGATGACAAAACATCTCAATCCACCTGTAGCTTAGTGACATTTCACCATGTTCAACCTCTCTTATCCTCTGATCGTGGCGGACTTTCTGCTCATTTGGCCAAACAATATTAGTTACACAAATAGTACTTTTAATAAGTAAATGCTTTTAAATTGTAAAATTCCCAGGGTAATCATTGCTTGAGGCCAGGAATCAAAAGGATAATGTAGGGATGATTCTTTACATAGCAATGCTAGCTATGAAAATACATACGAAATGGTGTTTGGCAGTGGCTTGTTGTAATAAACAAGCCCTTTTCTGGCAAAGAAAGAAAGAAAAGGACTGATGGCTCTATGCATTTCCCTAAAGCCTGCCTATGTTGTTCAGCATTAATGGGGCCTTCACAGCAAGGCAGTGTGCGCTAATGAGCTATGAATTCACCAGTGTTAATGAGCTCATGCAGTGATTTTCACTTCAGAGTCTGTTTGTAATCCAGTTCCTCTTGAGGGCCTGGAGATCAGGCCCATTCAATTCTGTTTTTCAGCCACATCTCTTCCATTTAGAGATTTGTCCAAATTTTCTCATTTTATTTAAAGCTGTACTAGTTTTCAGCTATAACTTAAGCTTAAAATGGATCATTTAAAGACAATTACAATCACTTCATTATTGTATTATGTCATGGGTGTGCTGTGTTTCTTGGGTTCTTGAAGTTGTCAAGCCATTCAACATTAGAGTTATATTTAGGATATATTTAGGACATATTTTTATGTCAGAAGTTGAACTTGAAGCAAAAGGTTTTTAGATTCCAGAAAAAAAAGACAAATCAAACCCTACTTCCACTTTTTGCAGCCGACCAGAAGCCCAGGCAGCAGTTCAGCCACGCCTTCAGGCACACCCACCAAGAACTCCGCCCTCCAGGACCTTTACATCCCCCCTCCACCTGCTGAGCCATATACACCCAGGTAGTTAACCTGGGTCTTTTAAACAGCTGAAAATAAAAGCGGGATAAAACAGTGGAACAGGTGACAGCAAAGATGAGCTCTGACACTGACGTCCATTTGTTAAAAATCTGCCTCTGCTGTTGCTATAGAGATGAGACAGGAGCCTTGTCTGGTGATGAAGCATCTCGTAACCATGGTGGCGTCAGCGCTGCTAAGCGCTCTGAGTCACCGAACTCCTTCCTGGATCAAGAGTCTCGCCGGCGAGAAGAGGAGGAGCCCGTGTACTGCACCACACCCACATACGGTTCGCTCTTATCATGATTGAGTGTTTGTGTGAGAGGGAGAAACAAAGCGCGAGGGAACCGAGTTCAATCTCATGCTGCAGAATTGAGCCACTTTAGAAAAAATAAAAATCATTATTTGAGTATGAATCCACCTGCAGGCCCAGCATAGAGCGACTGAGCTTGTTACAAAGCTGGCGAAATACAAGAATCCTGCAATTACTACGGCTGCTTTAATGTTGTTAAAACCCCTTATTCATCGTTAAATATCAGTTCAGTACAACTCTTCATCTTGTCCTTTAATTATTATTTTTTAAGTGTACCAACATTTAGCCTAATGTTTATTGGAAAGTGTGAAAATTTGCACAACAGTTTCAAATTTTTGGTTGAGGACCATAAGTTTTTATTGATCAACCCATCTGCTTTGCTACTATTAAACTTGTGATTGTGTGTGCACTTGTAGGCAGGCTGAGGCCCATCTCCATGCCTGTGGAGTGTAACTGGGTGGGTGATTATGAAGACCCAGCCAAGCTTAACAGAGAAAGCCGCAGAGGTGAGTGCCGGCGTGTGGAGTGCATATGTGTCTCCTGAAGAGCCTGTTAGATATTTGTTAAGCGCTCCTGTCTCTATGAATTATAAAGAGATCAACGTGTGTGTGCAGATCAATGCACCTCTATCCCTTTTTGCTAATTCTCCCTGTGATTAGCATCACAGAGGAATGAGGGGGGGATGATGAGGAAAGAAGTAGGAGGGGGGAGAAAAAAGGCAAACAGTCTGCACAAAGGGAGAGAAAATGAAAGGAAGCCATGAAAGGAGGAAGAAGAGAAAGGGAGGAAAAGAGGAACTGAGGGGTGGAGGTAGAAACTGAAAAAAGCTTATTCTCCCTGACCTCCACCTGAATCACTCACACAGTTGCCATGGTGACGCTGACAGCAGCTCTTCTCGGTGTCTCACTTTCCTCTGGCCGCTGCCTAGCAACCAAGGGAGGACAGGAGAGTGGGATCCGCAGAAAAGGGAAGAGAGAGGTAGAGGAAACCCGAGTTTGCTCCAGAGTTCAGGTGGAGAAATGGAGAGAAGTTACACAAAAAAGATGTAAAAAAATTCAGAGCAAAGCAGGAATAAACTCAGCTGCACAGATGAACTCATAAACAGTATTTTGGAGCCGAGGAATTTTACTTCATCAGTCACACAAGCAAAACTTTACAATGCTGAATTGGTAGCGTGTTGGTTATATAAATTCCATTAAAAAAACTTTTTGTTTAGCAGTTTCCAGTGATTTGTAGATGCTACCTATCTTATTGTGTGCCATCATCAGCACACATAACAACATGAAAGAAATGTGTTATATAAAAAAAAAATACTAGTATTATTGCAGATGTTTTGTTATGGCTAAATCCCCACACTCCTCCTTTTGTGTTCAAAGAGCTGAACACTAATGCATGATCAGTCTCTCTAATAATTTTTCTCCGTAATTCTCTTAGAAGCAAAAATAAACCTCAGACTACAAAACTAGCCAAGACTAAACGTTAGCATCCTCACCATGCAGGAGCTGAATCCCTCGATCCAAATTGACCTGTGATATTTTCTTGTAACTTCAACATACTTCTTACCATGTTTTCTTATTACATCTGGACATGTATTAGCAAAAATGCAAAATGTTCAATCTTGAAACGATAAAAGAGGAATCATTCCAAACAAAAGAAAAAAGTCCTCGACCTGTTACCGCCGGTGGCCAGTGCACGGAGTAGACCCAAATGCAGACAAACCAAAAGGAGAATGGATTTAACAGAATAAGAGCCTTTTATTTAGGCTACGTTCACACTGCAGGCGAAAGCGCATCAAATCCGATTTTTTGACCCTATGCGACCCATATCCGATCATGCTATGACAGTGTGAACGGCGCAAATCCGATATTTTCAAATCCGATCTGGGTCACTTTCGTATGTGGTACTGAATCCGATACATATCCGATGTTTTAGAAAGCGACTGCTGTTTGAACGGTCAAGTCGCATTAAATCCGCCTTTTACGTCACCGACACAAGACTGAAGCCAATTATCAGCGCCAGAGAAGCGCCCGAGAAGACTTCGCGAACGCTTCCTGGCCATCCAGTGTAGATGTCAGTGAAACTGTTGGGAAGACAACGTAAACATTTTATTTGTACTGTATAATCTGCAGATTCTGACAGAAATCTACAGCTATCCTTTGAAGCACCGCTCCTCTCTTAAACGGCAATAAGGATCATTATTAGGTTATTTACATTATTATGTAAATAACAAAATAACTTAAAGCAAAAATTGGGAAACGTGAAGACCGAAGTCTTTATATTAAGGGCCATCAGTCAAACAATACTGTTGCTCTGGGTCTAAACAGAGCGCGTTGTGTGTGACATCTTCTTTTGCGCATGCGGGCCGCTTTGAGCGTTCACACTAGAGAGCGTTTGCTGTCGCATTTTATTTGTAGTGTGAACGAGCAGACAAAAAAATCGGATTTGATCAAAAAATCGGAATTGAGCATTAAGACCTGCAGTGTGAACGTAGCCTTAGACTGAAGGAAAAAAAATTACGATATGCAGAAGGGAAGTAAGATGAAGCTAAACAATAAACTAAACTGAGAAGATAAGATTAAAATAAATGGAACACGGAACCTGGATATGGGAAAAATCTGCAACATGATGAACAACGGACAGACGACCTGACGAGGAGCAAAAGGAAACTCATACAATAGAAACACATGAGGGTGATTAGGGAGAAAGGAAACACATGGGGAACACAGCTGGGATGAATAGGAGACAGGGGAAGAGAAACTGAACACACTGAACACAGGATGAGAAAATGTCAAAATAAAATTGGAAGCACACGAAAACACAGACTAGGACTCACAGGTTTGACACTGGGACCGGGGGGAGGACAGACATGGGAACCAGACAGACTGAGGAGATGCAGAGGACGAATGAGTGAGGGACACAGAGCCATGACGGACTGTGGAGAACACATGGATGCACATGACTGACAAGGGAGACAAGGAATAAAAAACAAGGCGGGGAAACTGGGGACCGAAAAGGGAGACAAGACACGGAGGGAGATATGGACATGACTGAGGAACATACACAGAGGACATGATGGACTCTCAGAGGAAACACGGGGGATGACACTGAGACAAGAAAACATGAACCAGAAGAACAACTAAACTTAGAAACATAAAAAGGACTAAACTCCATACTAACTCTAAAAACTTGGACTGAAACATCCCCCAAAAATGTTTCATGTTGATTGGTTCTGTGGGAGCAGGGGCAGGATTTTCTATTTTTGCTCATATATTTCTACTCTGGATTCTTTGAGTGCCATGTCTCCATAGCAAATCTCAAAATATATTAATAAATGCATTGCTTATATGGTCATTTTCACTTCCTAGAAACAGTGTTACCAGGGTTATTGTGATTAACATATTTGTCTGATAATTAGGGATTTTTTTTTAAAACCTACCCTGTGCTAACGGTTAACACATAATAATAATAATAATAATAATAATAATAATAATAATGGTTGTGGAGCAGATGTTGCAAAACCATGCTATTATAACCAGTAACCATAACTGGCTACACCTCACCTTGGAGCAGAGCTGAAATGGTGTGTATTCACAATAGAGATTAGCTCCGCATCCTTAAAAATTTATTTTTTTGAGGTGCAGAATCATCAAGTGAGTACTTTCGCTGTACTTGAAGCGTCACTCATGGACAAGTACTCTCCCTTTAATCCAATGTATCCACTGTTCCTACACCAGTGCTACATGAAATGACTTGCAGTTCAGCTAGGGAATCAAACCAGTGATTGAGTGCTTATCATTGCCCAGGGACTTGTGCCCACTTGGGTCATAACCTGTTGCACAAATATCAGAAAGCTGAAGTTTCACAAGCAAACTGAAAAATCCTGGGAGCAGAGAGGATGGATATCACACAGGAAATGAGTCCAGGCAACAGAACCTCTGAGTGCAGAGGTGCAGTTTGGAGCAAGAACAGAGGAAATCCAAATGCGTGCACAGACCTTATGAATTATGTGGGAGAGCAGTGCAATATTTGACAAAGGAAATAAAAAATCATGCTCCCAAACTGAAGGAAACTGGAAACTGCAGCTTGTATTGTGAAAAATGGCACAAATATAAGTGAAGTCTGTGTTATTTGTGCAGATTTTTGAATGCACAATCATTTGACTTGAAAAGTAACAACCGTGGAGTCTTTGTGTGATAAATTGGTGTGCCCCTTTCAATGCTGGCTAACACTTCTCTTCCTCACTTCCTTTGTGGGCACACCGCTTAGTGGCAGCGTGTGAAAATGGCTGCAGGATGTGTGTCTCTGAATCCTCACATGAAAACACAAAAACTCCTCATCACACCTTCACCAAAGTAAATTTGTGCAGGTTTATTATTTATACGTCTTTATCAACTGACGCTGCCTGAAGGGATTTTCTGACAGTTTGTCCTTCCCATATGTGCTGACTTTGGTCTTCTTGTTGGCTTTTTACATAACTGCATTGCAGCTAATAAGATGGTTTTATTCAACAGTGACCGTGATCTTTTCTTGACCTTAATCTGTTAGTCCTGGTTATAAATTACCAAATCCCCAGAGCTGATTTGCTGCATGGTTTTCTTTATTTCACAAATTAAGTAGTCTGTTTATCAGGTGATAAAACACAATGCAGAATTTTTTACTGCAGTCTGGGTTAAACAAAACTAATTAACCTCGAGGGATGCCGAGACTACGGGGCACAAAAAAAAAAAAAATTACGTCTGGAATTTTTGCACTCCTTAGATATTTTCAAAATAGCTGATGAAGTAAGTATGGATTCTGTAAATAGAAGTCAAAAGCTTTAAAAAGTTTTCCTTTTTTAAAATCTTTCTATTGACTGCTCTTGAAGTCTACTGCCCTAATTTTGATGCATTTGAATAACAGGACATTTTTTTCTGCAGCCTTTTATTTATATATTTTTAAATTTAGTCTCTAATTAACCCAGAAACCTTCATGACAACATAGGAAGTATTGATGAAGACAGACTAGAAAAAGTATGAGCAGGAGATCAAAATCAGTCAAATGTGGGCGGAGCTTTGATTGGCTGGTGTAACTGTGTCTCACAGAAGCCTCGCTTATGCGTTACGTGGGACTGTCCGGTGGGGACGAACGGACCAGCGGTGAAGACTACTCCTCCCACACAGCTCGTCCGGGCAAACGGTCCAATGATACGGCCAAACGTGCCAAGAGGCGGAGCCACCACAGTCAAAGCCCCTCCCATTATGTCCTTCAGACAAATCAGAGAGAGTCACCTCCCAGGGACCCAGCCTCCATTTATCATGTAAGGGATGGACTTTGTAAAAATGTATTTGCTTCTTCCTTTCTCTTTTTGTTCGTTTATTTATTTTACATGTTTTTGTCTTTGTTTTCTTGTTGCTCTTTCATTGTCTTTATCACTGCGGACTCTTAAATACAGAACTTTTATTTTTGGGTTGTTTCAATCCACAATGACAACTTTAAAGAAGACATGGAAACATGATAGCAACAACTGACATTGATGTAACTCTGTTTGTGAAGCTGTATTTAAGAAATAAGTGCTTAAAGTTCAAGTTTGAAAAAACAGTTTAGCATCATCTTCTGTCAGTACGGAATGTGATGTCATTTGGTTGGTCGGTTGGTTGTGGCTAATAGACTTACATTAGTTTATGTTAGCTAACTAGTGACAGAATTGACAGCTCGGAGGAAAATAAGACCAGTAAAACTGAAAAGCAGTTTGAGACGGCTTTAACAATTATGTTTATGCCAAGAAACCAAGGATATACTGTCTACTTTCACTGTCTCGTGTTTTATGTCCTCTATAAATCACTCTGGAAATTCAAAGAAGTGTTTTTTGTGTGCCAGATGGGGAAATCAATGCCACTCTTATATTGAAGACCACGAATGGCTAGACTAGCTTGGTCTGAAAGCAAAAACATCTACGCACAACTTTTATACCTAACTTTTATAACTATACATTTTCTTACTTTTGAATTTGTATACACATTGAACATAAAACATACTGTATCCCATGCATGCATCATGATAAATTGTGAACTCACCATGATAAATATATTTTAAAAAAAAACTAGTTTTATTTCCTTTATGATCTTAAGTGTGATCATTACTCACTGACAAACTACTTTTATGGTTGTTAGGCTAATTATTAAACATATACTTCAGGTTCATCATGTCATGCTCACATTGCTCAAGAGTTGTCCCCCACATTAGATGTGATACAACCTTGAAAAATATTCATTCCCTGACTGGTTGGCAAATAGTTGCTGGAAGCTGCTTGCGCCGCTTGGTGTAATCAGTCACAGAGATTTTATTGCATCAGAAACTTGCTTTGTACAACATATTACATATTGTTCCCTAGCAACCAGTGGTTGCCAGGGGGTCTCTTGACGGGTCTGTAAGCCTGTGTGACTGGGGCTTTTGGAGTCGATTGCTAGTGATTACCATCAAACTACAGCAATGGCTCACCAGCCTGTCAGGTAATACACATTTTTCGCTCGCAACTGGTGGTGGACAGATGATCAAAACAAAGTTATTGTCACATGGTTAGTGGTCATATGACTGCAAAAACTCAATATCTAAGGTGCCGCCTAGCCACATTAATCTTACCTGTTGGCTTGGACTTGTTTGAATGCTTCATTGTGGTTTCTTGAGGTGGATCTGACTGAGAAACAAGTCATGTTAGCGACACACCAAATCATGCCCTGCTTTTGCATATAATTTACTCTAATAGGATCACAGTGTACCATTGTACTATGTTATATTAATTAAGACTTCAAGCTAGTGTTTGAGGCAATATACCTAGACCTATACTCATTAGGAAGGTGATTACTGAGGTCATAAATCAAGAGAGCTACAGGGACCTCTAGACAATGAGACCCAATGAGGTGAACTCTCCGTTGGCCATGAGAACACAATTCAGGCAGTTGTTGAAGCTATGTCCATCTTTGATATACAGTTGTACTCTTGCCACGCTATCAAGTCATGGTATTTATTTATTTAATTTTTTTCAGAAGCCTTACTACCACTCACAATCATGGTGGTAGTTAGTTATAATAACTTATTAACTATACAGATATAAAAGTGGCATTGATCTACTCATTCAACTTTTGACAAAATAGGCAAACATCCAAAGTAACCATGTAAGATAAAGTCTTTAAAATAAAGGATAACAAAGGGAATATGTCGTTGACAGGGATGATGTCCAGGAAGTGTAGAGGGAAAAAGTGCCCCAACAAGCTTTTGAAGTGAAACATCTCACTGAAATTGACATAAAAAGAGTACTGTTGTGTTTAAATAAGCTGTTGATTTAAACTCCAGGTGCAAAATATAGCTTCATATTGTGGATCTGAACTACTCTGGACAATCAGGAAATTCCTCTGACTTTCTCGGATCTGTTGTGATACGAATCTAACAGTCAGGACTCAGAGATTTGAGAGAAAGCAAATAGCTTTTAGCCATGATGAAAAAGTGCCACAGTGAAGTGTGATGTGAGCGAATGCTGACTCGTTATTACCCCCTGTCACTTCCATGACATCCGCCTGCCCTGCCTGTCCGTCTCAGCCTGCCGGTCCAGGCAGTCATTTTGGCCGGCGGTGACCTTATACATCTTGTCAGCATCTCTTTGAAAATTAAAAGTGTTTGCATGCCCTTGCTCGAGTATGTGTTTACAGTGTGCATGGGCGCTGCGATGGCAGATGGCGTGTCAGTGGGAGTGGGCGGGCCCATGTAATCTGTCCTGCTGAGTATTGGGCTGTGAGTGGCTGAGGTCCAGGCTCTGACATGTGTAATATCGTGACATCAGAGCTGGTCTGTTGCCCCATCTGACCGGTAGAGAGAGGTCACATGAGAAATGTGCTGGTCAGAGTTTGTTGTTTTGGATCAAGGATGCTGCGTGAGGCATCAAATACACTCAGTTCTCCGCAGTGTCATTACTCAGTCAGATCTGAACACAAGATGTTATATTTAGTTTGGCTTACTCTTTCAGGTCATTTCAAGGCCCACATTACTCTTATCAAATTATTTGTCAGCTAGGCACTGACCCTAGACATTATAAATGATGGACATATCTATTATGACATCATCCACTGGTGTAGTTCTGTTATGAGGTGTCGAGATGAGCGTTTTTGCTGAAGCCTTTGTGGTTTTCTGCAGTGAGAAAGGTGTGAATTTAACTGTTAATCCAACTGCATGCTCATTGGCTAATGAGCTGTCAATAACAAGCTGTTAGCCCCAGATTATTCTCCTTTCTGACATTTAAGATGGGATTATACTTTACGCATTCATAGATCTTTTTCCCGTGTGACTTTCATTTTGTGATCAGACACTGAGCGTGAGGTTCCATGTGGACTGCAAGAACTTTTCCACAGAGACTTTACATTACAATGCACTAGCCACGCATGCGACCCAGGTGGGGGACTTCAAAGAAGTATAACAGGAAAGACTGCTCGGCCGACAGGGTTCCAGATGTGCACGTCTGTGTCCGCAATGTATAATGCAAACCTTAGAATGGCCAAAATTTTAAAAATGGACCTAATGTTTTATTCAGTATTTCCTGAAATGAGTCACGTGGAACTTGAGGTCCAGTCGGTGGTACATTTTCCCATAGACTCCTGTGAGACTGGAAGTCTTTTTACAATCACATCTAGTTCCCCCAGCTTTCATTAAAAACAAAGCAGGCTGAAGGCATTTCCCCATCGGCTTCACTTTTTATGTTTCGCTTTTCAGTCACAGAAGCTACGTCGGCCTTTGGCACTGTCTATGATGCTGACTAAACATTAGCATAGACTCCACATATATCATTGCCACTGTTTTATAAAACAAAATCAATCTTAACTTTTTCTATTCCTTCTGCTTTAGACAAACATGGAATCATGAACAGTTATTCTTTAAGATGTAACTGTTATCCACTAAGAAAATTGCACAACTTGAATGATCACTTCTTCATATATCACAGTAATCCCCTGATAGATTTACCTCTGTCCTCTTTTAAAAGCACAAACTAGATAATTCACTCTAAATTTTAAACACACCAAGTAAGTGGGCATGTCAGGGTTCACTGTCAGACTTCACATACCCTTGTTTTGGATGCTTGTCCTTCATGTTTTGCTTACTGAAGTCTCTGCTTAATCTCACAGCTCCCCTGAGCTTCTTCACACACACACACACACACACACACACACACACACACACACACACACACACACACACACACACAAACGTCCTCCCTCACCTGGACGTCCTATTGTGTCACCTGAACCTCCCTCCTGTCCTTCTGTTCTATGTTTAGAGGTGTGAAAGTCGCTAATGTCCTCCGTGAGGTTCACTTTTCCATCCCCTCATATGTGTGTCTGTGTGTGAGGAAGAGATAATGAGAGAACGGGGAGAACGATTCAGCTCCCCTTTCCTCGTCTCATCGCTCCTGCTCTCCCTAAGATCTGTCATCTTTTATATCCCAGAATTCATTGCAGCAAACAAAGGGCACTGATTCATCCTGACAGCCTGCCTCTCCCTCCCTCTCTTCTTCCTCTTCTTTCCAACCTCTCTCAGACATACCAACAGTCCTCCTCCTCCTCCTCTCTGCAGTCAAAGAACAGGAAGAAGAATAAAGGTAAGCAGGAAAGCCACCTGTTAGGTGTGAACAGATGCTGCCAGTTGTGATTTTTCACTCATCCACTAATGGAAGCAGGAAGAATGTGAGAGCAGCTGCTGCTTCACAAAGCCAGCAGTCATAGTAACACTTTATTTGATACTGATCTGAACTGAAATGATACTTTGCACTCACAAAACTAACTCGGGAAAACTCAGTTAAAGAAAGGTTGTGATGACAAATTTGACCAAACTAAAAAATCTAAAAAGCGAAGGGCATTTTTTATATAAACTAAGCTTTGGAACAGATGTTTACTGAGACTACATTAATGTGAGTCAACTATCATCAGAAAAGGTGTGCTTGTATTGTAACAGCTGTTCTGAACCCCTGAAAAGTTTTTATGTCTAATTCAATCTAATTAAACACTTTAATCCTAACACTGAAATGAGAAAAACCCCACTCTGGAAAACAAAAATTCCAAATAAAATTCAAAAATATGAAATTATAACTCTCATGTAACTGAAATAAAAATGTCATAATGAAAATGAAGGCAGTCACATAGCTGAGGAGGAGTGGGGCAAAATTACTGGTGCATTTGCTCCCAATAAGAGGATTTGTGGTAGATTCTTAATTTTCTGGTGTTAGATGTCAGCATATGGATGAATTTTTAAGTTAATTTCATATTTATGTGTGTAAACACCATCCATAATTACCAGCTCATGCACATCTGCTGCCCTTGCCCATATATTTCAGCTTAGAGATTGGCAAATTCCTCCATGATCATGCTCAGGACTGGAGGTCTGACTGAAGGGTTTACTGGCTAGCAGGAGAACATCTAACATTTCCAGTTTTTCATGCTTCCCAAAGCAATTTTTGAAGGCAAGTAAATCCCATGTGGAAGACAATTATATAGAAAAGACAGGACATTTAGTTTTAGTCATTGTTTGTTTGTAACAAACTCTTCTTGCATATTAAGTGGATCCAATGTATCTGGAGACAAATGTGGAAAAGTTTGTCATATCAGAAGACCTAAAGCTGTGTAGTACAGTATCACTTACACAACTAGAAACTGGAAACACAAGCGGAACTGCATGTTTTCTAATCTCTGACCAACTAGAAAAAATTTTTTTTTTGAATGATGAGTTTAAGTGGGTAATTTGGGGTGATTTCCTCTCTTTGTTTTAATTGTTCTGTGACCTTGGGAACTTTTGGAAAACTTTCATTTACAGCTCTCCAATTTGTGAATGATCTGCTTGAAAGCTCAATGTGAAACACATTGATTTAAATCAAGGGGGAACACAGATAACCAGCTGGCCATTAGAGGTTCATTTAACTTTTTGCTGGCATCTTTTATCTAGAGTGTACAATATGAATCAACAAGCTCTAGTTTTACTTTCAAACAACAGCTAAAAAAAACTGCTGTCAGTAGTAAGGGTTAGTATCCCAAGTAGTTTAGGTACATATATAACATTATTATAGAAACAATGCCAATGGATCAAACCAACCCCTTTGTCTAGGCTGTTTTTCTTCTTATGAAAGTGAATGAAATTTAACCCACTGAAGTCCTAGTGCTGTGTTGTCCTTAAATGGCTCACAGACAGTTTGTATGTTCATCTGATCAGGAAAACATCTTTTACCTTTCATCAACAACTAAATGGAAAGAACTTTTGCCCCTTCTTCATCTTTTCACCTCTCAAAGAAGCTACAAGAAAGTAGATCTTATAACCAAATGAAGAGTTCCCCTTCATTTTCCATCACTGTGGTAAATACACAGACATGGTGAATATGTAATGAATGTTTATATTTGTGGTAACTTAGTCTGAAATATATCGTCAGTTTTAAAAACTGCTCATTGTTTCGTTCTGTTTTGTGTTACTCAGGCTAAAATAAACAAGTGGCCACAATTAAGAAGTTGGGAACTGTAGCTGTTTTCTGAGCTTTCCTATAATCAATGATTTTAAAGAATGGTGGGCTTTAAAAATTCATTATTATATAAACTGATAAATTGCTCCAGTAATACTCAAGATTAAAGTCGATTTCTCCACATTTTTGTGATCATTTATTAACGGTAATGCATAATTGAAAAACCTCATTGCTTTTCATGCATTTCACAGTTTGGGCTGAGCCAAAGAAAACATGATTTATGGTTTTAGCAGTTGAAATAAACAGTCAAAAAAAATCGATGTAAAAATTTTTTAATAATTTGCTTATGAGGTAGTTTTCTCACCTTGTAATCGTTTCATACTCATGCAGTCTGTGCAGACAGCTCTGTGTTTGCATTTTAACACGTTGTTCCCATTTTGCATGTTTTGATGAGCGTGCTGCAGACCGGACTGCAGGCGAATTTGCTTTCAGTCAGTGTGCACACATTCACGAATCCAGCATTTCTCTATATCATCGTTAACATTTATCGTTGCAGGATGATTACTGTAACATCAGTTCTTACCTTTTTAGTTTTATTTACATAAATGACTCAGTTGATTCTTTATTAGGATTTTTTCTTCTTTTTTTTTGGATAATTTTACTCACAGCCATCAGTATTTTTTTCCCTATCTGACCAAACCTTTTTTTCTCTTCTACCACACGAACGAGGATTAACATGTTGAAAGGGATTGTTTTTTGTTTTTTTCCAGAGGCCTTTTGCTTGTTTCACCATCTGCCATTGTGCGAAAGCTTTAGCTCCATCTGCACGTATGGTCAACGGCTTTGTTTGTTTACCGCAATTAAAGCAAAGTTTCAAAATGAGTGTGATAATAATGATTTATTCACAGTTCCACTGCTCCAAGTGGTACTCTTATCAAATGTGTAATGAAATATTAGTAACTCTTTTCGTTGAGGATCAGAGAAAAAAAAATCTTCGTTTTCTATAACGAGTAGTTCTCTTTTAAAGCTAAATTGGTGATGGTATCAGTTTATAGCCTGGAGCTGCTGCACAGAAAATGAAGAATAATCATTATTCGAGAGCACTTTTGTGCATTTTGAGGATGTAAGGTGTGTGTGTGTCTGTCTGTCTGTGTGTGTGTGTGTGTGTGTGTCGAGTGGGGTGGGGGTGTTCTAAAGCTTATTAATTATCTCCAGACTCAAAATCTTTTCACAATGCGTAGTTGAAGTGTAGTTTTTCATGTCATGCACTGTGTAAGAATCCTGTTTCCTTTAGACCTGCACTGCCACAGATGTAAATGGAGTATTGTAACCATGTTAAAAGACTTTTCATCCAGTACTATGCAAGTTTCTCCGTGGCCTCGACTGAGAGCCAAGTTTCCCCGGTAATCTTTAATGAGGAGCCTGCTGAGAAAAATGTTACAGGGCTTTTATGCCAGAAGGAAAAGGCAGTTTTTATTAAACACCTCTTACCTTACTGCAGTGCAGCAGCATTCTGTCAAGTCCAGAGACTGAGGCATTGCCAAGAATCATTGCTACATTAGGATGTGACATTTTGTGAAAGATTTTATTCACACTGAAGTGAGAACTTACAAGCAGCATTAGTGCTACCCTTTGAATGACACATTTTCCTTCTTTGAGTTTGTGCTTTCTTCTAGTTTTGAGATCATTTTCTGTCCGTGAATTCCGCTGCCTTCACATTTCCTCCATGTTGTTCCAGGACGAAGTTTGGCCTCGCTGAGTCGGAGGCGTGTTTCCTGCAAGGCGCTGGGCAGAGGAGACTGCGAGGGTTGGCTGTGGAGAAAGAGAGATGCAAAGGGTTACTTTTCTCAAAAATGGAAGAAGTACTGGTTTGTTCTGAAAGACAACTGCCTGTACTGGTACATCAATGAAGAGGTATGTCTCAAAACTCATGTTGAGGTTTTTACTGACACAAAAGTGATGCTTTAGCAAAGGAGGCATTACCACAGTCGGGACCTAGAACTACAACACCATACAAGTGGATGTGCTTTGTTTGAAGCTGCTCTCCTGCTAGTGTGTGATAAAGACAGTGGGAGACGTTTGCATATAGTTTTGTGAAAAAAAAAAACCAACTATACTTTCTTTTAATTTAAAGATGTATGTATCAAGACATAATATACTTGGTCCCTAACATGTTAATTTGCATGAATAACACAAATTGTTCATGCAAATTAACTCCAAGGTACATGCAAAGCTCAGAGAATTTATTAAAAAATAACATTTAAACAAAGCATTTCAAACTCTCCTTGCCTCAGTTAGCATCTTAACTGTTAAAGTTCATGACAGTACAATTAGAAAAGAACTGAATGAGTATGATTTGTGTGGAAGGTTTTCCAGGACAATGCTTCTTCTCTCTGCAAAGAACATGGTAGCACAGCTTAGATTTCCAAAATTATATATGAAATAATAACTTCTGGGACAATGTTTTTTGGACAGATGAGACCAAAGTAGAGATATTTGCACATAATGCACAGCATTATGTTTGATAAAAATCAAACACAACATATCAAACCTGTTATGCCCCTTTGCAACACCTGCTCCCTTTGCAGTGGCAGTGCACGAGTCTTCAGGTCTTACCTGGGTTGAAATGCTAATTGACTACACCTGGTGAGGTCCAAAACCTGGCACAGCTGCCAGGCTTTCGAGGGGCGCACCAGTTTTGTCTCTGTGGTACCACCTGTTTTAGCGAACTTATTATGTCATTTAAAATAAAATCTATTATTTTTTATACTGTGGTGTCAGACTCCATATTTATGTTGCTCCTTTTGAGAAAGGTTGTAACATAAATGGGGGCTTGTCCGGGATATTTTGGACACTTTAGATATGTTTGTGGAGACAAAACATCAGAGGTTTTGAGTGATGATTAAGGTGTTAGCTGTGATTGAGAAAACTCTCCTTAGCAAATGTGTTTCAGCTGGGTGGCTGTGCTGCCTGTCCACTGTAGTACCTGTTTGGTGGTTTAGTTTATTAAGTTTGGTGGTTATCCTGGGTGGGGATTCAGACTTCAGAGTTTTCTTGTAGACTGCATCTCTGATCTGCTGCCTGCTCTTGAGTTTGCGTTCAAAGTTGCCTCAAACATCTACATCTAGTAAATAAGTGTTTATGGATGCCAGATGATGAGGTGAGTGCTTTGTGCTGTGACCTTTAGTGTTGTGGAAAAGCTGGCTACTTTTGTTGGATCACTTGTGAGTGTTGTTGGCCAGGTGACGGCCAAAAACATTTCTTTAAATTGCGTAGATATTGCACTTCATTTGGGGTTGGTCACTAGTACGCTTGCTTTACTGAATTTTCTAGATCAAAGTAACTTGTTGTGGCATAGGGCCGCTTGGTGTGTGACTGTTTGTGTGATGGCAAGAACAGATCACATGGTTGGGATTGTTGGTTGATGCTTTTGGTTTGTGTTGTAGTAATTGTCTGAGTAATTACTTACTGAGTAATCCTTTTGATTTGTGGCTGTTGTGCTCATCTATGTGCTGGTCACATGTTACTTTTGTTTGCTCTGTGCAGCTACTTGGGATCCTCATATCCATGTTTGAAGATGTCAACTAAAGTTATGTGTGAGGTGTTAGGCCCTTCTGCAACCTCTTTTCTCTTTGCAATTTAAAATTATATAATGATAAAAATAAAGTACATTTTTAAAACTCTGGTGACAGTCTCCATATTTCTGTTTTGGCTTTTGAGCTTGGTCTTAACAAGCACAAACACCTTATGACAGCTGTCAAGATGGAGGTGGTGGAGGGTTGAGAGAGAGCTGTGTATAAACAAATACAATGCATTCTTCAACTAAACTGAAACTGAAGCAATGTTGTAAAGAAGAGTGGGTCAGAGAAACAATGGGAGAGACAGAAAAAGTCATACATAAAATCATTATTTCAAGTTGTTGCTGTCAAAAGTGGTTTTATGAGCTACTGTATCACGGGGTGTACTTTGTTTTTCTACACACTACTTCTGTGTTGTGACTTAAATAAATAATGAAATAGTGGTATATGTAGTAAAATGTGGTATACGCCTGAGGTTGGATTTAAATAACTTTAAGAGTAATTTCTCTTTTTTTTGCCCGATATGTAAAACCATGGAATTGACAGAACTCTTACATTTTTTGCACATGACTGTAAAGTCAAACTTATTTATATAATTTGATTAATTTGTATCAACATTAGCGTAACGTCTTTATTTATTTTTAACATTCTTTTTTATCCCACCATCACTTTTTCCCCCTTCTAGTTCTCTGGTTTATGGCTAAATAAACCAGAAAAAAAAAAGCTGGCAAGAATTCGCTTCTTAACACTGTCAGTGCAAACCCCGTCAGTGGCTGACCAGAGAGCTGTTAGGTTTTAAAGTCTTATCTTTATTTAATCTGACATTCATCAACCTCTTCCTGTTCAGTCAGACTTAGAAAAAATAATGTGCATTTGGAAAAACAGAGAGTGAACACATGAAATCAACAGTTTTTTTAGCCATCCTCTTTTTCTTTTTTTTTCTTTTTTTTTGGCTTGCTGTCTGTCTTTTTTTTTAAACATTTCTTTCTCCTCGCTCTTTGTTCAGGATGAAAAAGCCGAAGGTTTTGTCAGTCTTCCAGAATTTAAGATCGATCGAGCCAGTGAATGCCGCAAGAAGTAGTAAGTGCTTAACAAACGCAGGTCTCTTGCATATATATGTGTATGTTACGTGCAGATCACATGCTCTTGAATGTATGAATGTGTGCCTGCAAAAATAACACCCTCTATCCCTCTAGTGCTTTCAAAGCTTGCCACCCCAAGGTCAAGAGTTTCTACTTTGCAGCAGATGGAGTGGATGACATGAACAGGTAAAGGAGTGTGTGCAGGGTGAAGGTTATAGAGTAGGGCAGACTTCCAGCTGGGTGGCTAAACACCACAAAAGACCCTTCAAGTAAAAAGGGGGAAAAAAGTGTTTTATTTAATGTTTAAAAAGGGAATTTGTTTTTAGTATCAAAAATTTTAAGACATTTTCACAGAGGCCATTTTTTTATAGGTGGCCAATTTTTTTATGAGTCACAACATACTAAGGATAATATATTATACCTATGTACCTGTTTTTGTCTGTTACTGACTTTTTTTAAACAAAATATGTATATATTTGTTCATCCATGTCTTACATAACATTTAAACCATGTTTGATATACCTATTTACTTATATGATGTAGTTATCATGCTGTAGATCAGAGCAGCTCAATATCGTTTCAAACTTTTAACAAAACAAAAAATTAAAATAAAAAGAAGTAATCATTTTTTCCCAAGTGATTATTTATGTACACTGTGAGACTTTGGGACCCCAAGCGAAATTGTTATTTTAATGTTTAATTATTTGTTTGCGTACATTATGAGATAATCTAATTAGTTCCCCCTTCTGTTAGGTGGCTGAGTCGCCTCAACATGGCCGCTGTAGGCTATGCAGAGCGAGAGAGGATACGCCAGGAGCAGGGTGAGGGGCTCATTCAGCGACATGGTGAAGGGTTCTTCAAACGATGGCTGCTGTAGGATGTCATCTTAAGCCAACAACACAATAATACTTCTATACCTATTGAACTTATTGTTATATTCCCAGAATAGCCAGATAAATCTCCTAGGGGCTTACTGGGAGAAAAATTTGTTAATGGGCAACTAATGACCCCGTACCACACATGACTGTTTCATTACACCCCCAGGCACTCAGAAACCAAACAGTTATTTTTCATCCGCTTGGTAATGTGATGCAATTAGCTATTTCTGGAAATATATTCTCCTTCAGTTCTCAAAAACTAACAAGCGCAGAGGAACCATTCACTTAAAAGCGGTCCACATTCTTCACTCCACTGACGAAATGTGAAGTAATGTACATGTTTTCCAGGTTTTTTTAAGGTCCTGGGAAGAAAAGAATAATTTACAAGGTTAGTTTGAATTTAGCTAAATGTTAATAGTGAGCAAACCAGGTAAATGACATTATAATCTGGGTAAAAGTATTTGAACTATAACTTTGGACATAAGCAAAGATAATCAACTCAATACCCCCAAGGTTTTAGATGGTAATGAGGTGAAGCTAGTTGGGTCTAAAAATGTTGAAAACAAAGCCACAAAAGCCAGGGGAATAAAATGCCATCATTCATACCATTTATACGAAAAGAAAAAAGTGGTTTTTTTTAATGATTAAAAAGGATGTTTGTTTTTATTACCAAATATTTTAAGACATATTAGTTGTTAATAATTTGGTTTTAACTGTTTAGTCTGAACAGTTTTTGATCCTTTACTATGTTCCACATAAAATCTGAAGCATTAAAAAAATTCTAAAAAAAAAGAAATGTCTGGAACATGGTTAGCCAGAGGCTGCAGAATACTCTGAGACTTTTGAAAAGCTTAGATTAAAGATTTTTTTGTGTGTTCAGTTCTAATATTTTTTTTAAAAAAAGAAAACTGTTCATGGGTAGAATAACCAATGAGCTTTTTGGCCCTCGTGTCTGTTTAAAAAACTTAGCTATGAATAAACATCACAGTTTTTTCTTCTTTTTTTCCCCCCCTCTCTCTGTTTTTTTTTTTTTTTTCAAGATTTACATGTCAGTTGGTTGCTGACTCGTAGCAAATGAATTATTGTTGCTATATCAAAGGTTTTTTGTGTATTAAATACTCAAAGCAAAACATCCATTCTACTTGTGGAGTGAGGACCAAAATGCAAGATCCTCATTCAGAGTTTCAATAAAAAGCCAAAATTTTAATAGTTGTAATCCAGATTTAAAACTTAGTCCCAGGAGATCAGGAACAGTAAACAGAACAAAAGAACAAAGGAGAGACAGGGCTATTTATACACACAAAAGGTAATCAGGGAATAGGAATGGGAATAGGGAATATATAGAGCTGAAACTAATCTAGACAATAACAGTCAAATTAAAAGTGTGACACAAGAGACAAGTAGACAAGTAAAACTAGAAGTGAACTGCAACCATAACTAAAGCACATGAAACAAGAGTAAACTTGACACAAGAGAAAGCATACAAGGTCAAGATAGAGGGAAACATTAGTCTATAAAGTCAAACAGTAGCAACATGTAACCAAAAGTGAATGACTGAAAATACTAGGCAATATTTGAAAATGAAAAGTGAGTAAAAACATAAAATAAACCCAGAACAGGAAACAAAACTAAAATCACCCCACATAGCAGACAGGTCTGTCCTGGATCTGGTGTCAAGCTGGCACTTCTGACTGACTGGTGTCATGGCAGGGTGTATGTCAACCAGATGTGGGCCAGGTCTGGCAATGATGGCACTATTTATGTTCCCATTTTCCTATTTTAGTTAGAGGACCCAAATGCCATGTTGCAATACTATACCGCTATGGTAGCCAATGTTTCAAATGCAGGTTTGACAGGTTTGTGAGAGTACACTTCATCCAAAACCTAATGAGGGTTTAGTCATGTTTACTGCCGGGTGGTTGTAGCTCCAGGGGTAGAGCAGGTCACCTTCTGATCAGAGGGTTAGTAGTTTGATTCCTGGCTCCTCCAGTCTGTATGTCAAGCCTGTGAATATGTATGAATGTAGTTAGGAAGCACTCAGTTTAGAGAGATTGGGTGAATGTGGCATGTTGTATAAAGCACTTTGAGTAATCCAGGAGAGTAGAAAAGTGCTACGTAAGAATCAGTCCATTCACTGTCTGAATGGAATTTTGTCATGTTATTTTTGCACTATTATGTTCCGGCACATGTTGTGGTTTGATTAACGTACACATTAGGCTGACATCTGTTGCCAGAGCTGAAACTGTTCTGGGCCAGCACAGGACCACCAGTGTGTCTGCAGCTGGCCTTGTGCTGGCCTATGTGTGGGCCACCTCTGGCAAACCAGATCTGGGCCACCGTCATTCTTTGCGGTATGTGGGTTATGTGTAAGCACATTGTGTTGGCCAGATCCGAGCCATACCAATTTTGCTATGTGGGACAAACAAGAATTCAACCTCCAACTCCATCTGGGAACTGTGGCACAAAATGCCTGATAAGATGTTAACCTGATAGATGTACTTGGGGCATGTTTTCTATCTCTCATGGTATTCCGATGGCTGAATGGAAGGTAAATCAATAGACAGGTGGATAAATGGAAAGAAAATGGTGGAATACTTAGTACAAATAAATAATAAATAATAAATACTATATTTATCCATTTACTTTATTTTATGCAGCTCTTCAGATTATCCTAGCTCTTCTACCATGAGGCTGCCCTCCCTTTTGATTTGATTCAAAAGAATTTGATTCATATAGCACCAGTTCCCATCAATAGTCATCTTAACCACATTACTTTGCAAAGTAAAAACCCAACAGAATCACTAAGAGGCTTCCACTAGCAAACAGAAGGTTTGAACAGCAGGTTGATTGCGCTAATTTGCTCAGAGCCAGAGCAATGTACCTGATGTGGCCATGTTAGAAATAACTATAGTGTCATCATATAGAGCCAAGAGAAGGACAAAAACCAACAACAAAATCTCAAACAGGGCTGAACTTTTTCTAATATCTACATACATTGTAAAAAAAAAAAAAAAAAGTAATATAAAAGTATTTTACTGTGTATTTTACAGTTTTGTACTGTTCTTCTAGAATATCATTAAATTTACATAAATAGACTGTGATTTTACATTCCAAATGTAAATTAACGTAAAATCACTGTAAATGTAATAAAACATAATTTTGTTTTTTTAAATATATTTGTCTGTACATATGCATATTTAGATTGTTAAAATACTTTCACAAATGGACCATAATTTCACAAATATTTGTCCATTATTTAAAAGATTGAACTGTTAAATTCAAATGTAATGCTATGGAAAAATATATAAAATGATTCTTATAAACTTTTTTTACATCAATAATAATAATTATTATTGTCATTTAGGGCGATTGTGGCTCAATAGTTGGCAGTTCACCTTGTATTCAGAAGGTTGCTGGTTCGAGCCCCGGCTCGGACACTCTCGGTCGTTGTGTCCTTGGGCAAGACACTTCACCTACCACCTACTGGTGATGGCCAGAGGGGGGATTATAAAGTGGAATTGTAACGCGCTTTGAGGGTCTCAAAATAAATGCAATCCATTATTATTTAAACCAACTGTTAACTGTATATTTCTGTACATTTAAGTATTATTATTCATATTGCCGCATTCATTGACCTTGTTTATAGGTAATTTCATTGTTTAATCACATTAAAGTGTTCCTAATTTAATGTTTAAAAGCACTTGAAAAAGGCAAAATCCCATGTAAAATTAGGGCAACAAACTGTATTGTCATTACTGAAAATAACCTTATTTTCATGAGAAAGTTATTTTCTGTTATTTTCTGGTATTATTTTTGCCCCCAGCTGCTGGAATATTACTGTTTTTTTAGGATTTTCTTTTTTTTACGGTGTACACTGACTACTGATTATTCATCACTTCAATCATGTTTAATATGAGCATCCATCAGTTTAATAAATGACAGAAAATAAGGAAAAGTGTAATTGGTTCCCATTAAGAAACAACACTCTAAGCTAATATGTAAAATGTGCATGATACTACAAATACACTAGATGTATGTGTACGGATGGATCTGACAGTATGTGGGTGGGTTTCCTGTAGATTACTGGAGTGAAAGTGAACATGAGGATGACGCTGCCTCCAGCCCCAAACAGGACAGTCCCCCACCTCCATATGACACCTACCCACGGCCTCCATCAGTGAGTCACTCTCTCTCAAACACGCACACACACACACACACACACACACACACACACACACACACACACACACACACACACACACACACACTGTAAACTGTATTGCATCTCTCACAAGGTAGATATTGTACTCGGAGGCTAAATTGAGGCCTTGTGCTTCCTAGTCCACTGTAACAGTTGGAATTATTGCCAATAAAGCAATAAGTACAGATAGTGCTGAGGCTATATTAAACATAAATGTTGCTATATTTGAAGTTGAAATGGGTTGCTGTACATCATGCATCTCTGTCCTGGGCTATGTTTTTTTTAATCATCGGGTAAAAGAAAGGAAACACCAACAGCACCTTGTCCATGTAATTGAAGTTACAAAACACAGGCTGCTAAGTTTTAAGATAATAATAGAGTCACTCAAACACGCCTCTGCTTTGTCTTCTTGTCTCTCACCTACCATATCACACACTTACTCAATCAGGCAGGCATGCTGATGAAATCCTTTCTTTGAAGTGTGTCATATGGTTGAATGAAACAAGGCGATCATTTGATGTCTGCCACATTGTCTCCCTTCCTTTTTCTCTATCAGATGAGCGCCTACTTGGAAGGAGGTCGGACCACTCGGCTGTCTTCCACAGAGACGTCTCGCTCTCGCTCATCCCAAGAGGACTTCCTTTGTGGCGAGCCCCCTGCTGCAGCTGCAGAGCCGCAGTACCACCCTGGTCCTCTTGGGGGAGGCACCACACACAGTGGCAGAAAAGCAGGGGGCAGCAACAGCAGCGACATACAGTACAGATGTGATCCTGTAGAGGTGTGTGATGATGTTTAATATTACCTGAGTTTAATGGTCTCATTTCAACAGTTCGGAAATTGTTCTTTCGACTTCGGAGCATGAATGTGCTTTTTAGTCTGAATTTACACTCACCAGCCACTTTACTACATTCATCTATTCAACTGCTATTTAACGCTGATGCATAGTTAGCTAATCACATGACATTAACTCAGTTCGTTTAAGCATGCGGACATGGGAAAGAAGGCCTTCTGAAGTTTAAAAAGAGCATCAGAATGGGTAAGAAGTGACTTTGAATGTGGGATAGTTATTGACAGGCTGGTCTCAATATTTCAGAAAGTACTGATCCACTGAGATTTTTCCACACAACCATTACATAGTTCTGCTGTGACATTCTGATGTTAAAAGAACAAGTAAAGCGTGGATCCACCCAGCTTTGCATGTATATCAATGGTTCAGCCAACTGATGGTGGTATACTATTACTAACTATAGTGTGGGACTCTTGATTTCAATTACCGTATAAATTATATCAAATAGATTTTGTTCCTAAGTTCAGACTCTAGAAGATGATGAATATAGTGCAACAGACTGTTTCCTAATTAGCATATTATGTTTAGAGAAATACATTTTACCAACAATAAACTACAATTTGTAATATAGGAGCTGCCTTCATATGGGACCACATGCTTTGATTGCATCTGGTAAGTCTACTGAATAATTTGTTTATCTGTTGTTTTCTGTAGTACCGCTCCAGTCCTGCTGGGGGCAGTAGTGAGACAGGGTCCCCGGGCCGCTCTTCATCATCGCAGAGGCGCTCTTGGCAGGACCTGATTGAGACGCCATTGACCGAGGCTGGACTGCACTACCTTCAAACTGGACCACTTGGTAGTGCCCAAATTCCAATTCAGTTGCTTGAACACATCAGTGTTAGTGACTTCTGTTTAAGCTGTGATTATGTTCTACAGAAAGAATGAAAACCCAATGTGTTTCTGCACACCAACATGTTTCCCAGATCTTCCCCTCATAGTGGTTTGTTGCAATATAGGTGAAAAAACATATTCTTTCCAAGATGGCAAAAAAAATCTAAAAATGGATTAGTGTCATTTAATTATAAAGTGTAAAGTTTGTTTTTCATTAGTTATTAAATCTAAATCAAAGTGTCTCATATTTAGCTAGCTCGCTTGATAACAACCAGTTCTTTATTGTTCTTATTTAGTATACAGTAAACATCTATGGCAGTCCAGCTCTTTCAAGAGGGGAATGTCTGAGGTACATGTAGGTTAAATGGTGTGACTGTGTTTCGGCCAAAAGAAAGTACAGCTTCAATTTTTATGTCTCCACCCTCTGTTTTCTGTCACGCAAACTCTTATTCCATGCACTGACATTATGAAACATAGACGTAGCATTTGCTTGGAAAAATTAAACCAGTGTGAAAGTGCCTTAAGCCTGCATTTTATCTCAAGGCCAAAAGATGGCGATAGTTGTGGATAGAGTCAATGAGCAATCAATTTCACAGTAAGGCACGCCCCTTCCTATCACATTTGTTTTAAAAACAAGATGACAACAGTGGAAATGCTCATCTTGAGGCTTCAAAACAAGCCTGTAGAAACCAGTGGATGACATCATGATAACATGATGACATCATATTAGTTATGTCCATCTTCAATACTGTATCTACCTGTACCAGGAATGCCATTTTTTTTCCCTGAGCTATAAAATAAATGAGTGAATTAATTAATTAATAATTAATTCTGTACAATATGGTCTTGTATAGCAGTGTCTTATATAGAAATATAGACTTATTATATATACTTATATATACTGTATATTATACCTTTGTACTTTTACCCCATCAAATTTAACAAAATGGTTGCTTCACTAAAAGTAACAGAACTGCAAAAAAAGTGTTTTTTTTTTAAATTTGCTATATCTTAGATTGTTATTTTATTAATACCAAGAACAAGAAAGCTTTTCCAGAAAGTGTGCCATTAAAATTTTGAAAGATCCATACACAGAGCAGAATTTCTAGTGTTTTGACAGGAACTACTCTCTGCTCAAGAAAGCGCCCCCATGAAAACTGTCTGCTATCATCTGTGATCATCAGCTTCAGCTCTCCCTCATTAAAATCAACTTTGACCCCTGCCTGCAATGATATTTGTCAAATATTTTGTGCAGCTGCTGATGCAGCTTGAAGCTTGTGTGTTTTATATATGATCTTGTGTTTAATAGTAATGTATGTGTTAAGTGTTCTTTCTGATGCTCCAATGTGGACAGTGGCTTTAAAGCTGGAATAGCAATGTGTCTCTGATTCAGTCAGAATATATTTAAAATAAATGTTACTGTATTGAACAGAGTGTTCTTTTAAAGAAATGAGTCATGTTGCATTCATGACTCAAATAACAGCAAATCAATTTTCTTTTCTTTTCATTGCAGAGGACGCCGTCTTTGCTGAGCCAGGTGGTGGCTCAATGATGGCCGGAGCCGTTTACACTCTTCCTGCTCCGAGGAATGTCCCGTTGCCCATGGCAATGCAGAGGCTGATTCCTATGGCAACCCAGGGAGGGAAACCCCGCAGCTTCACACTGCCACGAGACAGCAACCTCCACACGCTCCTCGCACCGCCTGCAAAAGAAGAACAGCAAACACACAACGGTGAGTTCATGCTGGATCAGGCTTTTGGTGTGAAATGCTTACAAGGGCACAGAGAGCTTAAAGCTAATCCGGAAGCATTATTTTTATTCACTATGTTTTAACACCAAATCAACACTACAGTAAAGACAAAAGCAGCATTCATTATACAGTACACAGAGATTTTAGGCAATAAAAATAAAGCGAAAATACTTTAAATCAGACTATGAACCAGCCACAACATCTGAACATTGATGCAATTTAACAGTTAAAACTAGCTACCAAACAAGCAGTGTTGCATTAGAAAAAAATAAATTCAAATAACAGAGAAACATATGAAATGTTATATAGGGGAGAATAATGAGCTCTCCTAAAGGATTGCACAAATGGTTTAAACCAGCCGTTCCCAAGCTACATGGTCTTCTTTAAGGGCCATTAGTGAGGTTGCTGCTTTGTCTGAAAGCAAGAAAAAAGCCTCACAATTCAAACTTTGAAAACTTCTTTTAACAACAGAATTTCATTATGTTGCTATGAGACTGCAAGCAGCCACGTCTGTGGATGAAAACTAAAGCCAATGCAAAATTCCCCACTGCAGAACTGCAGTTCCTCTCTTGACCACTTGAGGCTGGCCCAAAGCTGTGTTTTAACCTTTTAGAGCCATTTAATTGAATTAAATGCCAAAAATGATATGGCCTGCTGCGAGTTACAGTTCATTCTAAGTGAAATTCTAGTATTTTATCAGTCTGTTACTAAGCACCAATTATCGGTTTCTAAGCACCAGTATCCGTGTCTATGCTTTGTACCTGTGTGGTTTTTGGATGCAGATTGCTACACATGCTCACTACCCTTAGCTTATAACTTAGGGCTTTCAAATTCAGTAACTTGTGGGAGCAAAAACTACAAGATTGAGGTTTTCTGTAGTCCAAAACCAATGGGTGATGCCACGATGACTATGTCTAGCTTTTATATACAGTCTGGTTTTCATGACATTTGTTGAATTGCTATGTGCTGCACGCTATTTTCACTGCAAGAGCTCAATGAGGGAAAATACTTCCAAGTACTTAATATTGCTCCATAATAACGGGGGCTCGGGTGTTTCATACAATGACAGCTAATTCTGAGCTAGTTCTAGCCACTGACACAACGAGCTGGAATGATCAAATCTGGAAAAAAATAATTGCATGTTTGACCTTCTCGATTTCACTGAAGGACAAAATATTTTATGTTGGGGATTAACTCAGTAGAAGAAGCTGGTGCTGCTCTCAGTGATGCATTTTTTGGGTAACAGCAGAGCGCAAAAATGTGTCTCGCTGTGAATGACAGCCACTAGAGACTGAGGGGGAGGGGGAAAAAGGAAATTTCTTTTTAAGGTGAAGATGTCAGCACATGTGCCATATATAAAAACTGCTCTCAGGCACAGACATATCCATTTAAATCATCATCAGCTTGAAGCAGAGCACACTGCAGTCATACATTGATCTAATGAGGCTAATGACACCACGGTGCTCCTGTTGCCAAGGTGAGTCAAGCAGCATATGAAAAGAAAGGACTGCAAGAGTAAATAAGACTGATTTATGTAATAGCATGATATATGTTGCATTTGTTAGGGAATGGATTGAACAATCAATTATAATGTGAGCAAGGAAATAAAACTGCCAAAGTGATGAGGGTGTCCCTGAGGCTGACAGGATTTTCTCCTCATTAATAATCCTGCTGTGACTAATACAAATCATTACACAATGTCGTAGATGTGTCGAGGTGTGCTGCTGTCCTCCAGTGGTTGATCTGAGATATAACTTAAGGCGCTCCCCGGCCTTTTAGCTTCTAATCCTGTAACAGATGTGAAGCAAAGAGTTCAACTCAACATTAAATGTGCGGGTCTCTGTTTCCCCTCTGACTGCTCTGAAGGTGGCAGTGAAGGTGCCTCGCTGGGCGACCTGTTTCGTGCGTGCGAGCAGGGTGGGGTCTGTCCTCTGGGTCGGGGGTCGGAGTCCAAAGGTCAGTCAGAGTTCAGGCAGTCATTTCTCCGAAGGGCCGCTGACCCTCATCTCAACGAGCGCCTGCACCGCCTCCGCATACTGACCTCCACGTTGAAGGTTGGTCCTCACTCTCATTCATATAGACACATGCGCAAGACGAGCACGGGGGCACGCCAAACACATGCACACTTACAGAGGCACAGGAGGATTTTAATTTCTGACGAGACGACTGACCTTTCCCTAACCTCTCACCCAAACTCTTGTCGATGTTTGTACAGATGTAGACACCGGGTTTGTGTGATGCATTTCTGGCCATTTGAAATACTATAAAAAACAAACCAGCGTACAAACATTTTATAAGCAAGACGTTTACCACATTTGAAGAAATAAAAAAAACTAACATTTCAGTTAAAGTTGTTTTTGATGTTTGTGGTGCATTTATTTTCACTTGTACAAAATTAATTGCTATTGCAGTGTACTGCTGATACTGACAGTATGTGTGTGGGATACTGGTCTCGAACTCCAGTCCTCGAGGTCCGGTGTCCTTTCCATGTGTCCCAGTTGCAACACACCTGAACACAATTAGTAGGACATTAGCAAGACTCTATCCGGTTGTTCAGTCTGACGTCACTAGCCGTGTCTGGGCCTAAACTCCGCTACAGGTCCATATATCAAACGATCACTATGGCATTACTGAGAGTTGAAAAACTGTCTAAAGTCTTTCATCTATAATAAAATGATCAGCGTTCTGCTCTACCAGGTGTAACGATTGAGTTTAACATCCAGGCATCCATGAAAACGGAATTTATGACATTTAACGGAGTTAGAAGTTAGCAGGAAGTTAGCTCGCTAGCTTCTATCTAAATACAATATAGCATGTCCTGACTGGGGGTTTTGGAAACAAATTAAAACGTACAGCTCTGTTATCACTTCCAACATAAATGTAGACAGAGAACTAAACAGCAGTGACGTTTGTAGGCTTACTGAAGTTTGGCTAGCTGGTATATAATGATGTGCTACGTGACCGCTAGCGACACAGCTATGTTAGCATAGCATATAAACAAGCTAACTTTTTTTCCACTCGATAAAAGTTAACGTGAGTGTTCTCGGTGGTCAGGAACAAATGTAATCGCATGGCAGGATGCTGTAAAAGGACCAAACTTCAGCCAGGAGAACAACTGAGATAATCCATCCACAATACGAGGTTAGTCATTCATATACTGCTGCATGGGCTGGGCTGGGCTGTAGTTACATCCTAAGGTTTTAAAAACTGAGTTTAAATAAATGATTAGCGGTAATAAAAGCTGAGGGAGGTCAACAGTGATCACTGACTGTTTTAGGAGCTTTTTGAGATTAAATAGAAGAAAATACATAACATTAAACATGTTAACAACACAAAAGCCATATTAAACGCAGACTACTTTAGGCCCGGAAGTAGGATTCGCCACGTCATCACTTAACAACTGGATAGAACTTAGGTGGCAATTCAGCCATTTGATTCATGTTACAGCAGCTCGTGAGTGAATGAACATGGTGCAATAAAAGTACTTTTAGGAGTAAATTTTTCCAAACACTTAACATTGACTTAAATTTACTTGAGTAGGATTAGTGTTTGCCACTTCAACATGCAGTCAAGTTCTATACTCTTGCTAGTGACCTACTAATTTTATTCAGGTGTGTTGGAAAAGAGAAACATGGAAAGGTTTCAGGATACCAGCCCTCGAGGACTGGAGTTCGAGACCCCTTCTCTAGATAAAATATTTGCTGGAGAAAAGTAATGCAATAAAAAAAAAGTATTTTACGACAGAAGTTAAAAGCAAAATTGTATAGAAATCCTGTCATCTGTGTTTGCTGGCTCGGTATGCAACTGTTAGCCAATGAGATGTTAATTTTGGTGAACAGCCTCAAACCAAACTATATCTGCCAAAACAGGTGTACAGACGACTCCTTACAGTGTCTTTCAGTAGAGACTCATAACCTTAAACTCAAAGCGGCCACACCCTTAATGATCCATAAGTTTAACCTTTAACCGAGTTTAAAGAAGGATACAGTTTGCATGCTAAAAACACAAAATCCATTTTTCCAAACATCTTTATTTGTGCTGTAAATTTGGATATTTTGAGAATCTATGGAGATTGAATCAGTATTGGAGGCGGCCTCAAAGGGCCTTTTGAGAAGCTGCAGCTTTGAGGCATTTCTGCATTGGCTTTATTTTCAGCTCTTCTGTGAAATCTGTAAAACGTTTGACTAGGACACAACACGATGGTTAACAGAATTGCTCTCGGGAACAGACGTTTGCTTACTAAAAACAACGAAATGGACCTCAGTAAGAGAAGTTGCTGCCAGTAGGTACTCACACAAACAATAAAGGCATATAGGAACAGACACTTTTGAGTCTGGAGCTTAGCAAAAGGTCAGTTTTGTTGAACTTTATTTTCCTTCCATAGAATTCAATTTTTGTGAAATGCAACACTGTATTTCACCTCATATTATTAATCTTACAGGTCATACTCCTCTAAAATCTTATCAGAAACTGCCTCCTCCCCATTCCTTCTTCACAAACCTTTTGAACTGTAAGATTTCTTGAAATAATGGTTTACTTCAGAAATTGTGCAAAGGCTATTGACCTCAAGGCAAAACGTGCTGCTTGTAAAATAGAAACACTTTTTCTCATCTGTTCAAAAATAAAACATTTGTTAAAGCTATGATAAGACAGAAGAATGGCTCTCTCCATGAGGATTTATTTCATAATTGTATATTTATGATAATTTCTGACTGTGATGCACACATAAACACCGCTCATGTGCTGGAAGATGTCTGTCTTGTTAGTTTTAGTGGCGTTATCTGTCACAGTGTGTCTCCTCAGAGTCCTCAGATGTCAAGCAGCCGTCTGTTGCTTCATGCTGTCTGAGCAGCAGTGATGCTCCCAGGCTGGGTGGCTCTTTTGCTGTTTTTTTTATGTCTCTAGAGTTTGTTTCTTTGTTGCTTCCTCCGTGTATGGGGGCGGGATGGCAAGTGAGGGCATGGAGGCTTTATTGCTTGCAGGTACATCAGGTTTTTTTTGTCTGGTTGGGTGGGGAAGCTTATGTGTTTGTTTGCTTGTCTCACGTCTTTTAAAGGTATATACCAAGCTTTGGGGGGAGCATGGATGAAAAGTTTCACAAATAATCTTCAGAAGACACCACAGTGACCCTAGTAGAGGCTACATTTTAATTGCTATTTACAAGGGATCAGGTTGGATTTGTGCGTTCAGGCAGCATCAACATATCTGCAGTGGTTGCTGTGGAAACAACAAAGGATTTCATATTTTCTTTGTGTGTTTCTGCACATTAAAATTGGACCAAAACAACATGATACATTTGAATGAGAATGTGATGGCAGAAGGAATAACAAGAGAAGAGATTCGTGTGTTGTGTTTAATAACAGCTTCAGCACAAAGTCGAAGATCATGAAGTGCTAAATTAGAAATAATCTACTACTGACTGAACATTAACTGAAGCAATGTATATTTCACCATCACGATACCGCTGTCATATAGCAACATATCATCGTTGCCTTTCAATTATACACAATTTATTAACAATGATTTCCCATGTAATTTAGAAAAGAAAGTTGACAGTGCTGTCACAAAAATGTTTGTAACTGCTGATGCATTTCAAATTCATTAACTGTCACTTGAACAAAGAGGCTTAGATAAGTTATAAAGAAAGAAAGATCCAGTGAATGTGTTTAACTTTTATCAAACAAAGAGGAACTCGTTTTTAAAGGGGCTAATACAAATATTAGACATCTACAATTAGAATCGCACAATTAGATCATTGCTTTAAAAAAAAGTTAAAAAACATTATTTCATTTATTAGCATCTGAAGAATGTAACTTGTCAAACAGAAACATTTTTAGTTTTCTGATGTATTATGATAGGAAAAAGGTGACTTTTCAAAAAACAAACCCAGTTTTAAATATGAATTTAATAGGTTTTTAATATAAATAAAATAAATAATACATTTTTATAAATGCTTACAATCTTTTTTTTTTTTTCAATAAGACCTTTTTACTTCTTAAAATAGTAGCAAAAGTGGGTCTGTTACAACACTTGGAAACTACATTTAGCCAAGTATTATATTTTGACTCTTACTACTACTGTTACTGCTAATAATAGTAATAATCATCTTAAAAATTATCATTTTAATCATAGTAATTCATGATATAGTCATATCAGTTATCAAGCAGTATCTAATGATAATATCAAACACTAGGCTATTCTAGCTGAAGTTGAACAGTATAGTATTTTTTTATTCACAATTCGTACTTTTACTATTGGTAGCTGTGTTTATTTTGATGCTTCTTTTAGTCCTAACTCAGAGAAACGTCAACACTTTGACATGCTTACATCGTTCTTCTATAAAAGTTTTTGTGGTAATCATCATGCAAAAGTTATTACTATTGTGGAATTAAAATGCATTACTGCATCAGTATATATTAACAATAGTGTATTTAGTGCCTTAATATACTGCATACTGCCCAAGAATATTAAATATTAATTTAAATAGGTTTTAATAAATGTCCTACGAGTGGATTAGTTAATAGTAGATAATGTGCTGAATGATGAACTAAGTAGTAATTTAAAGGTGTTTCAAAATGCGATACTGAAATTTACCAAATTATATACACTGAATTACTTCAAAAGTAGCCCATGCATTCATTGTGAATACACATGGAAGGTAGTGAATATATTCAGTAGAACAATGACGGATGAAAACAGTTGTTTTTTAAGTGTTCTATGCAAGGTGATCACATGTCAAATCTCCCCAAATCTTAGTGTATCCCCATTAAGTGTGTGTCTTGCTTTCCGTGTGTCTGCGTCTTAAAGAAGAGCGATATTTTGAAAAGTGACCCGCCCCTCCTCTGTTTCTGCATCCCCCATAGGACAGGGAGGGGGAACTAGCGCTGATTGACAGGCTGCTGGCCAAACCCCAGCTGTCGTCGGCAGAGTTCCAGGAGTGGAAGAGAGCCTATCAGGAGCTGTTCACTCAGGAGCCGAACTCGGCCGCCGACTCAGATCCTGGCCCGCCCCTCACCCCGTCGCTCTCTCACACGCACTCCTACATTGAGACGCACGTCTGACGCGAAAAGCAAAAGCAACACACACGCTTAAATTGCTCTCATCAGCTGATTTTGGATTGAGTTGAACAAATTGCAGTTGATGCTTTGAGGCATCAGAGCTGCGATCGGAGAAATCTTAGTGACGAACTGAGTCGAGAGGCGAGAGTAGAGATGCGCTTTGAGCAGCCGCCGTGTGACAAGTGCAACATGACGTGTTTTTGCGAAGACCCTCGTGTCACATCAGTCTTCGAGCTGATTGGTCATGCCACTCCAGATGGCTCGAGGGTGGACACTGACACTGATTCTTGAGTATTATATGTTAGCTTTTGTGCTGCGTACCTAAAATACTCTCCATGGAAAACCATATAAAGAAGGATCTTCATACAGACTTCTCATCCAGTGGGATTACAGAGTTGTATCTTTCTCCATCTTGCTTATTGTGCCATTTTCATACTGTGACTGCACAGCGTCTCATAGACGCTCTAATAGCCACATACGTTGTATTCTTTCAAGCCTTATACTTGATGTCTATGATGATATTTACTGTACAGTGAGTGCTACAGTAGACAACAATAAGCAAAGGTCTTTTTTTTAAAAAACAAAACAAAACACTAGTCTCAGTTTCTATCTAGTTTTAGAGACTTTTGTTTGTGCTGGTTTGGTAGATTCGTGTACTGTGCTGGGCTGGACCTGAAGCATGCACACTCCTCCTGGAATAGGACCCATTTGAAGGAAAAATCCACCCTCAAATGCTTTTCTAGCAATGCATCAGGCATCACATGGTGTAGTTAGGAGCCCATTATCTGCTGTTGCTTTATTATTGAACTTCAGTTCACACTCCAAAAACACAGTATGTCTTTCAGAAACTGCCATTTACTGCTTTATAACTTCGCATATGCACATTAAAGCAGTGTGGTTTTTACATTTGGAAAAATAGAACACTACATGCAGTTAAATCTGTTGTACAGACATATACAGGCATAAATAGAGAACAACAGTTATTCTTGTTGCTTCAAGAATAAAAGCTTGCAATGATCAAGGGAGTTTTCAAGTTTCTTTTAAAATTTTTACACAATAGTAAATAAAATAGGATCTTTTAATGATACTTTTATTAATTGCAAAACAAAAACAGCTACTAGAAATGTCTAATGTTTCGTTTACTTTGTATACATATTGAAAGCTGCATTTTAATGACATGTAAACAAATACTAGGTGCCATCCACAGAAAGAGGAAAATATAATGTTACATGGCTTTACTTAACATTTCTTGCAATGATGATAAAAGGTTTTGTCTTGCATTATAATTATTATTGCACTGAAAATTAGAAACTTGGTCTAACTATAGATGGAGCTTCCTAAATCTGAGAGAGCTTCTCACTGATGAATATTCTTTTTAGCTTTTGCAGATATGAATGTTTATATATAGTATAGTAAAAGAAGTACAGTTCTGTTCCACCTATGTGCAGTTGCCAGCTCCCAATCTAGAACTGGTTTCCTACCCAAAAATGGCACCAGTCAACACAAAATTACTGGACCCATAGTTTGAACCATTGACATCAGTGATTATGGGAAGAACTGATGCAAGAAATTCACCAATGATTGGCAGATTCAGCCCACAGGTTCTGTTTGCTATGATTTTCTTTTCATGTAAATAAATCCAACTTTTCATATCTTCCACAATTTGGGCAAGTCAAATTAGGATTACTCCCTCCATTACCCAGTCAAGTTGCTTCCATGTCTGTCTTAACATTAATTTAACATTTTGGATATATGAAATTTTGTCAGGTTATTGACAAAAGTGTGTTTCAACCCTTGAGCACTAAAATCCAATCAGTTTATCCTTGAGTTCAGGTGCCAAAATTGAAGAAATCGCCTCAAAATTTTTAAGAGCTATCAATATTGAAACAATGCAGTGAACTGATGGATGAAAGCCATAGAAACATGCTGTCTCCAGCACTAGAGTTTTGGTTTTTCTTATGCAGTGTATTTGTACATAATACCAGATAAAAGCTTTTACTTCAGATGTACCTCTTTGATATTACCCTTAAGTGAAACTTTCATCAACACAAGGGGACATTTTTCCATTGGACATGTGGAAATATTTTGCCTTTTGTAGGCCACCTTTGTATTGGCTCAGTCACACTAGAGTAAAGATAGATTAACAACCTCTATGCAGCTAGGAAAATTTGGTGGGTGCCTGGTAAGGTTTTTTTTCTGTCAGAGGCTGATTGTAAGTAGTTACGAAACTTGAGCGTGCAATACCCTCGACCATATTATCACAGATCTAATATATTTGCCAACTTCTCACCATTCAATGGACTGACTCCATCTTATTATTATTTTGTTTCCGTCTTTACTCACTAAGGTTGCTTTGAGTACAGAAACCTAATGCAAATGGTTGCAGATTAGTTCCCCATCCCTGAAGCAACCATTTCAAAGACAATAAAATGCCAATGAACTTCATTTCACAAGTTTGTGTCACACAGTCTTAATAATTTTGGTGTTGTTACAATGTCCAGCTATTGATTTACCTACTGAGACTGCAGCATAAATAAGAGTCTTTATAACTTGCCTCGTTAAATGAAGGTCACATTGACTCACTGCATCATCTTGTGGTACAAAGTGGTATTACACAAGTATAGCCTAGCCTTGTGTCAAATTTTGTTGATATTTTTTCAGCACAAAACTTTTTTTTTTTTTTTACATTTTTTAATACATGACGCATTATATATATGAAATTTACAAAAAAGTACACTACAATTCTCTAAGCCGAAATATCATTGATATATGAAATTTTATAGATCTACCCAAATCTTATTGTAGATTTTTGAATTTGCACAAATGTAACTTTAAATAAAAGCGCATTTCTATCTAGTTTTTAGGCAACTGCTACTTCCAGACATGGACGTTATTTTCATTTGGTTTTCAGTGCCTTATATGGCATCCACACTCCTAGTAATACAGGTGTATGAACTCTGGAAAGTTACTCTGTTTTGCCCCAAAAGCCTCCAAAAATATTTAAACCAAAACAAAAAAAAGCAAAGAGACATTTTTAGCACAGAAAGATTTTCTGAATATCGCAGATTTATAGTACTTAAAAGAATGCAAAAGTTTCTAAGGGTGGATTTTTCCTTGGAGACCATTTGGCTCTCTGTATCCTGCATGTCGCATAGAGAATATGAGGCCATATTTGCATAGGAACTGAAATATGAATCTAATAAAAATATATTAGTTTGTTATTTGTAGGCTATGCTGTTGCCAAAAGACTTAATACTCAAAGTCAATGCACAAAACTATGAAAGCAATCATAAATACATATAAACACACACACAACTACACACAATAATAAGCACATAGACTGAATGCTCTTTCTCTGCTGCTGCCCGTGGTTGGTTGTAGTAGCATGTCTTTGTTATAGATGAAAACAGTATTCTTTTTCCTGTTTTTGTGTTTGAAATCTTTACATACAGTAGATCTCTATTTATAGAGCGCAAACTAAGTGTCTTGGAAGATAGTCTCTAATTCTAGTTCAGTTTTTTTTTTTCTTTTTGGACAGACTGTCGTCGAGTAAAGGTTGTTTAATGTTCGATCTATAAATTATGGTTAATTAAAAAAAAAACAGTATTTATTTATGTAATCATTCTATATGCTCTCTTGAAAGATGAGGATGGATCAATAAAATGTTGGTCATTTCGCTGAAAGTGTTTTTTGTGGTCTGTTCTGTGAAAATTAGTCCGTATTGATATCATAAATTCAGCTTTTTAAAATGCTATATACGTAAAAGTACCACAAATAAAAAAGTACCAATGAATGTAAAAGTAACAAGGACTTTCTGCAATAAATTTCCCCTGTGACAAATTTAATTTATTCTACATATTACACTGCACAAATACATACATAAATAAAACAGCTTATTATTACAGTATAATAAGTTAGTTAAACTCCAGGGATATCAAGCTGTCTGGCTTTCCTTTGGTAGCCAGAAGTATTCTCAAATCCTCACTTGTTATCTGATAGTTTAGTCAGAAACATGCACACGAGCAGCCTGTTGGAGGTCACTTTGTAGGGCTCTGGCAGTGCTCCTGTTTTTCCTCACACACTCGAGCAGATATTGATGCTGCTGCTGGCTCGATGGCCCTGTCCAGCTCTCCTCATGTAACACCCCATCTCCTGATATCCTCTAAACTGTTAGACTCAGGGTTTTGTGTTCTGTGGTTTGGTCGGCCATTTCAGTTTTGCACAGTAGCATGTGCACAGTTCCCTCATGTTTTGGTTCATATCTAGTTCTGTTTCAGTTTGGTTCATATTTCTTTCCTTGAGTTCCTGTGTATTCTTGCCTCCCTTGTTTAGTCGTGTCTCCGTGTTTTTTTATCTGTGTCAGTTTTGCCTCAGTGTTAGGTGTTTCCTGTTTTATTTTGATGGTCTCCAGTCTCTCGTGCTGTATATTTGGTTCTGCTTCCCTTGTCTTGTCTTCTGTGATTACTTCAAGTTGTGCTCCCACCTATTTCCTCTTCCCTCATTACCTGGTGTATATTTATTGTCTGAGTCTTCCCTTGTTCCCTGCCTCTAGGCTGTGTGCACCCTTGTTCTGTGGTTTCCCCTAGACTCCTATTGTTTTTGTTCCTGGTTCCAGCCCTGCCTTGTTTTTGTATTTGTGCATTTTTGAAAAATCTTCAGCATTAAAGCTGTGTTCATGCACTGTCTCCAGTGTCCTGTAGTCTGGGTCCACATCCTACCTGCAATACAATGTTATATGACACTGTCCATGGACATAAAGCAAATATTTTTGTGATGGCTTGACGAGCTGGACTATCTGTGTAACCTGAAGACTGCAGTTACCGCTCCAGCGATTAGGACGCTGGCAAAAAGCAAAACTAGAGGAAAATCAGTGAGGCAGGATAAGGAGAGAGCTGGTCTGTGGCCACCACCTGCAAAACCTTTCCCTTTTTTGGCGTTGCCTTGTTGTTGCCTCTCTGTCACTTTCATTTGCTCCAAAAATGTATGCTTCCTAAATGGACAGATTGAGTTCCCTGAAGAGTACCTGACTCACTTTGTGTTATACTGTGATAATCGTGTGGTACCTTAACTTCTTTGAGCAGCATATGTGACTGATCAATTTGCAAACAGCATATGTTAGCTTGTTTTATTTTAATTTAAGAAGCTAAGTTTACTGGTCCTCATCCGAATAAATCTGAGAATCTGAAATGACTGACAGGAAAAGAAAGAAGGAGCTTTTTGGACATTTTCCTGTGAAAAACTGTCAGAGATCTAAAGATTGCTTTTTACAATGTCAGGACAAGATTTACATTTCAGAATTGTTGTAATCAACTTTTTTGTTCTTTCCAAAGGTTTTTTTTATTGGATGAAAAAAATCACACAACATCTATTTTCTTAGACTCTTATCCGATTCAAGGTCATATGAAGGCTGGAGTCCCCACAGCCCATCCTCTTTATTCACAATGGGTTGCCACAGTGGATAGATCTACATGTTTTGATTTGGCACACGTTTATGCTGAATGCCTTCCTGATGCAAGAGACTTATGTCTAAATCTCAACAAAAAAATCTTTCTATAAATTAAATGGTAGCTACTACAAATAGAAGCTGTGGACCTAGTGGAAAAAATACATTTCCCTCTGACATGTTGGGAAAATAAAAATACTTCAGTAAAGTACAAATTGGTACTTGGTTTCTTTATGTCATTTAGGAATTTAAATCTCTGTAGCTATCTACATAGATTTATCTAATCTATGTATCTAATTTATCTAATCGATTTATCTAAAGTACCTACCAAATAAATGTGGCTAAAATTGCTTATATTTAGCTTAGCTACACAGTATGTGGTGCACTGTTAGGCTGCATTAACTTGATTACTCTTAAGAAGATAAATAACAACCAGGTGCTGCTGATCAGATCTAATTAATTAATCGTCAGCAACTGTAAAAAGTTCAATAAAAGCTGATGTTCTGGCAGCTTGCTGGTCTGGAGCCACCAGGAGTGGCTGTCCAACTAAATT
Source organism: Copadichromis virginalis (assembly GCF_057382275.1). Taxonomy (NCBI): domain Eukaryota; kingdom Metazoa; phylum Chordata; class Actinopteri; order Cichliformes; family Cichlidae; genus Copadichromis; species Copadichromis virginalis. Next base: position 17,822,954 of record NC_140626.1, on the reverse strand, counting down.
TACCCTTTTTTGGTGACAAAAAAGCATTAAAGGAAAAAAAAAGCTGAGTCTCAGCTGTGACAGTGAGAACTTTCCTGATGTAATATTGTCATAATCACACATTAGAGCATGGTAGCTTGAAATTAACATTTCATATTTCCACTTTTATTCTTTTTTTCAGACATTCATTTAACTCAGATGGTGTTCTAAATAAGTAATATTTTTGTAGATAGCACAGTGTGCATTCAGACTTAAATGGAAACAGATACAAGCGCAAAAGTGCATCAGTAATGATCTCCAGCAGTTACCAAGCTATTACCCAGAAACGCAGATGCTTCTCTCTAATGCTTTTCTACTCTGCAGCTTCATCCTTCTTTGTCCATTTGACTGTCAGTGCAGATGAAGTGGAACAAGAAAACAAAAAAAGAGTCTCACACAACATCCTTGTTTTGCTGCTCTTTCTATATCTATCAAATAGAAAACTTCAATTATTCATAGGTAAGCTGCAATGCTGCACACTTTACAATTTCTATCTGCAAATTCTGCAAGATATTCTCCTTAGTTTTGCTGTTGTTGTTATTTCAGCACTGTCACCCTCACCTTCATCACCTTATCGGCTGGTTTTTTTTTTCTTTTTTACTTCTCTATTTCATCCCGCAGCTTGGCCTCATCCTGAAAACCCATCTGTTTGAGTGTTACCTTCTTCACACTGAATCTGTTTACCTCCTCTGCTTATTCCCAAAAATCCCATTTATCACACAGCTTAGCCCTTGTTTTTCTTAACACACAATTACATTGGAGTGACACTCTTTGGAATATTTGGTGACCCTTCCCTTTTACATACTTACATACTGTAATTAACTTTCAGTGAACTAAAAGTAATCTGAATCAATCTGGAATATGCTCAAAAGAGCTGCAAGGAAAATGCCACAGTGCTCAGCCTGTATAGTTTATATGTGAGATGTTTAGTTGAAAATGCTAATCTTTTCTTCATACTGAGTTAGTTAGAATAATTTTATGAATATCTCTAGAGCAAGGAGGTTGGGTCATAGCAAAGAACATAAACAGCATAAAACATAGATGTAGCCACTTTCCCATTTTCCACTGCTTAGTGAAATCCCATTTTGAAGCCTCGAGCCATGTTGGCTCGTTCGCTAACAATTTCACAAGTCATTAGCCAATGAGCATACCCTGATTTATTCTTCTTTTTGATTGTTACAAAATGGACCCAATGAGTTATGCAGTAGGTGACTGAGTACATAAACAGGTATAAGAAGCCAGGTCAATGCCTGGCTTCGTATAAAATCTTTAGGACAGAAAACTTTTTCACAACTACAAAAGTTGATCCCTAGTGGTCATTAAAAAGAATTATGAACTTAGCTGTACTTTGTAGTAGTTTGGAAGTAAAACCCCACCCCAACCAGTCATGGCAGATGGCCGCCCCTCCCTGAGTCTGGTTCTGCCAGAGGTTGCTCATAGGGAGCCATATGCTTGTTGGGTTTCTCCGTATGTATTATTGTAGGGTCTCCCTTACAATATAAAGCACCTTGAGGCGACTGTTGTTGTGATTTGGCGCTGTATAAAAAAAATTGATTGAATTGAACTTAAACATCCTCTTTGAGAGAGTTTTTTTATTTATGCTGTAAAACCATGCCACCTGGAGAACATGTGAGTTTCATTATTCAACCTGTGTTCATTCAAATTAATCAAATTTTACAGCTAAATCATTTTACAAATTGTAAAAATAATATTAACTTAAAGTTTACAGATCAAGGCTATTGGTAAGCCAGCAGCACTGGGGAATAAAGCAAAGAAATCTATCCACAAATTGTTACATTTTAATTTTTAATTCTGTATTTTAAATTCTCTGTTTTCCACTCTGGCTTTTGGCTTTGGAATCCAATAAGTGGTGGGGAAACTCAGGACTATATATATATATATATATATATATATATATATATCCCCATGCTAGGCATTGCTATTGAGGTTGAGTTAAAGTAAAATGATAAGCCAGGTGATAGATGTTGGGTGCGATGTACTTTTTAGTTAACAGAAGATTAAAACTTAACTAAGATTAACTGCTTTTAACTTTTAAACACAATTTTCATATTCATTCACTCAGAGAGCCACTGTAGAAGGCAAAAAGAGCTCTGGTTTGAGAAGTTTAACATAGCCAAGTTCAACAGAGCCAAGGTTTCTTAGTGTTAGCTCACATAAAAGGGCCATTTGATATTTGACTGCACAAAATTGACCAGCTATTCCAATCAGAGACAATATGATAAGGATCTATAAAGAACATAGATTATATACAGTAAAACACAACATTGCTCCTGCTGTAAATAAGATTAGTGAGTCTAACGCTACAGAAATTGTTAATTATATGATTTGATCCCCACAAGTGGCCAGTAATATATTGGTGTTACTGCTCAGTTTGCCCTCGGTGTTGCTGTTTCTAAACTGACAGACACATATTAGAGCTCTGAAACTTTACACTTCATACACTTAATGTTGCTGTTTGTTTCTAAACTGACAGACACATATTAGAGCTCTGAAACTTTACACTTCATACACTTAAACATTAGAGGTTACTCAGTGTGCTCCCCGCCAACTCTGTCCCTTGATACTGCTGGTCATAAATAGCTTACACATGTAACTGATCAGTTTTCTAATCTATGGTGCAATGTTTAATGTTAAATAAATACGTGACAGCAGGATTAGAACCGAACCTAATAAATAAATAAATTAAATTAAAATAAATTTGTAAATAAAATAAAAAAACAGTCACTTTGGTTAATAAAAAACCCCCTCTAAATATCAGATTTGTTTTTAAAGGTTATGTTAAAGTTTCTGTTAAACTAATATAAGCTTAGTTTTACTGGCACTAGCTTCATATTTAACACAAACACAAATGCATGCACGTGTGGGCGCGGGCGCACACGCACACAGATATTTATTGGTCTTCTCATATATCTTTCTGGAAAATCTACAAGTGTTGAACTAAGCAGCAGTAAACAATAATTTATCATAAAAGCTGGGATAGGGACATCAGCTAGCATTGCTATGGCTAACCAGCATTAGCCTTTTGTTTGTCATAAAAAAATAGGGGTTTATGAAGATTATACGCTCACTTGCGACTTTTTCAAGTGTTCAAATGTTATGTTATTGCAATACCTAATCAGTCAATTATAGCATCATGGACCTGAACCCAACAGATATGCAGCAACTGTATGACGCTATCATGTCAATATAGACCAAAATCTCTGAGGAATGTTTCCAACACCTTGTTGAATCTATGCATGAAGAATAACGTTATGAAGGCAAAAGGAATCCAAACCCAGTATTAGAAAGGTGTTTCTAAAAAAGTCTTTGGTGAGTGTATCCGTTCAGACATTACAAATAATTCTTACAAAATAGTAGTTGCTAGGTTTCTTAAAGAATGAAACCAGAGAAAAGCCTTTATCCACCTATTACACAAAATATTTAAAACCTTTAGGGTTTCTATTAAGGAAAAAGATATGAGCTTTGTTTGGGATTTTTATATAACTCTAGATCAGAAATATTTGGATTATCTTGAAGAAGGTTAGCCTAGCCTAGCCTAACATAAATACTGGAAACAGAAAAAACAGCTAGCTTAAAATGAATTAAATGAAACCTTAGGCTACATCTTTAATCAATGTAGACATAAAAGTGTTAAAAATTATATACTGTGTTTGGCTGTGTGCCTTATGCTAAGCTAACCAAACTGCTTTGTTGCTGTACACCTTCATGTGTCAAATGCAAATAAGTGTAGACAACACGCCTTAGGCTAGCTGTTAGTAGGAGAAAACTAGTTGTTTGATATTTTTCCCTAGACCAGAAAGACCAGAAATAATATTAAAAAATAAAAGTATTACAACTGAGGAAGTTGTTAAGGGCTGCGTGGTAGTAAACATTTCATGTCCCCCAACCTAGTTTCCCGCACAGGCCCCAAAGACTATTGCTCAACTATGAGCAATATCCTTATTTCTGTGTTTTAGTACCCAAAACCTAGAGTTTGAACAGCCTGGGGAAAATGGGGGTAAAATGTACTACATTGTGGTTGATTTTAAAGCATCTGCTCAGCATTTTGATACCATATTACACCCACTCAAAGTGAAATTCTCACTTTAGGAACTGGCTCTCAGCACTTGTAAAATACATTTCTCACTTTTTGTGCTCTTTAGTCTGGCAGAGGCAGCAGCGTACACTCAGTCCCAGTGAGAGGTCTGGGAAGCTGGCAGATCTCTCTCCAGCAATCTTTCTTTGTATCATACTCCAGCACACTCTTCACAACCACCTCCTGCCCGTTACTCCACCTTCTCCCTCCGAAAACCAGAAGATTCCCAGATGACATTGATACCATGCCGTAGTTGAAGGAGCCAGTGAGAAGCGGCTTGAGTCGCATCCAGTGATCTGACTGTGGATGGTATCGTTCAATATCACAGAAGGGTTCGTACATCCCCAGCAGTGCATAGATGTAGCCATGAGCAGTTGCCAAGCGATGACTGAACCTGGCGATGGACATGGATGCCCTCTTTTCCCAGACTCTGCCTTTAAGATCCCAGAAGAAGACCTCTCTGCTGCTCTCCCTGCTTTCATCCTGAGTGTAACTATAGTTACCCGGAACACCACCTGACACATAGATGCTGTTGTCAAGCACAGCAGAGGCGTGGCCGTAAAGTGTCTGAGGCATTGGTGGCCCTTTCCTCCATGCTCCTGTGGCTATATCATAAAACTCCACAGAAGCTACAGAGGCATGTGTGTTGGTGTCTGGTCGTGTGTGTCGTCCGCCCAAAGCATAAATAACATCCTCTACCACGCAGCAAGTGAACTGTGCCCTCCTGTCCAGCATGGACTCCACCTGCTCCCAGCAACTAAAGCGAGGATCGTACCGCCACACCTGATTGGATGTTGCTACAGTAACAAGCCTTTTCTCATCTTCATCTCCCTCTTTCACTTCATCTCCTCCAATCACAAAGAGGAAACCTCCCACTGAGCACACGCAGGGATTTCTCAGTCTCAGCGGAAGAACACAAGTCAAAGATGAAAACCTCTTCCTCTTTGGATCGAACGCCATCACCTGCTTTTCTGGCCAATCAGTGCTGGACCCGCCACCCACAAGAAGCACGCAATTGGGTGATGCTCTAAGCGTTGTCTGCCGGCTCTGCCTGATGGGCTGAGTTGAACCGAGCCTGTGGTACTCGGATGCTCGTGTCAGCTGGCTCCTTATTAAAGGTGTGGCCATGGCTCTGTGGGCATGGCTGATATTTGTGAGGTCAGACGGGGGGACCAATCCAAAGCGCAAACGACTCAACAAAAGATTTGATTTCAGGAGTGGGAGGGGCCCGTTATCATCCAGCCAATCCAGAACCAGCTTTATGAGCTCCACCTCCTTAACACTAGGTATCTCATCAGCATCCAGAACCGCCAACAGTGATTCGATATTCAACGTCAGGAGCTCGTCCCTGCTTTCTTGTATCAAGCTTCCCATCTCCATGGCAATGGTTTGATTGGCAGCCTCAAGTGCATTTGAGAGGGCGTGGCGCTCAGCCAGGTTAGCATAGTCACAGCAGTTCTTGGCATTTAAACCATCAGTCATGTAACGCTCGCATATCGCCACAGCTGTTTCCACCTGCAAGTACCTGCCTGTTTCCAGGACAACAGGAAGTGTGGAGGGTGAGATGCTGAGCCAACCTGAATACAGGAAGTCCAGAATGGCATCTAAGCCCTCTGGTGTTAGCGCAGGGAGGCTAATGGAGCCTGCTAATCTCTCTGCAGTAGTCTCTCCAAACAGGGCCCAAAAATAGTCACTGGAGCTGGCTAGAAGGGCGCGATGACAGGGAAAAGATATGCCGCCAGCCTGTAAGACAACATCACACATCTTCCTCTGTGAGCGAAGGCGCTGGAAGCCAGAGAGAAGTCCGGTTCTGTGGGAAGAACTGTAGAGGACAGAGTAGCTATCCATCCAAAAGACGGCAGACAAGAGAGTGGAAATGATGGAAGGAAGATAAGGAAACTTTTGAAAAAAGTGAAAGCAAGTTAAAGGAAAAAGATTTGTCAGGAAGGAGCCAGGAAGCAACGGTGAAGAAACATTAAACACAGCAAGCACAGGAAAAGCTGAAGAGTGAAGTCAAAAAAAGAGGTTGCTGACAAGCCGGCACCAAAAAAGTGTAAAAAGAATTGGATATTAGTCGGAGAGCAAGAAGCAGGAAATGAGAGGCGCAGGAAAGAGTGTGTCTCCTTTGGCAAGCTTTCTCCATCTGTGTGTTTGTCCTTCTCTGCCTTCAGCAGCGAGCATGTGACACCATGATGCGGAGGTTAATAATGGCCCCCTGCAAACACAGACAATGCTACAGCCCGCCCCCTTTTTGGCACTTTAACATGAACCATCCCAAAGCCCTCATGTCTCTTGCCCTGATACCCCGGCTCTGTTGGTTTTGAGTTTGTCTGCTGCCCTTTTCTCCGTTTCCAAGAGGGAGTATCACCCATGAATCATACACACCAACCAACCAGCGAGCATGGAGATGCATGGATAAACACCCTGACCCCACACCCAAAGAGACCGAGAGGGAGCCTGGCAGGGCTTTAGTGTCTAACCCAGTGGATGAACTCATTGGTAAATACAGCTGCTACAGTCTGGGACCAAGATTCCAGGGCATGCCACCAATCTGCACTCTCATGGTGACAGGAATAGTAGCACAGACACAACTCGGCAGATGCGGCGCGAGGTAGATATCAAACCTGCGGAAGTTTTGCCAGGCTGTCAAAGATTTGTCAAGTGTCAGAAGTACTTCATGGCTTTTGGTATTAGAGTTATCCGTGCCCTTTTGGGAGGCATTTAACCTTTTTATGACCTGCAGTCTGTCAGTATCACACAGATGGATGTCATGATATTATTTTTATGCAGAGATAGGAGGCGATGGTGAGCGTAAAGAATAGAGAGATAATGAAGCATCAGGCTACAAGTTAACTAATGTGTTTACTGTCATCTCATTAATGCTGAGCTATACTCCGCGGTGCCACTCTTTGTCTAATACACAAACAAATGCACATCAGTATGCAAACAGCACGTTATTGAACACTTTACAAGATCTTGCAGGGTACGTTTTGCTCTGAGTTATGATTGCTGTCTCTGAATAGATGCTGGCTCACGCTCTGAGGTGAGTGTGTATTTGTCCGCGTTGGTGTGTTTGTTTTATGGAAGGGTTACACCAGTTTAAAATTCAGCACACGGGCTACTCACAAAGAGAAAAAAAAACAGACTCACACCTTTTTTTCCTTTTTTTTTTTGAAGCTACAAAGTATTTTTAATCTTTCCCACATAGTGTCAGATTCTCCCATATGGTGGTTAAATCTACACCACTGTTTCTGAATATTCCACCGTGACCCGATGGAAGCTAAACTTAGCTACAGCTGCTGTGTGTGTGTATTTATCTGTCTTCAATAGGGCACAGTGATGTCAGGATGGATATGTGGTGAAATGCAGTGGTATGTGGCCCATTCAAACTGTAGGATTTGAAGGTTTAGGTCATGATTAAAGTGAGTCTGCATTGTCGTGCTCCTGAGTTCTACCTAAACCCCCTAAAAATTCCTATTACATATGCACATAATTCAAAAATAATTACAGCTGGAGATACCAGAGTTCATTCCCCCCCTTCAGGCACTGCAAGTAATGTGAAAACAACACTCCAGGCTACATTTTCCATCACAGTAAATGGGAAGTTTTAATTTGGTTTTGTCAGAGTTTCAGGTTGAGCAGACTATTTCTTTTTAAAATCAGTGTCACACTCTGTTTACTGCCAATCTCCTGACACCCACATGAAAAGACCAGAAGTCTCAGCCAGGATATAATCCATTTTAAATATGTCACCCTGAAAACTACTGTCATGTCCTGTCGGTGTGCTTAGGCAGTCTTTGTTAGCGAATATACCCAAGCTGTCAACTCCACCAGGAAGATGATATTTTCTTCTAAAGGACAAAGTCACAAGACTAATGTCAAGTGCTAAGGTGACATACGCACATGAACAAAGCAAATCAGCAGTTACAAAGTGAACATACAAAAGAAACATTTCAAAATAGGATAACAAAGGTCATCAGGATTACGAGGTTATTAATGGTTAACCAATAAAAACCAGCAAGTCAAAAAAAATATTTCTTTTTTTCTGGAACTGTGGTTCTCTGTGCTTCTTTTGGGGTCCCCCTTTCTGTGATTGGTTCCCTTTGGTCTCGCGCTTCCTTCATCCCCTGCTACGCCTCCATAACCTATTATGTTGATCAATTGTTCTCTTAATTCTTCAAACTTGGTTCAACCTATCATGTTCGGGACTCTCTAATCAAAAGGATTAGCCTAATTATTATTTATGTGTGTAAGCGTGTTTTTGCATTTACCCCTCTGTACTATAAGCCATTCCTATAAGCTTTTGACCTCCACATGACTGAGTAGAAACTCCTATGAGCACAATTGCAATGTGTTTATAAACAATCATTTATACATATATAATCTTCAATGTTATTCACTTGGGTAAACAGCACTTTTGACACCCTTTTAAGAAGCTCTCTTCTTCTCTTATCTGATCACAAACAAGTGCAAAGTTTCCAAGCAAACTGTCTTAACGTCCTGTTATCTGTCTCTGCAAGCATTTTGTTTTTACATTGACCTTTTACTACACTCTGTCACCTTTCACTTATTCTACTAAAAAAATCAAAGAGAAAACAAAACAAGGATTTTCAATCAATTAAGTTTAAGCATAAAAGCAATTACTTATGAGTAAGTTTTATCATAGCTAAATTATCAAACACCCAGAAAGTCCTAACATGATCATAAAGCCCCTTATTTCAACTTAAACCCCAAATCCCCCCTTCCTGACACACTTTATGTGTCACTAGCAAACACGTTAAAATGATCTGGTGGTTTGTCTATGCACTTAAAACACCTCATAAAAGTGTCATAATTTTTTTATTTCATCACAGTAACATTAAATTTATATCCATAAAACTTTAGTTGTGTATGATACATGGTTGCGCCTCAACATTTTAACAGTAACATTACAGTTATACTCTCAAAATCTATATTAGGACATGACATATTGGCCTAAACCCACTCAGCAATGGGCTAAAATTACCCTTTTCTTCATTTATCCAGCTGTAGGTCTTTAGAAATCTCATTTCTTATTACACAGTTGGTTAACATTACAAACAAACCAAACAATACTGTAGCGTCGGCATCTATCAGTAATATTAAGACACTTGCACTCCTGTTGTCTTTTGCTATAACAGATGGAGGCATAAGTGATAAACCGAGTTTGGACAGGATTTTTAGAACCTTTTTGATTTATTGCAGTGTTTTTTCAAGACATTTTGGGAAACATCACAATAAACAACAAACGTATGATTATTTCCCCCAAAAGCAGTACAGCTGACCTTAAACCCCACATACAACATTAACAAAGGAAACATTTATTATTGTATCAATATAAAGTATCAATATAAATCAGTGGTGAACAGCTGAAGTGTCGCCACAGAGTTTATTTGTTGCTGAGATGGATTCCTCGAATTTATATTCATTGTCAATAAAATGTCCTTTTTAACCATCTACTTAACAGAAAAGCAGATAATATGCTAAACAGTATGTTGTAATTGTAACACAAGTCACTCACTTCTAAAAGTCCAGGTAAATGGTATATTATCTGAAGCAAGACTGTCAAGAATATTTGAAATTGTTGTATAAATTATGATTTAATTGGAAAGATAAATAAATATTTCTGTTAAACTACTGATTGGAGGAGAGTTTATAAAAACTGAGGCATTAGTATCTCCAAACATGTTGGGATTGGGGTTGTATTTTGCCATTCTTCAGAGTCAGTGGGCAAGTCTGTGTCTATGAAGATTATCTGCTTTCCTCTCCGCCTGGCTGGAGAATCCTGGAAGAAAACAGGCAGATAAAGGCATGGTGAGCGATTTTCTTTGGCTGCTATCAGCCATCTCAGAGCTGCCGACCTCTGACAGACTCTCTGTGACGTTCTAGACGATGAAGAGAAGGCCAGTTTACTACTGGTAGCTGAAATATAGAAACATTCTCATGCGCAATTAGCGATGCTGACCCTTCAAAAAGCCTGCCTCATATTCTTGAAGTAATAAACAAGAAATCCATTTTTCCAAGTTTTGCTTTGATTTTTTGTCTTCGGCTAATGTTGGTCAGAGATTTGCTTCTCAGCTCTTGGCCAAAAGTACTTGGACAGCCATACTTTTCTCTACTTCACATCTGGGGTTCTGTTTTGTAAATTGAGGCCCATTCGCTCCTGTAAAGGAAATTCATAATGCTGCTGTAAACAATGATAATTTAGTTAATAAAGTGATCCAACTCTGTGCCAGCAGTTTTGGGAAATTTCCGGCCTGTTTCAGCAAGGCAGTTTCCCCATGCATGAAGCCAGATTCATAAATAAAAGCGTTTGCCAGTTTTGAGTGGAACTTCGTGTCCACAGTCCTGTCCAATGCTTTTTGCACAGAGCAAATCCCTGCAGGCAGCTTCCAAAATCTTGTGGAAAACCTTTCGCCAAAGAACCTAGGCAGTTTTAGCAGCAGATTAATATCCACAACTCTGGGAAAAAATGGTAAACAAACACAGATGGGTTTGACTTTCAGGTGAACACTGGAATGAAAATTGCTAGAGGTGCTGTATCTGTGTCTCCATAGTGTGTTCTTTATAAACTGCATAAAGAACTGATAAACAATAATAACAATAATCATGATAACAGATGTATGAGGATAGTGTTTATATAGTTTATGTAGATGCAAGCTAATAAATATCTATGAACTTCTATTATGAAACCAGTTTAAATTTACATTCTTTTTCTTTTTCCCTTGTGCAGAATACTAAACAGCTAGTACGTGGCTGCTGTTGTTGTTGCTGTTTGGAATAATTTTCCATGTTAAAACTTAAACCAGCTTCTGCTTTTGTTATTCCATCTCTTCTCTCCCTCATTTAGAACACCTACACAGCACACCCACGTGGCTTGGGCTGGGCACAGCAGCCGCAGTGCTTGGATATTGTGGTTTCTGTGTCCCGCTGGGAAAGTTGCAGCACAGACTGCCACTCAGCGCTCACACTCATTTTCTAAAACACACACACACCCATAAAGTATAAATATAGCATCTGACTCAACCTGTCCAGCCCCCACACACACAGAGGCATCAACACACACGATGCTTGACCCAAAAGGCTGAGCGGCCCACACTGACTCCATGTGGTGAACTGCAACTACTGCAAGTAATTATTGCGTATCCTCACCAGCACCATACAAATAGCACACATTTACAGAGATATGAGTAGACCAATTTGAGTATCCGGTTAGGGTACGATGTAAAAGATATACAATAGCACCATTTGTTCTCTTACCATGCATCAAAGAGACATACTTTAGCTAATATCAGTGTGTGCAAAGTTGAGGTAAAAAAGTAAAAATAAAAATAAAGCAGCGCTAAATATTTATTAAAAGACACTATATCACAGACTGTAATTGTTGCAAGATGCCAGTGTGACTTTTTAACTCTACATATCTTTGCTCTAGACAAAGATGTGTTTGATATTCTTACAGGTGTCTCTCGTGGTCATTCATGAACTCTTCAAACAGTTTGGAGACATTGTCAACTCTGCACATAACCCTTCTTATATAGTGGTTATATAGTGAGGATTCTCATATTAAACACGGTCAGAGTTTCAAGTAGTAAGGGTCAGCATGAGTCCAAGTAAGCTCAGGCTTCAAACTGCTCTAAACAGTTGGCCTCCAGCTGTTTTTTTTTTCTGCTCTTGGCCCTTTGTGATGTTAGTGAGAGTGGATCTCCCTAATATGGTTACCTCAGGCACATAGCTCCCATCCACCTGCTCCAACTGTGAAAGTTTGTTCACTGCTTATCCATTCTTTAATTAGCCGCAGTGACCGACAGCTGGCTACACTAGGAGGAGGTTAAAAAAGCGGGGATTAAACCCTAGAAACCTGAACTGCTTCAAGGAGAAGTATTTTGTTTAAAAACAAATCTCAGAATGCAGGCTGAATGGCTTGTGACCACTGTTTCATGGAAGACAAATAGCGTATTTAAATTTAACTAAGCAACTCTTGTAAGCTGATTTTAATATGGTAAAAGTGACCATGAGCACTTGGCAACTGCAGAAAAGCATTATGCTATACGTAACTCTGTATCCAGTGTTTTCAGGCCAGTCAGCATTTCAGAAAATTTCCCTCACCTATTAAAAGGGACGCTGTTTTATAGAGCTTGTGATTAAAAGACTAAATCCACTGTTTTATACCACAATTACAAGGTAATGAGCATAATATTTACCAAATGGAAAAAATCTCCTATCATCTTCATTTTTGTGGATGTTTGCGTTTTTCACTCTCATCTTCTGGGTCAGATTCTCAGAAGCTGCTGATTCAAGACTGCTTAATTATGTTTTCTAGGAGGTTTACAGTTTGTTTTATGACTCTACAAGAAGTAACTTTTGTTTGCAGAAACAAAGGCAGCCAAGTGCTGACTTCAAGGAAAGGTGGCATTAAAGGAAGAGGACAGTGGATTAACTGAGGAGTTGCACCAAGACAGATGTAAACCTACTCTGGTAGAGTCCAAGAATAAAAGTACAGAGCTAGAAATGAGGTCAAGTTTACCCTAACTTGCAAAACCACACTCAGTAACACTTTCAGATAGCCTCAATAAAACTGAATATTAAAACCCCAATGAATGTAGGATTTACTGCAAGACTTAGTTTTACCTAGATGTACCAAACAAAACAGTCTACTTCTATTAGATCTAATTCCGAAAGGATTGTACAAAGAAATCTTACCAATAATTGATGCATTCAAGGTAGCTGTAATGAAACCACTACTGTAAAAAGCCTTTACTTGACCCAGCTGTCTTTGTTAATTATCTCCAACCTTCCTTATTTCAAAAATTCTTAAATTGCAGTCCTGTGAGACCTCAGTGCAGCATTTGATACAGTATCACTGACCACAGTATTTTACTACCGAGATTAGGATATGTTAAAGGAAATGTACTGTCTTCACACACGAAAGGGAATTTTGGAGTTCCACAGGGTCCTGTGCTGGGTCCAGTATCATTTATCAAACATGCTTCCCTTAGGCAATATTTTACAAGGCTGTTTTCTTGCATTATTTAAGATTTAGGACCTTGCATAATCTAATCAGAAACAATTTGTCTCAGAGTGATACTGAAAAGCTAGTTCACAAATTAATTTGTAGATTGTTTTAAAATTTACCTGAAAAGACATTTGTTAATCCAAAACACTATAAGGAGAGTACTGACAAGGACACGTATATTTCTCCTACATTAGCTTATCTTCATTAAATTACAGTCAAATTTAAAATCATTATCCTTACATACAAAATCTTCAATGATCCCATCATATCTTAAACACCTCCTAGTACCATATTATCCTAACAGAGCACTTTACAGGCTTGCTTATAGTTTTAAAAGTAGAATGGGAGGCAGAGCCTTCAGCTTCCAGGACTCTCTTCTAAGGGAATCAGTTCCTAGTTTGGATTTGGGAGACAGACATCCTCTCTACTTCTAAAAATAGACCAAAAACTTTACTTTTGATAAAGCTTATTGTTAGGGCTGGATCTGAGCCACTACTGCTGCTGTGGGACTTTGTGTGGTGGACTGAGCACTTCTTCTCTCACGTTATTTCACTCCCCACATGTTTACATACCGCTGCAGTGTGTCAGAGTTTTGTCTTCTCTCTCTCTCTCAGCTTGTGTTTTCTCCTGTCTGCCTTTGCTTTTTTCTTTCCCCTCAGTCAACAACCAGTCACAGCAGATGACTGAGCCCGTTTGTATTGCAGGTTTCTTCCTGTTAAAAGGGAGTTTTTCCTTCACAGCTTCACAAAGTGCTTACTCGTAGGATTTTATGTTGGGTTTTCTCCAGAAATTTGTATAGTCTCTTCCTCCTATACAAAATGCATTGAGGTGACAGTTGTTGCAATTTAGTGTTATATAAATAAACTTGAATTAAATGAAAAAATCTGAATTGGACAGGAATTGTAGACATGTCTCACATGTTAACTGTGGAGGACTTTAACCTTAGTATTCTTCACTTTTTCTCAGTAACATCAAACACAGTATGCTTCTCTGTCTTTATATGTACACTTTTGTACATACATGTACACGTTTGTCACGTTAGCAAATGATTGACTTTTTTCTTGCACTCAAACTGGATTTGCATCCTCCACAAAGTATTTGCAGTATTTGTGCTTCCTTTCAGTAGTTTGGTTGCGATTTGCATCTTTTAGTCTGGACTTTATAAACCCAGCCTATCTACATCACGCATCACACAAAAGACCTGCATTAAATATCAAATATTAAAATAAGCAGCTGTTACATAGTATCGATGGAAACTTTAGTGCTGTCAGGAAAGGGTTCTGATAAGTACGCATATTACCAGGTAAGGGACAAGTAGAAATTGTATAAATGGCCCCTATTTTGAATTTAAGCTCCTTATAACTCAATGCACAACCATACTTGCAAGCGTGATTGAAATCAAACTTTTTACTGTTTTTAGGTACTGTGTACCTACTCAAAAACTAAAGCTACAATACTATTGGTACTGCATTTTATTTAAAATATAGTTTTAGTGTTTTTCTTCCTGGTTTTGGAATTTTTCCTTTTAAAGATTACATTAAAAATTTAACTTTATGGAAGTTTAGAGATTAACTTGCACATCCTATATAATATTTTTAGAAAATAATTTTCCTTTTTATAGTGTATTGATGAAGTTTTATTTTCTTTGGAATCTTGCAAAAATGAAGGGAACTACAATCAAACCTACATGTTACTCCTTGGTGACCCATCGTAGTTCACTCTTGGCGTTTTGTATCTCTGAAAGGTTAACAGCAGGCCCAGGTAGCTTCACTGCTCCTGGCAATTTCTTCTCCTCTGGTGACTGGGCTGCAGCGCTTGGAGGTGAAGGATCCTGATTTAAAAAAATAAATTGTGTGTGAGGTGATGGCAGCATTGCTTTTACCTATATTTAAAGAGAAACTTCATCATCTTATAAAGGGACAGATTGCAATGGAAGCTGCTGCTTAAGGTGCCTATTCATAACAATGTGAGCTTTTAGGAAAGGCCTTAAAGAGACAGCAGCAAAAACTACCTGTGTCCGCTAGAGTATAAACTGAAGAGCCTCATAGAAGGCCAATAAGTAAAATAAGAATAAAAAGGTGTAGCTAGAAAGTAGCTTTCTAGTTCCTTTTTAATGTCAATTAAATGCAGTTCTCAGGAAATTAATTTTGTAGTTTTTTGTTATATCTTATATTATACTATATTGTGTTATAAAGTGATCACAAAATAAAATCTGCTTAGAATAAGTAAACAAAGTTAAGGAAATGTTTCTTTTATTGCCATGCCACACACTACAGCATTTATAGCCCAAGTTAATTTGCAAAGCTATTCCCTAGATTGGCCTTTTAAATATGTAAAACTCAGCAACACATACACAGTAGTTAGTAAGAAATGCTAATTGTACAATAAAAGCTTACATTAGAAGCACAAAAGTGGAATAGAGCCAAACTAGGAAATGTCTGAGTTTATTTTTTTAGTTTTCAAGATGATATTAGCATACATTTGTATCCATATTCAGCTCATTTGGGTCAGGAAAATTCAAGTTGTAAATATATGCAGATCCCTGAGGTGGTCATGCGTATGTTGAATTTACAATTTAAATGTGACCACATTGTGGGGGGGGGGGAAAAGCATCAGCTCCACAAGCTGGCACAAGCTGTGTCTGTCTTGCCCACTGGCATTAAGGTGTGGGTAGAGTGGGGATGAGGAAAATGCAGACCAGTGGACTGGGTGTGAAATGTGTTATCTCACCTCTTCTGTTTCTACTGTGTCCTCTCTCCTCTTGACAGGATGTCCCGCCCCTGGACGCAGAGCTCCCATCGGGATGTTCAAATTAGCCTGAATGACAGCAAAAACAGCCAATGAGACCCTTTCAACACTTGATACTCAACTGTCTGCGGTGTGTGCGTGCGTGCGTGCGTGCGTGCGTGCGTGCGTGCGTGCGTTCAGGCTTCTGCTGTTTCCCCAAAACCCAATGTTTTGATTATGACCACTGCTTCCTTGTTATCATCATGTCCCTAAAAAGAGACTTGTGTTTTTATGAAAATTGGGAGAGACATGCTTAAACATAGACAGACAGACAGACACACACACACACACACACACACACACAAACATACACACACACACAGATAAGAACGATCTACCTGCTAACTCGATGTTCTACTGCTGCCTGCCCCAACGTCCAACCACCTGGATTTGATGTGTTTTGTATTTGTACTGTAATGTATTGTATATAAGCTCACATTGTACAGCTGTACAGAGTGGGAGTGTGATGTGTGTTAACGATGTCTGTGGATGTTGTTCTATGAAAGAGTTATATATTTTACAGACGTTAAGGTTTTGAGATTGGTGAGGGAAGGTAAATCGCCTCATTCGCAGCATGTTTGCTGATATGTTTGTATCACTGTAACGTTGCTTTGGCTGGAATCGTTTGTTGTCTTTATGCTTGGCGTGCCGTCAGCATTCATGTCCTTGCACACCACTGGCACAACCCAAAGATTAAAGGAATATTTCACCCCAGAATGAAAATTCAGTCATTGCGCTTCAAAATCCATTTTCAAGAAAACAAAACCACATGCTGTAATTCAATCTGAGCCTCCCATGCATAGGAAGAAAATGTTTATTGCAGCTCAGGCTTTTATTTTTCCACCAGCCATTAAAAGATCATGAACTTTGAGAGCAAACCAGTAGATTTACCTGATTTATTTGGATACGAAAATGCCCAGTTGATCCCCATAAACCATCTCAGTTTCAGTTTATCTTTGTAGTTATGTAGTTTTGTTTATGTATTTGACAACAATAATTTTAAATGTCCACTAGTATCAGCTTTTCCCCCCTGACTTCCTGTGACAGTAAACTTAACAGCTTTAGACATTTGGGCAAAGCAGACCAAGCATACATATCTCAGTAACCTGATTTTCTCTCAAATTTTTAAAGAAAAACAACAAAACTATTAAAACTATTAATGATTCAAGTAAGTTACTCCCAGTAATTTGACGAAAGAAAGTAATACAACATGAAGTGACATAAAGTCAGCCAACTAGACTGAGCTCCTACATAACATGGGGACTGAAATTTTAAGGCATTTGCCACATTTGGCCAGCTGGAAAATCATTATAGAAACTCATGTTTAACTTTTACGATTAATGAATTGAGGTTTAGATAAACATGAATTAAATATTTATCTGATTGCAAAGTTAAGTATACAGAGTTCTAAGTTTAGAAAACATGTGATTTGGCATGTTCTCTTTTGTTCAATACCTCTTCAGTACAGCACAGAAACACATGCAAGATATAATATAACACTTAAACAGCTGATTAAGAGGTTAAGTCTGTGTTTTAACCTCATATGTTTCCCTGTGCATGTACAAGTCTTTCATTCATTCCTCATAAAGTTTAGATCCAAGATATTTTCTACTCATCATTTTAATAATTCTAATAGTCTTAGCAATAACCAGGCAAGAAAACACTGGTAAATTCCACATTTTGTAGGGGCACAGCTGTTGCATAAAGTAGAGTGTATGTGTGAACTTTCGCCAAACAGCTTATGCAACACACGTCAGACCATTTTTTATCTAAATAACAGCACCAACGCTCCAAACCTCTACTTATTTATCACCATTAACCTTGTTGCTAACCACATCCACATATACAGTATGTGAAGTAGAAGTGTGAGAGAAGCTGTCTGAGACGATACCCTATAAAGTCAACACTAGCTGTGAGTCTGGGAAGAGGCTGAGACTGAACTACAGTATACCTCCGCATTTTGATTGATTCTGTTAATGTTTTTTGAAGGTGAACTAATCCTTTAAGCTTGCCTGCTGACTAGCTGTTGTTATAACTTTATGTGAACATGAAAGGAAAGCCTAGATAAGAAGAAAGACCTCAGTATCTGACAGGTAAATGGAAGAAAAACAGACTCACAGACTAATCCTGTTGAGAGAAAAACAAACAAACATACAAATAAGCTCAATAGCCAGACTTCTTGTTACTTCCACATTGTAGTACCATTATGTCTGTATTATATAGGAATATGTTAAACTGAATTACCAAGCCGAGTTTAAGACTTGAACTACAGATTTGATTTAATTTACTTGACTGTCAACTGTTTTCAAAAGCTTAACAACTGAATTCCCTCAGACAGCCTCTGGTTTCCATTTCTTGCGTATGTGTTTTTAAAGTTGCTTTCTTAGTCAAACTGTTGCTGCTCTCTGAAGCAGCTGTAAACAGAGCCTGTTGTGAAAACCTGCTTTTACTGATGCTCAGCTGACTTAGTACTTTACCCCTATAATATTCTCGCATTTATGCTGGCCTTTCTGATTCCACATCATCTTCTTCCTTTTACATGGTTGCTAATGCTCCTGAATCTCTGGCAACCCGTGAGGTTGAAATATTAGGGCAACATGGAAAACGAAGGTGCCAAAGCCACTTGAGGGTGGCTTCAAAGGTGATTCATTCCCTCATAGAGTTACATGTTTAACATGGTCAACTTTAGAGCACTAATAAACATTTGCACCCTGGTATAGAAAACTCCTGTAGTGTTTTGGGTCTTTCGAGCTAATTCATCCATTCATAAGAGCTGTACAGAGTTTTTTTATTTGTTTGTTTCTTTTTTCAAGTAATTCTAATATTACAGGTATAGGTAGCATGCCAGTCATAGATAGGCAACCAGATGCTTTCTGCAAGGCTGATCTCCATTAATTTAAGTCATGACAAGGACCTGTCCACTTTATTAGTGTTGTCGGTGCCTTCAAAGCATTTTAATTTAATAATGTGGTCCACTGTGTGCGGTACAACAAATCTGTTTGGTGAGTGAAATCTTAGTACTTATTAGTCTTTTATTTAACAATAATTAGCAGGTAAGTATGTCTGTGTACAGCTTATGAGGGAAGTTTGCTTTTCAGAATCAGAATCAGAATACTTTATTGATTTTGATTTTATTGATTTTTTGAGGCATTTTGTAATATAGATATCTAACAAATATTATGGTTTGCTATGTGGTTTATCTATTAATGGCCAATTACAAAAATGTCTTTGTCCCACTTTTTGTTAAGTTAAATTCTAGTGCTATATTTGTATTTTACTTGTATGCACCAATACAGCCTATGGTTGCAGCTTGAAGGGTGCAAATGTTTCTCTGTAACCATGTCTACCAAGGCATTTGTCATTATCACGCTTATTCTGTAACAATGCAAAATTTCCCTATGGGTTCATTTTAAATGTCTTTATTCAAAAAAACACAGAACATGTTTAATTTACAACCTTTTATCCTTATTTGCAAACTGATTTTGACTACATTGACTTTGTATAACCATCATCTTTACATGACTATCGTCCATGCATGTGTTGGCTCTTCCCAAGATCTTTGTTCCTTGACATTGAATTGGCAACAGGTTGCAAATAGACATCCTGAAAGTTCTAGACTTGTCTTACAGACTAAGAGGAGGCTAAGGACAAAAGTTTAATTAAAAAAAAAAAACACCTAAATGCAGAAAATCATCATCTGATGGAATATTAAAGGGTATTTAGGCAATAATTAATAAATGGAAAACAATAGCTGTCTGCAACCACCTTTTGAAAATGTTTGAAGCTAAAGCAATTAAAAGATTTGTTATTGATGAGCTAAAACGTGCAAAGCTGCTGACACTGAAGTATAAAGAGGTTTTTATCATCCAAACATTTATAATGTGAAATCGCATTGCTTTTTTTCTTTGTGATAAAGTGATGATGGACTCTTTGGTGGAAACTGAACTGTGAACCTCATGGTTGTACTGTTAATAAAAAAAGAAACTCTGTTCTGATGCCTATCCCATGGTTAGACGTGAAAATGAGCACAATGAGAAGTGAGCTGATGGAGGAAACACACAGAAAGCCACCAACACAAAGAAACTGCTCTGCATATGTTCGCCTTGCTAAAACCCTGCACTAACAACGCCTTGATAATGTATATGCACAGTTTAAACTCAGCATTTGCCTTCGTGAATAAATACTTTAATGTGGAAACCTGAATTTGTCTTTATTGAGGAGCAGGAAGAGTTACTGTGCATTTCAGTTGTCTTCTATTCTGCCTTTACTTTTGTAAAGTTAATATCATGCAGGAGGTAACACACAACCTTTTGAAGACACATCCACCTTACTGTGCATACAGATGGAAAAAAACAAACTTTTACCTGAAGGGCCTTAACGTTGGTCGAAGGTTTGGACATAATCCCCCTGGTGAGTCCGCTGACCTGCAGGAAGCATAGATCACAGACATTCAGGTGTGTTGGATCTTTGTTCTGTGTACTTGTGAGCGTGTGTATGCATGTTGGGGGCACTGGTACTCAGTTCCTGTGGTTTTCACGGCCTGGGATACCATTTCAGTTGCTTAGCGACTCTTGGGGAGTTAAGCAGGCAGAGGAACTGTTCTCTGAATCATTCATGAGAGGGAGACAGAGTGACTGCCAGTATAAAAGTACCTCAATTTCACTTTTGGGATGACTTTTGGATTGATGTAAAGGTAAAATAGAAAAAAAAGGCAAAATAGAAAAATTTCTACTACTACTGTCAAATTTTTTCTTGGAGATTCTGTAGTTTGGTAATGTAACACGGTACACAGCAGTGTGAATGATAAACGTCACTTTTGTACAGTTTTTATTGCTATAAAGTTGTAGCTGAAGAGGGAAACTCTTCAAAATTCCAGTGTGCTGCTTCACCACCTTTACTGCGATGAACTTTTTTCAGCCAAATGTATTTATATCACAACACGAGCAGAACCTACGACAGAAACAGCTGTTTTACCGGGGCGAGCAAGGCACGTATTGGTTATTTAGTGCAATCTAAAAATAGACATCAATTAAAGTGTAGGAAATTGAAAGCAATCTTGCTCCTTTCATCTCAAACAATGTTGTGTGTTATAAGCTTATCTTATTGTGTGTTTCCACTATCTTTTCAATTACTGCCATGTGTGGACATAGCTGTCACTGCGTCTTTAGTGGCTGGATTAACTCTAACTCATTCTTACAGTCAAGAAAGCTGCACCCCACTTACAAACCAAAAATTCCCATTGGTGCCACCAAATTGTTTGCGAAGTGGTAAAGCCAATGTGTGACCCACTTGACACTGCGACATAGACTGTAATATAGAGTGGTAAGTTTAGGTAAGAGTAGTGAGTAATATAAAAAACTAACCAGCACCTACCAGTTTTAATATAAAATTCTTTATTAATATAAAAATTGAAATAAAAATCACTTTTATATAAATGAATAAAAATATGGAAATATGAAATTGTACACATGGAGTAATTTCAAATTGAATCTTTATTACTGCAACCCATACAGTACCGTCCTGGCCCATTAGGGGCTGACATTTTTGGAATCTCTGCTCTAGGACATGGACATCTTCATGGACATGTCCATGTCCTGTTAACAAGGATTAACCAAAAGAAAATGCTAAAAACAATGTATGTCTATATCCTAATCAGTTAAACTGAAATTAAGACAAATCAAAAAGTCTAAAAGGAAGAAAATAGCCTGAATGTAGTTAACACTAGCAGTGGGTTTTTATCCCATGTAGGTCAGAGTCTATATGCTTGTACTGAACGAGGTTATGCTCCTGTCTAGTAGTTAGGGCCGCTTTGGAGTAAATGGATGCATATCTATCAGCAGCATAGACAGTTGCAAGTAGTGATGGTCTGACTGTGTAACCTTCCACTACAATAGTGCTGTACTTTGATGTCATTACTTATTCACAAACCAGTATTATTTGTTCACTAATAATTGGTTCACTAATATCTCACATCCTCCAAAGTTGACTGACTCCTATAAGAAAAAACAGAGAAGTCACTAAAGCCTGTTTAGATGGGGTGAAACTGAGCACTCTGGTAATCTAGGAAGTGAAGCGTACTAGCGCATGTTTAATGTTGTATAAGGGAGTATGTTAACCCAGATGATGGTTTTCCAAACCAAATATGGTTGAGATTAGAAGTAAGCTAAACCAAAATTTCTTAACCCAACCAAACAGCAATTAAAAATAAAACTTTAGTCTCCTTGTCAAAGGTCAAAAATCTGTCTTTGTTTCCTCCACCTAACAATCATTCGTTCTTGAAGTAGAAACACGTCTGTGTGTCTTTTAAGGATCACTTACATGGGTCTTTTCAAATGGAACAAAAGTGTCTCTCACCACTTTGCAGTTATTTTTTACTTGCTCCCCTCCTTTTAACTATAAATAAACTACAAATCCACTCCAAGCAACAAGTGGTTAACTATCATTAAAGTTTCCACGGCCTATTTATCTTATCTCCTAGTAGCTACGAGGGCCAGATGTCGACTGGTTTCTCCAATGTCCTTGGTACAACAAAACGAAAGAAGGAAAAAGCTTTTCTGCCCTTGTGAGTAAAAACATGGACCCCGCTGAAATACACAGTACACACATTTCCACTACGTGATGATATTAATGTTGGCTGCCCGTAGCAGCCGCCTCAGTGACGCCACACTGCAGAGTCTGAAAAGCCCTTTCACTTTGCACACTCATGTCTGTCATGCAACGAGGCAAAGAGGCACAGGTGAATATATTATTTATGCTTTCAGGTTTTTTAAACCAGATGCAACACAGTGGTATGCCAGTTTATTTCATGAAACCTGTGAAAAAGTCTGTATGCCTGCATGTTTTTGCTTGAACATCAATAAAACTTTAAAGAGGTGCAGCTGTGCATATAGGTTTGTCTCACTTTGATTACAGATATGAAACACAAGAACAGTTTCAAACTCATGTGTGAAATACCAACATAAATAATGCATAAAACAATTCATTCTAACTTTAAATAAAATTCTTTCCTTTCTTGCCAAGAGTGTAACAGAAAGATCAAAGCCGCTCCTAAATCTGTACGCTTAATATTTAATAGGAGATGATTGGCTTAGCATAAAGTCTGATTCTGCAAAGTGAAAACATTTTGAGGTTTCATGGACTTTAGACTTTCATGGCTGGAAGCCTAAGAATTTCCAGTGATTGCTAAGGTAGGCTGACCTTGGGACACTGACACTGTATCTTGCATCCCATTCAAATCCTTCAAATCCTCCTCTTTCTCCAAATAATGAATCACATAAGGTCATTTTATTTCCCAAGTTGCTGGCTGTTGATTTATTAAGAATAAATGCAGTACATCAATTGCTGAATAACCAAACTCAATAAAGAATTTGGCTTAAATTTTTCCCTGCCATACTCTGAGTTCTCCTTAGAAACTTACATAGTAATCCTTTTAAAAGCCACAGAAAGCTGAATGACTTTGACAGTAATGCCATCAACTGTCATGCCAATAAAAACACAGCACATAGACATAACATTATGTAAAGGAGACTGAACTTACCAGTCGATGAAACAACTCTTTCTTCTGATGCTTGCTTTTTTACACCCACTGCTCTTGTTTATTTGACTCCTCACGCACTATTTGCCTGTCTTCTCTCCATCTCTTTCTCTTCCTTTCTTTTCTCTCCTTCTCCCTCTCCCTCTTTCACGCTCACTAACTCTCTCTCTCTTTGCCTTGTAAGTGGTAGGAGGATTCCTCTCATATCTGGGATTTGTTCTCACTATAAATAGACGAGTGATACACAGAAGGGACCTGCTTTCTATCTATGCTCACATGGACACACACAGCGACGGACCAAAACACAGTCAAACAGACGCACTGAGCACTGGAAACAGCTTAATTTGCATAGATTTTAAAGGGTTCTTTTTTTAAAACTACATTTACAAGATTAGTCAGGAGCAACAAAACACATTTAACTCCAAGACCATAGTGACTTTAACACTTTTTACATGTATTAATTCATAATCCACACTCATTTTAAAACTCTTCAAATAAGATCCAAAAGTTTTTAAAATTTTTAAATGCAGACCACTGAAATGCAGCACCGTCTGCATATATGATGTTTACATATTTTTAAGCTACAGTGAGATCTTTGTAAACTTAAAAAAGATGATTTTTCTCGTACCTGACTGGGCCAAACACCATTTAAAAATCTGATGCTTTAACCATGAACCAATCAAACACAATGTTGCCAGCTTCTGTTATGGCTGCTTTTATGATATTTGCTGATGCAAACATTTACTTAAGTTATATTTACAGGGAAATAATGCGAAATAGATTCAGGGCATTTCAGCATGAACCAGAAGCTCTCATATATTGTAATGTTCTGATTGACAAAAAATAAGGGACTCACGTTAGGATCAAACTTAATTTTTAAAAATTACGATCCAGCTTGTCTGCCAATGTAATTCAATCTCATTCAGCAATATTTATGATGACTTGATCCCTAATTTCAAATTGCTTTTAAGGTTTTAAACAATTGCAGAAAAATGCTCCAGTTAAGAATGAACCATGAAACTGTCTGCTAGATTATCGGATGTTCATTCGTTCATAATGAGAAGTGAGGTCACTGATTTAAGCATTTGGATTTTTTTTAATCTACTCATGTAGCAAAATGTTCCAAAGAGTAAAATAATTTCACTGCAGCTTCATTCAGAAAATAAAACATTTTACTCATGAAACTCAAATCTATCTGTTTATATGGCATTCAGAGATGAGATGCATGGTAATTTTTAGCTCTTCATCAAACCCTGACACTTGAGTCCCGAAAACACCCTTTCCTAATCTCAGTGACTAAAATGGGACTGGCCTATTTCTACCCCGACGCACACAAACACACAGAAAGAAGCAGTCATGCTGGTATATCTGCGTTTATACACTGATGTACAACCAGAAGCCCAGAGGAGACCTGTGATCCCACAGAGTTAAAGGTGCGCATGTGGCTATGAATGAGTGTGTGCTTTCTTACCTCCTGGTGTGCGTAGCTGCTCTGCCTTGCCTGTGCGCTCTCTGAGGTCCTCTTCGGCTACCTGACCTGTTTCCGCTTGTCCTGATTGGCTTGCGAGACAGAAAACTCCTCCCAGAGTGGAACCCGACCCAGCATCAGAGAAGTAAAATGAGTTTCAGCCTCTGTGCGTCTGTGTGTGTGTTTGTCTTTATTACATTGTGGGGACAAGGACCTGTTAGCACAGTCATGGGGTGGGAACCAGAATAAGTATGGGGACCAAAGAAAATAACTTTTATATTTAATCAAATTTTTTAATTACAAAATACCTGACAAGTTCCCAGAATGCGGTTTCTAGTCTGGTCTAATTTTTCAGTGCTTTACAACCAGCAGAAAAGTTAGATCCCACGATGCATGTTTTGGACAGGTGGCCCTATAATGTAACAAAGACAAGGATAGGTGTGTGTGTGTGTGTGTGTGTGTCCGTGTGTGTGTGTGTCCGTGTGTGTGTTTATGTGTGTGCACTTCTGTATGTTTGAAGTCATTATGACACATTCAACCTACCTTTCTCTCTGGATGTGTTCTTCAAATGAGGCTGTTCACATTTATTGCAGCAAAGCACAGCGATCGTCAGGCTTGTTACACTGACCTGTTGTGTCCCTGGGTAGTAAAATGAAGAGGCTCAAACTGAAAGCTTGTTATATGTTTCAAACTATGCAAATGCAACCCACACACACAGGTCTCAACTGTTGGGAAGGACCGTCCTGGTCTATTATAGATAAACACTTTCATCACTGAATGTGTTTATTGTGTTGTTGCAGAGATCGGGTTGGTGGAGCCCAGAGGAGGGAAAATCCAAGGCATAACATTTCTCGACATGATCTGATTAATTGCAAATTGGCTGTATAAAGTACAAAGATCAAACATGACTGAATCTTGTGGTGCAGGAGAAAGTCAAAGAACTTTTTATGGATATGTAACGATGAGGTTTTTGTCAAGTTGTTTTTTCTGCCTTGATAGAGCAGTCTGTAAAAAGTTCTACAGTATTGTGAAAAAGAAAGTAGACCTAAAGGATTTAAAAGCTTGCAGAGAATTTTGGCCCACTAGTTTTTACAGTGTTGTTTCAGTTGATTGGGGTTTGTTGGGATTTGTTTATGCACAACTCTCTTAATAGTCACCACAGCATTTCATTCGGGTTGTATTCTGAACTTTGACTGAGCCACTGGAACACCTCGATTCTTTTCTTTCTCAGCCATTCTGTTATAGGTTTGCTGCTATGCTTCGGGACTGTTGAACTGTTGCATGAACCAGTTTCAGCCAAGCTGTGCCAGCAGTACTGCTACAGCTTGGCACATTTGAGTCTAGAATACATTAATTTTCGATTCAGTTGGTACAAGATGCCCAGTTCCTTTGGTTGAGACAAAACCCCGTATCATCACCCTTCCACAACTGTGCTTGTCAGATGAGGCGGTCGTGCTGATATACTGTGTTTGGTTTTCACCAAACGTGGTGCTGTGCATTATGGAAAAATATCTCCACTTCATTCAAAGGACATTTGAAATCTGGTGGTTTGTTCTAAACACAACCTTGCAACCAAGTCGTGCAGGTTTGTTATTTTTCAAAGTTCTTCTGCTTTTATAGATGTGCTTAAACTTGCTGATGATCAGTTAATCGAATGCATTTGATTAGCAGCTTCTGGCTGCTACTTACACACTCAATTCCTCTGGATTGTACTTAGTTTTCCAAAGAACTGCATGGAGTCCTGAGAAAATATTCTTTTGCACAAATCTATAATTGAAAGACTTTGAGTATTATTATAGAAAAAACAACTAGTAGCAGAGCACTGGGGTCATATTTCCTTTTTGTGTTGTAATTTTAGTTTCCGGATTTTTTATCTTGGAGCTGGTCCAGCCAGTCACTAGTCGCAAGTCCCTCACTTTTAAACTTTTGACCAGCCACATGCTTATGAAGGCCATTAAGCTCAACACGGCAATATAAAAGCAAGATGGCACACACTGAAACCCCCCCCCCCCCCCTCCCCGAAGATAACTGAAAAAACAAACAAGCAAACTCTACAGGTGGTAACTGCAGCATCTAATAGATATTCAATGTATTGCATAGAGCTAATTGTATTTGGGTGTTGCTTTTGGCTTTTGGTTATAAATGTATCATGAAGGAAGTGAGAAGGTGTGGCTAATGTGCTCATTTGTTTTGGTCTGTGCTGTGGCTCTGAAGTTGTTTATGCTGTATATCACCTTTAAAACAAAGAAAACCTGTGGAAAAGTATCATCATTCAATAATGGGAATACTGTAGAGCTCAATCAATCATTCATTTCACCTGAACAAAAACCCCATCAAATATGTTCTTTTTTTTTTCTCCATTGAAAACATTTACCTTGTTGGAAATCCAGAATCATGCTCCCATAATAATACAGACTCTGTTGATATTTTTTTTAATGGGAAAAGTTTAAATGTTGTTTAAAAGGCATCTGCTAGTCCAGTGTAAGGTTCAAAGTCTGACAATCCAAGGTGACTTAAAGGTGATCGAGTTATTTACATAGTCCTGAGGAATAACCATTTACATATTCCTCAGGGCTATGTAAATATCTTCCAAACTAACCTAGAAATGCCAAAAGGAAGTTTATTTCATAGGCAAATAATGAAAAAAAGGAGCTTTACAAACAATATAATCTGCCTGTCTGTGGATAAAATAAATACACCATGGTGTGTATAATCGGTATCACTAAGCGCACAACCACAAACTGTTGCCGCAGGGCCTAAAAGGAGATAAATGTGGCTGTGGCAAAGTTTGATATTACTTACTTTAAGAGTAAAACCTCATAAAGGAGGAGGTAAACTGAAATTGGGGTTTAACCTTTTAGAGGGGGGTTTATTGCACCCAAATAGACAGTTTTCATCTGCAGCTGTGTCCTCATTAAGCTCAAATAACACAGTTATTCTGAAAGGCTGAAGGCTCTGTAGGAACTGATGTACAGCAACATGTTGGCCTTTATCCACAAGCAGTTTTATGTTCCCTTGGCCACATTTATGGCTTAATGAGTCAGACTGGGAGCTTATTTTCTTGTTGCGCCTGACTCTGGCAATCCACATTTATTGGTTTCCTTTTACCCCCATTGACCTTTTGGCAGGATGAAATCTAATATCCAAAAACAAACTTTCATTTTTGTGTCTGCAGCTGAGCCAACTGATTATGCAATTCTCCATTTTTAGGGTTACAGCTCTGTGCCCTATATATAGTAAGCACTGGGACAATCCACTGTGAATTGTTTTTTTGTTTTTTTTAATTTACATTAAAAAAATTCTCTCTATCAATTTCTGCCATTTAATTTATTTCTTTTTATATGTAATTTCTATAATTATATTTTTTACTTCTTTACTAGTATTTAGAATTTGTGAATTTTTAAAAATACTTTTTATTTTTTACTGCAAATGTAATTATTTTTGTTTTAATTTTTTAAATTAGAAATTTGTAAAAACTACCCAAAATGAAAAGTGAGATGCTGCAGTTGAACACCTGATGGCGCAATATTGGCAGGGACAAAAGAAAGTGTCGAAGAAGAAGAAGAAGCCGGAGTTTTGTCGCGCAGTGCTGACACTCCTTCCGATTCACGGCATTCGTGAAATCAAACCTTTCTGTCTGTTTGCAGTTCACCGTAAGTGACGGCATTTTATGGCAGCGTTGGACGCTAATGACGGCGGCCAGCTGCGTGACAAACGGCGGGCAGAGAGAGTGATGAAGGCGGCGCGGTGTGGAGTCCTGTAACGGCTGCACCATGATCCCCGTGTCCCTGCTGGTGTTTGTGATGGCAGGCTGGTGTGCTGTCTATCTGGCGGACACGCTGCTCAGGGTGAATATTTGCCTTTTTGTTTTTCTTCCTGCTCAGCAGTCTGTCAGCTAACGCACGTGAATGGATTTAACCATTAGAAGGTTTGAGCTGTGGGCACTCGTGTAAACAGGCCAGAGCAGCCCTGGAACCGCTGGGAACCCCGCTATTAAACACATTACGGCCATTACTTCACAATGTCTGTCCATGAGATGCGTTTAATGCTTAAAGTGAGCAGAAAATGTGGGAAATATAAGACCCTGTCTATCTTTAAATGCTATCAGAGTAAACTATAAGCGAGTACCTGCAGTAGTGTAGAGTATAACTCAGGATTTCCATGTATCCTGGAAAACCTGGCAACCTAGAGATCTGCTCTCTAACCCTTAAAATTTCGTGGAATTACAAAGCAAAACACAAGTAAACAAGGAAGAAGAGAGTCCAAAGGTGCAGCGCAAAAAGATATTAAAATCAGGTACAAACAAAGAGGAAAGTGCCATTCACAATAAAAACAGCAGGGGATAATTATACAGTGGGGCAAAAAAGTATTTAGTCAGCCACCGATTGTGCAAGTTCCCCCACTTAAAATGATGACAGAGGTCAGTAATTTGCACCAGAGGTACACTTCAACTGTGAGAGACAGAATGTGAAAAAAAAATCCATGAATCCACATGGTAGGATTTGTAAAGAATTTATTCGTAAATTAGGGTGGAAAATAAGTATTTGGTCACCTCAAACAAGGAAAATCTCTGGCTCTCACAGACCTGTAACGTCTTCTGTAAGAAGCTTTTCTGTCCCCCACTCGTTACCTGTATGAATGGCACCTGTTTGAACTCATCATCTGTATAAAAGACACCTGTCCACAGCCTCAAACAGTCAGACTCCAAACTCCGCCATGGCCAAGACCAAAGAGCTTTCGAAGGACACCAGGAAAAGTATTGTAGACCTGCACCAGACTGGGAAGAGTGAATCTACAATAGGCAAGCAGCTTGGTGTGAAAAAATCAACTGTGGGAGCAATCATCAGAAAATGGAAGACATACAAGACCACTGATAATCTCCCTCGATCTGGGGCTCCACGCAAGATCTCATCCCGTGGGGTCAAAATGATCATGAGAACGGTGAGCAAAGATCCCAGAACCACACGGGGGGGACCTGGTGAATGACCTGCAGAGAGCTGGGACCAAAGTAACAAAGGTCACCATCAGTAACACACTACAACGGCAGGGAATCAAATCCCGCAGTGCCAGACGTGTTCCGTTGCTGAAGCCAGTGCATGTCCAGGCCCGTCTGAAGTTTGCCAGAGAGCACATGGATGATACAGCAGAGGATTGGGAGAATGTCATGTGGTCAGATGAAATCAAAGTAGAACTTTTTGGTATAAACTCAACTCGTCGTGTTTGGAGGAAGAAGAATACTGAGTTGCATCCCAAGAACACCATACCTACTGTGAAGCATGGGGGTGGAAACATCATGCTATGGGGCTGTTTTTCTGCCAAGGGGACAGGACGACTGATCCGTGTTAAGGACAGAATGAATGGGGCCATGTATCGTGAGATTTTGAGCCAAAACCTCCTTCCATCAGTGAGAACTTTGAAGATGAAACGGGGCTGGGTCTTCCAACATGACAATGATCCAAAACACACCGCCCGGGCAACAAAGCAGTGGCTCCGTAAGAAGCATTTGAAAGTCCTGGAGTGGCCTAGCCAGTCTCCAGACCTCAACCCCATAGAAAATCTGTGGCGGGAGTTGAAAGTCCGTGTTGCTCGGCGACAGCCCCAAAACATCACTGCTCTCGAGAAGATCTGCATGGAGGAATGGGCCAAAATACCAGCTACTGTGTGTGCAAACCTGGTAAAGACCTATAGTAAACGTTTGACCTCTGTTATTGCCAACAAAGGTTATGTTACAAAGTATTGAGTTGTATTTTTGTTATTGACCAAATACTTATTTTCCACCCTGATTTATGAATAAATTCTTTACAAATCCTACCATGTGGATTCATGGATTTTTTTTTTTCACATTCTGTCTCTCACAGTTGAAGTGTACCTCTGGTGCAAATTACTGACCTCTGTCATCATTTTAGGTGGGGGAACTTGCACAATCGGTGGCTGACTAAATACTTTTTTGCCCCACTGTAGCATTATTAGTGTGGAAGCACATTCAAGGATTAGTGAGAAAAAAGAAAGAAAATTTGTTATTAACCTATTTTTTTTTAAAACTGAGACATCCATCAGGGCATCCGTCCACTTATTAGTTTTCATTAACTGGCTATCCTAATTAGTGTTGCAGGCCTGCTGGATCCTATCCCAGCTATTAGTCATATATTTCGACTTCAAAAAACTATAACTGGGTGAGCAAAATTGAATTTATTTAGGATTTTCTTGACTCGACACGGGGTTTGGTTAAATGACCCTTAGCAAGTTGCAGTTGAATCAGACACTTTTGCTAGCCAAAAGTATATCCCCATGTAAAAACATGTAACATCTTGTCAGATCTAAAGATACAGAGGAGCCAGTGAATGAGGCTTGTAATATCAACATCTGCTCAATTTCAGCTGCATTTTGAACAGTGTACAGATGAGTTAATGAAGACTTTGAAAGCCTTTAAATATCACTGCAAAATCAATTTTAATGTTCAGTGGAGTTTAAATCCCAGTTTCAGATTTGAGAAGCCTTCGTTTTATTTATAAAACATAAAAACCTTATTTCCTACCAAGTTAGAGGCAGTCTGCGGCCTCATTTCTGAGCTGTTTTGTGTGTAAACTATTTCAGTCGGTCCTCCTCCCTCGACTTTTCCTTTTCTTACAATGATTAAGCATTTGGCTGCTTTTATCATTACATGCATCGGTGGGCAATTTTTAACATTGTAACCCCTTGTAGCTTATATAAAGTTAGAGATGAATAGTGTAAAATTCTCCTTCTGATTGGGGGTTTCAATATGCAGAACCTTTTCTGATTACAGCTTATTGAGGTCCGGACATTGGAAATATGTGAACACTATAAGCTCTTACAGAATAACTCCAGTTAGACGTGCTTTCTAAATGTGGATGTGCTCGTGCGCTGACTTTGTTTCTGTCCTGCAGTCATCGGTGACGCATCGGATCAGCTATGAGTCATGGCTCGCCAGTCGTGGCCTGATGTTGTCTCCTTTTCACGTGAGATGGCAAACCACCATGTTCAACCGACTATTTGCATACTGCGCCCGCATCAACCCCCGGGCTCTTTACATGTGGTACGGTTTCTGTATATATAATCCACTCAGCTGTTCCTGTAGTCTTTCTGAACTTTAATCGAGTGCAGTTAGTGTCAAAAATGGTAGAAAATGTGTATGTTGTGACACACAAGCCTAAACTAACATTTACAAATGTGTACAAATGATTTGATTCAGGTGCTAGTGGAAAACCGGGACATCTGAGCTTCCTCATGTGTTTTTCAAATAAAACATTTTGTTTTTGTTTTTTTTTCCTGAACAAACAGAACAGCCCATCACTCCTCGACTACAAAACATACATTTACAAGTTACAGATACAGTACGCACAATAAATAAGTACATTTGCAAGTTAGTTTATGCTTATGGATCATAACACGCACGTTTGTAAAACATTTTGAGACTAATTTCCCTCTATAAACCTTGTCCACACCTTCAGATTCCTGCTTCCTTCCACTTCAGTTACAATAAAATTATACTTTTTTTTTTCTTGTAAATGAGGCGCTGTGTTACTTTTGACTTTGATACTTGATGGTTTGGCTAAAAGCTTTCCTCAACCTTCCTTCTTCATCATAAAAGCATTTGGCAATTTAATAACATTTCTAAAAACGTCTTTTCTGCAGTAAATGGATTCAGAGAAGCTGTTGACTTACTTTCACGGGACATAATTTGTTTCCTGGAAGAAAAAGACATTTTAGAGGATTACATTTTAATTGCAAACTGAGTCTGCACTGACTTCCTATAACCAGCCGTATGACAACCGAGCCTTAAAAGCTAAAGTCGGCAACAAATGTAAAAAATAAATAGCTTGAGATGTTAGCAGACATCTTTCCTCCTGCAGATGTCCTCTCTCTTTCTAAAGACTAAATGGACAGATAGACATGCATCATACATGCTGAAAGTAAGTCGATTTTTGACTTTTCAGTAAGCAAGTAACATTTACAAAGCACTTCTCAATAACATAACATCACATGGCTCTTCACAGTAAGATGAAGACAATGATGGAAAAAAAATAAAATGGGGATAAAAGCTGGTCTTAAGCTTCCCTTAAAGGTATCAGAAATGTCCACAGACCTCAAAAGCTCCTTTCTTCCTTAACCTGGACTGTGGGACAGCTAGCAGCACTGAACAATAAACTGTAATGTCTTGCTAGTTACATATGGATTTAAAGGCTGACTAATATAGAGGGGCATCTGACTGTCAGAGATTTGAAAGAATTTTGATTTGAATCCTAAGCTTTAATTCGAAGCCAATGTAAAGCCAGGACCATTTAGAGGACGTGATGAGAAGCCTCACAGCAGCATTCTGGACTGTTTGTAGGCGATGAGGTCCGGTCAGGATTTGGTCTGGATTGTAGGATTTAAACTCTACTCTCAAAGGTAAAGGTCCTGACGCTATCTGCGTCTGGTCAAAGAAGTTGTTTTCCCATGACACAGTTTAGGAAGGAACCTGAAGGACAGGCCAGTTTTTACATGTTTGTTTTATTGATTCATATTTTTTATGCTAACACCCCCAAACTTTTGGATTTATAGTAGATGACTTGTAGTAGTGACTGTTTTTAAAAATAATACTCTTAGTGTGGAACTGACTTGGTGTGGCATTTCTGAGTTTCTCAATTCCAGGTGTTTTTCCCGTTGTGTAGCTTTAATAATCTTTAGTTTTTTCACATTTATAAATGTGAAAAAAGTACAGCAAAATTGCACTTGTTGAATTTGCATCCCATCTGTGTTTCCCAGGTTCAACAGTGGTCTGGTGTTTGGCATCGCTGCCATGTTGGGCTCAGTGGTGCTGCTGATAAGGACTCTGCAGCAGACCATCGCTCAGATGACCACAGACAACCCACGGATTGGAGATCCACAGACCCTGCAGGTGGTGGTAGGTTGACTTTAATGTGATTTCTATACATAAGTTACATCAGCTGAATGAAAATGGCAAGTATTCATCAGATTTAAATCTGTAAGCTTTTGTGTCTCTTTTCTGTGTGTAACTGGATAAAAACATCCTTCAGAGTTGATCATAAGCGTGTGAAATTCAAATGTCTGTGCCATGAAAAAAAAAAAAGACCCCTGCTTTTCAGAAGTGTTTCCCTGTTCACTTTTTATTCATTATGGTGTCAAATAACCGTGCATAAATGTGAGCCCTATCCCCAGTGGAGCTCTGTAGGTGATTCATGGGAAGCTATTAGTGGGCCATTTATATCCAAGAAACTACAGCTTATTGCACCAGCAGCATCTGCTCTTATATAACTATCATTAGCTTACAGTTTTAAGCTTTTAAGGTGCTAACTAAAAATAAAGACAAGATGATAGTTTATTCAATTTTAATGAAATTTGCAGATTGTTTCGGTAAAGTTTAATAAACTCCTTGCTATCTAAAATATAACAGGACACCGGAGTATATTCTCCAGCATCTCACACTTCTGATAATCAGCTGTCTGCTTGACGTTTATTCAGCTGTGTAAAAACTATAACTTTAATCTCAGCCAAACCGATTTACTCCCCAGATAGCAAGGAGACATTGAACAGATGTTGATTTTCCATCTGAACCATCAGAATCGTCAGGATTGAAATGTCAACACAAAACCAATGTTGAAACAACATTGAAATACTGATGAAACCTGACACTGACATTGAAATAACATTGATTCACTGTTGTTCTGTCATCGTTGATTGTTGATCTATTTATAGTTGACAAGGTGACAACAATCACGTTGAAAAACCATCGATTTATGGTTGAGCGGGAAATTAAAGCTGCTACCACTTGGACTATTCCGCAGCACCCCTCTCAGTGGTACATCCCTCCAGGTAACCATTGTCTTGTACAGTAGAGCGGGACATTAGATTTACTCTCAGCGGAATTGACCGGAGAAGGCATCAGTTTATGCACTGCACTGGCCTGCACCACGATTAGTATAAGGTAAGAATGAATGACTTTTGTTCTATTCGTTATTTCCACGGTTGCATTTGAATAACAGTAAAAAAAAAAAAAAAAAACTTGTTAATGTAAAGTTTCGGATAAAATGTGGGAGCCCGAAATTGTGTCTACTTTCATCTTACAATCTGGCAACAAATAAATTGCACTGCAAACAAAGTCTATCAACAAAGAAAACATTTCGTTTCATACTTTTCCGTTATATTCCCTTATAAAGCTAGCTTTAACGCTTCAAGGGTTCCTTTGTTCTTGCCGTCGCCTCGGCGCTTGACCCAGACTTTCGCTCTGTAGTTGCTTTTTAGCATAGTACTACAAAAAATTGTAAATCTGTGATTGATAAACGTAAAGGTAACTGTATAAAGGTGTTCAATGACTTTGTTACTTTTAATGATTGGAGAGCACCCGCTTCGATTCGCACTCAATTCAAACTTTACGCTGCACGCTCACCTAACTTGCGTTTGCACCTTTTGTCCGCACGTAAACTGCGTTTAGCATTTACGTGTGGACGAGGAAGACGGAGAAAACGCAGCGTCAAAGGTGTGCGCCTATTTTGACGCCACACTGTGCGCCAAGTTTTTGTCTCGGTGCCATGAATTCCTACAATGGCAGACTTAGACAAAATACTGTTAATTTTATTATCTTCAGTGTTTAAATGCTTACATATACGGGTTTGCTTGTAATTGTTGCCTATATACATTTTAAGCTATTATTTATTATTTAGTTCAATCAATAGATCAAGTTTTGTAGTGACTATGAAATATATTGTAATTATCTGTTTCCTGTTTATCCTAGACAGGGCAAAAAAGGACTCCAAATTTAAAAAAAGATAAAAATGAAAGACTGGTGCATTGTGCAGTTTAGCACTGGTGGTACAGAAATAGTCCCTAGATCATGGATAAATGGGGAGAAATTGTCATGGCCTCCATATCCTCCGTGAGACACATTCAGGATCCACGACGCAGTAAAGAGGAGAGTTCATCCTGGTGCAACATGGCTCACCTATGCACCAGTCCGACTTCTAATAAGCCATGGTGGGTATCATCTGGATTGGTATTGTATAAATGTAACAATAACAAGTTTTTCGTGTCCTAATTTATGTCTGGCCATACATTGTGTTTGTACTTCCAGACACATTTCACGAAGCAGAACGCAGTCTTCAGAAATATCTAAGTGAACACTGTGATACGTCTGACCTTCAGTCCGAAGCTGAAACTCAGACCAGTCATAAAAGAAAGCACAAGTAAAACTTTTTTTTATTTCACAAACATATCTTTGATTGCTAAGAATTTATGATCTTGTCTTTTATACATATCTGTGGTGCTTGCATACTGCAATATCACCACATAATATAGTCCAAAAAGTGGAAGCTTGTAAACTTTTTATAAATGCAAAGCCGTGTACACTTGTGCAATTCAAAAATTCCTTGTATACTGTACCTTCTTGCACATCTCCGTTTCCTGTGTGTGTTGTTATAAATCAAACTGTAACTTTAGGAAAAAATATTCCAAAAGCACATTTGTAATTACTTATGACCGTTTTCAACTTTTTTTCTTTAGACCAAATCCCCTGTACACATATAGTGACTCAGAGGATGAGCAGCCCACAAAGAAATGGTTTCCCCAGGCCCCTCGAGTGAAAATACCAGGTAATAAAATACTGTCTAGTGTCTTTGTACATGTCTGTATGTGACACAAGGAAACGTTTGACAAGTTGTCTGTATTCTTAAATACTTAAAAAAAAAATTCTTTTTCTGTCAGACCTGACGAGAGCTGTTAACGAACTCCGTGAGGTCGTCAGAGCCATCCGCAATACCGGCTGCAATGAATCGGTAGATGCTGGGGTACTGCCTCTGGATTTGCCCTTGCA
The DNA here is from genome assembly GCF_057382275.1 of Copadichromis virginalis. Taxonomy (NCBI): domain Eukaryota; kingdom Metazoa; phylum Chordata; class Actinopteri; order Cichliformes; family Cichlidae; genus Copadichromis; species Copadichromis virginalis. Next base: position 17,786,193 of record NC_140626.1, on the reverse strand, counting down.
CAACATTGAGGAGCTAAACAATGCAGAGCCAGCTCTTCAATCACAAGAGGCAAATAAGGCAATGGTAAGTATATAAAGGTTATGTACACTTTGTAACTATAAAGTGTAATAGCTGTCAGATGTGATTTAAATACATAACAAGGGCCTGTTGATTAAACACACAAGCACTTGCATACACATTTAAGACATGAGACACGCTAATTCCATCTCTTAAAATGTGTCTATAGGTGAGACGCTTTGCCTTGATTGGAGCCTGACGCAGCAGTTAGGGGCAAACTCTATGTCCGAGTTTGTCTTTGCACAAGCAGTGCAGAAATGGCTCCGATACGCCCCAGATCGTTTGGGTGGTGCAGGACGCACATCATGCAAAAAATTACAAACTTCTGTGAATCATATAAACGTAAATCAGAAACTGTCTTTTAATAAAGTATTTAGCAAACGAAACATGCCTATTGACCCTTTTTTTGTTTATTTTTTTTCTCTGTTACATCACATGCAATGCTTTCTTATTTTAGGATATTAATATTGACATGATACATTGTGAGACATTTGGGTTTTTTTTATAAAGGGTGTCCAATTTAAGGAATAAGTACAATTATGTGTTTAGGTGGTTGAAGTATTGATGGAAACATGCAGTAGTTTAGTATTGGTTAAAATACCTATAAAGAAAGGTAGATTTCCAGTCATGATTTAACTGTTTTAATAAAAAGCAACTGTGCGAAAGAGGCGGAAAATCAACACCATAGCTCAACAGTGTTTCAATATCAGAATCTGACATTGTTTCAATGTCAACAGTATTAGAAAATATAACGTTGAATCAACGTCAGGTTTCAACATTGATTCAACATCAAAACCTGACGTTGTTTCAACATTAAAAAAGGGTGCAAGAGTGACGTTAGGTCAACGTCACACTTCAACGTTGGTTCAATGACACAGCCTGATATTGACTCAACATTGTTTCAATGTTTCCTTGCTATCTGGGTCAGGAACAAATAAAATACAAAAAAAAAAAAAAGCCAAACAATAACATTTTTAATTTATCTAAGTGACTCATATATATTTAACCTGAGTCGCGAAAGACGGCGGTGGGTTTGAAAACAATTTGCCGGGAGTCCGGTGTTCTCACGGCGCTAGTGACCTAGCTATCGAGTTAGTGGGTAACAGACGTCTCCGAAAACGTCGGAGCGCTTTTGAAAATATGTGGTGTCTTGATAAACTGAGCCGATATTTGAGGTTTACACAGCTACATTCTCGCCTGAAAATATGTTAAACGTTTATTTTGTGACCCAGAAAGAATAATAAGAGTAATATTAAAACTAACTAGCTACCGCCATTGTTGGAAACTAAGCTGGGCCGCGCTATGAATTCTGGGACACAGCTGCTTCTTCTTCTTCGGGGTTTAACGGCAGCTGGCATCCTTGTACATGCTGTGCTGCCATCTTTTGTTTCAGTCCGTTATTACACTCTTAAATCCTGCTATTATTCCTGCGTCTTTTGCGATCTTACAAAGCTTCAAACGACACGTCGACTATTAAATCAGTCGTCGACGATTTTGATAGTCGACGTAATTGTGACTAGTCGACAAATCGTGGCAGCCCTAGTGGTGATACAAATTAGAATTTTTTATTTGGGAAGATGTTACACTGTGGTTAAATTGGCTCTTCATTTTTAGGATAAAACTAACCATAAATGCTGATTTTTAACTCTGTGAATTATGTTTTATGTTCGTATCTTAGTCAGTTTCTTTTTTTTTTTTTTGTCTCTGGTGTGTCTTTAGGTCCCCGGCGTTAATCTACCCACAAGTCAGCTGGCCTACTTCTTCATCGCCCTGCTGCTCAGTGGAGTAATACATGAGCTGGGCCACGCTGTGGCAGCACTGAGGTAATAACCACACCGCACCACATTGTAGTGTCAACATAGCATCCAGCATGAATCCATCATGATGAAGAGCATTTGTTTTGTTGGTGGATAATATATTAAACTCCAGAAAGGTGAAAGAATACAAAGACTCCAATACTACAAGTGTGTTTGCAAGGAGGACGTTGTAAATGTATGTCAGACTTCTGCTCAAAACGTTTGAAGCCTGGTCTTAAAAGTAGAGAGGACGTCTGTCTCTTGAAGCCAAACTGGGAGCTGGTTCCACAGGAGAGTAGCCTGATTTATAATCTTGTCCCTTGATAACCTTTCGGGATTAAGATAAAGGATTTATCTGAATCAGAGATAAAGGATTGTTAAAGATGGGACAATGTGCCTGCAGACATGAGCCAAATATAGAGCCCTTTGCCTTCTATTCTGCTTTAAGTAGAATGTGTTTCTGCTACTTTAGTATTTAAATTTGACCTTAAAACACCGGTTTGATAAAATTAGAGTGGCTTAGGCTGTCCAGGTACAGTGGAAATTAAATGTGTTTTTTGTATTAATCGCATGTTTTGATGTCAAATTCAAAACCACAAGTTGCTGGTGATTTTGTTTCATTGCGTTGTATTACTTGCTCACTTTGTGTGATTTTGATGAGCCCCAAAAAATCCCTTTAATTCATTCCTGATTTTTATTTCATGGTGCATTGGTTCTGATTACAGTTAATGATTAGGTGGATTGTGCAAATCCAAACTAGAGCTGGGCGATATGAGATTTTTTTATATCACGATATGTTTTTTTCATTTCAGGCGACAACGATATCTATCACGATATAAGCCAAATAACTATATTTGTAAGATTTAAATGTGCCGTTGCTCACAAGTAAAATGTGAAATAATCAGCAGCTTGTTTTTATTTAAATATTTATTTCCCATAATAAGTTCAACAGGGTAGATGTACTTAAGGAACATGAGACTTTTTCAGATAAATAAAGGCAAATATTGCAAACTACACAAAAGGCAGCCGCTAAAGCGTTTAAGTTTCAAAATAGAACAAATGAAACAGACTACTAAATTGTCAATTCCACTTAGAAACAAAATATTAATTCTAAAAATAAATCTTAGTTTGTTTTACAGAAGAACAGACAAAACTGACTAACTTTTGTCAATATCAAATAAACTGAGAACTAAAAGGAAATTCTCAATCTCTCCTTGTTGTATAGCTTAGCTTTTCAAACAGTTTTAACAGTTACTTTAGTCTGACAAAAGCCGAATGACGAATTAGCGCTTCCAGTCAGAGACTGAGGCTACGTCCACACGTATTTTTGAAAACGGAGATTTTCTGTTTTCGTTTTAAAAAATAATCCCGTCCACACATAAAGGCAGAAATGAAGGAAAACGCTGCTATGAACATGCCAAAGCAGCAGGTGGCGCTAGATTCCTAACCGTGCAGAAATGTTGGCCAATCAGAAGTCTAGAAGCCTCGGTGGGAAAAAGTAAACAAAGCTGGGGCATAGAAGCAGAACCGAGTCGTATGTGTGGAGGGACAGTAACTGTGTGTATATGTAAGCATTTAAACACTGCAGAGAGTAGAATTAACAGTAACAGTATTGTAGAAATTCATTTCACTGAAACAATAACGTGGCGCACAGTGTGACGCATGCACCAGTTTATTGTATTTCCAGACTTGCTTTCGGTACAATTTACAGTGCACGCTACTCTGTTTTTTGTCAGACTTGAAATAGCCGAAATACCTTCACACTACGGAACTTCTATGGCTCTTCCGTTCGACAATCTCTCCGGCATTGGAACCATCATCTGTTTTCTCTTCGGTCACGCTCGGTTGATTTTTCTAGTCGGCACACTCATTTCCTCCATTACCCGCTGGCTGCTTCCCAAACAAACACACGTGCGGCTTGGCACTTGTGCTGTAGTAACAAGTCACGCGACATGACGCTGCGGCTGTGATTGGTTCGGCTCTGCGCTACTTAATTTAGATTGGCTGACCTTTTTTTATTTTTTATTTTATTTTTTTAAGAGGACAAGAGCGGCGAGGTCTATCGCGATAGCTTAATTTCTCTATCGAGTAAAAGTTATATCGCGATACATATCGTTATCGTTCTATCGCCCAGCTCTAATCCAAACTAATGAATTAGTGTGCATAGCACATGGTCCAGATGACCCCTCTGATCTGCTGCATCATCCTATTTTTCACAAAGCCACTGATTTCAGACAAGTGATTTTTAAGTGAGGAGCCTCAAAGACTTCTTTCATGTGGATCCAGTCTGTAAGACTGTGATTAACCTCTGCTGGAGGATTTTTTTTCTCAAAAGGGTTGCACTTATTTTAATACAGGATACAACTTGTGTACAGATAAACGTGAAGGCAGTAGGGGGCTAGGTTCCAAGTACAGTGGTATGTATTTATGACAAATATAGGAAAAGAATTAACATTTGAAAAATATGTACATCCATAAACAGTCAAGTCAGTATCTTGATTCAATCAAACAGGGGTTCAAGGAAGCCAAAAACTAGTAGTTTTTGTACTAGTTTCCACCACACCAAAGGGCAAGCCAAAGATTGTTTTGATTTTTTTTTAAAGGATGTTTATTGTAAATTCTGTTGCACTAAATTAACAATGAATTCTTAACTTTCAGTCCAATATATACTGGGTGTATCAAAAAGAGTTGTTTGATTTCAAAGTGCTGTAATTCTGCAGCTGTTCGCCTGTAACAATCGAAAGATGCGTTGTTACAAAGAGGGGATCCATGAGTTTCATGTGGTTGCTGGACATATGCTGTTTGTCTAGAAAGGGACATGCTGAGCAGTTGTGAAAATTGCAAGTTTTGTATATAAAACATTATATTCAGCCATGTATTTTAAAATGTATTTCAAGGTTCTATGTCTGTTACTTTAACAAATATAGCCTTTTGAAATTGGATGGTTCTTTTTGATGAACCCTGTATATTGCAGTCGTATTTAGTAACCCCAAGTGCTGCTGCACACCTGAGGCGAATAACGTTCCCTTACTGCACATTGGCTCTGCCCTAAGTACACCCCGCTTTAATTACATATCAGTTAATAACCACATAATCTAAAAAAAAAATTAGATTATGAAATTACTAGCAAAATGTTTACTGAGGTCAAATATCCAGTGAGCGCCAGAATAGATTTTCCCATAGCTTCTTATACAAGCCGGCTTCTGCTTGGAGCCAGATGTTTCCCCTTGCTTTCTATTTGAAGGTTTAAGGTACCTCCAAACTTCCCAGAAGCTACATCTATGTTTGCCTCTAAATATTCACAGACACAATAGTGTGTTTGTCTAAATGGTCTCAAGACTTCTTATACGTTTAGTGGAGTCTGGTGTGTCATTTGAGTTCAAGGGCAGCGAAGCCCAGTTTGATCTCACATGAGCTCTGCTCTTTGCCTTTTTCTAGTAGGTGTGCCCTATCTCATGTGCACATCCATGGTATGTCATGTACCCCCTAAAACACCTAATTACAAGCCTTCAAAAAAGAAAAAGCATTCTTACCACATGACTCCCATCAGGAAGTGGTCCAGTCTGTCATATGCTTGTCACCAGTCTATCTACCGTTGAGAGCGTAAATCAAGTCTGCCATTTCTTATGTATCTGTCATACCTTGGATTTTGAAGATTTTCCCTCACTGTGCCCAAAACCTGGAAGCTGCCCAGCGTTGCCCAGGAGCTTCCACCACTTCAGTTGTTGGAGTACCAGCTGTTAACAAAGATTCTCTCTTAGCAGGAGAGTTTACCCTCTGTTAAATTCAAGGACCAAAAATTGGCTTGAACATTTGATTCTAGGTGAAAATTGAATGAATAGTGCAATATTTTGCGCTGTTATTGTAAGTACAGTGTAAGTGCTTTATTGAAGTGCACTGTTTTCTGTGCATTTGCTGTTCTTTTGTATGTTGTGGGCTTTTGTGGTAAATGGTAAAAGGACTGGGTCTTATATAGTGCTTTTCTACTTCACTTGAGCACTCAAAGTGCTTTATACAGCTTGCCTTGTTCACTTATTCGCACCCATTTATACAAGGACTTTTTTTCTATGCCTTCACACACATGACACTCCAATCAACACATCAGAGAGCAACCTGTGGTTCAATATATTGCCCATGGATACTTTGACATGCAGACTGGATCAAACTACAAAACTGATTAGTAGGTGACCTGCTCTGCCTTCTGAGCTCACCGGTTTTGTGTATACAATTGTAGAGACTGGCCTCAGGGCAAGTTCCTTTGTAGGGTGTCAGACAGGGCTAGACCAGTAAAACCACTTGATAATACGCTGTATGTATAAAGAAATACAAGTACTGTTGGAATATTTTCATTTGTATTGAATCAATCCAATCAATCCGATCCATGATGGCAAGGCTGAAATAAATAAAATGAGTGGGATTCCACTGTCGCTTCTTTCACTTTCTGGTAGTCTGCAAAGAAATATTTCCATCATAGCTGAAAGAAAGCTTTGGCATGGCTCCTTGTCTTCTAGGTCATGATAAAAATCCAAAAATGATGACCTCCTTTATCTTCCTTCTGCTCCGGCCCTCAGGCTGTATGTTTGACACCCCTCATAGAGTCTGTTTCCCTTTAAAATCTAATGTTTCTTTGTTTTTTTTTATTTCTGTTCTCACGCAGGGAGCAAGTGCGAGTGAATGGATTTGGGATGTTTGTGTTCGTAGTTTATCCTGGTGCATTTGTGGACCTCTTCACCACACACCTCAACCTCATATCACCGGCTCAGCAGCTCCGCATCTTCTGTGCCGGTAAGACTTTTTATCCTGAGATGTGCTGATAGCTCCTTACGGCAGCCTGATTGTGTTTCCAGCTATTAATCACAATTATTACAAGCATGTTGTTTTGCCAGCAAAGGTCACTCTGAGGAGTTTATTGCTAAGCAGCAGACAGCTGCATCGCATCAAGTCATTTCACTCTGCAATTAAGAAAATTAGAGCTTAATGAATTGAATGGTAAGCTGGCAGTCATTCGCACATGAATGTGACTGATGTCTGCCATCGCAGATCATCAGAGGGAGCTGCTTAAAGCCTGAGTATTTTCTGTGTGTGGTCTGGTTTGGAAGAAAAGTGCAGTTTCATTAGAAAATAGTCAAGTAGTTAGTTTGGAAAATCCCCATGCTGTAAGAATTGCAGTAGAATTGTTATATGAAACATAAATTAAACGTCAAGCAGAGACTTGAACTTGATTTCCAAATTAACACAATGAAAACCAAAAAACAAAACATAATAGATTAACATTAGAAGTAAGTAAGTGTTGCTCTTAATATTCTTGTAAAGCAGAAGTTATGAGAGCAGCATCTTTTGCACTTTGATAATGTATACCCATGCCCCCTTACAGAAAGTATGAAAGGATTATGTGGACTTGTTAAGGCCCTGGTCATACAGGCCTAGAGTCTGGTTGTTGACTGCTTGGTAACCACTGGTTACTAGGGAAAAGTGAGTATTCCCAATTAGTTGCAAGTGGTTGCTGGCAATCTCTGTGAAATAGATTTTTTTTTTTTTAAGCCACAGTCATGCACCAAGAGGCCAATCAGTGAGACTTGGAGTATCCACAGGTCTGTTTGATGAGTGGTTGCTGGAGGTTGCCTGCTGCTGTTAAGTGAAATTGGTCACAAACAGGTATACGGTTGCTAGCAGATTGCTTTGGTTAACTTTAGTTTGTATGAAAGATGCTGACTAGTCTGCAAACACTTGCCAACTACTCTCAACCATTCGCCTTAAAAGTAAAAGTTTATTTAAACGTGTTATTTTCAGTAGAGAGGCGAAACTTTCAATTTGAAGGCAAATGTTCTTAGTTTGCAGTTTGTATCGCACTTTAGTTTTAATACTTCTTTGTAGTAAAGTGTTTGCAGAGGAGTCAGCATCTTCTGTGCAAGCCACAGCAATCTGCAAGCAACCGTATACCTGTTTGTGACCAGTGTCACCCAATGACAGCAAGCCAACCTCCAGCAGCCACTCATCCACCTCGTTGTTGACTGGTGTCTAGGTCTATGTTACTCAGGCCTAAGGTACCGCATTCCCTCCATCATAATGCACTGCCAGGCAGATGATTTTTCAGATGGTTTTGCATGGTGGATCAAAATCTGCTGGTTTCTTTCTGTGTTCATCAATTTTGACAAGATCTCTGACATCACTGGCTGAAATGCAGCCCCAAACTATGACCGAGTCTCCACCGTGTTTTAGTGATGGCTTCAGATACTCACTATTATGTCCCCATGCACATGTTGATAACAAGTTTGAAGTTTGAACCAACAATTTCTGAATTTAGATTCATCACTTAATTAAACCTGTTGCTGCCGATTTTCAGTGCAGTTCTTGTATACTTTGGCAGACCTCACCTTTTCTTTGTTAACTTAAGAATACCTTCGTCACAGCCACCTTTCCACTGAAACCATTTCTGATGAGGCTTTGGGAGTTTTTCCTTCCCACTGTCGCCAAAGTGCTTGCTATTAGGGGGTCATATGATTGTTGGGTTTTTCTTTGTATGTATTATTGTAGGTTCTACCTTACAATATAAAGCACCTTGAGGCGACTGTTGTTGTAATTTGGTGCTGTATAAATCAAATTGAATTCAAATTGAATTGGACAGTATGGGAATCAACCATGATTCACACAATGCTGAGAGATGCTAAGTTTTCAGCTAGTAGTTCTTTAGGAGTCACCTAGGCTGAAGGTGATACAATTTAAAATGGGTTCTTTGCTAAATTGTCTAATATGTGTAAATGGAATGGGTTCATCACTTGAATTAGATGCCTTTTTGTGCATGAATTATTCACAGGTCAGTGTTAAATGGCTTATGAAATTTAAAATACAAACTATTAAATAAGATTCTCCTGGAAATGGTCCAGTACAAGGACTGGATTGAAAATGAGTGGAAATAGCAGCCAGTGTCTAACCCCCCCAAAAAACTTGGACAACAAGGTGAAACCTGCACAGTACTATACATGTGTAGTAGCCTTATCAATACAAAGGTCTGGCTAATGTGTATTAAAAGTTAGCAGATTTAAATACTTACATTAGTAAAATTATGAAGGTATTATCAGTTGAATACAGTTGATGCACTCATTATGTAGAGCTGGGCCACGCATACTGTACTACATGTGATGTTTTATGTTGTGTTATAGGATTATTTATTCTATTGTCTTTGTATTGCTTCTGACTTGTATTTGGTCAATTCTGAAGCAATTATTCTGTCGGGCAGTTTAATGGAAAATCCCAATCACCCTATCTTAATGAAAGCATTTCTCAATATAATGAAGAAAGGTTGTAGCTATAAGAATGGGGGAATGAAGCCTGTTATTGCGGTAAAAATATAATGTAGGAAAAAAAAGGTTCTGACATTCTTCCTGCTTTGTGATATTTTGTCGCTTTATTAGAGAATTTTAATGATTCAGTCAAAGATGGAAATTGGATTAATTTTTTTAATTTATTTTTGCACTTAATCATTTCCACATTTTATAGATTGAAGACATGGAGTAAAAGTGCAAGAGTAGAACAGAACAAGACCACTCAGGTAAACAGAGCCACACCTTAATTCAGAGTGTGGCGATGCTATGAATAATTTTTCCAGCCTTGGAAATGTCACGCTGGTCTGGTCGAGGCTGAGCTCCATACAGATTATGGTACAGCTGGCAAAATTTCATACTGCTGGATTTCCCTTTGCTGTTTGCAGCCTTTAGAGGGCAGTGAAGAACTGTTGTGAAACAGTCTTTGTCTTTATCTATCAAGTGAAAAAAATTCCCTCAGGCTTTGCTGAGAAGAAAATAACTTGGTTGGGACTCCAGATGCAAAACTGAGATGTTCAGTCAGTTCACGTGACAAAGTGAGAGAGATGCTTTTCCCATTAGGAGGGTGGTGACGTAATAGCGTGCTGTGTTTATTGTTTTTTTTTCTCTCGCTGTCCACAGCCGAGATTGCCCTGCGTGCAAGGGGGGTTGTCAGACATAACATGTTTATTATTTATTCCTGTAGAGATAGGTGCTGAAACTTTAATAGTTTGTTTACTGCATATATCAATATTTGAAATACACTGCATGAAGATTTTCCTTTTTTCTTTTTTGCCTCTAGGGCAGACATTGACTTTTTTTTAAGATGTAGTGCATTTTTTCCAGCTGTACATTAAAAATCTTTTTTTTTTTCCTTTTTTGTCAAAAAGGTTTTTCCTCAAAATACCATGTTTTTAACTTCCCTCTGACCACAGAGTCTACCTCTGTCTATGTCACCATCACTATGTTTGAGTGATACCGTTGAGTGCTTTGACCTCATCAGGCCATGCAACGTTTCCTCCTGTGGTTTTTGGGAGACTGGCTTAGTTCTCTTGCATAATTAAGATGGTATAGACTGCTATTTTTAGGGAGCCGTGGTTACTGTTGTGGCATGAGATCCTACATTCAGAATATGTGGCAAACACGCAGGTGGTTATTACAGCAGCAGCAAAACTTTACCATACAATCCTCACATTACGAAGGATGTTTTAGTCTAAGCTTTTTGAAGGATGCGAAGGATGAAAAGACTATTGTTGTCCACAAAGTGATGTGCAGACTACATGAGCAAGATACTAGTATTTCTTCTTATATTTGGAGTTCTTCCTTTGTAGGTCAAAGAGAGACACTCGTTAGCCAGTCTTTTTAGTGCAGAGTGATTTTGTAAGGAAAATGAAATTGCATCACGTTTGCAATATTTTATGTGTTTTTTAAAACTGTGGTCTGTTATTCACATTTCCATTTGTGTATTTATAATCTTGTGTCCTGATAGAGTGGCATTTCAGCATTAGTAGACCAAATAATCGCTATTTTTATACTATCAGTTGATTAGATGTCTGAAATGAGCTGTGAAACCAAAACCTCCAGTTTAAATTTACTTTGCCATTGACAGAAGGGTTTAATCAGAATCAGAATACTTTATTGATCCCTGGGGGAAATTATTTTTTGTTACAGTGCTCCATTTTAAACCAACATTAAGACAAGACAGACAATACGCTAACTAAGAATAGTACAATATATACATATATATACATACATACATACATAAGTCACTTATAAATAAATAGTTGGAAAAGAAGCATGTGTAGCTGTAGCAGCAAACGGCATGTGGGTGGGGCATCTGCACACTCAGCAACAGCTGTGATGACCATATATGGGATATCTGTCTCAGTGACATAATTAAGAGATCCCCCCCCCCCCCCCAACCCAAAAAAAGTCTGAAACTGAGTATACACTGACCTCAATATTTAAAATTTTTGTTCATAGAAAATAGCAGGTGCACTACAGTTTTCTTTGAACCATTGGACAAACAGAAACTTCCCTTTCTATGTACTTACATACTTTAAGATAACACGGTAAGAAATTAAAACGAATACAAGAGCTTGTAGTTATAGCCATTTAAAGTTCAGACACCGAGGCAATTTAACAGTCATATTTCCACTTGATTTGATTTAGAAGGAGTAATTACTGCAGCAGCTGGCTGGAAAATGTGAGAACCTGTCTTCCACCGCTTCCAATTCGAAATGGAGACTTTGGCTTCAAGTGTCTGCCAATACAGAGTTCCTATCAATAACGCTGTTAAATTAATAATCTGTATGCCTCACTGTGAGAAAAAGACTGGGTATTAGGGCTGTGCGATATGACCAAAATCTCATATCCCGATATAAGAATTCTATCGTCCTGATAACGATATAAATCACAAAAATGTAACATTTCCTGAAAATTCTGTGAATCTCAGCTGCGCGTCATGTACCTGGAGTCGAGTGTTTTAACAGATGTAGAATAACGTGAAAGAGCAGATTATTTATGGATGAGAAGTAAAAAAGAGCCGACAGGTGCAAAAAAAGAAACCTTAGACTCAAACGTTAGAACAGGCTTTTCCCCGCAGCACGCCGTGTAATAAATACTCACAAAGCAAACGGCGGCCGTTACAACTTATGTCTAAAAATGTATAGTTTCATGTTTATTTTGAAAAGTCTCAACAGGATCTTGAGCTTTATTGTGAAAGGTTTATGTGGAAGATAAACAAGCGGACACGCGATGGTGTTACCGTCGTTGTTGCTAACCACAACGCATAAAAACAGGCGCTTGTCCGTAGTGTGGTTATATAAAATATAAGAGAAAGAGAGAACTTTAAGAAATTCATATAGCCACTACAGTGACCATCAAAACGATGAAACAATAATGCCCTAAAGAGTTTATTTTGCGACACCACGAAACAAAGGATAGTGTAAAATGAAACGATAGACGTTTTTATATCGTCATCCGATATATATCGTTATATCGAACAGCCCTACTGGGTGTGTGTGTATATATATAGAGAGAGAGATAGATATATGGAAAAAAAACATCAAGTTCGACTTAAACAGTGAAATAATAAATGAAGACAGGTCCAGGAGAAATACAATGGGGGAAAAATAATGTATTTGTCTTGTTCAACTAATTTATTTTCACTGATCTTATTTTGGATCAAAGTGAGAGTCATGAGGCCGCAAACTGCAGCAGGTGTGCAGCTGACAGGAGACAGCTGCAGTGGAATCATATTTAATTGCGGTGACAACAACATTTTATGTTAACATAAGTGTAATAAAAGCTTACTGACAGGTGTTACACCAACCCCTACTAGCTTCACGTGTAAAGACTCGAACATGACAAGAGTGAAAGTAAATGATAGTGAGCATAGTTGTCTCATCTTTTCAGCCATGTCTGCTTACTTTGATCACAGTTTGTATGTTTGCAGAAGTTTTTTATGTAAGTGGAAACAGCAGCTATTGGTGTAAAATGCCTCCAAAATGCCAATATCCTACTGTTAGCTTCCTCTGTGCTATGTTAGCTGTGTTGCTAGCTGATGGCTTGTTGGGTGAAGAAAAACCACAGCAGCACAGAACTGAAATGAACATCTCCATCTATAGATCGACTTGTTGTTTTTTTTAGTTTTTTTTTTTTATTTATTTATTTATTTATTTTTATTCATTTTCAGGCACAACAAATACCCATATTGAACATAAAATACACAAATTGTTGTTGACAATATTGTTTTTAACGGGATTAAGATAAGATAAGATAAGATTTGCTTTTTAAACCCAAAGTTTTAAAAGCAAAACTACACAACTGAAATGAAGATAAAAATGAGGAAAAACAAAAAAATATTTTTTGTCTTCTCTTTCCAGGTGTGTGGCACAACTTTGTTCTGTGTTTGGCAGCGTTGGCCTTTCTCTTCCTGTTGCCTCTCCTCCTGTTTCCCATGTACACCACCGGAGCTGGAGCGCTGGTCACAGAGGTTGTGCAGGTCAGTGCCTCAGTTTCACATATCAGGTAAAGGGGTAGGTCGACGTGATAGAAAATCCATTTTCCATAAAGTTACTTGTCGTTCCTCTACATGAATTAATTTTAGCTGAGCTTAGCAGAAAGCTGCCCTGCCTCTGTCCCAAACTGAACTGATGTGAAGCCTGTGAGCAACAAACCCGCTGAATGTTTCATTTTCTGTCTGAGGTGGGAATGTCATTGTCATAAATTAATCAAATAAACACTGAAATAAACCACTGCTTTAATGCTGCATAATGCTATTACATCATCAGCCAGATTACAATCGATGATGATGAGGATTGTTGATTTAAGATGAGAAAGGCTACAAAACACACCTCTGTTTACCTGTGGAGGTGAGGTACATCAGGTGAACAGCTTAATAATATTACTACTAATAATATTATCATCAATAATGTTATTTTTGGGTAATTGAGCCTTTATATATGTTTAAAAAATTCTCCGTGAATTGCTACCTTATCGTGGTGGAGGGGTTTGTGTGTCCCAGGGATTCCAGGGGCTATGTTGTCTGGGGGCTTTTGCCCCCTGGTAGGGTCTCCCATGGCAAATTGGTCCTGGGTGAGGGACCAGACAAAGAGCGATTCAGAAGACCCTTATGAAGAAAACATCGAGGGAAAAGTTTACCCTGCCCGGGATAGGGTTACCGGGGTCTTGCTCTGGAGCCAGGCCCGGGGAGTGTGCCCAAGGGCGAGCGTCTGGTGGCCGGGCCTTAGTCCATGGGGCCCGGCTGGGCACAGCCCGAAAAGGGGACATGGGCCCATCCTCCCGCGGGCCCACCACCCGCAGGAGGCGCCATAGGGGTCGGGTGCATTGTGTGCCGGGCGGCGGCCAGGAGCGGAGGCCCTGGCGGACTGATCCCCGGCTGCCAAGACTGGCAATTGGGACATGGAATGTCACCTGGAAATGGAAATCAGGGGCAGTACCCCTGGACTGGCAGACCGGGGTGGTGGTCCCCATCTTTAAGAACGGGGGGCTGGAGGGTGTGTTCCAACTACAGGGGGTTCACACTCCTCAGCCTCCCTGGGAAAGCCTATGCCAAGGTGCTGGAAAGGAGAGTTCGTCCGCTGGTCGAACCTCGGATACAGGAGGAACAATGCGTTTTTTGTCCTGGTCGCGTAACACTGGACCAGCTCTTTGTCCTCTCAAGGATACTTGAGGGTGCATGGGAGTTTGCCCAACCAGTCTACATGTGTTTTGTGGACTTGGAGAAGGCATTCGACCGTGTCCCTCGGGGTGTCCTGGAGGTGCTGTGGGAGTATGGGGTGTCTGGCCCATTGCTACGGGCCATTCGATCCCTATACAACCGTTGCAAGAGCTTGGTTCGCATTGCCAGCAATAAGTCAGACTCGTTTCGGTGGGTGATGGGCTCCGCCAGGGCTGCCCTTTGTCTCCGGTTCTGTTCATAATTTTTATGGACAGGATTTCTAGGTGCAGCCAAGTGGCGGAGGGCTTTCTCTTCGGTGGCCTCAGAATCTCATCTCTGCTTTTCGCGGATGATGTGGTTCTGTTGGCTTCATCGGGTGAGGGCCTCCAGCTCGCACTGGAACGGTTCGCAGCAGAGTGTGAAGCAGCGGGAATGAGGATCAGCACCTCCAAATCTGAGGCCATGGTTCTCAGCTGGAAAAGGGTGGAATGCCCACTCCGGGTCGGGGAGGAGTTCCTGCCCCACGTGGAGGAGTTCAAGTACCTCGGGGTCTTGTTCGCGAGTGATGGGAGAAGGGAGCCAGAGATCGACAGACGGATTTGTGCAGCGGCTGCAGTGATGCGGACGCTGCACCGGTCCGTCGTGGGGAAGAGGGAGCAGAGTGTAAAAGCGAAGCTCTCAATTTACTGGTCCATCCCTACCCTCACCTATGGCCACAAGCTGTGGGTAGTGACCGAAAGAACGAGATTGCGGATACAAGCGGCGGAAATGAGCTTCGTCCAAAGGGTGGCTGGCCTCTCCCTTAGAGATAGGGTGAGAAGTTCGGCCATCCAGGAGGGGCTCAGAGTAGAGCCGCTGCTCCTCCACACCGAAAGGAGCCAGCTGAGGTGGTTCGGGCAACAATACATAATCCCCTGTAGTAAATAGTTAAGTAAAATATAGTTATAGCCAAGTCTGTAGTTGGAGTCTATGCTCTTTATATGTTCTTTACCACTGCTAGTGTCCCTTTATTAGCTCATTTAATCCACTTTAAAAATCCATGTAGGGTGCTTTATCTGCTCATCAGTGTAGCAGCATTTAAAATACTTGAACAATGACCAGAATACTGACTATCACTAATCTCCAACCAGGAAAGAAGGGTCAGAAAAAGCAAAACCAGGCTAAATTCATGTGTTAAGTTCTTGTAAACATCCACAGAGGGGGAGTAGAAGACTAACTGGAAGCTCTGCAGTCTGGAATGTACGCTTTGTACGGTCAGAACAGGAATATCCTGCAGTGGGTGACTAAAACCACCCAGAACGTCACTAGTTCCTGTGTGTCGCTGATACTGATGAAGCGAGGTGTTTGACCAGACTCCAAAGGAGATAATAACCAGCCCCGTTGCCATCTGACAAACAGCACAATAGTATTAGCTACATTACCACTAGATTTCTTTCCTTAGGCTATGTGACTTATGAGCTCATCCTCCCCACTTAAATCCACGGTAAATACTTTTTTAAATTTTATGACTTAATCATTTATTATTTCATTAATGTATTTATGCTGCAGCAGTGTAGCCACAGTTGGTGACTGTTGCTCAAGAGCTTATTGTATTTGTCAGAGTTTCCCAACTATTGCAAGCTTGCAGGACTGAAGCCATCAGATTTCACTTGTGTGACCTTTTGCCCATTTAAATCAAGATTTATGTCTGCGTGTGTATTTGGTCCAGAGCTCTGCAGCTGACGGTCCCAGGGGTCTGTCAGTTGGGGACATAGTGACAGGCCTGGAAGACTGTCCCGTCAGGGGAGTGGAGGACTGGACCAGCTGCCTGTCTCACCTCGCTCACACACCACAGACGGGATACTGCGTCCCTGTCGCCAGCCTGCAGCCCAGCTGGGCTCATGGACGAGGTGGGTGAGGAATTTGTTCAGCAAGGCCACCGGACTTGCTCTATCAAGACATAAGAAAGCCGTATTATTTCATAGTTTTGTATGTACGCCTCCAATAAAGAGCCAGCTGAGTACCTCTACCTGGAGACTTGACTGTATTAAATCGTAATAGCATCATAAATTAACGTCTTTCAAAAGGCAGCTATTAAACTACTTTATTAATCACTTGATTTAAACATTAATTGACCTTGTTTTGTCATCACTACAGTGGGCCACTTAAATATTAAACGGGGTCACAGTTACAGAGCAGCAACAGGAGCTCCGATTGGCCAAGTGTCAACTCATGTGGGAGGTAATTGTGTAACAGCTGGCCAATCCTAGCTCCTGCTGCTTCTCTGTGGTCTAGAATTTACTCAAGTGATTTAGGAGCAGATGCCCTTAATGTTAATTTTCTATTATAGTCCTAAAATTTTTTATTGACATAACAGCTTAGAGATCAGACATTTATGTCATTTTATTTGTCCTTTGTCTTTCAAAGTCTGTGTCTTGGATGGTTATCGAAAATAAGCTGAAACAAGTTATCACTGGGGATTTTGCTTATGATACTCTTCTTACTCTGGCATTAGTAATTATTGTCATATTAGATATGCAGAACAGAGTCTTTGGGGTTTTTCGCCTGAAGCACACCAGATTAATGTGCTTTTTACTATGCAGAGTTAAGCCAATGACCTTTTAAGGAGTCCAGAAGACTTTTTAGTCATCGAATAAATGGTGTGATATTGTGTTATTTTTATCTAATCATCCATTTCGAGTCCACCTACTAACAGAACATCTATTTTTAAGATTCTTTTCAGAGTTGTGCTATATTTTCCATTTGTTTCTCTCCCCCCTGTAGCTTTCAAGCGTCTGGATGGAACGATGGACTGCTGCAGCAACAACAGCCTGACCGACCTCTGCTTCTCTTACATTAAATCACAGGGCAGGAGCAGCAGAGAGAGAGAGGTGACACACACTCACTGACAGATGTGGGGGCTTTTTGTGGCTGGTTAGTCATACAAACAGGTCTCAAAACCTTTTAGACAGTCGCGGATATTTATATTACTTCCTTTGTTCACTTCCCTTTTATTTCCATGTGTGACTTTCCATGAGTTTTCAGCTGCGGTGCTGTGAAAAAAGTTTGACACTGTTCGAGTAAAGTTAGGATTTCTATTAGCATTTGGTGTGAGCACACTTTGTCTAAATCACCAGTTCTTCTTATCGCCTTATTTTCTTGAGTAGCCACAGTTCTTCTGTGGGTTTTTATGCCACTTCTGTTACGTTTTGTTCTTGCGATTGAAGATTACTCTGTGTCAACCTTACATGCTGAAGTGACCCAAATCTGATTGGTTTTGCCCCAGAGTGACAGAGCTTGAGCATCTGCATTCGAGGGCTGCTTTACATGAGAGAGCTGGTTTTATGACCCCTATTGGGACAATGAGATTGAAATTTTTCTGTTTTTTTTTCTTGCCTGTCACCACCCACAGCTCTGTCTGGGCTGATGTGCCACCAAATGTTGGCAACACAGCAGCGGTTAAGGCTTATTCTTGTCTTGTCTGCTTACCTCTACAGTAAATTATCCTGAATGTGTACAGTAACACAGTGGCGGCACGGTGGTTAGCACTATTGCCGCACAGCAACAAGGTCCTGAGTTCAATTCCACCATCAGGCCGGGGTCTTTCTATTTGGAGTTTGCATGTTCTCCCCGTGTTTGTGTGGGTTCTCTCCGGGTACTCTGGCTTCCTCCCACTGTCCAAAGACATGCAGTTTGTGGGGATAGGTTAATTGGATAATCCAAATTGCCACTAGGTGTGCAAGTGCGAGAGAATGTGAGCATGAATGGTTGTCTGTCCCTGTGTGTTAGCCCTGTGACAGACTGGCGACCTGTCCAGGGTGTATCCCGCCTCTCGCCCAATGACAGAGTAAAATGAAACCCCAACCACTTGTGGCTAAAACCTCTTTGGGTGGAGGTCGCAAAAATCTCTGTGTAGGAAAGCCCCTTCCCTGTCATCTCTACTTATGTTGTTACTGTTGTATAAATTAAGGTTTTGTTGATGTTCTTGTGGCTGTGGGGCATTTTCCAAACCCCCATCTGGAGGAAATGAACACCAACAATTAAAGTTTGAATTCTGATACATTTATTTCATAAATTCTGGTGAGTTAGAAGTGTCCCCCAATGACAGCTGTCAATTATCAGTACTGTTTTATTGTTACATAATCTTGCCTGACACTTGCAATGTTGCCTAAAGGGTAAGATGTTGCTTGCTGTAAAGGGACTTAATAAAATTAATAAAGGTTTTTCAGTATTCAAACAAATTTGGCTTCAAGGCCTGCAGTGTGAAGGATAGCCTCTGAGTCTGGCTGTTTGCTCACAATAAGAAAATTATGATTGAATACTTTCTGTTTGTATTTGCTAAAAAATTAAATTCCGCTTACAAAAAAACAAACAAAATACACGTAGCAGACATCTAAGCGGAACAAACCGAGCTATCTTTTCCAATCTTCTGTTCTCCAATTTTGGTCAGCCTGTGCAAATTCTAGCAGACAAGAATAGGACTCCGTGTGGTCTTCTGCCCATGTGCTTTAAGGTATGCTCTTCTGCATACCTTGGTTCTATTAAGTATTTATTTGAGTTACTGTTGCCTTTTCTATAGATCAAAACACACTGGCCATTCTTCTCTGACCTCAAAATGTAATTTTTACCCAGAGAACTGCAGCTGAGTGGATGTTTTCTCTTCTTCAGATCAGAAAGTCATACAGATGGTTGTGTGGGAAAATCCAAGTAGATCAGCAGTTTTTGAAATACTCATACCAGCCCACCTGACCCCATAACCATGACACTTAAATCACCTTTCTTACCCATTCTGCCATATGATTGGCTAATTAGATATTTGCATTAACCAGTAGCTGAACTGCTCTACCTATCAAAGTGCCTGCTAGGTGTATTTCTGAAATGTCTGTGTTAGGGGATGTCATGAGTTGAGTTGTAGTCACCAAAAATAATCATCTCCTATTTTGCGCTGCTCTCTATTATCGCATTCAAGCTGCAATGCCAGTGTCTCCTCCCAGTCTCAAATGGGGGCGCTTTCATAACCTTGTAACCTTATTTACAGAAAAGAATAATTAGATATACATTTTGAAATACAAGCTGAAAGTGTTTGTGCAGTCGTGCTTTGTATGGAAAAAGACACCGTACCAAAATGAATGGGTGTTAATGGCGGAAACAGAAGCTAGCTAACATGGAGAAAAGCTGCATGTAACTGAACAAAGCTGTAACTGAAAATCGGTTTTTTACTTCCTGTGTTTTTTGTGTAATCCTGTGGCTTCAGTACGCCTGCATGCCAGTACGTAAGATGGTGACGGGAACGCGAGTGTGTCATACAGATGACGACTGTGCTGCACATTCCCACACTGCCAGCATTTGCGTCACGCCTTCTCTGGAGAACCAGACTCGCTTCATCCGTGTCACACACCCTCCCAACACGCACATGCTGTTCGTGGGATATCCGCCACACCTGCAGTATGCAGGTACGTACACTTATGTCACCTCCATTTGTGAATGTAGGACATAATTAGCTGAAGCAACCATTTGTTGAACATATCATTTGTTTAAATCTTGTGTTTTCAGTTTCAAACTTGTAATAAGCAACTGCATTTACTGTAATAAGCAAGTAATTGGTGTTTACAGCGTTCTGTAGATGTTGAACTGACTCTGGGCAAGGCAGAGGGAGTAATCACGAAGAGCCTGGATGTTTTCTCAGCTCATATTTAAGATTCATAAAGTGTTCAGTGGATCAAACTGAGGACCTATATATCCTGTGTTTTCTTATTTCCACAGTGAGTCTGACTAACTTTGTCCCTCGCTTTGGATTCCTCCACCTGGACCTTCCTGTATTCCTAGAAACCTTCTGCAAGTATCCTTTCAGGTTAAAGGGACTACAGTCATAATCAAGGATGGGTGTAAGAAGAATGAACCCTACTCTTCTGTCACTTTAAATTATAACATGCAGTGCAACATTTTATCATGTGTTGCATGTTCTCAGTTTCCTCTTTTAGGATTATATAGCATAAAAGTTTCATCTTACTTGATTCCAAATGTCTTTTTCTGAATAAAAGACCCCTTTTTAACATCTAATCAGCACAGTCAAGAGGCCAGATGCACTTTAAGATTGCCTGAATGCAGCCCTTAATTGCATTGCTGTGCACATTTCTGATTGCAGTTCAACCCTTTTTAAGCCGTTTTTACATTTTTGTAGGTCTGTTTTTCTTTGTGACTACTTAACAAAGTAGTTATCTCTTGGCACTGCTGATTGGTACTTGGATTGATTGAAAACGATTTTTATTTGGGCTGAAAAGAACATGGTCTCATTAAGGTCATTAAGTTTATGTTAAGATGACGGTGAAGGCTAAAACTGTATCTCGTTAATGTGAATTCACCTTTTTATTTGTAAGGGTAGGGTGAGTTGTTTCTTCTTGTTATGTAATGCTTTGAAAGTTAAAAGCATGCTCTTTGGTCTTGGGGCATTTTGGATGATTCAACGTTGATATGTTTTTAATGGTGATCTTTTGAAAACCAGCACTGCTCATATTTGACCAGGTGATTGTAGCGTGCCGCCTTTTCTGATTACTACTGGTGAGCACCTACCTGCTCATCTAGTCATTTTCAGCTTCCAGTTCTTCCTCAGTAGGATTTTTTTCCCTAAAATCGAATTATATGTTTTATAGTTTTATATCCGTTGCTTACACGTGTACATGCAGTGCTAATTCAATTATGGAAAAAATTCTGTATATAAAGGATGAATGCGTCTTTGGTTTCTAAAAGGTGAAGTCAATGCAGACATGCCTTAAACATTCATTCATAATGATAAAAAGCCAGAGGGTGATTCCTTTGGTCAGACGTTCAATTGTACTAACATGCATTTGGGGAGGGGGAGCCTTTTCCACACTTGATCTGTGCTGTCCTTAAACACATCCCTGTTGGGTTTATGGGTTTATTTCTGACTGACTTGCTAGTTTTAGGTCATGTCAAATCCAGCATCTTGTTCGTTTTTCGAGTTATGTTCCCATTAATGTCAAAAAGGAAGATAAAGAATACAGTATATTTTATTTCCTTTTTCTTTCTTGTGTTCGACAAGAGTGTGCAGTGCCCTTCAGATTCACAGTCAGATTGACTTTGTGATGTACTGTTTCAAAAAGCCAACATGGCAACGGCCATAATGATTAGTTTGAGAGTTCAAACACCAGACTGCACAAACCACTGAGTAACGTCATGGTGGATCCCTTTATTTTTTTTATGGACAGACACTCCAAAGTAACAACTAATTGAGAGTATATTCTAGATAATGCTGTTTCTACTGGTTCTCACTGATGTGATATGCTTTGGCTGAATTAAATGACAGATGTTAAGAAGATGCAATGTAAAAACGTATCTCATTAATCTTTAATTAATAGTTTAATTCCCCTCTCCAACTCCAGTCCTCGAGAGCTGCTGTCCTGCAGCTTTTAGATGCATCCCTGCTCCGACACAGCCCTATCAAATGGTTTAATTGCTTCTTCAGCTTCAAGTTTGACAAAGGCCTGGTAACAAGCCATTCATTTGATTCAGATGTCCTGGAACAAGCATGAATCTAAAAGCTACAGGACAGTAGCTCTCGAGGACTGGAGTTGGAGTACCCAGCCTTACAATATAGATAGAAATGTCCAACAATCACAACCTGTGAACAAGCAGTTGGTGATGGTCAAGAACTCCTGTTTCACAGGAAGAGTTCTGGCAGAATCAACCTCATGGAGGCCACTGCAACTGGTTGAGGAATTAAGGGAAAGTAAAGAGGAATAATGAGAAACCACAAAGGGGAAAGTACTAATGGTATGCCTTTGGGAAGTGTAAAGTAGAGCGTCGTGGCAAAGGGCAACTTTTTTGTTCATCATCTGTTTATCATCAACAGCCAGAGCTTATAGTAGCATAACTATGGGACTGTTCAGGGCCTACTGAAGGGAATTTACCAAAATGGAAAGTTTAAGGTAGAGAGTGTGTCTGTGTCCTGAGCCCAAACTGGGAGCTGTCTCAACAGGAGAGAATATTTCTTTCAGACAATTAACCAAATTGGAGTTTTTGAGCTAACTGTAAAGAATGGACTGCTACTGTTTGCTAGCTGTCCAGCAGACAGAAGTAAACTTTCTCTGCTTCCATTGCTCGCTGCTTAAACTGACACTTAAATAATTGCCTGTTACTGTGTTTGTTTTCCTGAGCTGCCCTTCCTCTCAGATACGTGGTGTCCCTCTCTGGCGCATTAGCAGTAGTCAACTCTGTGCCGTGCTTTGCTCTCGATGGTCAGTGGATGCTGAACGCCCTGCTGGAGGCCACGCTGGCCAGTGTGGTAATAGACCGTCAGAAGCGTGAGCTGATTGGTTTCTTCCTGCTCCTGGCAGGCAGTGCCCTGCTGGCGGCCAACGTGGCGCTGGGCCTGTGGATGGTCACGGCACGGTAGCCACAGCGGTCAGCTGCCCCGGTGGACTGAGAGATGTTGTCTCAGGATGCGTTTGAGTGTTGTGGACCATTAAACTGTGAACAGACTGCATTACTTAGAAGCACTGCCCACCTTGTGGAGACTGTTGAGTATAACATCACTCTGCCTTTAAAATTGGACCACCAGGGAAAACAACTTTAATCCACCTTGTTGCTGCCATAAATCCAAAAGCACACAAACAAGTTAACAAATGCACTTGCTGTAAAGCACTGTCCTATGTGACTGTTTACAAAGACTGTACTGATGAAACATGTGTGTTTGTGTTTTTCATTACGTTGATTCCAAAAATGCCATATTTTCCTGAGGTATTGACTAAGCTAACCTGTGGACACAAAAACGTTTAAGGAGCTTTCTTTTGTTTTCTGGTGAATGCATGGCAATATAATAATCTTGAATTCCTTATCACTGTTGAAAAACTTTACTACCTACTGTTCATGAAAACATGAATTATTTAATTAAATGAATGGACTCCTATCAATTTGACCCTATTTAAATGGCGTCTATCCTTCAGATTGATCTGGCATTGCAGTGCGAAAATTGCTTTCTTTTTCTCTCACCTTTTCTTTATGTGTACGTTTTATTTTTTATTATATGTCTGCCATATAGTTGCAAAAGTCAATTTCTAGAAATTGTGAAATAAAAATAACAGTTTTTCCTCTTTCTTTCCTTTTTCTTTTGTCTGTTGAAGACACTGTTGGTATGTCTGGCAAGTGTTTTCCCACTTTATACTTCTACTACACATGTCTTACTTTTATTCATCAATTTGTCATTTAGTGACAAAACATTAGATATCATAATTTATATTTAAGCAAAAAAAAGATCATTTTGTGTAATATGTGCAATTTTCCCTATGAAGCAGTTAACATTACCTGCACTGCAGCAGTGACAATACTGTATACTGTCACAGTGATAATACTGCATTTACAATAAAACAGCAGCAACAAAGATGATATGACAAGAAAATTGATTATAATGAAACACAGAAGTGCTTAGGATAGAAAAGTCCTCACACTTCAGTAAGATTTAAACAATGAGAAATTAAACTCACTGACCACTAAAGCCATGTGCACATGTTCAGCTTCTTGTTAATGCTAACATCTAATCAGCCAATCACATGGCAGCAATTTGGTTAATTTAGGCATTTACATGTGGTCCTCGTGATGCTAAAGTTCAAACTTCAAAAGGGAGTTGATTTATATGACTTTACATGTGTTCTTGGTGCTGGTCTGAGTATTTTAGAAACTGCTGATTTACTAGGATTTTCTGGC
Organism: Copadichromis virginalis; assembly: GCF_057382275.1. Taxonomy (NCBI): domain Eukaryota; kingdom Metazoa; phylum Chordata; class Actinopteri; order Cichliformes; family Cichlidae; genus Copadichromis; species Copadichromis virginalis. The sequence goes on along the minus strand of NC_140626.1, from coordinate 17,762,154 downwards.
CATCCCCAGCAGTAACTCAGATACGCACTTGTTGGCGAAGAGCATCACTGAACACACAACATTTAGATGGTAGCGCCAGAATTGTGCGCAAACAACATGAAAGCAAGTGGTGTAATGGTATGGTGTATATCTTATATGTATATCTTAGTACCCTCAGTACCAACTGAGCATTGTTAAATCACCACAGCCTACCTAAACATTGTTGCTGACCCTGTCTGTTTCTTTATGCCCATATTGACAACTTCTGAAAGCTGTTTCCAGCAGGATAATGCCCCATATCACAAAGCTCAAATCATCTCACACTGGGTTCTTGAACATGACAATGAGTTCACTGTACTCAAATGGCCTCCACAGTCACCAGTTCTAAATTCGATAGAGCAGCAGGATGTGGTGGGACTGCAGACTGGCTTCATGGATGTTCAGCTGACAAATGTGCAGTAACTGTGAAACGGAACCAAAACGTCTGATGACTTTTTCCATCACCTTGTTGAATCTGTAAGTGTGAAAAGAATATTAAAATAAAAGAATTTACATAGTGTGAGTTTAAGATTTAAGCTTGGAAGGCATGAACAAGTTGCCTTTTTCATTATTATGCTTTTGGCTATGATACGCGTTATCTTAATACAGGGTGTTCGCGTGCAATAAAACATTTTTCTTCCCCTTACATAGTTTGATGGAGCCAGTGGAATATAAAGTATTCAGATCTTTTACTGTAGTAAAAACAGCCATACCACTGTGTAGGAGTACTCTGCTACAAGTAAAAGCTGTGGTCGCTGTGGTCTGTCAGGGTTGCTAAAGGTCATACGCCTGATCTTTCTCTCAGGAGGCTGCAGAGCACCTTTCTAACTTTATACCCGGCATGTTCCCAGCATATTGGCCCATTGTATTCCTCAGATACTGTAACAAAAGCACACAAGCTACACTTTTAGTAACAGCGCCAAACCACAGTGTTTTCACAGAGCCGTGCAGTGATTATGTTTCTTGAGTGCGTGAGCGAGAGGATTGACACATTGTAATTTGGAAGGGTGTTTCCCACAGACTGTAAATACTGATTGGCCTTGAGCTTAGCCACAGAGGTGTGTTTAGTAAGATGAGCAGACACCTCTGTCAGCAGGTTCAACATTGAGGCCACTTTGGAGACTCTTATCACTGAATAATTAGTGCAGTGTATGTCTGTGGGAAGATCGGACCATGTTGCACGCATGAGTCTGAGGACTTGGCGTCTTTTGCGTGTATACATTCGTCCTCTGATAAGGCACATTGGAAGCTTATTTTTTTTGCCAATCTATGCAAACAGATTGCTTATGTGCCCTTGTGTGTGTGCTTCTGTTGCTTATCTTGCACTAATGACAGCCTGCAGGGATGCTTGGGTAAACAGACATGGGAGGATGATGAACAGTAGTGAGGGAGAGGGCAGAAAAGAGGCATGTTCTGCCTGTCTGGTTTATAGTGAGAAATTGCCCCTAATTTAATGCTGCAATCTCCCCCATTTACCTATAATAAAGGGCTGCTGTCATATTTTAGTGTTATTATTCTTACATTTGTTTGATAGCACTAAATACAAATGTGGCTGCGACTAATGGGGATGTCATGGGCCATTAAGTATTTGGCTATGATCCAAATTATTGTACGAGTTGAAAATTTGACCCCATGATGAGACAGAATAAAATGAATGGATCACCAGTGTTTATTACAAATCATTTTCTATGGTCTTCACCAAATTCCATGACAAGCTATCATAACATTGTTCTGTTTTTTTTGTTTTATCCCCCACTACAGCTCTATAAACTGTAGGCTTTAACAGAAGAAAGTCATTAAAGTGAGATCAAACTTAAATATCTGTGGAGTGTCTCTGTAACCTATCCTGTGGTTGTTTAAATTCTCCAATAAAAACACAAAGAACACTAGATGGTTAAACTAGAGGAAAAAATTATAAAATAATGACAGTCTCAAACTGAATAAAACCTCTGGGGGCTGAATGAGTAACAACTCCCATCCAAATCTGTTCAGTAGTTGTCCCAATGTTTATGTAAACATGCACACAACATCATGTTGCTGCTAGGTTATTAATCCTGTGGGGAACACTGATATCTGTGCTAAATTTAATGATAATTCATCCTGTAGCTGTGAAACGACAACCACAAAAACTGCAACACACGACTGATCATTTCATAGTGACGCAAGAGGAAAGACCCTGCATTGCAATTTTGCAGTGCTTTTAATAAAAAATTTAGTTTTTAAACTTAACCCTCTCGGGAACACGTGTCTGCACAAAATATCTTAATGGTTCATCTTGTGGGGCGATCGTGGCTCAAGAGTTGGCAGTTTGTTTTGTAATTGGAAGGTTGCCGGTTTGAGCCCCAGCTCGGACAGTCTCGGTCGTTGTGTCCTTGGGCAAGACACTTCATCCGTTGGCTACTGGTGGTTGTCAGAGGGCCCGGTGGCGCCAGTGTCCGGCAGCCTCGCCTCTGTCAGTGCGCCCCAGGGCAGCTGTGGCTACGATGTAGCTTGCCATCACCAGTGTGTGAATGTGTGAATGAGTGAATGTAGTGTAAAGCGCTTTGGGGTCCTTAGGGACTAAGTAAAGCGCTATACACACACAAGATGATGAACACACCCACAAGATGAACCATTAAGATATTTTGTGTAGACACACGTGTTCTCCAGAGGGGATCAGGCCATTTATTCAAAAAACTCAAAAAAAGATACAATTGCATTATGCTGCTAAGACAATTGAAGGGTGCTTTGTAACAGTTAGTTTAGTGATTTAATCTGTTGGGGGACCATGAATATCTGAACCAATTCCACAACAATCCAAACAGCAGACGATGACTCTTTCCAGAAAAACCATAAATAATAATTTTATAGTAGCTTTAAAAGAAAGGTAAGACAGGCTCTAGATGAATGTCAGAACTAAAATTCTTGACAGTCTTTTCAAATTAAATTAAAAAAATACCCATAAAGACAGTTAATGGTGACACTAGAAGAAAAAGAGAGCTGATAATCAGAATCTGTAGACTAAGTGCTCTGGGGAGTATTAATATATCAATCAAATCTCACATTAGTCTATCCAGATTTTTCAGCACTTTTAACAGTATTTGTTGTAACTTAATCTTATGGGCAACACAAATATCTGTATCAGATTTCACACCACTCCTTAAAGTAGCTGATAATATTCAAAACAACTCCTCTGTGGACCACAAAGATGGCAAAAATATAGCTTTGACTGGTCATTCTGTATATGATATTTTAATTAAGTTAATTTAGATTTTTCTTCATATTAGTTACAAATTACAGCTCAAAGGCTTTTCAGGATTGGCTGCTATGTGTAGAGACTTGCATCTAGAAGAACTCTGATTTTTATTTCTTTTCTTTTGACAGTTTAGCATTGTCTTTTTTCACTTTTGGAGGTTGGAATGTCGAGCATGAAGTATCGGTTAGACAAATCAGCTCCACCGCAGTGGTGATGCCTCTGACAGCTTCTACAGTAATTTAAAACATATCTTTGTCACAAGTGAGTACAGCTCTTTTTAAATGTCCAAATCTTTAGATGTAATTTCTGCTGTCTTACACAGATACACAGATGTAGCCCTACCTGTGAATGGAATTTTCTTTAGGTTTATTTAGGACTCTTGGTTCAGGTTTCACTTCTGGAGATGGCTGCACATTCTGTTTGTAAGAGTAGATGGAGACTTCAGTAAGTAACCACAGGCTGCACCCCGCGAACTACTTCGCCTTGGTGATCACTTGCCCTCAAAATAGACACGTAGTAATGTGTATTTGTTTGTTTTGTATGTGAAAAGTAGAAACTGTACAGTGGCAGCTGAAAAATCCTGTTTAATGATAATTTCATAATCTCTCAACAACCCTCAAACTAGGAAACATTAAGTCAAAAAGATTTGACCCAAAAGGTTGTTGGACATTTGCAAAAAACACTACATTTCTTTTACTGTGTGTTTTAAGATGTTGATCTCTTAATTGTTTATTAACTATATTTTTGTTATTCTGTGTTTAGACATGTTTTGTGGACAGGAGTCAGGAAAATCAACGATGACAATCCACTTGTCATCTTCCTTCTTGCTAAGTTAGCGGAAAACTGTTTTCCTTAAAGACAGACTGTTACTGCTGAGTAGCATTAGTGATTTTGTGCTCAACACTAAGTGTACAAATTGCTGATTGATGTGAACCACAGGATATGCATCTGCTATTAGCACTGATGGTGAAGATAATATTGAGAATAAATTCAGATGACAGAAACAGGACGTTACTGGCTACTTGCGGGTGTGCTTGTACTGAGAGGTACATCTTTTGGATTTTTGGATATCAGTTTTTTTAACTGTTGTGTAATTGTTATATCTCTTGTCCACGAAGGACTCCTCCCAGGATATCAGGTAATAGTTGTTTCTATGACCTTTATCTAGGTTTTAGGATTTAGTTAGACTATATTTAAGAGCATGATTAACAGAGGACAGTCCGAACAAGGAGGTATAGCTGCCTCATGACTGTAGTTTGCTATCAGAGACCAGTAAAGTGGTCTGTGGGAAGGACAGACCTCTAAAGGGAAGTGGTCGTGGTTCTCTCTACACAACTTGATCTTTGGTAACTGATAAACTACCAATGGGAAGGGTGGTGGCTCGAGTCCAGTAACAGTAAATGGGAAAGAGACACCAAACCCACTGGGAAACACTTTATATTTAAGTGATGTTGCAGGCTTTTAAACCACGTCTGGATTGGTATGTGCTAGCAAAAAATAACACTAGTTTATAGTAATATCTTGTGATATTTTCTACTCTATGAATATATAAACATATCAGGTACCATCAATGAAGATCATCCACAGTGCAGTACTTGAACAAGAGGGTTTGAGTGCTGTAGTGCTGTCAGCAAAGCTTGGGTGGTTAGCAAGTTGTCAGTTCTTTCAACGATTTCTTCCTGTTAAAAGGGTTATTTTTCCTTCCCACAGTCACCAAGTGCTTGCTTATTTGGGGGGTTTCTTCTTACTATTGTACAGTCTTTACAATATAAAGTGCCTTGGGGGGACTGTTATTGTGCATTAGTGCTATATGAATTAAACAGAATTTAATGGAAATTAATATTTTGTACAGGTACAATTCACAGACAGATACCTGCTAAATGGAAACCTGATAAATATCAGTCTAATAAAATACTAAAATTACACCTACACCAGTTCTTCTTGGTCAGTTGATTTTACAGAACAAGGCATATTATTTGTCAGATAAGTCTTTTAAGATGTTTAGGAGCTGTCAGTCAAAGCAGTCACACAGTTACTGTAGCTTTAAGCCTTTCCAGTATCCAAATGGTGCTAAAATATGTTATAAAGTGGTATACGATCAATATAAGGCAAAACTGTTTTTATTAGCAGGTTGTGAATACTCTTAGATGTTGGAGCCAATGGGATTCCTGCTTGACTTCCTTTTAAGGCCAGCTTCAAGTGGCCATTAGAGGAAGTACAGGGTTTAGTCACTTCTGAACTGCCCTCAGTTTTTAGTTCCAGAGGTTGCTGCTTGGTTGTTAGTGATATACTGTTCTTCACTTTTTTGCTGCTATCGTGACTATTTGGATGATGTTATCGTGATCATACCTGCTTAAAAACTGTACAAGCTAATAGGCAAGCATACATTACAACTGAGAGATAGCCTGCAGCTCTGAAACTGTAATATTTGGAAGTTACGCTAGTTTATTGTTTTCTTATTACCTTCTGTTGAATATCTGTATTCCTCACAATTAGGTTACACGTTGCTAAGTTATTGATCTTATTTATGCAACTTGAGACTGAAGGATAACTGAAGGTTAATGCATTCTTGAGAAGGGCTTTACATTCAATGGATTCAATGGACTTCAATGGATTTTTGTTTTGTTTTTTTAATAGCTGGAGCAACAGAACCAGCTCTTGATTGCCAATCTGTAAAGCAACTGAAAAAATTAGAGACTAAAAGCGGAGCAGAGGCAATCAAAACACTATGAGTACACTCTAAGAAATGACACACTGATGTTGGTAGCATTATGTAAATGTTTTATGTTAAAACTAATGCCACCAATTGATTTTTAACTTTAAACACAAGTATGTTGTTTTGAATTTAATTAACAACATAAGATTTCAATACAACAAAATGCAGTAAATTAAATCCAACGTAAAAAGTTCATTTAAAATGAAGAGCACTTTAATTTAAAGAGGATTGTCCTAATAGGCTCTCCATACTTCTAAGTTTGCACATGTGCAGTGTGGAAGTTTGATCATCCGCCATTTTCAACTGAGACTTGCATATGCTTAGTATCCTGGATAGAATCCATCGCCATCTGAGGATTATTTGGTAAGTACAACAATTTAAGGATGACAAATTTGATTAATGTATACTAACTGATAAACATCTGACACTTTCGGGAATACTTTTGCATTTTTTTTAAACAAATGATGCCTGGTAAATTTTTTAACACTCTAGTTTGTATACCTCTCTCACGTGTTAGAAGTATGAAGACATTTAACAAATATTGTTGAACCTGCTTCGGTGTAATTTTCCAAAATCTTTTGCGATTCCTGTTAAGGTGAGACTTGCCTACTAAGACCGACAGTTTTAAAATTACTCCCAACATCTACCGCACCTGCTCCCTGACATCAGTAATGACCACCGGGAGCGCCAGCGATCCTGTAGTTTGAAGAATGAAATGAATGTATAGTGTATTTTAGAAATGTGCCTCAATTAACTTGCTACATTGTTTGAAAGAATTCGACTCCATGTTGATTTCTGGTTTAGTGTCAAATGCAGGGATTTAAGCGATTAACATTTTGATTTGTAAAGTATAAGACATGCGTTCATCTGTTGTCATTGAAGTGCAGAATAATGTGTAATACTGTTATATATAATCCATTTAACTCCTTGTATCAGTTTCCATTGGCTATCATCGCTACCGAAGACAGGAAATCATCAAAGACATGCCATTCATTGCAGAGGTCAAAAACAGATGGCCTGCCCTGTTTTCAGAGACTGAGGTAATTCTTACTAACTTTGTTATTGGAAGTCATTTTCATAAGAACTTGTATTTGAAGAACAAAGTACTGTAAATTGTTAATTTTAAAAGATACAAAATGTTTGACTGAAAGTTGTAACATTCTTGCATGTGGCCTCTAATCAAATTAATAGAGAATACTCTCTAGTTGTAATTTTTAATATGTTTCAGGTTGTTGCGGAGTTCGCCCGCATCACCATGGTCCCTTTGTTGTCGACTTTCATGGCCAAGCTGGACCACTACGCTGACCACCTTAGAGTGTTCAAAAAGAAGGGGGGAACAGCTAAACGCAATATCAACTTAATCATGGCAGCCATGGATAGGGTATGTATTTTAGTTGACCTTGATTGAGCTCTGAAATTATTTGAATGCTTCTTCAACTTCTGTGTCTGTCATTAATCAGAATTTTTTTTCAACTGAATATGTGTAAATTTGAATATTTTGTAGATACATGTGAATCAGTGACATGCAGTCAAGTGAGGCACCTTAATGAGAAGTAAAATACTAACAAAAGAGAAATTCAATTTGTACACTAGATTTTAAATTTGCTTTCTGTGTGATTTCAATATTTTTATGGTCAAAATTGCTGTCATTACGGATTTTCTGTTCAAATACAAGGTAAAACGCTGAGAGGAGGCAATGATGATGCTGTGTCTCACCACAGACACACACATGCGCAATCCCACTGCTGTTTCTCTAAATTGCCAACGTACATGTTTGATTACACATGTAATACAGATGATGACTTGCAGACTACCTAATGTATTTGACGAATCTGTGTTACATGTTTAATGTTATTGGTCATAAATGTGCTGCAAAAATGCATGGAGTGAGGCTGATGGAGGGCAGTGCTGAACCCTAAAGGCAACATGTATAAGAGGTACACGTATATGGATTCACAGTGTAATCACATTACACTGAGAGCGCCATTGACACAGTGGATAAAGCAGCACTCTTAGGGAGCATCAGTAAATTTCACAAAGGACAAATTGACACCAAATCAGTCCTAAGCAATGAGACGCACCAATTTTATTTTAATGCATCTCCTATTTATAAATTAATAAATTGATGTAAAATGAATGATTTTTCTATAATTGTTTCCAGGTCATTTGACCAATTTATTTACTACACACAAAAAATGAGACACACCAAACCTAAATAAATTTTAATGCATCTTCTGTAGGGCTGGGCACTTATTGCATCGCTTATCAATATTGTGATAAAACACGTCCTATGTGATTAAAATGATAGACTGCTTTCAAACCTCTAAAAAAAATATGATAATTTAGTTGAGACTATTACTTCCATTAATGTCAAACTTATTATCAATTCAACAAGATAAATAACTGCTGGTTTGTCTAAATAGCACATTTGCTAAGTTTAATTTGCAGTATTTGTATTTGTGAGGCTGCATTGATAGATTTATAGGCAAAAATACTATTATGATCTTTTATTGTAACTCTTATTGTTAAGAAGCTTGGAAAGAAAAGCGTCTGGACTTCTTTAAGTTGCTTGAAGACGTTTCATCTCTCATCCGAGAAGCTTCTTCACTGAAGAAGCTTCACTTTTCTTTCCAAGCGCCTTAGACTACGATGACCTGGATGACTGAGAACCTTCACAGACTTATTGTTATCGCAAAAAATACCACAAAATGTCATGATAGGATTTTAAGTCCATATTGCCCAGTTCTAATCTTCTATTTAATTTGAATATTTTTAGGGGCACAATTATTAAATATATTGTAGAACAATCTAGAATTTATTAAAGCAAAAATGAAAGCTTTCACGTAATGTCAAAATTGAAAAGCTTCGATTTTTGAGTTCATATATTTGTTTATCTGACTCAGAGGAGTCAGTGCCTTACCAATCATGAACCTCACTGCACATCACTGATGTGAGTTATGAAACATTGCTTAATCACTTATCTGGATTATGTGTTAATATTTTTGACTTTGTTTTGTAAAGAGGTTGAAAGGAACCAAAATAGGAAACTTCCCTCATATTGAGTTCTTATCTCCACCAGAATCCCAGCATTGATGTTCGACGGGAATGCATTCTGAAAGCTGTCTGTCTCTACTTAAATGAAAAGTCAGATGACCTGTTCAAGGAATTCTTGGTAAGTTAAAAAAGGAAAATGATCAGCTATTTTCCTTTTTTTAATTTGGGATTGGAAATGGAAGGTGGACTTACTTGTCCATATGTATATGTACGCAATTAACTTATCTTTTTCTTTTATTTTTATTTATGTGGATCTTGGAGCAAGCAGAGAAACAGAGAAGCTGACTTTGGGAGTCTATGTTGTTCAGACATGAAGGAGCAAACTCTGCAGATACACCTGAGGACATTGGTGTCATCGTAGAAGGATGCACTGTGCTGCAAGCTCTTAGTGATGTGGCAAAGGGTTGTGCCCTCCTGCTTGGATTAATCTACAGTCTAAATCTGAGCTACCCAAAGCACCTGAAATACACATTTGAATTTCTTCAGAAGGTGCTGATGGAGTTGGATGGGAACAACCTATCCATGAAGGTGCAGGTTCTGAAAAACAAACTGCTTGAGTGAAACAGCCTGCACTGAACTATAGAGGACACTGAACTTTAAGGTTCTCGAACCCTTCTCCTTGCACTTCATAAACTGTTCAGTTTGAATTGCCACAAGAACTTCTGCAAGGCCTTTCACTTTTCTGCGTTCTTTGTTCTTGAACCTTTACCAACATCCAACTACACTGAAAAAGACTGCTCCTAACTTTGGACTTCAGTTTAAGTTTTGAAGCAAAGGTTATTTTTCTAAATATGGACAAAAATGACACTAAAGTAATTTCTACCAGCTGTTTGCAGGGCTGTATTGTGGGCTTTTCATTGTAGCCCAATCAAGTTTACATTAAGTCATGTTAATGTTAAAAATGTTGGAATCACAACACTTTACAGTTTTAATCATTTCAGTTTAACATGACATTCTTTATCTTGTCTTCCTGCACTTAAAATGCACTTGAATATATGTAAAGATTGTTTAAGAAAAAAGATCTAGAAGCATTTGAATTGCTCAAAGTGTGCTTCAACAAGTTTTACACAAAGTGTTATTAAAGTTAGGTTAACTGAATAAACTGGTGTTCAATTTTTTTAATTTACAAACTTAAATAGAATAAGTTGCAATTCTGTTAAAGTGATTTAATCCTATAGTTTCAGTAGAGCGTGTTTTGGGTGAGTAGATTTATCAGATTTACTTGAAATTTGTTGTTCAAATTAAATATATCATACATTTTATATTTCACTAACCCAGTTGTGTGGAACCGGTTGACATAACTGGGTGGAGTAAATACAACATTTTATTTCTTAGAGTGTAGGGTCCCAGTTGAGAATTGAGACAATGAGATATAAACAGGACACAAGTGATTGTTAGTCAGAGGGGTGAACAATAGCATCGTGGTCTGTGTTTGATGAATGGGTGTTTTTAGCAGCACAGGAAGTCGTAACTATATAAGGGCTTTGTGGCCGACGCCCCAAACCCTAATGAGCACGTGCAGAAAGAGTTCTCACCACAGTGAAGGGGGTGAAGTTGAAGGCCAATCAGGAGTCTGCGTTGTCACGGTCATCTGCACTTCAAAGAGAGTGAGAAAGTAGACAAAAACAGTGATGTATTTTTACAGACAGCAGCAACACCACCTTCATCATCAGATTAATCTGCAATAATCGGTGTCCTGTGAGGATAATTTGGTTCTAGTTCACTGGCTGTCTGATCTGATAAATGTTTCAAGCAGAGCACCCTGCTGTTCTGTACATGAGGTTAGGCACACACGTTTCACATGTGCGCCATGAAGAAGAAGTGCAGCTGCCAGTGCAGACACATGCACAGATAAGGTCCTGGTTCTGGCCATTGATTTTGTTTTTGTTTTTTTGTTTTAATATATGACCTTAGTTCATGTCACTGGGAAGACTGGTCTGTAGTTTTCTGCAGGGAAGGAGGAAGGACAGAAGGGAGGGTGGGTGCAAGGCAGGGAGGAGTGCTGGAGGAGAGGAGGAGGGATGGAGGGAGGAACAGTCTGAAGAGCCAGAGTGAAGTTTGAGTAGCTGCAGATAGACAGAGAGCAGCAGAGAGAGCAAGACAGATTGGGAAACTGATCCGAGTTCGGGCTGTTAAATTGAGGGAAATTTTAAATTCTCTGAAATTTTACAGAGATGTTTGTAAGACTTTTGGGCATTTAATTTTTGCCCAGATATTAGACTTTTGGGGCCTATTTTTCTATAGTTTGGGATTTTTATTTATTTTTTGCCAGTATTTAGATGATTAATGTCTACTTCACCTCTCAAGATTTTTAGACTGTAGGAGTAGTGTTTTATCTGTGTGTGTGTGTGTTTGTGTGTGTGATATAGTAAACCATGGAGCTGGAGCATTTAGGCGGCGGGGGGGTTAAACCCGAGAGGGATAGCAGTCGTCTCTACAAGATAGCTCTGGCCATGTGTGTGTTACTCTGCGCCGCTCTGCTTCTTGCTCTCATACTAGGTAAGTCCACCCCAAACACACACATATATTTATATATGCACACATTTTCCTTATCCTACATTATAATTAGTTAGGAATCCAACATATGAGAATGTATGCATGGTGTCCTCAGATTATAGTACATGCAGACTGTAAATAACACATGACCATGCGAATGGGAGCAAAGGTCTTTGTGGAGGTCTCGCGGGTAACTTGTGTAGAACTATTTTAGGTTCATGTAAGGTTTCATACACGCCCACTTGCACACGCACAACTTTGTGCTCTCCGTAATGCACAGTGGGACACAAATCGGGACACTAGTGGAACAGAAAAGAATGTGTTTTTCACAGCTCTTCCTGCAGAGTGTAGTATTTTTTAGCAGGGACATGTGTAACGGTTTGCAAGTTATTTATTTACATCAATTTAAGCTGGTGCTGTAAAAGATGGTAGGTGCTGGTAGGTGTGCTAAACCAGTAATTTGCATGCTTTAGATTAGATCTCACACATATCCACATAACACTGCAATAAAGGGGGCAAAAAGGAGTAAGATGAGTTTAAACAAATATATTTAACACCTGTCGCTTGCATGGGAATATATAAAATATAATTAAAAAGACAATAAAGCGTGGGTAAACATGGGTTGACTATGAGGGCTGTTATTTTGATGGATCCCCATGGATTAACACAATCCTAGAGCTGGAGAGCTTCTTTGACTGTTCTTTTATTCTAGGAGTAGGTTTAATCCATGTCTGGGGACTGTGTAAGAGCGCTGTATGCACTCTTAGCTGGACTTTTCCAGATGTTTCCTCCTGACTACGTTCACACTGCAGGTCTTAACCTCTTAAATGCTCAAGGTTAACCGCTCAATTCCGATTTTTTGATCAAATCCGATTTTTTTGTCTGCTTGTTCACACTACAAATAAAATGTGACAGCAAACGCGCTCTAGTGTGAACCCTCAAAGTGGCCCACATGCGCAAAAGACGACGTCACACACAACGTCACACACAACGCGCTCTGTTTAGACCCAGAGCAAACAGTATTGTTTGACTGATGGCCTTAATATAAAGACTTGTTTCGGATTTTACGTTTCCCAATTTTGCTTTAAGTTATAAAGTTACTTTGTTATTTACAAATGGCCTAAAAGGATAGTTGGAAATTTCTGTCAGAATCTGCAGATTATACAGTACAAATAAAATGTTCACGTTTCTCCAACGTAGTCTTCCCAACAGTTTCACTGGATGGCCAGGAAGCGTTCGCGATGTCTTCTCCGGTGCTGATAATTGCCGTCTGTCTTGTGTCAGTGATGTAAAAGACGGATTTAATGACATGACCGTTCAAACAGCAGTCGCTTTCTAAAACATCAGATATGTATAGGATTCAGTACCACATATGAAAGTGACCCAGATCGGATTTGAAAATATCAGATTTGTGCCGTTCACACTGTCATACCATGATCAGATATGGGTCGTATAGGGTCAAAAAAGTCTGATTTGATGCGCTTTCGCCTGCAGTGTGAATGTAGCCAAATTGTTTGTTCTCCAATTCATTATTATTTATTCATTTTTTATTTCTGTTGAAACAATGCAGTCAGTTCCCTCTGCACAGAACATGTGGACCTTCTTTCTCAACAGTAAGATTAGTTACTACTCATAATAAAAAAAAAATAGATTTTTATATGTATTATATTATATGCATTTCTATAATGGTCAAATTCTCAATTTTTGCTCAAAAGAAACAGTTTGGAGAATAAGAACATGCTCACTCTGATATTTAGAAATATTAGAAGTGGGCAAAAATACTGGGCAGCTGTAGCTCAGGAGGTAAAATGGGTGGCCTACTAATTAGACAGTAAGTGGATTGATCCTCGGATCCTCAAAGTACCTTTCCGCAAGATATTTAACCTCAAGATGCCCCCAATGCACCTACTGGAGTGTGAGTGTGTGACTGTTAAAAGCACTTAGGCATGATGTGTGCGCTACATCAGCCCATTTACCAAATAGCTAGCTTGCTTTTGTCTGGAGTGAACAAATATGTCTATCTGCTGTTTGAAAGTTGTGGTTTTTACATTGTAGGAAATATTGCAGCATGGCTCCAGAGGAACTTTAAAGAGAGCCTGATTAGCTATATGCTCATTTTTTCCCAGTCTTTCTGCTATGCTCATAGTTTGGATTGGCATCACTCATGTGCAACTCTGCCTTCAAGATTTTGAGGAGAACATTTGAGTAATGTGAGTGTTGCATGGCTGTGAGGATGCTGTAGCAGGGAGGGGTGCGAGAGTAAGTATTGTTTTTTTTTTTTTAGTTGTTGAGGGAAGGCAGAATTCTTGTGGTTTCATTGAAGTGTAATTACATTACGAGCCCATGTATGCAGTCCCACACACCCACACTAATAGAACCCCCCCCTTCCCCATCCATGTGAATGACCACACACAGGAATGCTGCTTTGATTTTTTTTTTCCAGATATTTTTAATGAGTTTAAAGAGTGTGAGTCTTAAATGTGTGCTTGTGTATCTGCATGTTTGTGTTGGTGGCTTGTTTGGTATCTCAGTAATGGACATAAGTTTGGTTTTAGCAGTGACACTGGAGCCTCAGTCGCGAGTGTGTGTGCGTGTTTAAACCCCTGTGTATGGGCTTCTGGGTGAGAGAGCGCCTTGTTGAGTTTGTTCCAGGCCAAGCAGTTCATGCAGGGTTGAAGCTGTTCTGAAAGTGGCCACAACTCTCAACAAGCAGCTCTAACTAGGCAACAAGGCTGGTGGACCTCAGAGGTCAGACATTGCGGCGCAGCACCGTAACGCTCCACTCATCCGTTCACAATGGGGATTTGGTTTCTAAATCTGTCCACGGATCCACATCACATAACAGCGGTTTCTGCCAGGAGGTTGGAAAGGCAGGTTTTTGCTCACCTTCTATGAAGGGAAGTGAATGGGTAAACCTCCAGTTACAATGCAAGTAGCTTAAACAATGGTGTGCCTATTCTGTTTGTTTTGTGGTGTTTTGATTGCCTTTCGCAAAAGCGAGCGAGTAATGTCACACTTATTGCATCTTTCAAGAGTGTGGCAAGCATGACTATTTACTCTGTCTGAGCGCTCTGCAGCTGTATCAGCTTTACTTGTTTATCTCGGTTTGACCCTTTTTCCTAAAGAGTGGATAGTAGAAATGTCCTCGACTACATCCTTCTCCAATAAGTACTGTCATTTTGGGGTAATTATTGCATAATCACTGGTGGGGGAGTATTCAGAGGCTGAAATATATGTAATAATGCTTCAGTATAGTAGTGCAGTGTTCCAAGGTGGAAGTCATGCAGTCAAAGTTTTACAGCCCCCGTAGGGAGGGGTAGACTGTATGTTTATACGGTTGAGAATATAGTAATTTTCTTTCTGTTGAGTTCATTTTCTAGAGCATTTTTTATGATATATATCATTACAACAAAGAGCATGAAAAGTCAAGTTTGCACAATATTTTCAAACTTATACATTTGCTAATAATTCATCCTTGCATTCAGGATATCTTGTGAGATGAGGCAGAATTTCAAAGAGACATTTATGCATCAAATACACAATAACAATAACTGTTTGAGTCAAAGTTGATTTTTTGACCCTAGAACTGGTTTTGCTCAAGGTGCGGCCTTGTGAAAGTCTCAACTTCCCCCAATCTGATGCAGAGCTGAACTTGTTCGACGTTTGTGCGCATGTCTTCAGTTCTCAAACTTCACCAGCAACTCTTTTCCTCTTCCTCAGTGTCTCAAAAATCCAGTCAGGAGGAGTTCTGTCTGACCCCAGAATGCATTGAAGCAGGTGAGAAGAGGCGCTAAACGGTCCATCTTGTACGTTTAGCGGGTTACATATGGACTGTCTTAATTGTGACCTAAGTACCTTATGCTTAAATGTCATTGATGGAGGTGGTTTTTTTTTTTTTATCTCTGTAGCGGGGTCTATTCTAAGTAAAATGGATCAATCTGTAAACCCCTGCGAGGATTTTTATGCTTTCTCTTGTGGTGGGTGGCTGAAGGAGAACCCAATTCCTGAAGATTCATCCTCTTACGGCATCTACCCCTGGCTTAGGCAGCATGTTGACATCCAACTTAAAGGTTTGAGAATAAATTCCTCATCGATGTCCTAATAAGCATTTTGGTTTTCTTACAAAGTTTCAGAAGTTTGGAATAATGAAGTATAGATGTAAAATGCACGTACTGAATGTAAATGTATTTCCTTTAAGCTAAATTCTTGGCTGCAGACTGCTCTGAATAGTTTTCAATTTTTTTCTACTTTTGGGATATTGCTGCAGTTTTCTTTATATGGTCGTCTGGTACAGACAGAGCACACACAGAGCTGCTCGGCATTCAGGAAGTTAGCCAGTCAGCAAAAAGTGCTCTTTTAGGGAGAGGTAGCTTAGCAAGACAGGACCTATAATGGCTTATTTCAGACAGAAGATAACAATAAGATCCAGTATAATAATAAATGAAAATATTGGAATTACAAAACAGAAAAGGAATAGTGCTAGATATTCAATTCAGTGCAATTTTATTTATATAGCACCAAACAACAACATTTGCCTCAAGGTGCTTTATATTGTGCCTTGAAAACAGGTGACTCCCTGTGAGCAAGCGCTTGGTGAAAGTGAGAGGGAAAAACAGCCTTTTAACAGGAAGAAACATCTGGCAGAAGTAGACAATGATGCAACCTTTTTCCTTAATAGGAATTTCATTAAAGGTCATGAACAAGGTTAAGTGTTTCCATTCACTGGACTCTTACTTTCAGAGTACGCTACTGAAATAGCATAGTGCTCCAACAACACTGCAAAGCTCACATCAAATTTAAAAAAAGGAGATCAATACAGCAAGCATGTCATCATTTTAAATGGTAAATGGTGGTTTACCATCATTTTAATCCATACATTCTTTTTTTTCAATTCTACATTAAACATCAGCCATTATGCATCCTGACTATATGGCTAAGTGTGTTATCCTAGTGACGGGTAATGTATCCCTGAGCGGTTAGCCTCTAGCAGAGATGATGACTGGGCATTAGAGGTTTCTTTGAATGATGACTCCAATTTGCTCCATCAGAATTACTGCAAGCTCCTTCTGACCCTGACGAACTTGAAGCAGTGACCAAAGCTAAGAGCCTGTACCGCTCCTGTTTGAATGAAAGTAAGTCACAACACAGACGTTTGCTCTGTGGATTTGTGGGGATTTTGTTTATATGAGACCCTCAAAATTCAAACCCTACAATTAAATGTCCTTACAAAGTCAATCATTTACACAAAGACACAGTGACTCTGAAAACAAATAAGGTAGGATGAGCTTTTATTGATCCACACGACAGATCTGGGGTAATGGAAAAGCAATAAGAAACATGGGTGCAGCACAAAGCTAAAAAAATAGCCACATGAGCTGTAAAAAGAGTACAAAAAAAATCAATAAAGTTGTGTATACCATTTGTTGTGTGTCTGTGTACAAAGCTCTATTGGAGGAGCTGGATGCCAGACCAATGCTGAGAACACTTAAACAGCCAGAGTTTCGGTGGCCTGTTGTGGGTGACGGGCGCGGTGGGGAATATCAGTGGTCAGAGAGTCAGTGGAGCCTCCTGAAGACGCTGGCAGCGATGAGGAATCAGCACAGTAAGAGCGTCCTGATTCGCCTGTACGTCTCCCCTGATGACAAAAACTCCTCTCACTACATTATCAAGGTCAGACATTTTTCCTTCATAGCCCATCACATAACTCCACTGTAAAGCACATTTTTATAGTATTGCACTTGCATTGTTGGATTCAAGAAGTCCATTTCATCTCACTATCAAATTACATTAATCCCATTTTTTTAGTTGCTTGTACTGAAGTACAAAATCCACAATCCCATACACTGTATATAAAAGATGGACATCTAAAAAGAAAGAAAGAAAATAAATCGAACGAGGCAAAAAGAAGCCTTCTTTATAGAATCCATGAGTTAAGGACAACATGACTCTGTTTATCTGTCATAAACTCATCTTTTCCCAATTATACTCTATGATCACAGTTGGTACTAAAGTTATACAGATGTTTATTTTTTAAGTTATAGTCCTGTTTAGTCCTTGTGGTTGGAAAGTGTCTACTATGTGTCAATTTCTCAGTTAGATCCACCCTGCAAAGTTGGCAACGGCCAAAACAATTTCTGTAAACCAGTTTGTAAGGTCAGTGTTATATCCATCTTTTATATACAGCATTTGGTTCCAATTTTGTAGAAGGACTTAAAGTTTAGGTTTAGAAATTTTCATTGTTAAAAACTGTGGGACCAGACGGGAAAGTGAGACCAGACAGGATAAGTACCTTTTCAACAAAGAAAATTAAAAAATAATGCTGTTATTCATTTTTGTTTACTTCATTTTTGTAATAATCAATAATCGTGTGCTCAATCAAAAGGCACAAAAACAGTTCAAATGGGCCAATCATTTTTATTTTATTTTATAAGAATGATGTGTACATGCACAGGCTATTCTTATTAAAAGAAATCTCCCTGTGCCAAATTATGACATTGAAAAGTGAATAAGAGCAATATTTTTGAACATACAACCAGAATTTAAAAGCTAATCAGTCATGCGAACAGATCCAAGTTTCAAAGCCAGGTGAGTTATTATGTATCTAGCTTAGCTTCACTAGAATATAATGTATCTGAAACCTCTTGGAACTGTTTTGAAAGACAGCAGTGTAAAAAGCAGCAGAGGCTAACCAGCACTTTCTGTCTTTATGTAGCTCGATCAGGCATCCTTGTCTCTGCCTTCCAGGGAAGACTACATCACCAACACCTCCTCTGCCCAGGCGGTGAGTTTCCACTTTGCCATTTTTCCATCTTACCTTTTAACCAAAACTTTCCGTCCTGGATGAGTGGTAGCAAAAAAGACTTTTCTTCGGAACAAGAGTTTCTATTCAGACTCAATACGTCCCCTTCTGTGTTTTCCTTTAAAAAAAAGATTTCTTCCTCACCTCAGTCACAGAGTTCTCACTCAAAAGGGATTGTAAAGACCTCATAAAGCACCTTTAGAAGCTATAAATTTAAATGGAATTGAAGATATCAAATAAGGCTTTTTAGAATCTCTATAACTGTGAATTCCTTCTTATAACTTCAAATCTAAACATTTATGAGTGAAGACCTGTTCAAGCCTTTGAATTTAGAGTAGTTCAAGATATTCATGCAAAACTTAAAATAGCAGAAATGTAATTTAAGGATAACAAAATCTTTTTGAATAAAACCGCTCTTGTATCACTTTCTTTTTTTAATTGTTTCTAATTGTTTCTTTTTTGTACTGATCTGGCTTTAAATATTTCTGAACCACTGATAAATGGAAACATTCTTATTAATAGTTTATCTGATCTGCTAACTTTAACACACAAATATTTAAACTTTCTAATGCTTTATAAACATCATCAGCGAGCAACACAGATTGGATTCCCTTTTTCAGTCACCATGAAGCTATTTGTGAACATAAATGTCCCTTTAAACCACTGAAGATTTTTCTGCTGCTGTGTGTCTCTCCCTCAAAAAAGGTAATAATAAAAAAATACGTTTCACTGAATACTGATACAGTAGCACAAGGGTATGTGAGTGCAGATGCAGGCGCTTGATTGATGTCTGATGATGCCTGATAGCTCAGAGCAATGAAAGAATGAAGTCTCTCTGTCTCTCTCTCCAGTATCGTGCGGCGCTGCTCAGTTTGATGGTGGATGTGGCCGTCATGCTGGGCGCCCCAGAGAAAGACGCTCTGACCCAGATGGAAAAGGCTCTCGCCTTTGAGACCAAAGTGGCTCATGTAAGGACGTCATGTCAGATAAATATAATCCCGCTTAATGTATGAAAATTATTAAATAGGTCTCTGTAGCTCCAAAGCTAATTAAAACTCTACATTATTCTCTGTGAAATATGGCGGCTGATTCATCAGCTTCGCCAACAGTATAACAGGAAATCGTTTTTTGGACAAATTTAGGATCAGTCATGCTGATGACAATTGCTCTCTGTGTCTGCAGATCCTGATTCCCTATGAAAACCGCACCAGCGAGAGCATGTACCACAAATACACGCTCTCTCGACTGCAGCGCTCAATACCTCAGGTACTTTAAAACAATGCAGAAAAACCGCCAGAGAGAAATCAACCTTAGCATCAGTTGAGACCGGTTCAAAACCAAGTTGTACACGATGTCCTTGTCCGGTTTTTCCTGAGAAGTCTTCCTACCAAGCAGGGCTTTCTTCAATAGTACCAAACATTCCTGTTTTTTTGTGGACTGTTTTGTTTCCAAGGTCAGAAGAAAGATCAGTACCGCTCTGATGGTGAATTTGTAGCTACTGAGAGCAGAAACTCAATCAGCAAGTCAAGGAAACTGCTTTTATTGGATTTGTCTGAAATGTAACTACAAGCTTCATGATATGTTTAACCTCTATACAAACCGAATTAGAAACGAGGACTGCTGATATTTTGTATTTACCTGTGCACAAAAATGTAGTTCACAAAAGTTGAAGTTGAACTCTGAAATTGAAAAAATACAATGCGTGCAGGTGTTGCGATGCACAGAAACTGAAGTAGCTGGCTTGGTGAATATACTACATATTTCTATATAGTGTTAAAGACCTTTCGTGCTCTTTCTCCCTCTCTCTCTATTGCTGTAGTTCGATTGGCTTAATTTCGTAAAAACTGTGGTGGAGTCTAAAGGTGACCCGGATCGATCCATCTCCTCCTCTGAGCCTGTCATCGTCAGAGTTCCACAGTACTTCAAGGAACTTGTGAAGCTCATCGAGGCCACCGATCCCCAGTACAGACTCCCTTTCTATCGTGGTGCCTTGTTGACACAATAGCTTAAAGACACTCTTCATACACACCCTATTAATAAATACAATTGTTTGGTCCCAATGCGAGCTAAATAGTGTAGAAAACTGCCTCGGGCAGTTTATGTGCATCAGCAATGCAGATGCAAAATCTGCAAGCAATAGGCAATAAAAGGGTGCAAAAGCTACATAGCCTCAGAGTTCAGATGCTTGGCTTAATGGCAGGATGGCTTTAAAGAAAGAGCAGCTAAAACAGTGAGGGGCGCAGTAGGCTCTGTAAAAGAAAAATAAGGATTATTATGTAGTGTATATCAGGCAAAGCTACTCTCGTAGTGTCAAAAAATTGAAGAATTGGCACCTGAGATAAACATTCAACTCCCCTATAAACTCAACCCAGTCCTCATAAGGGACAGATATAATGTAAACACACAGGCACAGACATGAGCCCACACTGGGGCTCGAGGGCACCTGTCGCTCAGTACAAGTATTTTACAGTGTATAATGAGATTACATGTAGGAATTGAATTAATGTCCCCGTGTCTCTCGCTCTCCAGGACGGTAGCGAACTACGTCCAGTGGAGGACAGTCTTTTCCCGGATAACCGCTCTGAGCCGTCGTTTCCTCTACAGATACCTTGACTACGCTCGGGTCGGTACACAAATCTATGTCCATATATGATCACTTTTGAATGTTTTGAAAACAACTGTATTTTAGAAAAGCTTAAGAAATGCAATATTTTGAATGTTAACATTTAGCGTGCTAACCGAGGCCTGTTAAATCTCAGATGTAGCTCTTGGGTTTTTCACAGTTTCTCAGAGCAAAAGTCTGACCTCGGGGTGAATTTATTAGGACATTCACTCCTTGGAAGTCTGGCTGCTATCTTGAATGTCTTCCACTTGTGAATAATCTTTCTCACTGCAGAATGATAGACTTTAAATTGTTTGAAAATAACCTTATAACCCTTCCCAGATTGGCTGGCACCAACAGTTGCTTCTCTGAGATCATTTCTGATGTACTTGCTCCTTGGCTAACACCATTGTGCTAACACACTAAAATCTTCCAGACATACAAAACTGCCAAAAATCTCTGCTTTTATAAAGGTGCTCAAACTTGCTGATGATTAGTTAATTGGGTGCATTTCATTAGCAGCGGCAGCTGCTCATAATTCTCTTAACGTACACTTTTTTTCCCTTTTTAAATGTTTTACACCTAAACCTAAATAACTACACTTGAAGGTTTCTCAGCTTTTCTCAATCTCTGTTTTTAGGTCACAAAATTCTTGTCACAGTACTTAGTGAGTTGGGGAAAGATTTTCTAATTTTACCAGTTGGTAGCTTCAAATGTTTTAAACAAATCATCCCCCCTCCCCGACTAAAGTGACTCAGCGTGAGGTCTTAAACACTCTCGTTAATGGAAACTTGTCAGTGGAAGTTGTTTTTTTGGAGCGATGTCACCTTGAATTTCCGTCTCTCTCGCCCCCATTAGGTAACCACAGGAACCACCTCTCTGACCCCGCGCTGGGATAAGTGTGTTAACTACGTGGAGAACTCACTTGTTTATGCCACCGGCCGGCTTTTTGTCAACACACACTTCCAGGAGGACAAGAAACACCTGGTGTGTGTGTTCCCATCATATCCTAAAGCCTGGCTCAGCTGTTTGAGTTTTCTGTAGCTGTGTAACAGATGAGTGCTGAGCTGTGATGTCTGCATCACTGTAGGTGTGTGTGTCTGTGTTTAGATGGCAATGATGCTGGGCCTTTTTGCATTTTTTATAAACAGCCTCACTTTGCTATAAGTGAGAACGTTCTAGGTTTGCGTCTGAAAATCTGAACATTTAAACTTCTGTTTCATACTTGATTTGTTTCTTAGATGGAGGAGCTGATCGACGGCATCCGCTGGGCGTTCATCGACATGCTGGAGAAGGAGAATGACTGGATGGATGATTTAACCAAGAAGCGAGCTGTGGAAAAGGCACAGTTTATTCCATCTTTTCTAATCTAAACTGTAAACACCACCTGGGTCTGGGTGCAGTTCCCCCCTCCAGGGGCGAGGGCACCTAGACCCGGTTTGTAGAGTACGCTTGGGGAGTGTGATCGTGTGTACAACGTCTCTTTATGTCTGTCTCCACGTTGGTTGAGTGTGGAGTAAGTGCATATGAGAGCATGAGGGTGGGAATGGATGTTTGTATCTGTGTGTGCCTGTATGTCTGTGTCTATATGTCAGGTTGGGTATCAGACGCCACCTCTCTGGGGACATCTCAGGCCCTCCAAGGTTTGGAGGCCTATCTCCCCCTACCACCACTTCCCCTGCCAGTGGCGGACCCCCTCAGACATCGGTGCGTTGGTGGTTCTTTGTGTCCGGGGATGGGCGTCCAGGTACACACCGGCTCACTCCTTGGCGGCCGCTTATCGGGGCCTGGAGCCTGGGGCTCGCTCGGGCCACTTCGGAGGTGGGGTGCCCCCGGCCTCTCGGCCTGGGGCTCGGTCACTCAGGCGCAGCTGGCTGCCGGCGGAGCTCACGGGCGCGTCACTGCAACTCCCCCTGGCTTCTGCTCCGCGGCTGCTGAGTGAGCCCTCATCTGGGACTCTCCTCAGCTCTTTCTGGGACAGTGGCGCGGCTGCCCCTCTGTTGGTCTTCCTTGGTCTCTTGTGTTCTGGGGGCCTCTGGATGTCTGGAGTTTTGATCTCCTCCACACCTGCTTCACGCCCTGGAGGACGGGGCTGTGGCCCCCCCACACCCTCTAGCAGATCATTACATGAAGGAACCTTTTAAAAAACAAAAAACAAGCGCGTCCATGCTCACAGGTGTACACACGGGTGATCACACCCACAAACTACACCCTTTTTGGCTCCTACCTCAAAGCACACTGTGTTCTGTTGATCTTATGTGCTGCACAATAATGTTTAATATTTAGTATTTACTGTCATATTCCCATATATCATTGTGATGTTGTTTATTCTATTACTCTTGTTCTCTTCTGCTTGCTTTCTTTTTTCTTTCTCAGCAGGTGATCCAGGTGATTGATATATGCATTTTTTTTCTCTGCCCGTTCTGTAGGTTTTTGTCTTTTGCCCTTCTCCCCCGTCCCTCTTCTCAGCTGTTTCTCTTTCCCTCTTTCTTTCTCCCCTTCTTTCCCCCAGTCAAGTCTGTCCCGTATTCAGTAAGTGAAAATAAAATAAACAATAAAAGGTGAATCAAATGGACCATTACGGCAAGGCTGGGATGGTCAGTTTGGTAAAGTAAATCCGTTGGGCATCTTTCTTTGCCTTTAGACAACAATTCTGATGGCAAAAGAGCCAAACGGGACAGGCCAAAAAAAACCAAAAAAAACTGTAATATTAAAAAATATTTGGATTGGTGATGTGAATTTCAAACTGTTTAATCCAAAACTGGCCCAACAAATTGAATGAAATACAGCAGTGCATTAAATAGTGAAAACAACACCCTCTCTGAACAGCTGTGTTAGTCACATCTAACCGTTAAAACAAAGTCTGACCTTACTGTAGTTGCAGCAGCTGGAAACAGCTGCCAAGCTAGAACAGATACCATTGTTCTATCGGTTCGGGAAATCTGTTAGTATTTACTGGCACCACTAAAGAATATTTATACGCAAAAAAGAAGAAGTCCTTTACTCAACAACCCAACAACAGTGTCTCTTACGTGATCCACCATAATCCTTATTTATCTTATAGTCAGCCTTGGTGAGGTTCTTAGGCATAAGTCATACGGGCCAGAGACCCGTGGACAATCCCCTGGCAATACCATAGAAAAATGACTATTGCCTGAGCAGTTGGCAAGTGGTTGAAGGAGGTGGTTGATAGTCACTAGGTGAAACTTGTCACAAAGAGATATATGATGTTCAATATTTTTTATTTTTACCACTTAACGAGCAGTTGGTAAGTCTTTGTGGACAAGTCAGCATCTTCCCTACAGGCAACAGCATTGATTTGTTAGTGCCCAAAGCAGTTACAAGGATGTTTTTGGTGCTGCACACTCTTTGTGACTGATTTCACCTTGCGACTCAAACCACTCACCAGTCAGTCAAGGAATACAAATTTCCCCTAGTGACCAGTGCTTTCCGGGGGGTTGCTTCCTGCTCAAAAGCCTTTGTTAGTGATGCTTTAATCCATCCTTTTATCTCTTCCCTCTTAGAAGCCACGTCTCCTTTTATTAACTTTTAACTTTCTTCTACTTGACTGCCCCCAACCAAACTGTGGTTCGGGGCCTTTTATGCTGTGACCATAAAAGGATATCTTCTCTTGCTGACATCAAACTGAGTGAAAAAAGAGTGTTTAGAGCAGCGTGAGCTTTTGGCTGACAGGGATTGTCACATTCTCATTGATTGCAATTTTCATGTGTTCTCACTGGAACTGCAATGATTGAGAGAAAATACATTATCTTAGGTTTTCATAAAGTCAGACTCAAATGTGTCCAGGATCTTATTGCTAACACAATTGTTTTCAGCTCCACTCACTGTTAAAATGTTTTTGATGCCTCTCAGCTTGAACCGAGCTATTTATCATTCACCAGCTTTGCTCAAGCTACAATACTGAAACCATTTAAAGAAATTGGGTCCACTTTATGGCAAGCATATAGACCTTCATAATTAAAAAGGATTTTGCTGTAGGGGCCCGGCAATGTTTCTGTGAAGACACTTTAGCCTATGACTCTCACAGTGCTCTCTTTTTATTACTTTAATATCATTTAAACTTACTCATTCAAACTTATATTTGCACTCACTGCCAATTAAGTTTGACTGAGAGTCTGACACACCTTTTTATGTTTAATTTAGATTTTATTTAAATTCTCTTATCTCTCTCTATAGGCACATGCAGTCCTGGCTAAGGTTGGCTACCCAGAATTTATTTTGAATGACACCTACCTCAATGAAGATTTGAAGCAGGTCTGTTTAAATTAGCACAGCACCAGCATCATGTTCCTGCAATGTTTTTTTCCCTTTTCATTCTGAAAATGGAGGAATGTTGCTATTTAGAAGTAATGTGTAATGTGTTTGTGTCTGCTTCAGCTAGAGTTAAAAGAGAATGACTACTACGGCAACGTGATGCAGACACTGAAGTTCATCGCTCAATCCGATCTCTCCTGGCTACGAAAGAGCGTCCCACGCACAGAGTGAGTGGCAAGTGTGAATACTTAATTAGGCACTGTGACATCATCCGTTTGATAAGGAGATACATGTTGACATTAGGTCCGTCCTAAAGTATATGCAGCTTTACTGCTTTTTGACTCTAATGGGCATTATAATATATAAAATAGACATGGTGATGTATTAAATGAGACTTGAAATTAGGGATACAGCAACAGGAGTCGCCCCCTGTTGGCCACTGGAAAGAAGGAGGCACTTCCTTTCTTGCCTTTCTTGAAGCTCCAGCGATCGTTTATAATCAGGATATGGTTTTATGTCCTTATTAATGCCTAATGTGTGTTTGTGTTTCAGGTGGTTTACAAACCCAACAACCGTGAACGCCTTCTATAGTTCATCCACAAATCAAATCAGTAAGATATACATTCATTACATTTTGTTTTTTAATCACTCAGTTAAGTCCTTACCAGACAGATCAAAGCACCAATTCTGGGATTTCCATTTTTGTTAGCAAACATAAGATTGAAAAGCCTTGACCTTATGCAGTAAAATATCCTGTTTGGAAAGAACTAAAGATACACAAAAAGAAAAATTATTTTTGGTCTTCTTGTTTAGGATTTCCTGCTGGAGAGCTTCAAAAACCCTTTTTCTGGGGAAAAGAGTATCCAAGGTGAGTCATCCCACCCAAGAGCTGACTTTATTTTAAAAGAAAAACCTCCTATTAGAGAACCACAGCCTGGGCAGCATTATTGTTCTCAACAGATCTATAAACTGTCCTATATTAAACATTGGCTTGACAGCTTGATTTTATTTTGTAAAGCAATTTCCCACAGCACAGTAACATTTGTCCATGCTTCTTCTTTTTTTTTTTTTTTTTTTTTTACCATATCTGAGACTGGATGACAAGCTATGTAACAATCTGCCCAGCTGGAATGGTGCTGGCTTCCAAAGCTTCTATTGCTTTCTTTTTATTGTGTTCTTTCCTCTTCCTGGTGTTTTGTTCTCTGAGTGATACTTTACATCATTAAACTAAAAGGTACTGAATGAAGAAAGTAGCTCATTAACTGCCTGCTAGCTGTCAGTTTTAATACTCTTTAGCTTGGCCGCTAATAGAAAAATAACTGCACACAGTTTATGTATGATAGGATCCAGTGGTGTGTGACGACTTTTACAAAAGCTCAAGCAGAGACAATGACAAACAAAAAGAAATTATCTTCCACTGTTTAACAAGACAAATTGTTGTTTCAGACTATGAAACAACCGTTTCATGATTTAGTGTTGCATGTTATGCATCTTGCAGCACTCTGTGTGGTCATCTTCCCCTTTGTGCACTTCTTGCTGGCTGAAGAATTATTAAATGTTATTACTTTTATAGTTATCATAAAAAAAATATTTGCTCTTAGGTGACAATGATCTGTGCCGGAGGAACATTTAAGAACATTTAGTAGAAGTAATAACACACTTAATATGCCACACTGTACATAAAGCTGTAGTATTGTTATGTAAATTTGATTGGTAAAAAGCAATATTACTGCTGTTTATGTTTGAGGTTGGTTTAAATATTTAAATATATTCTACTTGGTACTCAATTATATACTTGTAATTGTTCTAAAGGACCATTATAGCTAAATTAAAAGGCCTGTGCACTGTCAAGATCTACAGGAAGATTCAAATTATTAATGAAGAAATAAGGTAGCGTATTAAACAAAACAGCTGTCTAAAGATGATACACTCAGTATAGACAGCTCTCGTGCATGCTAATCTGAAAGTATTGGTGAAGTCTGCAACTGTTAACTGTGTTCAGAGCCTTGAACGCAGAGCCAGCAGCAACTTGTTTAGCATTGCTAGTCTCCCTCAGTCTCCCATCAAAAACCAGAGGTTTATCCACAATGCACATTCCAATGGAATCATAGTCAAGCAGAGTCAAATGTGCTTCCAAAGACAGAGGCTGCAGCCTCAAGATGTCAATCATTTAAAGAATGGATACAGTGAAACCAGAATAATTATGACAGAATTCTGTTTGAGGTTGGTTTAAATATTTTTACATACTTCTCCTGATCGAGCACCACTGATAGAATCTAATCCTCTCTTGAAATTCCACAAGACGTTGACTTGTGCCACACTAAAATCTGTGTTGTTTTCCTTCAATTTACAGATCTTTAAGTTACGGTGCCATCGGGGTAATAGTTGGACATGAGCTAACGCACGGCTTTGACAATAACGGTAAATAATGTTTGCTAATAATGATTTCAAAATATAACATTTGCGATTGAATAATAATGAATTATGTGGTCTGAACAGGTCGCAAGTATGACAAAAATGGCAATCTTGAACAGTGGTGGAGCAACTCGTCCATAGAGGCCTTCAATGAGAAGACCCAGTGTATGATTAACCAGTATAATGGTTATCACTGGAAGGAGGCGGGCCTAAATGTAAGGAAGCAGTCTGAATGTGCAAAAATTTATTTAAAAAAAGAAGAAAAAACTGCAGATGTAGTTTAAACCACTTTTCTAAGAAACTGTCTAAAAAATGCCTGTGTATAACTGGATAATTATCAAAGTCAAGAAATAACTAAAGACTGTTGTTCAGTTCAGATGTTTCTGATGCATTACTGCCTTTGTTACTCTTTTGTAAATGTTTTGCCCTGCAGGTGCGGGGTAAGAGGACCCTGGCAGAAAACATAGCAGACAATGGAGGAATAAGAGAAGCATTCAGGGTATGATCTATGATTTAAGAAATGGTTTTCTACAGGAGCTGTCTACTTCGGACATTGTGAGCTATTGTTTTTTAAAAAAAAATTCCTAATCCTAAAGGAATTTGTTCCCTTAGCAAAAATGATGAAGAAGAATTAACGACGTCATGTAAAGCAATCCAGATGAGAGAATGTTTATTTCACTGTTCTTGTGTAGGCGTACAGGCGGTGGGTGGATGAGAGAAGAGGTGGTGTGGAGGAGCCTCTGCTGCCTGGAGTTGCACTGAACAACAACCAACTGTTCTTCTTGAGCTATGCACATGTAAAGACACTTTTGCACACTGTTTTTCACTACGCTCTAAATGCAGTTTTTCTGCCAGTGTGTGTTAGATCTGAAGACCTTCAGTTGATTTGCAGGTCTGCATAGTAAAGTGATGATAGACAGGTAATATTTGGGCATTTTCCTATGGGAAATGTAATGTTTGGGCACTTTAACATAATGGTTGAATATAAACCAAACCATATAAACCATTAAAGTGGATTACATAAAAATAGTATATACATTAAAATTGTACTTCAGTGAAGTACTTGAGTAAATGTACTCAGTAACCTTCTATAGCTGGTTCTATCCATGCTGGAGAATCCAATTGTATTTCCCATGGCCCCCTTGTGGACACATCCCTGATGTCCTTCATTTCTTAACTACAGTTTTATGCAAATTTAAAGAGTCGGTTCTTGTAATTCCTAAAAGTGTCAGTAGGAGGCAATGTTGCTCCTCTCACGCTGTCATTTACTGAAACAAATGTAAAATATAGTTGAACATATCTATTTCTAATGCTATCAAAACCATAGAGATGAGAAAGGTTTGAAAATCTATCACAGGGCTTTCATGCTGTGTTCCACATCTTGGGTACTGCTCTTGTTGAGCTGTTAGAGTTATTTGTTCCCCTTTCATGCTGTCTAGCCAAACAGGATGTCATCGTGTTTTACTGTTTCCATGTGTGGAACATGTCTGGCTACTCAGAATTATTGCATTTATAGAAGCATGCATGTGTGATTTTGCATTCAAATGCATTCCTGTCTGTGGAAATAATGAAATGGAATGGCCTCAAATGGAATGCTAGACAGAAGTTTTCCTTTTGGATTTTTATTGTAATATTGCATGCAGTGGCACATGTTAAGTCAGAAACTTCTGAATACGCATACGTAATTTTGAGTATCTAGCAAAGCATTTAATCGGTGTGTTTGTAATGCGCAGGTGAGATGTAACACATACAGACCAGAAGCGGCCAGGGAGCAGATCCAAAGTGGAGCTCACAGTCCACCAAAATACAGGTGAAGCCCGCACACAGACACACACATGGACACACATAGCAAGAACCCCTCCAACCTGACCTTTATCGTCACTCATGTCCTGCAGAGTTATTGGAGCGATGAGTAACTACGAGGAATTTCGGAAAGCATTCAAGTGTTCCGAGTCGTCGATTATGAACAGAGGAGCACAATCCTGCCGGGTGTGGTAACCTTTGACCTCAGCGTGATATCCCTGAAAAGGCTGATAATGCTGGATTTATCCAACATAGTTTACATTATAAGGGAACAACATTAAAATGAAGTAGAGTTGTTCTCACTGAAACACACTAATACATACACAGCGTTTGGGTTAGTGTGGATCTTTGACCTGAAACCACTTTCAATTGGCTAACAAGAAAAATTTAACTTTTTACAGTCATCTTTCTTCCTTATGTCACATAAATTAAGGTTGAAGATTCTTATAAAGGACCACAGTTACAGGGTTGGAGACAAACATGTTTTTGTGACATTACAACAACACAGCTATATGTGCTGTACATGCAGCTAAATAAAAGCACTGCATTTACATGAACTGCATTTCTTCTGAGAATTTATGTAATGTAAATGTACAACGATGAGAACTTTTCTACTGATTACAAAAATATATCCCAGGTTGTTTTTTGTGACTGTAGGATACAGATATATCAGCTCAGCTCGCATTTATTTGTCAGCAGCCCAAATTCTGAACACTGTACACCAAAGATTAGCTCTTTAAGTAAAGTTATGTTACTTAATATTATTTTATTTTGAAAACCAGTATTATAGAAGCAAAGTGATCTTAATGTAACATCTAGCAAACTAGATCAGGTACTTTGTCTGTGAGTTGGAATTTGAGTGTGTGTGAGTGTGTGTGTGGGCCCAGATTTTCCTTTGACAGTCTTGCCTTCTGTTTTGCTTTGTTTCAATCTTGTGTCAGACATTTATATTCATTGCACTGCAGTTCAGCCCGAGGCAAATGAACTTACAGAATTACAAGCACTCAAACTGCAGCATGCGTTCTCATTTGTCTTTGTGTCTCCGTCAGTGGACTGTACCGCTCAGGTGCATTCACACCACAAAATGATGTTTCTTGGGAATAACAGGAATACTGTATGATGCATAGTTTAAATATTTCGTCAGAAAATGGGAAAGAAGTATCTGTTGTAATGATTTGGCTGTGATTTGTTGACTTTGTATCAGCCTGCTGGTCTTTTTCTTTATTTAGCATTTTGTTTTTAATAAAGAAATCTGTAGTGAAATTACACTTATCATTCTAGAATTAAATCTACCGATTAAAATCATGAAACAAATATTAATTATTTGAGTTTTTAAAATTTCTGTAAAACTTTTTTTTACTGTTACTGCCAAACAGTAGTGCTAATGTTTGATTCTGTGCCAATTATACAGCTGTTGAGACCTGTTGGTAATCCTCCCTGCCAACAACTGGTTAGTAGGGAAAAACTGGTATTTCTGATCTGGAGAACAGTTGATGGCGGTCTCTACACTGTAAAAAATGTAAATAAAGAACAAACAAACAAACAAAACAAAGAATGTGCTGTTAATTTTCTGCCAGTACATTGTCTGTTTTTTCTTTGTTTCTTTGTTTGTTTATGTAAACTACAAATGGTAAAACAAAGAATGACTAAATTCCTAATAAATTTTCGTACTTTAAAATAGTACATTGTGCTGTATTTTTACAGATTTTTTTTAAAGTGTCTATTAAATTGGTTAGAAAGGGAGTGCTACACACACAAAAAAAAACTGTTTTTCATAGGATCAGGACTAAAAGAAAAAAATATGATACTTAATTCAAAATAATATAAAACTGGATTAACTTGTAAATAACATCAATTTGAAATTTGTGATCAATGGGCAAGCCCTAGTCCTGTAACTTTACTGTCAGTATTTTAGTAGTACGATATCCACTGTAGAAATGATTAGATTGAAACCAGTGTATATCATTACAGGTCTTTGTCTTCCTTTTTTCATTATTATTATTATGTCTTCTGTTTTTCTTCGAATGTTTTTGTAAGTTAATATGTGACAAACGTTTCATTGTAATTATAAATTTGTATGTCGTCATAATGGTCCACTGATTCTGGTCTTCAGTTTTGTTTTGTTTTTTAGGTTCCAATAAAACGTCTGAGACATTACACTGTACCTCCAATTTTGCCGTGATTGATAAGAAGAGACAAAAAAAATATGTGTGCGAACAAGAGAGAGAGCCAGAGTGATGTAGTGAGCAGTGGGTGGAGGGTGCTGATGGATGGTGGACAAAAGACATAAAGAGATTGAAAGCATGTCCATTTATTGATTTTCCTCCGGACTCGCTATTACACACACTTACACCACATCACATCCCATTCATTTATGTCAACAGTTCCCATGGCAACTTGTTCTGTGTTACAGGAGGTGCTGTGTAGTCTTGTGGTATCCAGCAGGGGGTAACATTAATGATTTGTATCTGTGGCAACACCAGCGGCAGTCTCATCAATTCACACCAATTAGAAAAACAGTCCACTGCTCCAGTCTGTCTCTTAGTGTGTGTGTATGTATGTGCATGTGTGTGTGTGCTGGGAGGTGTTTAGATGATTAAGAGACAAAGGTAGGAAGTAAGTGAGATGCTTTTACGAGCAATATAATGCATCAAGCACCTGGCAGGCATTCTTGTCTTCTAACTTAATGGAAGTTTCGATTACCGATGTGCTACACAAGAATCAGAACAAACAACGGACATTTTTACTTTTTATTTCTTTTATTGTTGCTTGTCTCCTCGTGCCCTGTCAAGTATTTGGACTCGACATTTGAGTTGATTTTATAGATTAAGACATCTCAACTTTTGTATACAGAAAAACATCATGACAAAATCCATTAAAGTGAAGCAGTAGAAAACTTTTGTCTCCCTTTTGTCTTCAAAACTATTTCACATTAGAAAAATCACACGGCACAAACAGAAATGTCACAAAAAGCATAGGCTACTGATAATATTTCCCCGTGCACCAGGCATAGCGGAATTGGCTTGATTTGTCCCCAATATACCTTTTACTACTCATGCTAGGAAATTCATCCGGGTAGGAATTTTCTCCAGGACCCAGGTCAGATTGAGTACTTTTTCTTTTCATATTGCTATTATGCGCTGCATTGTTTCACTCCCACCATGACTATGTAATTTCTTTTTCGCCTTCTTCTGTTTTACCGGCAGTTGGCAACCCATTTAATTGGAGCAAGAAATTGCACTGCCCTCTAGTGGAAGAGAATGTAATTGTTTTGCCAGGTGAAACCCGATAGTCTTTCACGGCACACCTGATCATTTCTCACAGCACACCTATGTGCCGCGGCACAGTGGTTGGGAAACACTGAGCTAACTGACTTTTTGCCAGCTTGTGTAAAATGTAAGTATCCCTCTTGAAAAGATTTTGTTCAATCAGATGGTTCACAAGGCTGCACAAAAAGGTTCAGGTGCTTTGCCCTAATTATAAGACTAATTGTTATAAGATAGTTATAGATTATTTTATTGATGTATTTATTTTTTAATAAATAAATCTTACATGGACTCCAAAGAGCTAAGTGATTTCAACTATTAGCTGTGTTCACGATAACTGTTAGAGTTGTGTTATGCAGCTCAGAAAGCCCAGGTTAGCTGTCAAATAGATATTTTGATGATAGCTAGACTAAACTTAGCTATACAAAGACTAATTTTTGAGATTGGGTTTTTGATTCTCCAGTTGTTTTACCTATATTTGTGATTAGAGAAGCTCTGAGCTCTGTTGGTCGCTTTTATCCAGTACGTAAGAGAGCACAATCACCCCTGCTTGACTCTCTCAGTGTTTGTCGAGCAGTTATGAGTAATAAGCCCATACCTGACTTGGTGCCATTACATCACTGACTTGTGATAAATCTACTTTAGTGGCCAGTGTAAAAATGACATCTAGGGTGATTAAACCACTGATTTGTCACCTGGAGGCTACCTTTGTTAAACACTACCACACTAATCTGCACACTTGAGTAAATCAACTGACACATTGACCCCAAGAACCACTGAAAAAGAGGCAATGTACTGTCTATGAAAGCATCTAATTTGTAAGATTTTTTACTTCTATTTTCTTTACTTCTGCAGGTTCCACAGAGTAAAGGAAAATTGAAGTGAAAGGTAAAAAGAAATTGTAACCTCTACATATTTTTATATGTCATAATTTTTAAAATATTTTTAAGTTCTATGCTCGTCCTAATGAAATGCTGAGTTTGCATAAGTTGTATCAGTAAGCTGCAGTAGATTGGCAACGTGTCCAGTGTGTACCACGTCTGTGTCCCTAGAACATCTGGGATAGGCTCCAGCCCATCCATAACCCGGATCTGGATAAGCAGAAGAAAATGAATGGATAGATAATTGAGTTCCTGTGTATTTTTCACCACAGAAAATGCATTTATTGCCTTCATAACAAAGCACAGCTGTGCTTTGTTTGATGTCATTATTAGCTTCCTTTTGTCAAACATTTGCCCTCATAAACATTTACATTCTGAAAGCCGGGCTCTTCTGATGTTTATGTATCTGTGCTCCTATTATAGTCAGTGATTTTGTTGACTCATCCTGCACTCCAGGTACAAAATAACTGTCAGTCCTTCCCGTCTAGATGGTTCTGAAGAGGTTGGTTTCATCATACAGCTATGGTACCATTTTGCCCATTGTGAATAGATTCTAGTAATAGTATGTGAACAGTATTGTCTCAAATTTGAAGATTCTCAGCTAAAGTTGAAGAAAATTGCTATGTCACAATATGCAGATTTGATCCATTCTTATTGAGCATGGTAATCAGCCCTCCTGATTTGTCAAACTGAACAGCAAAAGGCTTTTGAGTGGATGTCTCTTAGCACAACATCAGCTTTTCTGCTGCCAGAGGCTCAGCCACGGTCTGATGTCTAGGCTGGCAAACAAACACCTTCCCTTTGTTGTTTACTACATTCTCCCTAAGTGGAACTGATAGCAAAGGTTACAAAAATGACAGTTTTTTTCCCTGCTGAGCTAAAACGTGTCCAGCAGAGGGCAGGGAAAACCTGGGGCCGTTTTTTGTTTGATGTACAGATTAAACTCTCTTTCTGATAGATGAAAATAGCTCTTCTAAGATATTACACTCTGACCTTTGAGCCAAGTGGATTTTTTTCAGACACTGCTGAAATCACTGGGCCTCTTCCAGTGTTTCTTATTAAATTTATGATCACCTGTCTCAATCATTTTGTTCTGCCCTTTTCTACTGCAATCATGAAGAGAAGCAGCGTGATCATGTGATACGCCTTTTATCTGCATCCGTCTGCATCAATCTTCTCTGTTTCTGTCCGGTAACTGTAATCAAATCTTTGAGTCTCTAAGAGGCCATGAAAACGACTCTACTGTATTTCTCCACCCATGCACCTCCCTTTGACCTCCCTCTTCCATCACCCCCATTTACAGCATCCTGCCTGGCCTCATGAGCTAATGCCCAAATGACATTTAGAAATTACAGATGCTGCTGACCACCGAGAAGATGCTCCGACTGGATAGACAGAAATAGCGGATATGATAAAGATGGATTGAAAGAGGGAGATGGAGATAGTGAAAATGATTAAAATGAAGACATTTAAATGAAGACAGAGACGCTGTGCTTGATGAGCAGAAACCGCCGTTAATAGTATGGTGTCTTAAAATTTTAAACATCACTTTCACGAAGATTTCTAATTTAAAATGTTATTTAAAATGTAAAGAGTCAGAAACTTTTGTTCTGCATCAAGAAGTTTAATTTTGAACAGATTAGTTATTTATCCTGGAGTAACCACGAGACTGACGCAGCCATCACCCACTGGTTAGTGAAGTCCTGTTGTGAAGCCTCAAGCTGAGTGTTTTCACAGGACCCTTTGTGGTGTTTTGAAACTAGCTGTGACTCACAAAGGATGACTCTGCAGAATGAGTCTGCAGATGATTTTTCACCCAATCTCAATCGCACAATTGACCCGGCCTAAAGAAAACCCTACTTTATCCTCCTTTTTTACTCTATTAAGGACCATAATTTATATAAGCTCATCATATTATACTGAATGTGATGTGGGATAAGCAGCATAGGGCATAAACTCATGAGATCTGGGTTTATTGTTTGTAGTAGTGTTTAAGGTCATCTTCCCACCAAACTAAAGCTACATCCATCTTTCATATACAGTCTGTTCCTAGAGGCATATTTGGTTGGTTGGACAGTGAATTTGTGGCACTTATCAATAGTTCCCCCTTTTTACGGTCCCCCAAAGGGCTCAATCAATACATGTAAATTGCATTGTGAAGATCGTTCACCAAAATAGGTTTGATCACTTTCAGTCATGTGAAAAAAATATTTTTTTACACAGGATTAGTAGCATCTAAGTGCTTCTAGTCAGATGCCTTTGATTAACTGATCATCAGCAAGTGTGAACACCTCTATAAAAGCAGACATTCTGGCAGTTTTTTCAGGTTTCTGTCAAGGAGGAACAATATCAGAAATGATATTAAAGAAGTCATTGTTAATGCCCATCTGGGATGGGTTATCAGTTCATTTCCAGAGAAACGGA
This sequence comes from Copadichromis virginalis, assembly GCF_057382275.1. NCBI lineage: Eukaryota > Metazoa > Chordata > Actinopteri > Cichliformes > Cichlidae > Copadichromis > Copadichromis virginalis. Next base: position 17,726,170 of record NC_140626.1, on the reverse strand, counting down.
AGTCCATCATTCCACAGTGAGAAGGATTATTTACAAGTTGAAAACAATCAAGATAACTGCCAATCTTCCCAGGAGTGGACAGCAAATTCACCCCAAGGTCAGACTGCAATGCTCAGAGAAACAGCAGAAAAATCCAGAGCTATCTCAGACTCTATAAGCCTCAATTAGCGTATTATAGGTTAAAGTTTATAACATTGCGATTAAAACAAAGACTGAACAAGTTTGGCTTTCTTGAAGGGCTTGCCAGGAAAAAAATCTGCAGCTAAAAACAAACCAACCAACAAAAAACTACAACCCTTCTGGAACAATGTTGCAATCTGTCCAACAGCTAAAGCTTGGTCCAGACTGGGTCTTGATCCTAAGAGCAGCAGCAAACATAATGTGTTCTAATGACCCAAAGTCCAAACCTCAAGCCAAACTTCAACCCAACTTAAATGTCAAGCTGTGCATAAATTAATCAAATCCTGATGAACAAAAGCAACATTTTAAAGAAAAGTGGGCCAACATTTTTCAGATGACTTTAACTGCAGATAGTCATTTTTTAAAACACTTTAATTAGACTTACTTCTTTCAGACCATCTCCAGCCTCTTTTGGGTTGAAATGTAAAATTCATCTGAACACCACCGAGCACCTGTTAACACCCACAATCTGCAGATTTGGTAGATGTAAATTGAAAGAGCTGTCAATCAGAGTCTATACTAATTGCTGTTATGGCTGTTTAAAAGATTGAACATGATTAGTCATTTGTTTTTAGAAGTGGGTAGATCTGCTGCGTCCCATTCTGGCACGCATATCTTCCCACCATAACTGGAGATAGATAAGTAAATAAATAATACAGAAGGATGGGAAATAGAAACGAAAAGACAGTCTCTTTATTAATGGATGGCCTCCACCAAAACAGATGGACTGGGGGATGGGAGGGGTGGAAGAAGAGGAGGACGGGAGGGTTTGGATAAGTACGAACTCAGACAGGAGCCCTTTCATGAATATCTGCCCGGTGTCCATATAGGTTTTGTTAGTAATGGAGGATAGACGTCACAGATGGGCAAACATGAGGCAAAATGAAATGCATATTTCAAATATGGACACAAACTACATAACAGCCTGTAGATGTAAAATCCTTAGTGGTGCTGTCCTCTTGTCAGCCTGTGCCATATTCCCCTCATCTGTCCATCTTGTGCATGCTTTAGGTGTATGTGTTGGCTTGCACTTTTTAACCCCTGGAGGATTTCCCCCTCCTTCAACTCTGTAGGTGCAGAAAATAGCCTGACAACAAAATGGGGCTATATACTTTCAAAAGATTCCATTCATTCTCTCCACCTTCCTCTTTCTATCCTTCACACACGCTATTCTGATTTCTATTAATCTTTTAGCAACACTAATTACTACTTTTGTTATCAGAAACTGCCCCGAGCCCCCTATATCTCCGCAGTCCTTCATTTTCTATTCTGCTCTTCCGTCCTCCCCGGGGAGACGCTTATTCATTCCTTCACTGCTCATCTCTCGCTAGACTGGTAATGGGGATTAAAGGCTAATTGAGGCCTAATTGAATAATGGATTAGGACATGAACATAGTTGTTTTTTTCAGTTTTATTGAACTTTTTCTAAGAAATTATGGCATTCTGTTTGTCTCAGCAGACTTTACCTGTAGCTACATGTGCATGAAAACTATTGAAATCCTGGTTGAATTGACAGGATGTGTAATTGTATGCTAACCATATTTTTTAAGTAATGTGCAAAAGTCTTGAGCTACCCCTAATGTCTTTCTATATTTTGCTTCCAAGGAATCAGACTTTCTTCTATTTTTTAATTATCTGTAAAACACATTGGAGGCTCTGCCATGGGTTAGGGCTGCACTTTATACAGTGGTATTAGGGATCGCTTCAAAATTGATGTAATTATTAATGCAGGAAAGTACAGTCAGATTTTGATCTACCATGTGATACCATCTGGAAAGCATCTGATTCAAAATGGCTTCTTTTTCATGACAATAATCCCAAACACAATGCCATACAGTAAAGGCATGCCTGGACAGAAAAACAGAGTGGAATACCAGTCATGGATTGGCCTCCCAAAAGCCTCCACCTCAACATTATTGAAGCATTGTGGGATCATCTTGACAAAGAACTGAACAAAAGACGGCCAGCATCCACAGAAGAGGTTTCTACCATAATATTGGATATTCTAACATGGCAGTCTATAAAGACTGACTACAAACTGTATGTTAAAAATATAGCCTTCATGACATCACCCACTATTTTTGGAATTTGCATTGTGAAGCTTCAGGATATTGTGCTAAATTATCAGCTTGTGAGCACAGAAGATGTCACAGTAACAGCAGGCAGATCATTGCTTTAACTCCATTTGTTTTTGCACCTGTCAGTCAAAGCAGCCATGCCCCAATCTTTTCACCAGGCTGTGAATACGTTTTTTTTTTTTTGTTTGTTTGTTTGTTTGGTTGGGGTTTTTTTTAATGGTGTTTAGCATTTCAATATGGGAGTCTGTTTCAATACACAATTTCAGGAACTGAAGTTTATGGCAGCTCAGCATTAGCTTCATCTTTCAGATCTAGGTGATAGTGGCAACCAAGATTTCATGTTACAGGACATAGAATTCTGTGGGTAAAAAAAAAACCCAACAACAACAAAGACACAGAAAAACAAACAAACTCTTGTTTTTGTGATAAAGTAGTCTGGTATAACTAAAATTCTTTTTTCCATCATTTTATTAGAAATGGTGATCTGTTTTTATGTTGCTTCCATCCTTTCATCTTATGGTTAATGTCGACTGCTCCGTATTCTTCCATTAGCTACTCTTTGTAATATTTTAAACCAATCCATTGTCAAAAAATGCTGAAAAGGCCAGTTATCCTACTTTGTAGAGGCATTTTCCCTGAACGACAGAGGTAAGCTTTACTCTTTCTAACAAACCTGTTGCATTTGACTGCTTTAAAAAGTCAGCTGGTACTTTGTCCTTGTCAAACATTTTTCTAATGAGAAATCTTCTGGCTACATGTGGTGAAGGTTTTTTTTTTCCACAATTAAAAGAAATCAGCATTGCTTCATCCACCTTAGCAGCCTTCCAGTTCTTTTTGGTGTTGTGGAGCTTGGTATTGCATTTCTTCTGTTTTAAGATTTTAAATTTTAAATTGTCCACTCCAAAATTTAGGGGGTCTGCTACGCGTTTCCCCCAACCTAATTATGGCCTACTTAATTTCCATTGACATTTCATGAATCATGATCCAATGTAATGAAGCAAAAAAATAAAATGACAAAAACTGCATCCAAATACTTGGACCTGACAATATGGACATACTTTGGCCAACGGTTTAGTCATAACTGTTACCTGATCAGGGATACCGCCATATATTTAGCACCTTCAAGTCTAAGGTCACAGATCACAGTTGTAACAATGCGGTTTGCCCATTCTGGGTTGGGAATGAGTTATTGCTGCTGAGCAGTTCAAATATATCAGGGTCTTGTTGAAGAATGGGGGAGAGAGTCTGGCAGCAACCGGACAGATGGATTGGCACAGCATCTCCATGGATGTGCTCCTCTGGATCCAAAGGAGCCAACTGAAGTGGACCAAACATCTGATTGGAATGCCTCCTGGGTATCTCCAGGAGTGCTGTTCTCGATATATTCAGCGAGATATATCGAGATTTTGGGAAAGACCAAGGACATGCTGGAGAGATTATGCCTCAGTGTAAGAGAACCTCAGAAAGTTTGGGCATCTCCGCTTAACTGCTGCCCCCACGAACTGGACACAAATAAGTAACAGGATAAAAAAAAAAGAAATGTATGGCTTAATTTTACTAGATTAAAATGTTTAAGATTGTCCCTTTAAGCAATTGTGGTTTTAGTAGCTCAAGATCTTCTAGTAAGCTACTACATAAGCGTATAACACTGAGATGGCCCTTCCTTGAACTGAGGGTTGATGGTGCCTTTGGAAAGATGAGCTTTTCCATCCATTCATCAGACCTCACGATTCCGATCAGTTGCTCACATTACCAGCATATCGATGTTTACTGTGTGACGAATTGGGTCTTTATATGTGCTAACAGGAAAAATTTGTGATATCCAGACATTTCATCTTGGATGTTAAATAACCTCAAATCAAACATACCAGATAATCAAACCACCTCTGACATCCTGGGAGAAAACAAGCAAAAGACATTTAGAGGTATTGATGCTTCACAGGTTAATTGCATCATTTTTATTAAATAAACTAATTATACTGGCTGATACTAACGCATAACAGAGATATATGTTTGCACTGACTGGCACTAAAAGATAATTATCTATCACAGGTGTAACAGATGGCAAACCTAGACTTCTATTAGTGCTCAAATAACATAGAAATTTCCAATCTCCATAAATTGATATCTACATATTATAAGAGATTATGAAATGTAAATGTTTCTGCTTTCACTTTTCTGCCCTTCCAGTTTGTAAGTGTTACTGACCGCTCACATTTGAGCAGGCTTAGGTTGTATGCGGTCCACGTGGAGAGCAAAAGAAATCACTCATAGTCGGACAATGGCTGGCATCTTGAACCAGATATCTTCACTACACTGGATGGCCTTAAAAACTGTTCTGACTGTTATTCCAAGAGGCAGCGGTCTATGGGTTCTCAGAATGTTACATTTCTGACTAAAATTTGTTGTTTTTTTCACTTGAACATCAAACTAGGTTTAAAAATGCAATAAGACAAAGTGACAGTTTAACAGCAATCCTTTGGCTTTTGCACACTGCACAAAACCTTTTGCTGCAAACGTTTTTTCTTTCTTTAGTTTAAAGCGGTGCACTGTTTCTTTTCATTTAATCCAAACATGGTGAGTAAAGAGCATTTTTGTTGTTGTTTGTTTCTTTTCATTTTTTTGTGTTGTCTTTTGAGTCTGTGTTAAATCCGAACAGCCTTGATGTATGATATCTGGGGAGAACAGGGAGCCATTAGTGGTCCCACAAAGACAGAGCAGAGCCTGCCTGACTATTTGATTTCAGGGCTTTAAATACAAAGACACACAGACAGACAAGAAGAGAGTGATCTCTGTCTGTCTGCACTCATTATTTCCTCCTCTGCTCCTTGCTCTCTCTCATGCTTTCTCCCTCACTCTTATGGCTTTAATGCCACTGTATCAGACACCTCCACCACGCCATAAGCAGATTGGGAGTCAGCAGGTGTGTGACCGTGTGTGTGTGTGAGTGTGTGTGAGTGTATGTTTGGGGGGATGGGTGGCATCACCATTGCCATAGGAACGAAAGCATATAAAAAAACAACACAGTAATTGTTCCGTTTCCATGGTAACGAGCTACACAACAGCAAACCTAAGAGATACTTTGTGTCTGCGCAAAAAAAAAAAAAAAAGAAGTTCTATTTAACCCTGCAGTAAAAACACAAATATGTTGTAACAGCTGCACGTTTCTCTTATAAAAAAATCATTCAAGCTTGAAAACATCCCAAAACTGAGGGAACAATCACAGCAGTACCATAATATTAGTATGCACCGAGCAACTCTAATTCTTCTTTTTCTGATATAAAGACATCACAGAACCTGTGTAAACACTTGTAACATGTTGAATTCCTAGAAATCCTTCTCCACTCACATCGTCGTTTCTCTGCATCGTAGCGGCGCGGAACGGTGAGAGGCGGGGCCGAAAAAGGGGGCTTGGAGCGGGTCGTGAGGGCGGTGCAAAAGAGGGGGGAAAGCAAAGAGAAAGAGAAAAAGAGAGAGAGACGGTCCCCAGTTTGAAAGCCGGTAATTAGTGGCAGATGAACGGAAGCTCCGCTATACCACCGGAGCAACGCGGAGAGGAGAGGGTGGATGACAGCCTTCTGCCGCAGAGAAAAAAAGCCCAAATTAGGCTGATTTCACACGCAGCTATACCGGCATCCCCACTGCATGCACAACGCCTCACCTTTATCCCATCTTGCGACTCTCACCTACCCACACACCCACCCACCTCGACCACCCATCCGGCTGTGTGCTGACTTGGTGATGCAGGGTGGAGCTGGACGCATGGACAGCCGGCAGGATAATATCTCGGTCTGAGTGCGTCTTAGATGATCTCCGTCATCACCGGGTCGGTACCCCCGCTCTCCTCTTTGGGTATGTACAGCCTTGCTTTGGTATAGTGCAACTACAACGTGTGTTCAGCGCGCGCTGCGAACAGAACTACTAGACAGTTTTGAGGGGAGACGCTTAACAAGTCTAATTATGAGATCACTTGGGCTCTGCGATTTTTCTCTTGCGCACAGAGCCCTGCAGTTTGCAGAAGGCGCGGAACGCAGCGGGGTACTGACTATTAAATTTAAAGTAGAGCTGGCGATATAATTTCTGAACGCAAAGCAGATAAATGCTAGCTCATTTTGCAGCCTTCTGTCCTTTGCGTTATTCCAGCGGATGAGAGAACCCCGGCCAAGGGGCGCCCCTGTGACCGGAGGAGGGTTGGATTCTCCCGGCTGGTGACCTCCTGCTCCGGGGGACAAATCCTCCCACCACCGGGCATCACCTCCTCTACCCCGGACAAAAACCCACGGAGCCCACCGATGCGTCCGGCAGCCCCTGATGCTCGGCAGTGCTCCGGGGCTTTCCGGTCGGTGGGAGAGGCTCGAGCCGCGGCCGCGCGCTAGGATGCTGCGCCAGGTGTTGCACGCGGGCCTGAGGACCTCGTTCCACGCGCTGGGTCGGTTCGTGGCGAGCCACCCGGTCTTCTTCGCCTCCGCGCCCGTGCTCCTCTCCATCTTGCTGGGTTCCAGCTTTAGCCGGTACCGCGTGGAAGAGGACGTGGAGAGCCTGCTCGCGCCCAAGCACAGCCTGGCCAAGATTGAGGGCAACCTCGTGGACAGTCTGTTCCCAGTGAACCGCTCCAAGCACGCGCTCTACTCTGACCTGCAGACTCCGGGCCGCTATGGGCGCGTGATCATCACCACCCGAAAGGGGAGCGTGATGGATCCGGTTCATCTGGACGCCATACTAAAGGTACGCACGTGCACACATGGCACAGACTCTCAACTCATTTCTTTAGTAATTGTGAATTTCAGCTGACAAGCAGTCTGATATATAAAATAAAATAAAATAAATGTAAAAGTATCTTTAAAGTATTTTCACGATTAATAAAGAAATGATAAAAACACAAATATGACAACGAAGCAAATAAACACGTACACAGGTGTCTGCTGAAGAAATAGGCTTCAACTAGTAGGTGCCAAGATTGAAATGGACGGAATGTGAGCCGACCTATAACCTTTGAATGGTCATTTTTAGAGTTCGAGAGCACATATAGGCCTACCCACCCACTCCGCGAGGAACCTGTGGCGAAATGCCAAGCGAAAACACACAGCACTTGAAAAGTACAGCATTTGACAAGTTAGCTACTGTGCCCTTTAAATCATGGTGTATACATCAGAAAACGAGGTGCATCTACAGCTTTAAAAACAAGCTCTCATTCAGAAACACAAAGAGGTGAAGGTCAGTATCTGTAGGCTGCCTCACTCCTCACTCTCCGTGACTGATATTCATTAACTGGAGTCTTATTTCAAATCACCCTGACAGCCTTTTGAGGTTATTAAGCAGGGTATCCTAATCACACGTTAACTGGAGCTTAGAGGTCTCTATGTTGGTACACCTAAATGGTGTTATGAGTATCAGCCTGACACCCCTAGAGCAATTAGTTTAATGATTTCATGAAGTTATTAGGCTGCTATCAGAGCTTGCTGACTCATATGCTGGACACGCCGAGCTCTGCTGAGGAGATTGAGTTTGTGAGAGCTCCATCCACGCATGCTTTTCTGTGTATGTGTTTATCAAAGAATGTTATTGTGGCCTACTTTACATACATGCAGAATTCAGCGTTGGTCCACAGAGGACTGCCACAGTTAGAGAGCTCAGAGCTGTGCATCTTTTGCTGCCAACGGGCAGCGAGTGAGAAACAGGTTGGTGCATAAAAGAGAGTGCTGTAAAAGGGTAAATCCACTGTTACGTAATCTTACAGTGTTGCATATCATCCGTGAGGTTCAAGACTCTGTAATTTTCCTTTTCCTGTGTCTTTGCTTGCTCTTGGCTTGCCCTCAGCATATGAGTTCTTGCATTTTCCCAGAAGCTTTTTTTGCATCCCTCTGGGTCTGAACTTGTTGCATGTAGTAAGTTAAAGCATGCGTCGGTGGAGAGAGCGATATCAGCAAGAGCGAGAGAAAGAACTAGACGGGATTTCCACTTGCAGTAAGAGTAAGATTTCTGAGTCACACCCATTGACTGCATCTACTGAAGTATTTAATCTGTAGTTGGTAAATAAACTGATTCACTACAGCTCGCTCTTTTTTGAGGTGGTTTTCATCCTTTGTGGGAAAATGTTCAGTGTTCAAACAACCCGTACTTTACTGTTATGTGATACTGCATGTTGTTTTTGAAAAGACAAAGCAAATATACAGCATCATTTCACTGCAGGGGCACACATGTGAGCCAACACCATGGTCAAGAAATGTCTTAACAACTGTTTACTGGAAGTATATTATTATGGATATAGACTCGGTTCCCAGAGGATACACAGCGCTGTGTTAATTGTGTTTTTCTTTTTTAATCTTTTTCCACCAGCAGGTTAAAGTCTCTATTTATCGAGTAAAAATTAGAATTTCTCTCGAGGCATTTTCTGTTTAAGTCAAATGTTATTATTTAGAACAAATCTCTGCTCTACAGTTCTCCTAACATGGCTCTAGTGTGGTTTTAGAGCCCAACCAATGTATCCATTTTCTTTACTGTTTATCCAGTTTCTTAGAGACTGGTCAGAAATCCCCTGGAAACCTCTGGTCGCTACGGGAAAACAGTGACTGGTTGGCGAGTGGTTACTGGATGTCAGTGAGTGAAATCAGTTGCAAAGAGGGTTCTGCGCCGTGACCTCCTTGTGATTGATTTAGTCCCTAGCAGATTACTGGAATTGCCTGTAGTTTCCATGGAAGACTGCAAGCACTTGCTAACTTACCATAAAGTGGTAGTAATGTTTGGAGAAAGTAATCAGAATCAGCATACTTTATTAAGGATAGCATACCCTAAGGAAATTATGTGGGTTACAGTTGCTCCAATACGCCAAGGGTAATAGACTAAACTATTAAAACAATCCAATATGTTACAGATTTACAAATTTAAGAAATAGCACTAATATATATATACAATCACTCAATGATAAATATCAAGGATTAACAGAGGTGAATATAAATGAATATCAAGAATATTGACAGGAATATTACAGAGTAGAAAAGAGTGTGTGCAAAAAGGATGTAACTATTGCAGTGTTTATAGTGTATTAGATGGAGGAGTTGTACAGGGAGATGGCCACGGGCAGAAAAAGTTGTGCTGCACTGGCTTTACTTGCTCAACTTTTATTTTCAGGTTGAATGGTCTCCATTTCCAGTTTGGGTCACACTTTTTACAGTTTCACAACTACTTAGAGAGTGATTGGCAAGTGTTTGCAGAAAAGTCGATGTCTTCCATGCAAACTAGGTGACTGCTGCTTTCTGCTAGCAACCAAAGCACTCACAAAGAGATTTTCAATGCAGTAGCATTTACCTTTTTTGTGTACCAATGTCACATAACAATAGCATGCAGCCTCCTGCAACCACTCATCAAGTGGTCTCAGAATACTGGTCTCTAAATCTTCGTGATTGGGTCTTTAACAGTAAATTTCAAAGGGATTGCTACCAACCTACAACAACCACTTGCAACAGGTTAGGGATACTCATTCTTTCTCCTAGCGACCAGTGGTTACCTGGTTTCTGACACCCAGTCTCTAGTTCTGTGTGACTGGGGCTTTAAGTTTACAGGAGGGCTGCAGGATATGTCAGTTTTCACACAGCAAAAAGCAGATACCCCCTTTATAGGTTGGCACAAAACACACAGTCTCACACCTATCATATATAGTAGCATCACAGATGGTTTTGCAAAGTTTCTAACTAGTCCATAAAATATGTTGCTGGAAAGTTATCCCCATCAAATATCTTCGTATATGTTGATGTTGGATTTTTTAACACAATAAAAGATTCCCAGCCATCTACAAGAATTAATTATTGTTTATAGTCTTGTTTTATGAATATTTTTTCTTTAACTCTCACCACCAGCTAGTTAGTGATCCACAGAGAATATAAATCTGAAATAATATCCACCTTTTAAAACAGGGTCACTTTAGTTTCTTTAACATAACAACCATGATAAGACTTTATTATCCCACAGAGAAATTTTCTTGGAGACATAATGCATAAACACACTTCATACACCTACGTACACAGTAGCTGTTTCATGAATTTTATATTGAGGATGATTACTAAAAACCCTTCTTGAATAATCAAAAGAAAACAATCGACTCTGTGTTGATAGAGCATGGTAGGTTTACTCTTGATAAAGATAACTGCATGCAAGTGGAAGTGAAGTTAACGTTCACTTGTAGTGTTCAACTATTAAAGAGCAGGCATCTGAAGTTAGTGTACGTGCTTGAGGCACCTACAGCAGGAATTTTAAGTCTCTGCCATGAAGCTGTCGACAATAATGATGACAGAGTGGAAGAATTTGCAGTAAAAGTTTATTTTACAATAAATCTTAGGACAGGTTGCTGCAGGACAGTAACTTTTAAACCAAAATTATAATAATTTTCAGGAGACATTCCTGCAGAATCACACTCCCTTTCTTAAGCCAATGCAGCAATCTGAGGTAGGAGAAAGCTTTTCTCGTGTTCACCATGGCAGAGACTGGCATCAGGCCTGTTGCTTAGTAACCAGCACCGTGGATGCTGGCACAGTTGTCCTCTCGCCATAGAAATGGAGGAGTACTCTGAGACAACTATTATTTCTCTGTTGAGTAATATATAAACACATACACACACACAAACACACACACTTCCCCAAATTTCTCTCCCTAGTAGTCGCACAAACAGGAACACAAAGTAGGTGAATGAGTGGCTGACACTCAGTTTGTGTGCTGCGTAGTGAAACTTTTCACTGTTCCCACAGTTTATCCAGGAAAGCCACCGTTAAGCTGAGCAAATAAAGCTCTTTCTCTCTTTGTTTTCTCTGCTCGCAGCTCCACAGACGGATCTACCAGATGCAGGTAACTGTGCCAGCAACAGGCTTCAACAGTTTCAACTACTCCTTCTCCAACCTTTGCCTTCTTGATGACAAGAATGTCTGCATCATCGATGACATCATCCGCGCCATGGAGGAGATCCAGTCAGCTCGCAACTCCAATCGCTCCATGCCCGTCCTGAGGTACCCCATCACACAGCTGGCAGATGGGCGGCAAGCGTACATTGGCCACCAGATGGGTGGTGTGCAGGGCTGGGGTCCTGGGGGGGCGATGCGAGCTCAGGGAATGGGAGTGAGGGGAGAAGGTGTCCGATCTGCCAGGGCGCTGCAGCTCACCTACTACCTCCAAGCCCCAGGCGGCCTGATGGACCGGGTGGCCAGCCAGTGGGAAAAGGCCTTCTGTGCTGAGTTGCAACACTTTGCAGAGTTGCACCCAAAGTTGGGCTTCTACCCTTCTACTTCATCTTCTCTGAGGACAGACTTCCAGTTCTCCTCAGTGCTGGCACGTCGCCCCCTGTTGGCCAGCCTGGGAGTGTGTGGGGTGCTTGTCGTCCTTTGCTGCTCCATGAGGGACTGTGTGAGGTCCAAACCCTGGCTGGGACTGCTAGCTCTGCTGTCCATCACTCTATCAGGCCTTACTGCTGCTGGGATACTCAACCTGACTGGGGCCACCTACAACTCCACGTACTTGGGGATCCCTTTCGTCATGCTTGGTAGGTTTAACTCTGATATATTTGCTGTAGAAATAACAAATAATATCACAAAGTATATTTTACCTTTTGGGTGTTTATGAAATAATTTTCCCATTTATCTGGAACTGACCTGTATGTATAGGACGTTTTCAAAGAGTAACCGATGCTAATCCATGGCAGGTGGGAGCCGCACAGAACATTGGCATTGCTTTTCCTTCGCAGTTTGCTTGCCTGTACCTCGCAGCCTGCTTTTTCAGTACCTGTTGTAATAGATTTTTCAGATGTCTGCCTAAGGCTGAATGCCATTTCAGAGTAGACAGGTCTTCAAAATGACTGACAAGTGGTGGGGCATGAACTTGACTTACTGATAGAGAGGATGATGGTAACAACAACATGTTTTTTGACGAGTGGCAAAAACTAAAACTAAAGGTTCAAAAAAGTTTTAAGTTGCAGCTGAAGCAGAGTCTTGAATGAGTTGTGAGATGGGACAGGAAGTTATTTTACATGCCAACAAGACCTCTGACTTTAACAACATTAACTTAACTCACCATATATGTCTTTATTCACCACTTTGCTTTCAATCATTAGTTGTTAATAAACTCTGGCTGTCTTACAGAGTGTGTCTTTTGTGTGTCTTTTCCTCCGCTCTCTTCTTTTCTACTCACCCAAACCAGTCATGACAGACTGCTACTCCCTAACCCCGGTTCTGACAGAGCCACACACAGATACATACACACATATGTAATAACACTTTACTCACGTTGTATATAACATTGTACACAGACTATCTTCCAGATCTTCAAACTGAAGCCCATGCCTTAAGCCTGCAGTTTTTTTAATGGCCAGCAGGAGGTGCCCCCTCTTTTTGCAGAAACAAGAAGTCCTGTAGAAGTCTACAGGAAAACTACCCTACTGTTCACTTGATATGCGATCACAGTGAACACTTTTCTGATTAGTGCTTTAGCATTTCAAGTCTTGTTTATTACAAGATGTCTGTTGTCTAAATTATGGTAGTGTGTAGAAGGATCATAAAATATGGTTTGCTTTAGGGTGAGCCTGCCGTGTTCTTGAGAAGTCCCTGCACAAGTGCACAGTTGTCCTTTGTTTCTCAGTAAGATCTACCCTGCACTTAGGACTAGTTTCAAGGAATAAAATGGTAGCCATCCATTCGCTTCCACTTATCCTTTTCCAGGGTCGTGGGGGGGCGGGAGCCTATCCCAGCTGTCACAGGGCGAAAGGCGGGGCACACCCTGGATAGGTAGCCAGTGGTAAAAATGCCCAGCTTTTCCTTTAAATACAACTTCACTTTGGATAACAGTCGGTGATCACATCTTTGTAATTAAACCTGGTACAATTTAAGTTTATATTCTGTGAAGAGGCATTGCTGTGCTTTGTTTATGTCGCATCAAATTTAGTACAGCTGAAATGAAGACACTTTTAAAACTGTTTGTGCAACAATACTGCTTAATGTAATAATCACATTCTAGTGATGGAAGGAAAAACCTTTCAGTGCAATTTATAACCCTCTGTAAGTGTCCAAAGAGCTTAAGGTTGATTAAGGGGGCAGCCCCAACATGCAATTGATTTTGGAAGCCAGTGAAAATGCTGATTTACAGGTAGTATAAAACTTGGGTATCAATGTAATTATATATATATATATATATATATATATATATAATTTAAGGATAAATACTTCTTTGGGGTATTGCTAAAAACAACAACTAATATTAAACAAAATTAACATTTTGTTTAACTGGAAATATTAAAGACATACAAGCATATTTTTGATTTGGTGATGACTTTTCCACATGCATTCATAACATTGTTGTAAATGGGGTTGCACAGTAGTATTTATCCTACTGTGTATTTCCTAAAGTGAAAAAAATCAATCAGCAGTTTAACAAACCTCTGCTACTGATCAGTGACTATTTCAGCTGCGTAATTGGATTGTCTCTGCATTCCTAATTATGCAGCACCTTGCATGTGGAAAGGGCCAATAAAGTTGTATCAGTGTTTGAGCATTCATTTGTGTTGCATTTGGCACTAAATTAATTAAGTAAATTTGTTTATTTGGTTGGGCAGGGATAAGATATAGAGAAGGAACAAAGAGAAAGTGGGCAAGGAAAGGCTGCTGTCAGGCTTAGAACAACTGCAGAGTGAACAGAAAGTACAGGAAAACAGGCAGAGAGGATAAAATATGAAATATCACTCCAAATGCAGGCTGAGATAAGGATTCTCTTAGCAGAAAATGAAGTTAAACTGTAGTTAGAAGGAAGACAGGCAGGCAGGGAGAAGGATCTTCTCAGAATGCAAGTGGGCAGACAGAAAAAGGTGGGAGGACAGCGTGAGGCGAGAGAGAAAGCTTTGTTACAGGGGAAGATAGGATTTGGATTAAGGAAGAATGCTGTATTTTTGTAATATCTTAAAAATGACAGAGATTTGTGTCTTTCTCTTTTAAAATCAATCACAAGAGATGTTTCACATTGTGCTCGCTAATTTAAAAAGTTGCACATTGATGGGATAATGACTTTGGGCCATTAACTCACCAGGTGTGTGATTGTGTAGCAACGAGGGTAAATTGTTAACGGTAAAGGATCATTCTGGTCTGCTTCAGCCTGCCATTACTGTCACTGCTGTGGCTCTGTGGGTGTTGCTAACTTTGCACTTTTCACCTCTGTTGTGGAGCTTTGGGGAGTTCTGCCTAACAGAAATGGTGCAGTGCACAGTACATCAGTGTGACAAGTGCAAGCTTCCTGCTTGTTTAAAACTGAGATTTTTTAACAGAAACGCAGAAAGTAAATACAGTAATCCAAATTTTCCTGGTGACCCAATCACCATGTGAATTAATTTGGACCCCAGTTTGGGGGGGGGACTGATAACTGATGGACCATTTTAGTCATTTTTTTATAGAAAATATCACAGTTGTACTTTTCTCATGACTTAATTTCAGGCTTTCTTCTGTTTCATAAACCTGCCAACTAAGGATTTTTCATGTTTGAACAGTTGGTCAGATGCACAAAAATGTTTCCTAGAGCTCTAGGAAAATTTCAGGCATTTTATAGAAGAGTTTGACTGATATATTTGTTGACCACTTGTTAGGGTACTTGGGAGGCTGAAGTTTTTCATGATTACTGAACTTCGATTTTGTCATTATTTATCATTTCTAATATTTTGGGTTCAATGTTAGAGTTTTTAGTCTTCTGGTTTCTGTCTGTGTTCAATAGTTGCTCTGTTTCCCCTGTCAGCTGTATCCCCTTGTCAACTGGATACAGCTCTCATAATACAGTCTCTGTGTTATGTTTCCTGTTTTACTTTGAAAGTCCGTGTCACATGTCAGTGTTTTTAGTTTTGCTTCCCTTGCCTCATTAGGCTTGATTTGTCCCAGCTGTGTTTCCCTCCTGTCTCCCATTCCCTGATTGCTCCCTCTGTGTATTTAAACCCTGCGTTTTCCTTGGTCTGTGTTGCTATTTCTCTCGTTTCATACTGTGTGTTCTGTCTGCCAGTCTGTTTTGTTATTTTGTTGTGTTTAGCAATAAGTCAGTGTTGAGTGTACCTTTTTATCTCCGTAAGTCTGTACTTTGGCTCCACCATTCCTGCCTTCACCGAGTACAAGAGACCAATATTGGCCTACTGTACATACTATAACTGCAGCTATGTTGAAAGTTTTGTTTATTTTACAGACAAAAATGCAGGGAAAAAGCAGTACAGTACAAGTAGGACAAATACTTCATATCAATTGTCAAGCACAGTATGGTGATTTGACCTGGTTTTGCAGTTGACCATGAACTCATCTGTTTTCCAGAGAATTCTAGAGTCAAATGTGAGGTCATCAGTGCAAGAGCAAACTTGGTCAGGCACCAGGGCAGGGGTGGCAAAGTCCAGGCCTTGAGAGCCGGTGTCCTGCAGGTATTAGATATCACCCTGGGTCAACACACCTGAATCAAACGATTAGTTCATTACCAGGCCTCTGGAGAACTTCAAGAAATGTTGAGGAGGTAATTTAGCTATTTAAATCAGCTGTGATGGATCACGGACACATCTAAAACCTGCAGGACACCGGCTCTTGAGGTCTGGAGTTTGCCACCCCTGCACCAGGGCAATGATCCCAAGCAGAATAGTTGAAAAAGAAAAGAATCAAGGTGTTGCAGTAGTCCATTCAACATCCAGACCTCAACCTTAATGAAAAGCTGTGGCAGAACCTTAAGAGAGCTGCCAGAGCGAATAAACTGAAGCATTGTTGCAGAGAAAAGTGGGCATAAATTACTCCACAATGATGTCGGAGACTAATAAAGTCATAAAGAAATTATTGCTGTTTCACAGGAAAACTCGTAAAACCAAGCTGCTCTTAAATTCCCCAAATTTATTTTTATTTTGTAATTTAACTAAAACAGTCATCCCCACATTCAGTCATTCCACATTAATTGATATGTAAAAATCAAATTAATGGATCATTTAGTTTTTAAGAAAATGTCATATAAGCACCTCATGAGATAATCTGTTTACCTTTATTTGTTTTACAGTATTGTAAGTTGTTTTTTCACATATTTATTTAGACAGTTATTAAAAACTGTCTTTGGGGGAGGCAATTTTAGAAGCTTACCATTAGCTTGATTTATCAATTTCAAAGCCAGTTTAGATATGTGTTTGGGGTCATTGTCCAGTTGGAACATCCAGTTGTGTCAAAGGTTCAACCATATAGCTGTTGATATGAACAATTTGCAGGTAGTCCTCCTGCTTCATTATTCCATCCACATTCTACAATGTACCAGTATCACTGCCAGCAAAACAGCCCCAGAACATGATGCTCCCATCACCATGCTTAATAGCTAGCAGTGCTCTTAGGTTTATAAGCCTCACCTTTATGCCGCCGAATAATTCCGAATTCCTGTTTTCATTGTGGCCAAATAGCTTAATTTACGGTGGTATGCAAACGTTTGGGCACCCCTGATAATTTTCATGATTTCCCTTCATAAATCATTGGTTGGTTGGATCAGCAATTTCATTTTCCCCTTTAAAACCAGTCGGAGCGGGCATGCTCCGTTTTGCGTAACTATTTTTAAATCCCTGTAGCTCTGCAACCACGTAAGCTTGCGCAGTAATTTTTTTGCATAAGAAACCGGAAGAGTTGTACTTACATGTTATGCCATCAGCTTGTCCTAGGTCACGGTTTCCTTCCACATATAGCTTTGCAAAAACTGCATAAAAAGCACTTGCAGCAACAAAAACATAATATTCCAGAAACTCGCTTTGCCGATCTGATCAGCTGTTCATAACACTTCCTACGTTGGAACAGACGTCAGCGCGAACTATTGCATGTCCGCCATTACCTGCTTGGAACCGGAAGTGATTCTTTTTTTTTTTTTTTTAACCTTCGGGGCTTTATAAGCCTGCACTGGTGTTTTCAAAAGTCATGTTTGACTTTATGACTTTCTGTATCGTTTCTGGGATGCTTAGAACTCAAATTGCACTGCTGGAAATAGTTTATTTTGATGCAAATGCTGGTTTTTTTGCAAATTTGCATTATAATTTTCTTTTCCGTTTTTCCTGCAGTATATAAAAATTGGTGTATCTCAAAAATAAAACTATGAAGACACTCAAAATAAATTTCCTGTTGTTGGAAAATATTTTGTGCACCTTTTTTGTGTTTACAGTTTTGAGGGATAAACCTCTTAAAATTCTCTAACTACATATATATATATATATATATATATATATATATATATAAAAAAACCCAAAAATGATTTTAAATTTTTTGGTAGTTTATTGCACTTTTTTGCAATTTGTGTAGTTATTATGCACTTAATGCATACATATTATTAAAGTTTGGGCTATAACGGTTGTATTGATGTATAGCAACTTGAAATGCTCCCAAAAATGGCACTACAGCATGTAAAAATATAAAGATAAGCTCTGGCAGACTTGGTTCTATGGTAGGTCTTAAAGGGTTAAATATATCATGTAGCAGATGAACACAATGATATTTGAGAAGTGAAATGAAGCACAGAAAGTGTGCAATAGTTACTTAAGCTAAATTAGGCAGGTGTATAAATTTGGGCACCCTTGTGGTTTTATTGATTAGAATACCTTTAGCACCAATTTTTGGAACATAAAATTTGTTTGGTAAGCTCATACACCCTTGACCTACATACACAGGTGAATCCAGTCATGACAAAGGGTATTTAGGGTGGCCATTTGCAAGTTTTTCTCCTCTTTGCGTCTTCTCTCAAGAGTGGCTACATGGGAGCCTCAAAACAACTCTCAAACACCTGAAAACAAAGATTGTTTAACATCATGGTTTTGGGGAAGTATAGAAAAAGTGATCTCAGAGATTTCAGCTGTCAGTTTCCACTGTGAGGAACATATTGAGGAAATGGAAGACCACAGGCACAGTTCTAGTTAAGACAGATCAAGGAAAATCTTAGATAAGCAGAGGCAAAGGATGGTGAGAACAATCATAGTCAACCCACAGACCAGCTCCAAAGACCTGCAACATCATCTTACTGCAGATGGTGTTGCTGTGCATCATTCAACTATTAAGCGCACTTTGCACAAGGAGATGCTGAATGGGAGAGTAATGCAGAAGAAGCCATTTCCGTGCACATGCCACAAACAGAGTTGTTTGAGGTATGCTAAAGCACATTTGGACAAGCAAGCTTAATTTTGGAATAAGGTGCTGTGGACTGATGAAACTAAAATTGATCTTGTTAAAGTTGAGGGTTGCATGGATTCCAGTCAGTATCAGCAGATTCTTGAGAACAATGCTCAAGAATCAGTCACAAAGTTGAAGTTGGGCCGGGGCTGGATATTTCAACAAGACAATGACCCTAAACACTGCTCAAAATCTACTTAGGCCTTCATGCAGAGGAACAAGTACAACGTTCTGGAATGGCCATCTCAGTCCCCAGACTTGAATATTATTGAAAATCTATGATGTAACTTAAAGCGGACTGTCCATGCTTGGAAACCATCAAACCTGACTGAACTGGAGATGTTTTGTAAAGACGAAAGGTCCAAAACACCTTCAACCAGAATCCAGACTCTCATTGGAAGCT
The DNA here is from genome assembly GCF_057382275.1 of Copadichromis virginalis. Lineage (NCBI taxonomy): Eukaryota > Metazoa > Chordata > Actinopteri > Cichliformes > Cichlidae > Copadichromis > Copadichromis virginalis. Next base: position 17,707,358 of record NC_140626.1, on the reverse strand, counting down.
ATAGGAAGTGTTTGGAGGCTGTTACTTCTGAAAAGGAGGATCTACTAAATGTTGATGTCATTTTTCTGTTGGGGTGCCCAAATTTATGCACCTGCCTAATTTAGTTTAAGTAACTATTGCACACTTTCTGTAAATCCTATAAATTTCATTTCACTTCTCAAATATCATTGTGTTTATCTGCTATATGATATATTTAAATGAAATTGCTAATCCAAACAACCAATGCCGTCCATATAGGCGGCTGAAAATTTTAGTTGAGGTTGAAGGTTTACATTTTGGAGCAAGGGCTTCTTCCTTTTTGGTAACCTCTTAGTCCATGGTGATGTAAAAGTTGTGTCATGGTTCACTTTGTGGCAGCCAGGAGGAAGGACCCAAATGCAGCTTTATTTGCTGGAAAAAGATGAACACCAAATGCAGGAAACAAAACATAAAACTAGAAGCAAGGAAACACAGACTCTAGAGGGTACAACGTGACAACAAGCAGGGAAAGACAGGACTAAAATACACAGAACCAGAACCTACCCACATGCCAAAATTGGTATGGCCCGGATCTGGCCCACACAATGTGCTTACACATGGCCCACATACCGCAAAAAAAGACAGCCCTTTGGTGGCCCAGATCAGGTTTGCCAGATGTAATCCACACATGGGGCAGCACAAGGCCAGTTGCAGACACACTGGTGGTTCTCTGCAAACCTGATCTGGCCAAAGGGCCATCATTTTTTGCGGTATGTGAGCCATGTGCAGCCACGGGCCAGTTGCAGACACACTGCTGGCCCTGTGCTGGCCCAGAACAGTTTCAGCTCTGGCCCCAGATGTCAGCCTAATGTGTACCTTAATCAAGCCATGTAATAACAACGTGTGCCGGAACATAACAGTGCAAAAGTAACATGATGAAACTCTGTTCAGACAGTGAATGGACTGATTCTTATATAGCACTTTTCTACTCTCCCGGATTACTTGAAGTGCTCTATACAACATGCCACATTCACTCAATCACACACTTTCTCTAAACTGAGTGCTTCCTAACTACATTCATTCAGACTGGAGGAGCCAGGGATCAAAATGTGTACACTCACAAACCTGTCAAGCCTGCATTTGAAACATTGGCTACCATAGCAGTATAGTATTTTAACATAGCATTTGGATCTTCTAACTAAAATAGGAGAATAGGAACATAAATAGTGCCATCATTTACAGACCTGGCCCACATCTGGTTGACATACACCCTGCCATGACACCAGTCAGTCAGAAGTGCCAGCTTGATGCCGGATCCGGGGAAGACCTGTTTTCTATGAGCCTGGGCCACATAAACCAAACCACAATTGGCCAGATGTGGCATGCTATCACATAAACATTGGCATCTGCGCCAGCCCTGACCCATATCTGGATGACATACCACTTACCATAGAAAAGACTAAAGAACTAAGGAGCTAGGAATACTTGAGACAGAAACCAAAACCGAGAGACTAGCAAAGACAAATCATGAAATCAAGGATAAATAATACAAAACAGAAAACATTGGGTCACCATCCCAGGAGCGTGACAACGTGCTTCACTGTGGTCAGTGACACGGATGTCCAGCAGCCATGGCAGGCTTGAGTCTTGGTGGTTCCTGATTGTTCCTGAACAACAACCAGTTTCCTCTCATCTGGGTGTAACAATTTACATCTTCTTCTAGATCTTGGTAAAGTGTTGATAAATCCAACTAACTTGTCGTTACCTACAATTGCTGGAGCTGATTATTTTGAAATCTTCAGTTGTTCCTCCATGTCTCAAAGGGACCATGGCAATTTATGCAGATCTACAGTTCTCCTTCTTAGATCTTCACTGAGATCCTTGGACTTCCCTATTGTTTTGACTATTGGTCAAATCATTCATCATGCTGACAAAGAGAAACTACCAGTTGTGGTAAATCATAATCACTAATGAGAAGTTAATAAGCTTTGGCTAAAACAAGGTTAAAAGACACTGAAGAATCTGCAGTAACACTTATTTAAAGATTAAAACGTGCATGCATATATCTGAGCCTGTATGTATACTTTTTACCCTGCGTGGATTAGAGAAAATCCAACACCAACCCAAAATTATGCAACCAATTCTCATGTTTTAATTCTTAGGATTTGAAAATCAACATGACATTCGTGACTATGATGAGTGTAAGTAAACTTCCAAACACAACTCTACATACATACATTATATCCCCCAAGGATCATCAGCAGCAATACTTCACTTGTTAAGATCGCTTGTTAAGATTTTTTATTTTCTTCTGCCTGTTTGCTCCATTTTTGCCATAGTTAACAAACTGACAAAGACTTTTCAATATCTGAAAAAAAAAACCATTTTGCAACACAGTAGTCGTATCAAGGGCAGACATAGTTTCAGGAAAAAGAAACATCCTTCTATGTTCCTCTAAGTGCTTCTATATATGTGAGTGTGTCTGCTTGTGTGCCTGTCTCCTGCTGGTAAATATCCTTGCACAAGTGCTGTCTCCAGCCTCTCTTTTTTGCTCTCATCTTGTCTCTGCAACATTAACCTCTGCACCTCTTTTCTCCGTCATCCTCTGTCTAATTCCCTCTCACAAGTCGCAGATCTGCAGACTTTCTCTGTACTCCACGCCCACGCCTCAAGTGTCGGTACAATGCGCCTCTGCTTAGGTGTTAAGTGTTTCGCCATGCTGAGGTCACTGGAGAGGGGGGTGATGGTGGTAGCGGTGGGGTGTACATGTGTTACTGGTGACTCACGGATGCTATGGCAACCACAGAAGGAAAAAAACCCTTAAAAACCATCTGCTGCACCTAAATCAATGTGTATGCGCAGCACGTGAGACTGGACAAGCACAAATTCATGGAAATGGGCACTAATTTGCTTTATTGAATCGACAATGATTCATTCCTTTCACTTATCATGTGAAAATTGTGCTGTTGTTTTAAGACTATTGGTCTCTTTATTGTTGCTACTGCAGGAGCAATGGCGCTTCTGGTATTTCTCACGTTGGGCATGTTACAATCAAAAGAAAATGGCATTTTCACAGTGTCTTACATCTGTCATTTCATGTATCTCCACTTCAAATGGGATTTTGGTGTGACCTCATACAAAGAGGGAATATTCAGAAGCACTATTGCACTACCTTGTGCAACACTGGGATTTGATGAAATGAATAAACTGAAGCAACAAGGCTGAAAGATCCCCAGTTTGAGATTGGGAGGGGACACAAATCCCTGGGAGGTTCTTATATAGTTTTGACCCCTTGTAAAGAAGAGAGGAGCTTTAATTTTAAGCCTAGTTACAAGAAAATATTTGTCTTTAATACAGGTGATGTCTTGCATCCCAATAAATTACCTTGGTTTTCTGCTAAGGGAACCATGAATTAAAAACAAAGAGGTTGGAGTTTGGAAAACAGAGAGCTAAGTATCTTCTGGTGAACTGTGAAGGTTCTTCAGATAAGTCAAGAGACATCATTTGCAGCAAATGAATAAAATAAATAATTAAACTAAAATAGTTAATTTATTTAAAATAAATAATTAGAATCTAATTTGTGTAATTTAGATAAAAAACCCAAAAAAACCAAAACATATTATTTATTCTTAATTTTCAGATTTGCTTTTTATCTGCAATTGTCTCAGTCTAATCAGATTGGAGGCTTACTTGTGGTTCTTGGGGTATTTAAATGTAGAAAAAGTGAGGCATAGCCTTCAGCTTCCTGGCCAGCTTTGGAACCAGCTACCAGTTTCCTGTGATTCACTGAATATTTCTTTACTCATCTCTTTTCTTTTTCTGTATGTTTATACCTGACTACTGTTTTTAGTCATTGACAGTATTTAAAGTTTTACTCTCTAGTTTCTATATAAGAAACAAGCCAAATAGAGCAGAAATAACAAAGTTCTGCTAAAGTAATTTTTTTTGGCTAAATAAGTGTGATACTGTTACAATCTCTTTTAAATTTGTTGGTCTAATACAAGATTCATTCTCATTGCTGTTCTATTTGTCCTCAGGTCATGGGCTCTTCGGCTCCTTCGAGATGCTGTCATCGTGGAGACGAACCCGTGAGGACCAGCATGTGAAAGAGCGTGTTGCAAGCGTCTTCGAGGATGTTATGTTGCGTTTCTCTGGCTCCACCATGATCCACCTGATGACCTTGGGCCTGGCCGCCTCCCCGCTCACCAACATGGAAGCCGTCCGGCTCTTCTGCCGCACTGCTGCTCTGGCCGTTACCATCAGCTATGTTTACATGTTGTCCTTCTACAGTTCCTGTCTGGTGTTTACAGGCTACCTGGAGACCGGGTACAGACATGGCTGCTTCTGCCGGCGAGTCCCCAAACCAGACCGTCTGGACTCTAAACCGGCTTGGTACAGGTGTTTAATGTACACTCGTTACCAGGAGGAGACCCAAGTGACGAATCCTCCACAAGGGATTGGTCACACTCACACACCAAACCCTGACCTTACTCACACGCACACACACCCTCACCCGCATACAACTAACAACCCCGCTGTTCGTGGACATGCTCATGTTGCTAACTCCACTCACCCACACCCACACCCTCACCCACATTCCACAGCAAGCACGGACCCTCATCCTCAGGACTCCCACCTTTTGTTGGGCTGTGTGCGACGTTGCTATGGAGACTGGATCACTAACACTTATGTTAAACCCTTTGTGGTTCTGCTGTATCTGGTTTACATCTCTTTTGGATTGATGGGATTCCTACAGGTGAGACACCTGGTGATTTCTCTTTTACAGAATTATAAAGTCTTTATTTGTGGCATGTAATAAAAATGTTTGTGTCGTCAACAGGTGACCCAGGGTTCTGACCCTAGCGCACTGGTTGCAATGGACACCGCAACAGTATTGTACACCCGAGCCCAGCAGCGTTACTTCAGCTCATACTCTCCTGTGATTGGATTCTACATTTATGAAAGTGCCCCTTACTGGAATGCCTCAGTGCAGCGGGATCTGCTGGAATATGCCAAAGGCTTCCAGAGAATAAGCTGGCTGGAAGCTTACCTGAACTACCTGTCAGATCGCAACCAGTCCACCAGCCAGCCGCGGGAAAATTTCACCCGCACACTGCGCCACGCCTTTCTCCGTGAGCCGCAGTTTGCTCACTTTGCAGATGACATTATATTTGCAGAGCGCGGCCAGGGCGAAGAGCCTGATGTGGCAGCTTCTCGCATCTTCTTGGTTGCCAAAACAACGGAGAACAAGCGCGAAGAGATGTCAGTGCTGCTGGACACGCTGCGACGCCTGTCACTGACCTCACGAGTCCGCTTCTTAATCTTCAACCCTTCTTTCGTCTACCTGGACCGCTATGCTGCAGCAGTCAGCTCCCCACTTAGACACTCACTGCTGGCGGTGCTTTTCCTGTTGGGTCTCTCCTCTCTGGCTGTTGTGGAGCCCCTGGTGTCTGTGTGGCTGGGCCTCACACTGCTCTCTGTCCAGTTTGGCGTCCTGGGCTTCATGACCTTATGGGGTGTAGAGCTGGATTGCATGTCTGTGCTATGTTTGATTTCAGCTTTGGGGCACTCAGCAGACTGCAGCGGCCCCCTCCTCTGTGGCTTTGCTGCAGGTCGGGGTGAAAGCAGGACTCGCTGGGTGAGAGTGGCACTGGAGAGACACGGTGTTCCCTCTTTACAGACGCTCATCTGTTACGGTGCTGCCCTGGTACCCGTTGGCTCCATACGCTCCAACCTCACACGCACACTATTTCGCTGCCTCACCCTGACGGCCGCTTGCTCGGCCCTGCACACGTTGGCTTTCCTGCCCACACTCCTCACCTTCCTGCCCCCCTCCAAGAGCCGGGGCCATGGACCTGGAGGGGAAGGACAGAGACAGGAGGTGGAGTGTGTTGAAATGAATGACAGCACCAGAGTTGTCGACCAGATCACCACCGTCTGAGCATGGGATGAGAAGAGAGGAAGACAGGTTTCTAGTGCACATGTTACCTGCTTGTTGCTAGTGCTGTGTGGCATGTGAATGAGGTGTTTCCTAAAAAGCTAATGAGACATTAAATTTAATCCAGGTTGTGATGTAATCACAGAGGAAGTGCCACACTTTTCACCAAAACTTGCTTTAGATTCAGTCACTTTGTTTGGCTACTGCTGTCTGTTCACCATATCAAGTTGCACAACTACAGTGACATGAGGCAATCATCTGTATGACTCGAGTATTTCTACTTTATTGCTGGAAAAATAAAGACAAAATAAAAAAATCAAGATCTTAGCATTGTGATTTGTAATATATCATCTTGTGGAAATATTAGCATTTAACAAAAGTCCCCTTGAATGGGAGTTTTTTCTTCTTCTTTTTTTTTTAACTCTAATTTGTTCATTTTCAGCTCAAAATTTCTAATTCTATTCCTGCTGGTGTAGCTTCACATGATCTACTTTTTCAAAATAATTTTATCTTATTCTGGGTTTCAATGCAGCCTCTCTGTACAACCCTTATCTACAACACGCCATTTTGGGTATGATCCCCTTCCATTTAAGTCAACGTTCTTTTGACTGGCTGCCCGTGTGGAGCTGTAAGCCCACAATGTCGTGGTCATTACTCAAGAGAAATTATGTATTAAAAGTAATGCAGTATGTTACTTCAATACTTGACCAACCCTATATCATGACAAAGCATGTAATAGACACACTGGTCCACTATGTCCATTTCACGCTTTGCCCCTTCAAAGCATGAAATGGACAATCATGCAGAAGTTGCAGTACCAGAAGAGGAAGATAATATATTTAAAGCAGTACAATCCAGCGTTGTTCTATGTCACAAACAATTAAGCTAGGTGGCTAAAATGTGTTTACATGTAAATGTGTTTATGATGAACTGAATGCAATGTCTCTTTAAGCGCTTTCCTGTGATTATTTTAATGTTGGCTTGAAATAAAACATCTCCCTCTGTTGGTACTGCAGGTTAGTGATACAGTAACACGCTGCATTAGTGTGTTATTGAAAGACGTAATGTGATTACAGTATCACATTACTTTGTAATACATTACACCCAACAGTGGTTACTGGGGTAACCATATGAAGGATCTCCAAGATTACTGACATGATACAGATCAAGGAGTTTAAATGAAAGTCTGAAACACTATTTAGAGCAGCTGAAGACAGAGCTTGTGGCACATCAGGATCACTTGTACACTGACCTCATTATTTTAGAGTTTGGCCTTGTTTAACTTAAGCATCAACCATTGTAACAGTATAACATATATAGTCATGTGAAAAAAGGGTTTTAATATGCAGTCATCAATCAATTGTTTTTTGTATGACTTTATCAGTCTCTGACATTGTTATGGAGGAATTGTGGCCCACTTTTCTTTACAATGTTGCTTCAGTTCATTGAAGCTTGCAGGTATTTGTTTAAGCACAGCTCTCTTATGGTCCCAACACAGCTTTACAATCAGTTTAAAGTCTGGATGATTCTGTTGTTGTAGATTTACTGCTGTGTTTGGGACCATTGTCCTCAAGCCTGAAGTGGAAGTAGTAGAATACTTTGGTATAGACAGTTCATGGTTGACTGAGTGACTGCAAAACAAACCCAAACCATCACCACTCCACTACTGTGCTTGACAGTTGGTAAGAGGTGTTTGTGCTGATATGTTGTGTTTGGCTTTCTCAAAACATGGAAGTGTGAATTGTGGCTTATCATCTCTTTTTTGGTCGTGTCTGTCTCAAAAGCCATACAGTAGTTCCAGAAATCTTGTGATTTGTTCAGATGCTGTTATGTTCTTTGTAGAGAGAAGAGACTTTCTTTTGCCAACATTTCTGAACAAGTCATACTTGTTAAGTCTTTTTTTCCAGTTGCCAAATGTGGCAGTGTGAATTATGACTAAAAAGCTTTGCTTTGGTGTTATCTGCTCAAAGAACATTGTTCCACATGATGATCAGTCATTGAAGTATATTTGATTACCAGCCCCTGGCTGCACATTACCCTCTAAATTCCTATGCTTCCTATTGAATCACAAGGTTTTTCACAAGACTGCAAACCTTTTCTTTTCACATGAATGTATATTAGTAGTATGTGTAGTATGCATATATTGTTTATTAAAAGACAAAGCATAATAGGTCTACAGTAAATGGGTCAAAAATTTTACATTTGGGCAAAATGAATTTTAATAGGGCTTTAAAACTGATGACAAATGAATAGATAAAAGTTCATAATACTGACTTTTTTTTTGTAAAGCTGTCATCAAGTGGCGGCTCAGAGTGTAAAAGTGTATATCTTGAAAGGTCAAATCCAATACCAATCATTTTGCTCTCTTTTTATTACAATTATGCAATTGAGACACCGGCAATGACATTAAGTAGTCATCAAGAAGCATCTATTGTCAGAAAATGTCAGAAAGCATTAGTCAGCCAGCTATCAAATGTGCACAGACAAAATCCTCAAGCTTCCTGTAATCTTGCTCTATTGTACCGTCGTTACCATACTATATAAAGCCCCTTGAGGTGGCTGTTGTTGCTGAATAAATTAAATAAAATAGAACTGAATAAATCCTCGAAACAAACTTTACTTACTTCATGTGCTCGATCCCTTGGGGATGAAGAATTTAGTCAGCACCTAAACTAATGCTCATCTGGTGTTTTCTGACAAGTTTGGATCAAAGCATTATTCTATCCTGTTAACCCGCCTTCCTGAAGGGAAACGGCCTCTTTGTGTTTTACTCCTTAAGTCACAGATGTAGCTGAACTTCTGGGTGTAGGAGTACCTGCTATTGTTAAAGCGTGATCCTCTCTGATAATTGCTTGAATGAAAGTATTGTTAAGGCTCTGTGCAGGTGCCACAGCCATCAGTAAGACAACGAAACCCAGCTTCCCACCTGTGAACACTGCCAATTGGCCTTCGCAAGAGCGCAAGCTGGAGGGATCATTAGCTGTGATGCCTGCGTCATCTTTTGTAAAACGTCCCACTTACACACAGAGCTGGATGGTGTTCCTTCTAAAAATAATCAATGCTGAAAGCGTGCTGATGTGCTGCTTGCTCGGTTGAAATACCAGAAAAATGTGAACTGCTTTTTCTTAGAAAACGGTGTGTCTTTGATGCCGCCCTAATACTGAAATAAAAAATAATAAACTGTATAGTGTTTAAAAGCTGCTGAAATAAAACAAAACTCACAGCATGTTGATTTAACTTTAAGACTGAGCCCTCAGGGTAGAAACACACTGGGCTCTATTAGGTCGCCAACACCTCCTACGCTCACTTGTGCTGTCAGTCCAAATGCAGTTTACTGCTGCTGTTGCTGCTTAGTTTCACAAGTAAAGTAGGCCAGTGTAGGAGCTGTGGAGTTTTGTGTTAGGTATAAAATAATGGGCTGCAGGTAGCACCTATGTAGAGTAAATCAGCAGTGCAAGGTGTCTGTAAATGTTTTATAATATAAAATTATTGAGACATCAGTTAAAAGACTTCAGGTTTTTCAGTCACACCAAAATGCTGGACAGAGCCGTCCTGTGATGCTGTTAAATTCACTGTTAAAACAGCGGAGCTGAGGATTAAACTTCAGCATTCATTAGTCCTGTAGTTAACTAGGTTTCTAACATTGTTTATTTGATTTTCCACCACACTCTTTCACTAAGACTCGAACAGTTCAGACACCGTATACCCTGCTCTAATTTTATCTTCCAGCCTCCGGGCAAAGCTTTGTTGTCGAGCTATCAGCCGTGCCTTCAGTGCCTGTTGCAGTAGACTGGCTGGTATTGTCTTCACCTTGTGAGGGTATGTGTGAGTGTGCAAAATGGGCCTGGAGACACAAACTGTAGGGGCTTCCATCACAAAGTTGGCAGATTAGTTAAAATGATAGGGCTGCAACTTTGCAAGACAGAATTACAAAACTTTACAGCCAAAGATCAGAGTCAAACATGTGGATTAAATGAAGTTTGCATCTATCATATTTACTGAACTTGCATACGTTTATTGACTCTCACACAAAAAGCTTGCCAGCTGGAGCTATCAGCATAGTTTGACTCTGCAACAATACCTGTAAAATCAAAAAGTACTAACCTAGAAGCAAGGATAAGGACTCAATTCAATTCAAGAATATAAGTTAATTAAGTCAATTTGATATTTCTGCTTCATGACCAAAGCATGGGTGTGTCTCACTGCTGACTGTAGCCTGCTACTGGAGACAAACACGGGAATATGATATTATCATTATATATCCTCCAACATAGAGAATGATGTAGGTAATTTAACCTCAAGGCAGGAGATGACATTTGACTTAGTATTATGAACATTTTTAGCATAAATATGTTGTTTTTGGACGTTGACTGAACTCTCTGATGCCTCACATGATCAATGATATTCATCACTTGCATAAAGGTGGAGTTGCTATGTTGTGGGTGGAAGGTGAAACGTGTCACATCAAATTCAGATCAGATGGTGCTGACACTACAATTGAATTTTGCACTAAGATTGCAAAATTACAGGAACGGGCTGCTAACATTCAGCAGAACAACATGCAAAGTTTCTCCGGAGCGTGGGAGAGAAACATGATGCAAAGTTTATGTTCGACTGGTGCGCAAGCTTGTATACAAGACCAGTCAAATTCCATGACACAGACACAAAACACATATTTGCATCTTTCCATATGACTTACACTTCCAAATACTTTCATTAACACGGAATAAAGACAAAAAAATCAGCTTAGACACTGATATTACTAGAGAATAATTAAACGTTCTTGTTTTCTTCAGTATTAAAGTCATCTTGTGACTTCTCTGTGCATCCATGCCTCTATTGCAGTCAGGAGCTTCTAATAGTTTGTTCAGTATATTTACAATGAAATTGTTAAGGCAAAAATCCCAAATAGTTTTTATGATGAATTATCTTCTGCTGGCTTGCATCCTTCTTTTTAATCATCAAATTCATTCTCAAACAGTTTTATTTTATGGTTGTTTGCATCCAACAATAAAAGGTACATTTTTACCATGATATAACATTGATTACCTTGGCTGAATACAAATTACAGCAACTACCTAGAAAAGCAGCGGAGTTGGAGTTTGAAAATTTGCTAAAACATTGCCCAGAAGCGTGCTCATTATTGAGCAGCTCAGGTGATCTTCCAGGTATGAGCATGTGTTGTCTTTGAAGAGGTAAAGAAATGGAATTGATTAAGCGTAGCAGAAGATGAAAACAGAAGAGCTTGCTGGTGGAATTCAGATTTACTCAAGCCTGAAGTCTGTGCTCACACTCACGTTTGCAAGTAGCTCGCCTAAAAATGCCGCGTCACTGAAGACGAGCAGCAGCACTTTGCAGTTATGCTCTGCTTCACTGATCCGATACTGTTTCGTTACCGGTCAGTAAAAATGAACAAAAGCTGACACTTGATCCACTGTGGAAAATAAAGTTGTGGATATCTTCATTGCCCTCCTGTGGTCAACGGGTAGCTGTGTTACAGCAGGTTCCTCCTCACACTGCAGACCAGGAAAGAACACACTGAGATTTGAAGAACGGTGTCGCCCCGAGGCTGCTCTTGTCTTGTTTGGATTCATTTTACGGCTGATGCCAGTGCTCAAATTCAAAGCCCTGCCATCATTGTGTGTGTGTGTGTGTGTGTGTGTGTGTGTGTGTGAGAGAGAGAGAGAGAGAGAGAGAGATGTTTGACCGGTTTGCCAACCTGCCCAGCATACAATTTTTGACTGTTTCAATTTTTTGCTCACCTCACACACTTGCATTGGCAAATAGAAACATGTATGCATGCACACAAACACAGAAACACACACATACCAGATAAAGGATAATACTCTTTGCAGGAACTGTCTGACCCCATATCCTGTATTCCCAGCTGTTACCCAAGAGTCACGCAGAGACAAAGAAATAGACAGAAAGATAGATAGAACTTCCCTCCCCCTCCTCTGTGGGGGTGTGTCAAAATTGTGTCTATTACGTCCCAGAGGCAAACCTTGCATTTCAGAATTTATGATTTCCTGAATGCACCTTAGCACACGCACATACTGAAACACAAACACACCTGCAAACTATGCCATCTGATGCCAGAGATGATGCTCCTGTGTAAGAAACAGGTTGCTACTGGAACAGCAAAGAGAAACTGAGGACAGAAAGGAAAGAGAAACAACAAGTTGTGAAATAGACGGTAACTGTGGCAATTTTTGGACTTATGAAAGATGGATGAATGAGACTATGGGGATAAGGAAGAGACATGCGCAGAGCAGAATGAAGAGGACAAGTCTCCATAGGACCCTAGGATACATATATAATTGCGCACAAGCATAAAAAGACTCTACAGATGCTTTTGAGAAGCATCAGGTAAGCCATTTAAAGTTCAAAAAACGTATTTAATGAATCTAAAATATAATGTAAAATACCCTGTGTAACGCTTGTGAAGGATGCACACAATATGAAAAACAGCGCTGTAAATTCTTAAATGAAAGACGAGAAGAATGTGTCATGTTTCGATTTCAAGGAAAGCCAGAATGTGGGAAAAAGCAGGGGTTAAGCAAGGAATAGTGCTGTTGCCATTCTTCAGAACAAAAAAAGTGATGATGATTTTATTTGTGCTCCATCTACATGTATAATTTATTCAGACACTCCAGTTGACATTCTGCATATTTCATGCAGCAAACCCTGTAGATTAACTTTTATTTTATCAGATTCTGTGTTATAATGAAACACAGTAAAGCGTAATGACTTTTGTGAATTGATTACAGAAGTTTTACTGGAAACATGTAGCTGCTTGTCTTTAGTCACTGAGGCCGAGTATGAAATTTTAAAGGAATAACTCACTCATAGTTGCTTTTGTCTAATATATATCAACAATTTAAAACAACAACAAGATCGATTTAGTTGTTTTTTATCTAACATGCCCATAACGTCAATGGGTTTTCAAAATGCACATCAAGCACAAAAGTTTGGGTTAGTTTTAAGGAAGATAATAACTGTTAACATAAAAGAACATTTGTTATGACGGTTGCAATAATAAAAAGAGTGGCTACACTAAAAGAAAGTGCAAAATCACTAACAATATTTACTATTGTCTAAAGAAGGAAAAGAAAAGTGTCTCGTCACCAACAAAGAAAATATGTCTCCCTTTGCTTTAGCAATCATTAGGCAGTAATTTGTAGTAATAGTTAGGTGACTGGATGAAACAGCCTAAAAGAAATGATGACAGTGTATATTTTCAGATAAATAATGGGTAACAACGACATCGCTACCTGACTTTGGATAAATGATGGGGCAGGTTTTCCAATGTTATTTGTTATTCCACTCAAATAAATCTACTGTCAAGTAGATCAAGTAATTGTCAAGTAATTAACATTTTCAATTAAAGTAACTCTGTTTCATGCTCGGAAACAGTGTTACTTTAATTGAAAGGGAGGTTGTGTATAGGAAATGAATTCCTGCTGTACCATGTGTGAAACAAAAAAATACAAAAATAAAAAATGTATATAATAAATGAATTAATGAATTAATAATGGCCGGTAATGAATGTAAACCCTTCTTTTGTATCTCTGAAAGGCTGGGATGCAGTTGTATTACTTAAATTCTCGATTACTACATAAAGCTTTTCATGTACAGGTAAAGATTTGTACTTTTTGAGCATACTGAGCAATTATCATTGAGCATTAAGTGCTGATGAGGCAGATGGCACATTTAAAAACTACAGGCGTTGGAAAGATTTGAGAATAAAACCTGCGTGACTTGAAAAAGCAGAATTATGTGAGATGATAGTTTGTTTTGCAAATTTGCTCAGTCATTTTCTATCAGTTATTCTTCACTTAAATGTTCTCTTGTCTAGTCTACACTGCATGTACCTCAGAATGATTTGATTTTATATTATGTTTGGAGGAAAATACTTCTATTTTGCATTTTATTAAAGATTCAAAAATGATTCTTTTTTTCTTTATTATGAATACAAAGAATATGCCTATTTTTTATGTGAGGAGACACACATCACTAATATTAGATCATTTTGCAGTTTGTCCGTTTTTTGTGTACTACATCCCTGATAGCAAGATTAGATTGAATTAATTTTGATTCTTCATCTGAATCATCATTATGGTCAAGATTGAAATCTCAATGCTAAATAAATGTTGAATCAATGCAAAAATACTAACCCACTTAATAAAGGTGGATTTATAGTTCACTAGGAAATTATATTGAAAGGCCACTGATTTATAGTTGAGTGGGAAATTAAAGCTATTATTACTTGGACAATTCCATCGCACCCCTCTTTTACAGTGGTCCACCCCATTTGTTCAGTAGTCACTGATTTATAGTAGACCGGGATATGATTTTTAAAAATCATGGATTTATGGTTCGATATCACTGAACCACAGAGAATACATCAGGTAAGCATTCACTTATTTTCTAATATTTCAATTTTACCAAATCTGTTCTTAATCAGTTATATTTATATAAAAATATTGCTGAACACTCACAGTGATACATATTCTAGATGTTTGACTGTCAAAAAGGTCATCAGTTGAAATTAGCTTGCTAATGTAACTGATTACTTAGATGATCAAATTATGTTAGCTAAGATGAATTAGAGAAAGATAGCGACATCTTGAGTAGAAAACATCAAATCTGAAGAAAGTATGCTCATTCCTTATTTTTTTCATTTGCTTTATTCAGTTTTTGGTTTTGTTTTCTGGTGTAGATTGGGCGACTCAACAAATGGAGGAAGTGACAGTCTGAAAGTTCTCCTTTATCTACAGGCAGTTCACAATTACAGTCCAGACTGGGGCAGGACATCATTCACTGCACGAGTGAATTCACCGAAAAGTATTTTAAACTAATGTGATTCAATAAATTAAATCTTTTTTTAAATGATGTCAAGTTGTCTGTTGTCATTTATATGTTAAAACCCAGTGTTTAATGCAACAGTCAAAATGTTTTAATCAACATCATTACATTATTTACCATAACATTAGATAAATAAATTATATTATGCTAAAGTATTTTAAGTCATTTTTTTAACATCATTTGAAATTCCACTTCATGTCCTTTTGATCTTTAGTTGATCATCATCTCAGTATTGTTTTAATATTAACCGAGGTGTAAAAATGACCAAGAATTAATGTCAGAATCCAATGTTGAGTCAATGAAGTTTAGGGGTGATAGTAAAAATTGATTTAACATTCTTTTAGTTATTGTTTTCTGTCTCTCTCTCTCTCTCTCTCTCTCTCTCTCTCTATATATATATATATATATATATATATATATAAAATATCGTGCTCTTTCTAAATTTTACAAGCATGAACTGAAATTTAGCCACAAAATGACTCACACAAATATAACCTACTGGGTTCTTTTAAAGGCATGAATGTAGTAAGGTGTAACCCAATCTCTATGTGTCCACCCTTGCCCCATTGTCAACCTTTCAGTGCACACAAAGGCACATATAATACAAGATCGTGTCAGTTTACGAGGAGAGGAAAGGAGAAGTTGAATGCAATCCCACAACTGAAACAAAAACTGACACGAATCTACATTTAGAGAGACACAGACGAGGTGTATTACATAAGTACAGTAAGAGGAAGCTGGCACGCAAGTTGTTCTTGTTTAAAAAAAGTTTGAAAATTTACTTTGAATAACATGATTGACATGTAGAAATTTGCAAAACAAAATGAAAAGAGAGAAACGGATGAATAACTGACTGTGGAGTGTGTTGCCTCATATTTCCAGGAGGATGTTTGACCTTTGCTTAGAGGGGAGGTGGAGATGGAAACCTTATTTTCTTCTCACCATCTTGCTTGTGTTGCTGGGAGCTGCTCCTACAGGTAATGACTTACTCACATAAAGACAAAAAAAAAGAAGGAAATACTGAGTTTTATTTAATGGAATATTTTACACCATAACATATTGCTGATATGTCTGTGAAGGTTCTCAGTCATCCAGGTCATCGTAGTCAAAGGAGCTTGCAAAGAAAAGCAAAGAAAAGTTGTCCCACAGAGGGACAACCCCCCACAGGGGGTCCTTTTGTCCCTCTGTGGGGGGTTACTCCCACTAGGTTTATATCTGGGACTCTCCACCATTTGACCTTAGAACTGAAGAAGCTTCTCGGATGAGAGGTGAAACGTCTTCAAGTAACTTAAAGAAGTCCAGACGCTTTTCTTTGCAAGCTCCTTTGACAACATATTGCTGACTTAACTTCAAATTAAGTGTGCTATTTTATTTGGCTCTAAGCCACCACTGAGATTTTATCTGTCTCCACTGTGTCGAAGTGCAATTAAAACTTTTTGTCTGGATTTCTTTTACCCATTTGCAGCACTTGGCAATTTCCTGGGAGACACTAAAGCAGTATTAAATGGTTGCAAAGACCACTGGACCCTGCAGGACAGGACAGCTGTGCCCCTCCTTTATGAGATGACCATATGTGTGGACATTCGTGTGGTCCTCCCTGGTGCTTGGGTGGCCTTCTCTTACCGCTCAGCCTTCGCACCTAGGCCCGAGTTAGGCCTGGAGGGAGATGAAAGAGCACTATATGGATGGCTACTAGGAGTGCGACACCGATTTCCTCTCCAGCTGTCCCCAACGCATTGGCACAGAGTGTGTCTAAGGAGGGATATAAAGGGCAACACTTTTAGTCTGAAGGTAACACTGAAAAGTGTTTGACAAAGCATTCAGATATTTTACTTGCATAAAAAGTAACAATGCAAGATTGTAAAAACACCCAATATTATTACAAATTGATGTATTTGTATGTATATGTGTGTAATTTATTTAGTAGTTACAATAAGAAGCAGCACAAAAGTCAAAACAACAATTTTCCCATGTTAGCACAAACCCAAAACAAACAGTGTTTGTAAAAAAAGAGAAAAACTGTTACATAACTGAAACTTGCAAAGACACTGCACATAATGAGTGGAATTTGAAATAAAATACAAAACAAAAATGGCAGGTACTGTTTAGACAAACACAGTTACAGTTTTGCAAGAAGTTGAGTTGCTGAGTCTATGTTTAGCCCTCACAGTTGTATGAAAATAGTTTCCAAAGAACTGCTAAGGGAAATATGTATTAGCTTGGTTATTTTAGGCAGGCCAGGTAATGCTAATGACTGCAATCCCTTGCTGTCTCAGTACTTTTGTTTTGTAGATACACTGTGATAGTTTTATAAAACCATAAATAGCAGGTTAAGCCTGTGAAATATAAAATTCTTTTTAAACTTTGTCAGAGCAATTTAAAGGATAACATTACTTTATTACAACTTGATCTTATAAATTTACATTTTGGCCATCATTTCTAGTTCTGATAGCATTTCTTTTCCAAATAAAGACTTGACTTGGCAAGCCAGCCATGTATATTAGTGGACAATCTACTTGGTCTAAGTTTAAAGTGCAACTCAGTGCTGCTTTGCCTTACATTTTACCTACTGTGTGGCTTGCTGGCCACTAGTGTGGAAGTCCTCAGTGTGCTTCAGTTTCATCTTTAGGATCTTTAGGTCTCTTGAATGGATAGACTTGTAGTCCATCAGAATATGCATGTGGTTAGGTTAATGAGGATAGTAAATTGACCATAGGCATGAATGTGAGCATGAATGGTTGTCTGTCTCTCTGTTAGCCTGGCAACACTTTGGCAACCTCTACAGGGTGTACTCTGCCTCTCGCCCAGAATCGGATAAATGAAAAAAGATCGATAAAATCGGTCTAGTTATGGTTATGTGACTAAATTTGATCTAGTCTTTTTTTTTTTTTTTTAGTTTGCCTGCCTTCAAATGTGAGCAAAAACTAGAAGAGGAAAAACAATAAAGACAGACATAGAAACATCTAACTTTTTTAATTGTTCCAGGTTGATGGGGACATTATAGCAGACAGGACTGTCATCGCTCAGGCCATCCCCTCCTACGGCTCTCTATGGATGGGCTGTCGTCCCAGAGATCCACCCCCAGGACCTAATCTCGGAAATGTGGAGCTGTACTTGTTCCGCATGTGGGCAGACTTGGGTGCTCATGGGCCCTGCGAGGACGGCACTGTGATTGGCTGGAATGCCAAATACTGGGGAGTGACCAGTCCCAGTGCAAGGCAAATAGACCCCAGCCTTATGTGTGGTGAGCCAGATATGAAAGAATAACCTGTCACGGATCGCAACTGTTCTAGAGTAGATGTATTAATATTAATCATGAATGGACTGCCAAACTAACAGTGGCTGCATTCATAATAAAATGCAGGGCTGTCTTTTCTGTCACAGAAACGACCTTAATGTTAGCCAAACAGCATTTATCTGATCCTGCCTCATTAGAGAAGTTGTTACAGCTTTGCTTTCAGTTTTTTCATTTAGAAAAATGGTGTCACACGAGAGATTTTACACCAGAAATTAATTTTCAAGTCTTCCTTAAAGAGTTGAGAAAAATACAAAAACTAAAAGTGATTATTGAAAATTGGAAGGTTTCTTTTCCATTGTTTTACATTTTCAAAGTAATTTTTAATCATAAAAAAGCAGAGCAAACATTTAGACAATTAACTTTCAACAAAAACAAAAACTACAGGAATGGCTCTCCAATATCATTTGCTTAAAACAATAACATTGCATGCAAAACTTGTCTTTGTTATCTTTATGCCTGTCACTTGTTTCCATACCACTGCAGTGCATGTTCTCCAAGCATGTTGAATGTTGAGTGTTGCATGTTTTTATGTCTTGTAGACCACAAACGGTTGAAACGTGGGGCTCGTGCTTACAGAAGCATTACTAATGGTGTGTATCCATGCGACTAGTGTGACTTAGACACCAGTATGCATGCTGTGTTTATTTCTCTAAATGTATGAATATAAAAGACTAAATATGTGTTTGTCCATTAGAGGATATTTCTATTGTTCATTTAAGACTGTGTAAATGTGGATTCTCACCTAAAAACATAAAAAAATATTATATTATTTTATTTTTACATAACCAGATGGCCTATTTTTGTGTAAATATGCTTTTCAGAAATGCTATTGCAGTGTAAGAGATAGGAGTACCTTAACAAAAACTGTATCACAATAGCGCAGAAACAACAAAGAAAGAGACTAGAGGAAATCTACCTTGCTTTTACAATGCAAAAGAGAAAAATGTAAAGAATTCCTTCACATTTACAGCAACTACACTGGGAGCTGGCCGGTCCCTGCTGCCTTCATCTGGTAAGCATCACCCTGAGACACGTACTAAAATATGCTCTAATAACAACCCACAGAAACTTCTTGTTGATGACTACTTTGCATATTTTTTTCACTATCTGTATAAAGATATTTCATTTTGGTCCATTATTTTAGCTAGTAATAATGATTTGTGAGTTTGTCTTGTTACATTGGAGGCAAATCAGAAAAAACAACAGAAATCAAAGGATATTTTGTGGGATTTTGAGTTAAGATTTCTGTCTTTTGTATAAATTACAGGTTTGTCATAATAACATGAAATCATAGAAGATGGCTGAAATTTGATTTCTGGGCTAATCATTTGCTGTTAGATATGGTCAAATTATTATACTACTACATACACCCACCAGCCACATTATTAGGTTCACCTTGCTAGTGTATTTGCCTTCAGAACTGCCTGAACTCTTTGTGTCATACTTTCAGCAAGGTGCTGAAAACATTCCTCAGAGATTTTAGTCCATATTGACATGATAGCATAACAATTGCTGTGTATTTGTTGGCGGCACATCTATGATAAGAATCAATCAGCAAATCAAGGCACTCTACTGGTTTGAGAAATAGTAACCACAGAAGCCATTTGAGTAC
The DNA here is from genome assembly GCF_057382275.1 of Copadichromis virginalis. Lineage (NCBI taxonomy): Eukaryota > Metazoa > Chordata > Actinopteri > Cichliformes > Cichlidae > Copadichromis > Copadichromis virginalis. The sequence continues at coordinate 17,687,684 of NC_140626.1, read as the reverse complement.
AGTGAACTCACTGTCATGTTTAAAAAAAACAAAACAGTTTGAGATCATTTGAGCTGTGGTCCTAATAGGATGAATACAAAGAGATAGACCTGGTCAGTCATTATACTCAAGTAGGCTGTGGCATTTGAACAACATTCAGTTGGTAGGGGCCAAATGTTTGTCAAGAAAAAATGCCCCACATCACATTGTAGCATTATTACTACTGCTACTACTACTTGACACTGTGGGCGGGCCTTGGAGGTCCAGGGCTATCCAATCAAGTTACTGTGCTCCCTCAGCTGAATTCTACTAATATACTTTAACTACAAGTTACATTAAGTCATACAATTTGGGAAAAACCCACATAATCAGCCATATAACTGCTAAGTTTTTGCAGTCCAGTAGTGTAGTGCTTCTGCAGCAATCATTGTAACCGGCATCAGAGAGGAGGCCACTCACTGAGTGGATGGGCCTATGCAGATCAGACTATGGGAAGCACCCCTCATGTCTCTTTGAAACTAAAAAAGAGTTCATAGCTTGTGCAGCTACTTTTAAAGCATGACCCCTTGGAAAACAAATGGAAATATGTTAAGGATGTTGTGAGCTCACAGTCAACTGGCCAAATGTGTAGTGAGGTCATTGGCAGTCTTCTGCACCTAGAGTTAATGTCTCTCATCTCTGTCATCTGATTTGTCATCGTGTGATTTGAATTTGGCTCAAGAACCAACTGTCAAACTTGGTTGGCCATCCAATTTATATTCTCTGGTGCCGACCCTGCACTAGCCACATCAGTTAATAAAAGGCTGAGTGCACCAGATTTATTACACTAGATTCCTCACTATCTGGATGTCAGAGCAGAATCTGAGAGTGATCACATCAGGCACCCAGACCTCCCTCTCCCCAGCCACCTCCCCCAGCATGTTCCACCGGGTCTGCCCCGGGGTGTCCTCCCGGTGGAACAAGCTCAGAACACCTCACCCATGCAGCATCATTGTCAGAGGCCTGAACCACCACAACTGGGTACTTTCAATGTGGAGAATGCAGCTATATTCTGAGCCCCTCATGGATGGCTGAACTCCTCACCCTATCTCTATCTCTAAGGAAGAGGCCAGCTACCCTTCAGAGAAGGCTGAACGATAGCTGCTGCAGCACCAATCTGTCTTTGAAATTCTAGAAAAGCATTATTGGTGGAATGAAGTCAGATGGGTCATCAAATTCAATTTGTCACACACACAACCATACACAGTATGACGAGGTGGAATGCTTGTAGCTGTGCAGTGCCCGACCATTAAATGACAGTAGGTTTACAGTAAGATATACAAATTTACAGGTTACTACAAAATTTACAGCTTTAACTTAGAAATTTACAGTAAACATGTGAGAAAAAAACAGTTTACGTAAGAGATTATTAGTCAAAAGAAATTATAAGTTATAAATTATAGGAAGTGTGCAAGAAGAAAAACCAGAGTGCGTGTGGTGATGTGATATGTGTGAGAGAGTCTAGTCCTAGGCCTGGTTCAGGTCCCAGAATAGCCTGGGGGAAGAAGCTCCTCCTCATTCTCTCTTTTTTGGCCTTAAGGGAGCAGAAGCGATGGGAGAGCTCCATCATAATCTTCCTGGCTTTGGTCTTGCACCGCTTGGTGTAGATGGACAGCAGGTCAGGAAGCTCTGATTGAATGATGCATTTGGCTGAGCGCACCACTCTTCGCAGCTCTCGTATCTCCTGCTTGGTGCTGTTCCCAAAGCAGGTGCAGATGTTTCCCGTCAGGACGCCCTCGATGGTGCAAGAGTAAAAGTTCTTGAGCACCCTCAGTGGCAGATGGAAGTCCCTGAGTCCTCTGAAGAAGAAGAGAAGCTGGCAGTCTTTCTTAACGTGTGGCAGGACCATGACAGGTGCTGAGTGATGTAGACACTCAGGTATCAGAAACTGTCCACTCTCTCCACTGATATGCCACTGATGATGAGGGACTTGTAATTCCTCGCCTGCTCTAATCAAGAGATTAGTGCATGTGGTAGTTTACCATCATGTGATAGTTCTTTAGAGGGGAGGGAAAATCAAAAGCAGGTTCTTCTTTGGAGTCATCACTTTCATGCCGTTCTCACACTAATAACATCATTCTCTCAACTCTTAATGTACTTCTGGAAACAGTTCTCCCAACACAGACCCATATGTGCAAAAGACACCAAAACAATTCTTGAAACTTTTTTGCATATATCAAAACATGTGAAGTCTTTAAGACACCTAAAGCTTTTAAACTTTTACCAAAACCTTGCTGTCTTTGGTAAGAATACCAGAACTACAAAAATGTTGGAATTCAGAGACAAAAAAGAAATGTGAAGGATTTACTCCACAGTTTACTCAGTATGACTGCTAAAACTGAAAAAAGTCATATCAGACACACGAAACTATCTTCATCTTCCTATTCTATATTCGGCTGTTCTATTTAGGGGTCGCCATAACCAATCATCAGCCTCCACCTCCAGCTCTGTCTCCTGTTTTTCCGGCTATACCACTGTCTCCAAACCCTACAACATAGGAGGTCTCACTACTGTCTTGTAAACCTTTCCTTTCACTTTTGCTGCTATCCTTCTTCACAAACCACTCCAGTAAAATATATAAAACATAGAACGCAGCACCAACTACTCTTTGCTACAGTGAAGTCACACATATAATTACAGTATGTGCTTGTGTGTAATTAGCAGTTCCATGACATGCACTTGTCTTGATGCAAGACTGAGAACATGTGTTTAGATTTGCTCTCAGTTGACGCATAATTTCACTACTACTACTGACAGCGTGTGACTGGCCTTACTCTTTCTTACATATTAGAAAGAAAGAAGTTTGCTTTGATTTCATTGCAAATGCTAATGCAATGATGGAGAGTATCCAGGTAAGTCAGAGATCTGTAGTTCTGTTTACAGAGGTGTAACATTTAGATAGCAAATGCATCAACATGTGCAAATGTGGGTGGGAAAATGCATTCCTGATATGAAAACTGTATCAAAGCTATCAAGAAAACCTAAAAAAAATGACAGATACTGTCTAAAAACACCCAAAAAGCTAAACCGCCACAAACAACTAGATAATGGGACCAAATAATGGAATGGAGGGTATTCTACTGGACAAAAATTAAAAGTTGGCACCTGAATATTTGTTGTATTTCAGTTTCCTCCATCAAATTCTCAACAAATAGTCTTTCAGCCCCAGCACCAGTTTTGCCTGTCACTACTAATCACATTCTCCGCACAGACACTACAGCTTCGCCTCTGAACTCAATCCTGCCCATGAACACCAGTTCAGCTATTCAGATCTCAACAAGCACCCACATACCTTCAGTCACAACTCCGGCAGCCAGCCAAAGCACACCTGGAGGATTATTCACATCAGGTTAGCCTTTGCTAACATGCAGTCACTCGACATTTTATTTAACTGGAGATTCTGTTTACAGTTTGTGTTAGTAATGAGAAGAAACAATTTGTAAAGTTGACATTTTCTTTCAGGATCCACCAGATTAGTTCATTGTGATGTCCGTCAACTCTGTTCCAATAACAGTAAGCAAATATTCACTTCTTGTCCTTTCCGATTTCCTTTTTGCATTTGCATGGCCTCACAGATGTATTGCTTTCTGCAGGTGCTTACTATTGGATGCCCATAAGTGTAGAGGGCAACAAGACTGAAGAAGAGGTCCAAAATTTGGTGAGAATGACAAATTTCCCTTGTCCATCTCGTTACGTTTCTCATATTTCTTTCAGTTACCACCCGGTCATTGACACATGCTTTACAAACAAGTCTTGTAAGCACAATGTAAGTTTGTGGGAGCAGCGCATTCCAACCCTGTGAATCACCTGAAAATAATTTAGATTTTTTTTACGCCAAATATTTGGTGCTTTATTACTACTTTGAGCTTTTACAAATTCTGCTGCCTCTGTGTTATAAATGTGGTTCTTTAATCTTTTTTTTGCTTTCTTCAGTGTCTTCTCTTCTCCTTTCCCATCATTCCTAACTTAAATGAACACTTCCTACATAATATTCTTACTGACACTTGATATGCAGTTCTCAGCCTATGTCAGATAGACCTTTCTACATAAAGACCATGATTATTAGCTGTCTCTGGTAGCTGTCTTTGCATAGTAAAGCTAATGATAAAACAAATAAAATGTAATGGAAACAGCAGTAATAGATATGCAAATTATTAGACACTGTAGATATATTCACAGTTATTTCGACTAGTCATTTCCTCCCAATAACCCTTTTTGCTTTGTACCATTTTTCTCCTCTCCTTCAGCTTTGTGTTGCAGAAAGAAACTCATTACCAAACAACAAAGTTATGTGATCAAGATATTGTCCACTATGTTTCTACCCATAAAAGCAACAACCTTACCTGATTTAAATATATAAAATGTCCAGTTATGATTCTTTAACCCTTCCTGTCCACTTCCAGCTTTGTCTTGAGATTATACTATACGGTATCATAGTCCCAGCTTCCTTTGACCATTTCTTTCTTTTTAAATTATTGTTATGGTTATTAATATATATTACTGAAGAATAAATTTGTACATAACCATTACAATTCTCAACATGGATCATAAATCAATCCTGCTATATTAAGTCTTTGGTTCACTTTTAATGCTTGATCATTTTGACACAAATCTAGTCATATTTTTAAGGTCCATTGCAAGGAAATAGCATGTAAGCAAAGGTTGTTCAGTGAATTCTCATGCAAGGCTGTCTAATAGTGCTGTGTTGATGCACTGACAGCTCAGAGATAAAAGTCTCAGCTCTGAAGTTTTGTTGCCCAGGAGAGTATGAGTTGTGTCCCACTTGGAACAAAACAACATCCCGGGAATAGCAGTGAGCTGTGTCTTTCTTTTCCCATACGTTTTTGTCCAGGAAGTAACACACTGTTTACCACGGCTGAGCTGACAAATAGTCCTTTCAAGCCAGAGGAGTCCCAATACACAAAGCTACTATAAATGATTCAGTATCCTTAGTTTGACCATGTGCTTAACATATCTAGAATGCATCAGTAAACATATGAGTCAATATCCAAATTGTATCCTACTGAAGCCACTATACATAACTGTGGCACTTGTAATCTGATCAATCAAAAAACAAAAAACAGTTTCCATGGGATATTTCGTTATACATCATGGAAACTTTGTGTCAAATTGTTCTAATGGCTTAAATTCCTATATTTAAAAACTATAATTTGACTGAAATACATTATGGTTTCATAATATGTATATAAAAGAACAAAGTGCTTTTACAGTTAAACCTGAGTGGTCTTTATAGCTCTCATCCTGACGTCTAAGACTGCAGAAACTAACAAAACGTGCTACTTTCCTTAAACTTTATACGTCAAACTCCCATCACCTCCCTCAAACATCTCTATCTGTCTGCTTCCCTCTCTCCATCTATCACTCAGGTGTCAAAAGCATTGGGTTGTCACAATGACAGTGTTGATGCAGCAAAAAGAAAAACAGGCTCTTTGAATTTCTGTCAGGGTGACAGACAACTTCAGGTCAGTACAGAAAACGACAACACCTTATATACTTTACAGAATCAAATTTCTCCTGTAAGCCTGGCTCATGGCTTTAACTCTCCTTTTTCTCTTTGCAGGTAGTTGAAGTGTCCTGTAGTGCAAAAAGGAATGTAAGGTAAAAAGGATATGAGGAGCTGCTTTGTACAGCTGTTACATGTGCAGCAGATCGTGCGCGCTCACATGAAACTCTTTTGTTTCCAGCCAAACTGCCTGCAATGTGGTGCTGCTGCTCAACCATGCTGTCTCAGTGTGTGAACTTCAACAAGCTGGAGACGCTGCACTGCAGCAAGCTGGAGCACCAATGCAAGCGAGAATCATAGGAGAGATGGAGAGAGTGGGTGAGCACTTGTTTCCTTGCATTTGCTTCACTCTGTTTTGTCTGTGAATTAGTTTCCCGGTCTTCTTTGTCCATCTTCCCGTTTTACTTTGGCAACTGCTCTTTCTTGTGTGCTGCTTCCTTCCCTGTTCCCAACTGCAGTAAAATAGTTCAAAATATGACTTCCTATCTTCTTGATAGAAAACATAATGGTGTCAAGGAAAAGTGTGGATTTAAAAGGAAAAGAGGACCACAGTACCCAGGGTATCGGATTGCACTTATTCAGTACTTGCACAAAGCTCCTGATAATGTTGCTGATGTGGCTTTGTTGTGTTGAAAACCGCAGTGTCCTGAAGATGGATTATAAAAAGCTCATCTTAGATGCTTTGCCCAGTGTCTTCTTACAAAGTTGTATCATGCCAAAGAGAACAACCAGTTAAAAATATACGGCCAAGCAAAAAAAAAAAGAAAAAGTTTAAAAAAATACAAATTTTAAAATAAATGCTCTTACACTATTTACTTGGGTAAATCCAGGTGGTGACTTAAGTTAATATGTATAAGTTCATTACTGAAAATCAATAAATAGTATCAAATCAAAGGGGTGACACATTGAGATATGTGCTCTAATTTTCTCTCCCCGTTAAAGAGATGATCTCTTGTTAATACTTGTGTGACTTAAGTAAAATTTATGCTTGATAATACTTGAGGCTGAAAATACAGCAATAGACCTAGCTAATGAAAAGTGAATTATGGTAAAGGAGTGCTTCCCACCTAACAAGTTGAGAGGTGTGGTACACTGTGGAGTGTGAATGTCTGTCACATGTTAGCCATGTGACAGACATTCACACTCACATTCAGACCTACGACCAGTTTAGAATCACCATTTAAACTATTTGCACATGCAAATTCCACACAGAAAGGCTCCAGTTTCAAGGCTTAAAGTCCAGGACCTTCTAGCTGTGAATCATCAGCTAGATGATTAATCATATCAAAACAAATATTTAACTCATTAAATGGAATCATGTGAACCATCCTAAAAATCACACCCAATAATATAACTATTTTTTTCCAAGTTTCTAACTAAGTTTTTTTTTACAAACATGCAACCTGCATTCATTTTTGAATTAAGTGTACACATGGAAATATTAGACCTGTTGTAATCAGTCAACTTAACCAGTGATATTACAGCAAACAGGAGTAGGCTGACAGACCTCTCAGAATCCACTAATCGTCACTGGACTTTTTGACTCACACTGTTCACTCACCCACCAAATATACATTTATCTTCATCTCTGTGTTTTCATATCTATTCAGGCATACCTGTTCAACTTTACTTACCGATATTTATCAAGATTAACAGAATTGTTATAACCACAGGAGATGGATTAGAAGATTGGATTAGAGTTCCTCATAACAACTCTGAACTGACTAGTTTCTGATATAATGCAATGGAATGGGCTGAACATCAGCTTGGAGTTGGAGATTGCTTTAGATTTTTACACTCAGTGTCCACTTTGATAGGTACACCTAGCACTTGGTCGGAGCCCTTTTTGGCTCAGAACGGCCTTAATTCTTTGTGGCACAGATTCAACAAGGTGCTGCAAACATTCTTCAGAGATTTTGATCCAAATTGGCATGATGCCATCATACAACATCACTCAGCAACTATGTGAATCTCCTGTTCCAAGACATTGCGATTGGTCTTGCCTTCTTATCAGCTTGAAATAGTCTGGCTCAATGGATGTTTTCTTTTTTTTTTTTTTCAAATTGAAATGATCTGTGAGTGAAAATCCCATTAGATTAGTCATTTCTCAAATACTCACACTAGCCATCTAGCCCCATCACAGAGGCCTAAATAAACTTTCTTCCCCATTCTGATGCTCAGATTGAACTCCAGCAGGTTGTCTTGATCATGGCTACGTGCTTTACTTTGTTGGGTTTCTGCCGTGCTATTGGCTGTTTAGATCTTGTTGTTAACAAGCAGATGAACCTAACAGGTATATCAGTAAATAGGATTTCTGATAATATCTGTGCCTGTCATAGAAAATTTGCATTGTGTACGTGTGTGATATTTTCAGCTCTTTCTTGAAAAAAGTATATTAAATAACCAAAATAAGTGCAAAATCAGACATTGACAGATCCAATACTCTCTTTGGATTTTCTCCACATCAGGTCGAAATCTGTGTAAGGATGCAGAGCCCTCTAGTGGCGGTTTTGTGAGATGCAATTCCACGTCTTCTCTTGACGATATATGTCAGTTAAATAAATCCTCCCCACTAACATGGTGAGCAACACACTTTTTTTTATGTCCACTGGATGTGTGTCTGTACACCCTGTAACTTATACATGTTTAATCTACAGCTTCCTCTTAGAGCCCAACTCCAACCCGGCTCCTAAATTGAAGACAGACTCTTGTAGCAGTGAGTATCACAAACACAGATGCTTTTTATATTCACCCCTGTTTATCAAGGGTTTTGCTGCTGTAACCATGTTTGTCTGATCCTCAGGGGAAATGCCTCGCTTCTGTGATTGCACAGCTTTCTGTAATTCTACACGTAAGAAAAATAATCACAATATTGCATTGACATTTTTAGAATCCAGGCTGCTGCTGCAATATGTGATGAGTGAATGCACCATTGTTATTCAAATTTAAAGAAAATATTTAGGCTTTTGGAAAACAGAACGTTGCTTCTATGAAGCAAGCTATCTGAGAAGAGAACTTCTCAGTTAATAAGTATTTTTTATGGCGTCTCAGAAACTTCACCCACATGCTAACCATCCCTTTTCTTTATCGCTTTCTCAGGCCAATTTTATGCTTTTAGAATCAATGTTACTAGTGAAGCTGTTAACATTCAGTACCTAAAAAGCTTGGTATGTACCACACTGTATGCTTATAGTATGCTTCATTAATATATAATTACTATATATATATATATATAATGCAACTTTGTAACTTTGTAACCCTATTTGACAGTTACTAAGTCCTGCTGCACTCCTCACATGTCCCACAAAGCAACAGTAAGTCTTGATCCAATTACATTACATACAGTAAGTGTAGATTGTGTTGATATTTACTATGCATATGATCTTCACTGCCCTATGCATAGCCAAGAAAACAGTCCTCATGAACTGGAAAAATAAAAATAATCTTAATTCTAACCAATATAGAAATTATCTATTAGATTACATTAGTCTTGACACAGCCTTTGCCACCACATTAGATCAATTGCTCTGGGCCCCTTTTATCAGCTCCATCACCTAGTGGGGGTGGGGGGTCATAGTTTGGTCCCGCCTTCACTGTTGTGATTGGTGAGGGGGTAGGGACAGGCTTAGGGCGTCGGGGGGTTCCCCGGAGGCATCTTCCTTGGGGGGCTCAAACCGGGGTAGCGGTCACGTCCGGTTGGGGGCTCTGTTGGCTCTCCGGTGACTGTTTCCTCGCAGCTGCGTGCAGCGGGGCTAGGGGAGGGTCTGTGCTGACGGACGTGGGTTACTGACCTGGCAACCTGACTGCCCCTGGGTGGGTCCGGGATGGGCGTGAGGTTCTGGGGGCGCTCCGTCTCTGGGCTGGGGCCCGGGCCGGGCCTCGGGGGCTTGGGTCCTGGTTGGTGTGTTGCCGGGGTTGTGGGCGGGTGGGTGCATGGGGGCCCGGTGCGTCGAGCTGCCTGGGGGGCTCTTCATCTGGTGGGGGGGATGGTCACATCTTGCAGGAGCTTTCTTCTCTTCAGGAACTCTCTGCGGGAGGGGGAGATACAGGAGAGGTGGAGGAAGATCTCAGCCTGGGCGTTTACCGTCTTATGTAGTCTGGAAGATGTGTGGATGGTGGGGTGGGTGCAGTTTTCTCTGTGGTGGGGTTGGGTGGACTGTCCAGGGCTCTGTGGAGCCGGAGGGCGCTACTGCACTGGGCCCCGGTCTGATGGGCCTGGGCCCCCCTTCCCTGGCGGGTCGCGGAGGGTGGGAGTGCCTACTGGGGTCAGCGGGGGAGCTGGCCCCAGGGAGGGGTTACCTGCCCCTCCCTTCCTTCCCTCCCCATCTCCAGCTGCCTCCCTCTTCCCGCTCCTCCACAACCACCCACACATGCAGGGCCTTGGAGTGGGGGTATGTCATCAGGGTGCAGAGGAGGCTACCCCCCCCCCCCGTCCCCGTCCCCTTCTGGCTGCCTCTGCCTCAATTTTATCCCACAACTTAGACATTCACATTATTCACACTCTCATTACACATACATATAGGATCTTGGGGGTGGGCATAATCACGGAGTCCAATTTACCATCAGGGTGTATACCTCACCCCTGACGTCGTTGCCCACCTCTCAATTTTAAATACACTTAGTCATTGAGGGCTAGCAGGAGGGACTATGCGCTTACCTGCTGCTCCATGGCAGGTAGCTCCATGCCCTCCTGGGTTTTAATTGCACCTTAGAACACATATGCATCAACACTACAATGAGCGGGTGGAGGGAGGTTTGGAGTCTTCTCCCACCCCCATTCTCTGCGGCCTGCTGGAGCGGGAGGGCTAGTAGGAGGAGTTGGCCGTCCGACTGCGGTCTGGGGTGTGGGGCCTCCCTGCTGCTGCGGAGTCGGGGTGGTCTGCCTCTCCCCACCGCAGGGAAAAGGGTAACACCACCTGGGTCTGGGTGCAATTCCCCCCTCCAGGGGCAAGGGTACCTAGACCCGGTTTGTAGAGTACGCTTGGGGAGTGTGATCGTGTGTACAGCGTCTCTTTATGTCTGTCTCCACGTTGGTTGAGTGTGGAGTGAGTGCATATGAGAGCATGAGGGTGGGAATGGATGTTTGTGTCTGTGTGTGCCTGTATGTCTGTGTCTATATGTCAGGTTGGGTATCAGACGCCACCTCTCTGGGGACACCTCAGGCCCTCCAAGGTTTGGAGGCCTATCTCCACCCACCACCACTTCCCCTGCCGGTGGCGGACTCCCTCAGGTGTCGGTGTGTTGGTGGTTCTTTGTGTCTGGGGGTGGGCGTCCGGGTACACACCGGCTCACTCCTTGGCGGCCGCTTGTCGGGGCCTGGGGCCTGGGGCTCGCTCGGGCCCCTTTGGAGGTGGGGTGCCCCCGGCCTCTCGGCCTGGGGCTCGGTCACTCAGGCGCAGCTGGGGGCCGGCGGAGCTCACGGGCGCGTCACTGCAACTCCCCCTGACTTCTGCTCCGCGGCTGCTGGGCGAGCCCTCATCTGGGACTCTCCTCAGCTCTTACTGGAACAGTGGCGCGGCTGCCCCTCTGTTGGTCTTCCATGGTCTCTTGTGTTCTGGGGGCATCTGGATGTCTGGAGTTTTGATCTCCTCCATACCCGCTTCACACCCTGGAGGACGGGGCTGTGGCCCCCCCACACTCCCTAGCAGATCATTACATGGAGAAACCTTTGGAATGCAAGCATGCTGATCCACACAGGTATGCACACATGGGTATTCACAGACGCGGACTAAAGCTTTCTTGGCTGCTGCCTCAAAGCACACTGTGCGCTGTCTATCTTGCGTGCTGCACAATATCGTTTATTATTTAGTAAATATTGATATCTATGGCTAGCTAGTTTATTGTGATGGTGCTTTGTTTTCTCTATTATTATGTTGCTCTTTGTTGTTTGCTGTCTCCTCTGTTTGTTTGTTTTTTTGTTTTTTTTTTCTCCATACAGGTGACCCAGGAGTTCTTTTTTTTTTTTTTTCTCTCTCTTCCCCCCCCTTCTCACCGTCTCTTCTCCCCTTTGGTTTTCTTTCTTTCTCTCCCCCTCTTTCTCTCATTCATTCCCCCTGTCCTATTTATTTAAAAAAAAAAAAAATGACAAAGGATGAACTGAAGCTCTGCCATCACGTAATGTCGCATACTGCTGTTTCTGATGTCATTTAAAAAAAAAAAAAAAAAAAAAAAAAAAAAAAAGATATTTACTATGCATTTGTTAGTATCAGTATGTTGGTCACAACAGCAGACAAAGCAACAGTGAGCAGTAAAAAGTTCTGCTGTTAAACTAAACTGTCCTGGTTTTCTGCCTCAGTCATGCAGGCTTAGAGACCCCCTGCAAACCTCTGGTTGTTAGGGAAAAATCTATATTGCCCAACCAGCGGTTGACAGTCCTAGTGACTGTCAGTCACCTCAAGAAGCCACTCACCAACCATTTGGGAAATACACATTTTGACAACCGGTTGTTGCCATGGCGTTGGTCTTTGGGCCTGTGTAACTAAGGCCTACCTGGGAACATGGTTCTGGGTTTGTCTGTCTGTTTTTACAATAGAGAGAATAAGAATTGTCATTTAAAGGTCTCCAGGATGTTAAATGTGATTGCTTTTAACAAAATCTGTTAATAATTTACACATATTAAAAATTCTTTCTTACCAGGTGCAGTAATTATAATATTACAAAGCAATATCAGGTAAACCTTACTGTAAACTTGTATAATGATTTCTTGTGTAGGTCTATAATTATTGATCATACTTCTATAATGTGAATCATGTTTTGACTTTCATTACTCAGGGTGCTCATATAGAATGTCATGGGACAAACCAGAGGTAATCATGTTTTGTTTTGGGTTTTTGTTTTTGCATTTTACCTGCACGTATGCTAATGGTAGAAAGAAAAAAGAAATTCCACTGACAGAGTGTAATGTCAATCCAACTTTTTCCTCTTTGCCCTGTTGTCTTTTGGTCTCTAGGTTGTACAGCTGTATGGTGATATTGGAGATGTCTGGACCCATCAATGTTTGCTCCTTAAAAAAACTTTTGCAACAGATCATTGCGAGCAACAATTTATTTACAGCTGAAAGTTCCCTTACTCGCCTGAGTTAGTTTGCATGCTTATTTTGTTATTTTCCTACCAACTGCTTTACATGATATAATAATTTGTCACTGTTACTCATGGTACTCTGTGCTTTGTCAGTGGTGTGTGGTGCTCCTGATTTGCCTGTCCAGAGACTGTTGGAATCCAACCTGACCTGGGTTGCCAGTGACCTGCGGAGCTCAGATGTTTGTCAACCTGATCCTACACGACTTGCATGGTAACAAGAGTATAAAATATAGGCTTATATAAAATGCAGCCTTTGAAAATTATGCCCACATGGCTTCATAGTCATGTACATTAACTGTAAGTAGGAAATTTAAGAGTGTTTTTTTTTCATATTTTCTGTAAATACACAAAAAAGTGCAAGGTTATTGGGGATGTACTCTGTTTCTTCAACATGACATAACAAATACAACATAACCAAACCATTGTATGTTTATGATAATAATAGGAAGTACTACATTTTTTGTTTCAACATCATTTACACTTTTACATGAGTTTTTTATTTTGTCATTCTTCATTTACAAGTTTTGCTGAATTATTTTTATTACTCTCCTTCAATATTAGATTACTTTCCTATCTACTATTATTTTTTATTATTTTTTATTTATTTATTTTTTGTTTAAGACAGAAGAGCTCTGTGTAAGAAAGTGTTTTTATACATATGTTGATGTCACTTACTATATTGTGAAAGTTGTTCATTTTTCCCAAAATTGTATACAATCTGTTAGAGGAGATATGTTTTATGTCCAGTAGACTCTAATAGGATATAATTTCTAGCCTATTTATCATATTTTTTTTCCACAGTGAAGCAAGTGAGACACTTGCTGTTCTTCTGACTGACAGCTGCCCTTCAGACACTTCAGCTGTTCCAACCACAACAGAACTTTCAACTCTGGCCAACGGCATTACTGCAGCTATGCAATCTTTGACTGATACCACCAAATCGTTGACCAATACAAGTGGAGATGTTTATGCAACAATTGAAAATACAGTGCAAAAAAAAGAAAACACAACATTTTTTCAAACAACTGCCAGTGCAAAGTCCCCATTAGCACAACCTATTCTTCAGAATAGCTCACAAATAGTTCCTTCAACTGTGTTTAATAAAACAACAGTGCAAAATACTTTACCTAATGAAACCCAACTAACCAACACCATAACCAGCACTTTCATAGCAGTACACAACACCACAACTGTTATGCCTGATTCAGTGCTTAAGAGTACTACACTCTCTAAAATAACAAATGCATCTACACCATCTCCTAATCAAACTGTACACAAAGCAACTACAACAGCAACATCTCCAGATCTTACAACAATATACAATGTAACTACAGCCACAGCATATGCCAAAGATTATACAACAAAGAACAATGTAGTTGCAGTTACACCATTTCCCACTGACAATGTAACATCTCCAGGTCTTGCAACGGTTACACCATCTCCCAGTGGCACAACAGTGTACAATGTAACCACAACTGGAGCATTTACTCCCACTGGCAAACACACATTTGTTAGCAATGTAACAGCATCTGACAGTAATGACACAACAGGGACTCTAAACAATGTGTATAATGTAACCACAGAAAGCAAAAACAAGGCAGTATATAATAGTTCAGAAAGTTCAGTTAGCAGTACTACAATGTACATTTCAAATGCAGTTGCTTACAATAAAACTGAAACCAGCAACATTAACACAACAGCCTACAATTCAGTTGTATCAGGTAATAATTACAATACAACTACAGCTAAAAATAATTCTACAACAGTGTACAGTGAAACTACAGCTGGTTACAGTTACAGAGAAAATGTAACAAAAGCAAACAATACAACTACAGTAAACAATAATTACACAACAGTGAGCCCATTTTTAACATCTCTGAACAATAGAACACCATACAATTCAATTACATCTGGCACCAGTGACAGAGAAACTGGCAACAGTTACAACGCAACTACAGCCAGCAACATTTACGCAACAACCTACAATTCAGCTATGTCAGACAACAATTACAACACAACCACAGCCAGCAATAATTCTACAACATTGTACAATACAGCTATGTCCAACAATAATTTTACAACAGCGTACAATGCAACTACGGCCAGAAACAATTATACAACAGTCAACAGCGCAACCCTAACAGGTGACAGTCACACAACATACAATACAACTACAGCTGGCGATAGTTATTCAACAGCATACAATCAAACTACAACAAGCAAAAATGGCAGTACAGCGTATAATGCAACTATAGCTGGTAGCAATTACACAACAGTGTACAGTGAAACCACAGCTGATAACAGTTACACAGTGCACAGTGCAAATACAAGTGCCAAAAATTCAACAACAGCATACAATACAACTACAGCAAACAACAATTACCCAACAGTGAGCCCATTTCTAACAACTCTAAACAGTACAACAGTGTACAATTCAGTTACTTCTGACAATAATGCAATTACAGTCAGAAACAATTATACAACAGTCAACAGCGCAACAACAACTGGTGACAATTACACAACATACAATACAACTATAGCTGCCGACAGTTATCCAACAGCATACACTCAAACTACAACAAGCAAAAATGACAGTACAGTGTATAATGCAACTGTAGCTGGTAGCGATTACACAACAGTGTACAGTGAAACCACAGCTGGTAACAGTTACATAGAAACTGGTAATATTTACAATACAACAACAGCCAGCAACAATTACACTACAGACAATTACACAACAGTGCTCAGTGCAAATACAAGTGCCAAAAATTCAACAACAGCATACAATACAACTACAGCAAACAACAATAACACAACAGTGAGCCCATTTCTAACAACTTTGAGCAATACGTCACTGTACAATTCAATTACTTCTGGCAATAATGACAGACAAACTGGCAACAGTTACAATACAACTACAGCCAACAATAATTCTACAACACTGTACAATACAGCTATGTTGAGCAATAATTTTACAACAGCATACAATGCAACTACAGCAAACAACAATAACACAACAATGAGCCCATTTCTAACAACTCTAAACAATACAACAGTGTACAATTCATTTACATCTGGCACCAATGACAGACAACCTGGAAACAGTTACAACACAGCCACAGCCAACAATAATTCTACAACAGTTCACAGTGCAACTACAGAGAGAAACAATTATACAACAGTCAATGGCACAACCACAGCTGGTAACAATTACAAAATACCACCAACTACAGATAGCAATAATTATACAACAGCACACAATGCAACTACAGCCAGCAACATTTACGCAACAACTTACAATTCAGCTATGTCGGACAACAATTATAACACAACTACAGCCATCAATAATTCTACAACAGTGAGCCCATTTCTAACAACTCTGAACAGTACAACAGTGTACAATTCAGTTACTTCTGACAATAATGCAATTACAGTCAGAAACAATTATACAACAGTCAACAGCGCAACAACACTGTCACTGTACAATTCAATTACTTCTGGCAATAATGACAGACAAACTGGCAACAGTTACAATACAACTACAGCCAACAATAATTCTACAACACTGTACAATACAGCTATGTTGAGCAATAATTTTACAACAGCATACAATGCAACTACAGCCAGAAACAATTATACAACAGTCAACAGTGCAACAACAACTGATGACAATTACACAACATACAATACAACTATAGCTGCCGACAGTCACCCAACAGCATACACTCAAACTACAACAAGCAAAAATGACACTACAGTGTATAATACAACTATAGATGGTAGAAATTACACAACAGTGTACAGTGAAACCACAGCTGGTAACAGTTACATAGAAACTGGTAATATTTACAATACAACTACAGCCAGCAACAATTACACTACAGACAATTACACAACAGTGCTCAGTGCAAATACAAGTGCCAAAAATTCAACAACAGCATACAATACAACTACAGCAAACAACAATAACACAACAGTGAGCCCATTTCTAACAACTCTAAACAATACAACAGTGTACAATTCATTTACATCTGGCACCAATGACAGACAACCTGGAAACAGTTACAACACAGCCACAGCCAACAATAATTCTACAACAGTTCACAGTGCAACTACAGAGAGAAACAATTATACAACAGTCAATGGCACAACCACAGCTGGTAACAATTACAAAATACCACCAACTACAGATAGCAATAATTATACAACAGCACACAATGCAACTACAGCCAGCAACATTTACGCAACAACTTACAATTCAGCTATGTCGGACAACAATTATAACACAACTACAGCCATCAATAATTCTACAACAGTGAGCCCATTTCTAACAACTCTAAACAGTACAACAGTGTACAATTCAGTTACTTCTGACAATAATGCAATTACAGTCAGAAACAATTATACAACAGTCAACAGCGCAACAACACTGTCACTGTACAATTCAATTACTTCTGGCAATAATGACAGACAAACTGGCAACAGTTACAATACAACTACAGCCAACAATAATTCTACAACACTGTACAATACAGCTATGTTGAGCAATAATTTTACAACAGCATACAATGCAACTACAGCCAGAAACAATTATACGACAGTCAACAGCGCAACAACAACTGGTGACACTTACACAACATACAATACAACTATAGCTGCCGACAGTCATCCAACAGCATACACTCAAACTACATCAAGCAAAAATGACAGTACAGTGTATAATGCAACTGTAGCTGGTAGAAATTACACAACAGTGTACAGTGAAACCACAGCTGGTAACAGTTACATAGAAACTGGCAATATTTACAATACAACAACAGCCAGCAACAATTACACAACAGTGAGCCCATTTTTAACAACTCCGAACAGTACAACAGTGTACAATTCAATTACATCTGGCAACAATGACAGAGAAACTGACAACAATTACAACACAACTACAACCAACATTTCTTCTACAACAGTGTATAATACAGCTGTGTCCAACAACAATTATACAACAGCGTACAATGCAACTATGTCAGACAACAATTACAACACAACTACAGCCATCAATAATTCTACAACATTGTACAATACAGATATGTCAAGCAATAATCTTACAACAGCACACAATGCAGCTACAGTCAGAAACAATTATACAACAGTCAACAGTGCAACAACAACTGATGACAATTACACAACATACAATACAACTATAGCTGCCGACAGTTATCCAACAGTATACACTCAAACTACAACAAGCAAAAATGACAGTACAGTGTATAATACAACTATAGATGGTAGCAATTACACAACAATGTACAGTGAAACCACGGCTGGTAACAGTTACATAGAAACTGGCAATATTTACAATACAACAACTGCAAACAACAATTACACAACAGTGAGCCCATTTCTAACAACTTTGAACAATACATCACTGTACAATTCATTTACTTCTGGCAATAATGACAGACAAACTAGCAACAGTTATAATACAACTACAGCCAACAATAATTCTACAGCCAGCAACATTTACGCAACAACCTACAATTCGGCTATGTCAGAAAACAATTACAACACAACTACAGCCAGCAATAATTCTACAACATTTTACAATACAGCTATGTCCAGCAATAATTTTACAACAGCGTACAATGCAACTACGGTCAGAAACAATGACAGACAACCTGGCAACAGCTACAATGCAACCACAGCCAACAATAATTCTACAACAGTTCACAGTGCTACTATAGAGAGAAACAATTATACAACAGTCGATGGCACAACCACAGCTGGTAACAATTACATAATCCCACAAAATACAACTTCAGGTAGCAATAATTATACAACTACAGGTGGGCACAGTTACGCAAAGGTTTACGATGCAACCACAGTGAACAACAATGACACAGTAGTTCATAATGCCACTACATCTGGGACCAATTTGAATGAAAATACAACTAACCAAAATTACACAACACTTAATTATGCAACTACACCTGGCAGTAATTCCACATTAGTGTCCAGCAACTTTAGTACAGCTACAACTATGAATAGTTCCACAGCAACTACACCTGGTAATAATTATACAGCAATGTATAATGCATCCACAGCTGTCATCAATTACACAGTAGTGTATAATGCAATTACATCTGGCAACAATTTTAATGTAACTGCAACTAACAACAACTACACAATAGTTTATAATGCAACTGGATCTGGTAGTAATTACACCCTTGTGTATGCTGCAACCACAGCTGACAACAATTACACAGCAATGTACAATGTAACAACAGCTGGCACAACTTTACACAATGGTGTGGCGACAACCAGTAACACAACAGTTAGTACAACAACAATATCTCCCAACTACACAATGATAAAGAGCACAACTACAGCCTCTAACAATTACACAACACCAGTGATCATTACTCCGACTATTCTATCTCAAAATAAAACAACTGCAATTATTGGAACCACAGAGAAAAGCACAACTGCTGCAGTGTCTCACAGTACTAAACCTACTTCAGCTCCACTGAAGAACCAGACTGCAAATTTCACCACAGTGAGTTTGACTCATGTCACAACAATAAGCAAAAATGAAACCATGTCCACCACAGCTGCTAGCACCGTCCAAACAGATGACAGACCAGAGGCCGGTTTAACGACAACAACGACAACAACGACAACAACAACAGAAAATGCATCTGTTGTTATTATCTCACCCGCAACCACTGCAACTACTATAACAGGTCATGGTCCACAAGATTTAAATGGCACAACTGCTGAGGTTTCTTTGACTTATACAACACCGCTCACCAAAACTACTACAACCACCACAGTGGCTGGTATGTAGATACTGCAGTTTAACCTTTTTAAAAAGTTATTACTATCGAGTTTTAAGCTACAGAACAAAAAAATAGATCTACTGATTTGATGATTTGTTCCTGTAGAGAACACAGGAACTTCCACAACTGATGTACAAACAACTGATGAAGCAGTCTACCTGTTGAATCAAACACAGGCTATATCTCTGCTCAACGCCTCTCAAGTAAATGTCACTCTGCTGCTCTGTTGTGCAACTAACATTTAAATGGATAACGACTGTGTTTGTTTATTTTAATGTCTCATTTGGGAATTTTAAGGTGTCAGTGTTGGTTGAGACGCTGGAGAAGCATCTGGGCAGTCCCTCTGTTTCACCATCAGTGGTAATCAAAGTTGTCAGTAACTTGATGGACAGTAACCCTGAGGCACTCTCTAAATCTGCAAACAGGTTCAACACACACGTCTGTCTTAAAACAAACAAAGAAAATAACATATACACATGCAAATGTGATTTTTTCCCCCTGATGTTTGTGTTGTATTTCTTGGCGACAGGCTGATTCACTTGGTGGATGATCTGGGTGTTAAACTGGCTGTCACTGGTGGCGATGGAATTCTGTCAACCAGTTCCTTAGTTGTTGCTGTGAAAACAGTGAATGGGAGCAACTTCACAACAATCCTTTTTGATGTTTTTAACACTGATCATGTCCAGGTAGTCATCTGCTCATCAAGAGACATTGGTCCTCACATGAGAGCCTTTTTTTAAATAAACATATTTAAGGGCTCAACCACACCTAAACCCAAACCTACCACTTAATTATTTATTTATTGCGTGTTTTCAGTTCAGTGGCCCAAAAAGGACCATGAAAAGCTCAGAGCCTGCTTTGGCGTCTGTATACTTGCCTGCCTCCCTCACATCTGGTATCAGACCTGAAGAGCAGAAGCAGGCCAACAGCGTCCAGTTTACTTTCTATGCAAAAAATTCATTCTTTAAGGTGCTTTCTCACTGTCATATCAGAATGTATTTATTTATTTTCTGTTTTGATTTATCTAATTGATTATGATCTATATGAAAGGGGTTAAATTTAAAGCGAATCTCATTCTCCTGTAACTGACCTCTGTATATTTCTTCATTTTTGCAGGATGCATCATTAGATAACAAAACTCTTGTCAGCGCAGTTCTAGGCTCAAGTGTGGCTAATCTGTCAATTAGCAACCTGAGTGAAAACATTAAGTTCACCATCCGAAACAGAAACCCGGTTCATGTGAGTGTCATGTGCAGCACGTTAGTAGTTTTGTATTGTTCACTTATGATCATAACATTATATCACTGCAATTATAAACAATATAGGCTCACAAAAAGATAAACTGTAATAACAAATTGTTTTTGGTTTGTAGGAAAACTACACAGCCAAATGTGCATTTTGGGATTTCACGCTGAATAGTGAGTTTGCACATTTCAAACAGTGTCTGTGAAGAGCCAGAAAGCCCCAGGTGTAAATATTCCTGCCCTTGATGTTATTTTTCAGGTGGTGGAGGAGGCTGGAGCTCTGTTGGCTGCTTTGTGGTCAACAGCACCCCTGAATATACAATCTGCAGCTGCAGCCATCTTACATCCTTTGCAGTACTGCTGGTTAGTGTGAATTTGTGCACCTGTTTCTGTTTCATGTATAATTTATAA
This sequence comes from Copadichromis virginalis, assembly GCF_057382275.1. Classification (NCBI taxonomy): domain Eukaryota; kingdom Metazoa; phylum Chordata; class Actinopteri; order Cichliformes; family Cichlidae; genus Copadichromis; species Copadichromis virginalis. The sequence goes on along the minus strand of NC_140626.1, from coordinate 17,666,574 downwards.
CAACCAGCAACGGAAACAAATTGCCTCAGTTTGTGTTCACTGTCTGTTTGTTGTGTATGCCACTTCTCCATGCAGGATTTGTCCAGACAGGAACTTCCTGACCAGAAGAACACACAAATTCTTACTTTCATCACCTACATTGGCTGTGGAATCTCTGCTATTTTTCTTGCTATCACATTGCTGACGTATCTTTCTTTTCCGTAAGGATCTATTTTGGTGCACATCAATCATTACTGTTTAGTCTTATAAATTTCTTAACGTTCTTTATTAAACTCTGTCTTTGTAGAAAATTGCTAAGGGATATACCAGCCAAGATCTTGGTCCAACTCTGTTTATCTCTGCTCTTCCTGAACTTGGTGTTCCTGCTGGACAGCTGGCTGGCGAGCCACAACAATACAGGCCTCTGTATTTGTACTGCCTTCTTCCTGCACTACTTCCTGCTGACATCATTTACATGGGCGGGGCTTGAGGCCCTGCATATGTATCTCAGCATTGTGCGAGTTTTTACACCCTACCTGAGCCAGTACATGCTGAAGTTCACTTTGACGGGTTGGGGTAGGAATCTTCAAACTTTTACTAGATGATCAATTATTAATTTTTCATTATATCAATATTTTAAATATGTTCATAAATTTCCTTTGATTAACCTTGGGTTTTTTGCAGGTATTCCTCTTGTCATTGTAATTATTGTGATATCCGTGGACAAAAACAACTATGGTTTGATTAATTATGGAAAACACACAAATGACACTTCAGATAACTTGTGAGTTATTTTTTAATATTTTGTTTTGTATGTCAAAGCTTTAGATCCATTTTCTTGATTAAACTCACCAAGAAGCTATGGCTAAGTACTGTAGATAGAACACTTACTTGGGCAAGATACTGAATTCTGATCGTGTATGTGAATAGTAAATGAGATGAATAAGGCTTGTAGTGTAAAATATTTTGAATGGTTAAGAACATTTTGGAAAGTGCAGTCTGTGCTTTTCCTAAACGGCATTTGAGAGTAAGCAGCATTCCCATAATGTTGGTTAAACATATTTCTTGAAAAAATATAATAAAGGTTATCTATTTAAATACCACACGATTTTACACAGTGGCATTATTTAACCAGAAATAAGCCAAAATGTACAAGCACCATGTGAAAAACTAAGTATACCATTACTACTTCCATTAGAATTAAGAGGGTAAACAGCAGCCTGGTTCTTTTAATAAAATACACTGAATTAACTAATCATCAGCAAGTGTTGGCAGTTTGCTGCTCTGGAGCATTCAGGTGTGTGTTAACACAATGCCAAGCAGAAAAGACATCAGCAGCAATCATAGAGAAGTCAGCGGTAACATATTAAATGTTTAGGTTCATTAAAGTACAATTAGAAAAAGACAGAGAAAATATAGCTTATTTGGAAGGGCTGCCAGGAGAAAACCTGTTCTCTTCAAAGGGACATGGCAGCATGGCTTATATTTGCAAAATTACAACTGAAAAAACACAATAATTTTAGAACAATTCCCTTTGGATAGAGGAGACCAAGGCAGAGATCTTTGGACAAAATGCACAGCTCTATTTTTGGCAAAAAACAGTTTATCAGCATAAACACTGCATACAAACTGTCAAGCACAATGATTAAAGGCTGATGATTTAGGCTTGTTTTTAAACCATAGGACCTATACATACTAGTATTCTAAAGGCAAATATGTGTCCATCAGTCCCACAGCTAAACCTTGATGAAAATCCCAAAGATCCCAAAAACAGTAGCAAAGGAAAGAATTAAGGTGCTGAACTGGCCCAGTGAAAGTCCAGTCCTCATCCCCACTGAGATGCTCTGGTGGGACCGTAAGAGTGTAGTGCAATGTCAGGAAATCAGCCATTTCCATTTTTCAGCTTCTGAGTATGAAACTGTGCAATAACCAGTTGAACTAATGTCACCATTCCTAAACCAAAGTATTTCCCAGGAGTGGCAACTGTGGAAAAATGTCCCAACTTGATTCTCCCAACACTGATCAGAGATGATGATTTAAAAACACTATGCAACTGCCAGGATTCTCACATTCCATGAGGCTGCTTTATGGCATGGATTATTGATTCTGATGCACATATTGAAACAGAGCCATTATGAATTTTAGAGTGATTTTTCCAAGTGAGGAGTCAAAATATCCCTGTGGGAAAGGTCTGTTCAACTACTGTAAATGGATTTTGCCATACACATCAACAAATTAGACGGTCCAGCCACCTTAGCAAAGAACTTAACCTTTGATTAATCACACTGCTTTAGTTGTGTCGCCACAGCATCTAATAATTTTTAAGCAACCTAAGTGAAGAGAAAGAAAACAAGTTATCACTGTTTTGAAGCTAAAATGTTCCCTTGGTCATTTCTCCTTTGTTTTCTTTCTGTAGCTGCTGGCTGAGTAATAACATAGCCTTCTATGTGGGTGTGGTGGCCTATTTCCTCCTGATCTTTATCCTGTGCCTGCTGGCCTTCATCGTTGTTATGGGACAGCTTTCACGTATCAAGAAGCAGAACCCCCACAACCAGTCTCCCAAAAGAAGTGTTATGACTGATCTGCGCAGTGTCACCGGCCTCGTCATCATCCTCGGCCTTACCTGGGGGTTTGCTCTGTTTGCATGGGGACCCCTCTACTTACCCTTTGTTTACCTTTTTTCTATATTCAACTCTCTGCAAGGTGACATATGTATAAACACCTTGAATTTCTAAATAGGACTGATTATTTTTTATCATAATAACACAAATATATAATAACACAATAATAACACTATAAAATGCATGGATGTATACTATAAGCTACTTCCTTACTGTTCCTGTGTAGGTTTCTTTGTCTTTGTTTTCCACTGCGCCATAAAAGAGAATGTCCGCAGGCAGTGGAGAACTTACCTTTGCTGTGGAAAACTGCGACTGGCTGAGAACTCAGGTGAAATTACTAAATGTTCCCGAAGATTTCTTTAGAAGCACTTTATAGTAGTTCAGTTGGTTACAACAGAGTAAACAGTGGTTGCTTTAGAACCTTTGTCTTCAAATTTTGTTCTTAATTTCCACCAAAATAAGAACTCATTTAAATAAAAACTTAAAGTAATCTAAATAAAGATATGATATATGGATGTAGTATGTCATTCACATCCATGTGTGAGGAGAGCTCAGGTTTAAATCCAAAGCTAAACTTGTTAAATCCACATAGTTTACTGCTTATCATAAACCAGCTAATTACAGTTGAATTCTCTATCTTTCTGAAACTAATGCCCCGACTAATGGGTTGAACTTGCCTCTCACCAACTGCTGAACTCTAGAATTGACATAAAACTAGTAGACCACTCCTACAGTACTTCGCAGTACTTGGTTTGTTTTCTTGTTTTCTGGGAAGGCTTTCAGATTTTTTGAGGATTGACTGCTTTAAAGCCAAAAAACATTTGTTAAATATTAGCTACATACCTGATAGATAACTGCTAATTAGTGCTAATGTTCTAGATTTAAGCCTTTAGATAAGCATAAATATGAATGGCTTAAAAGTGTTGCTGGGTTGCTTTGACCTAACAAGAGATTTGGCAGAGATTTTAAAGAATGTGACAGGAAAATCAAAGTGAAATCTTGTCGTATTACCCTGCCTTTTAAAAAAGCAGATAGTTTGAAAGCAAACAAACGTGTCAATTTTCAGCCTATTTTTGGTTAAACAGTCATGTATTCTACAGATTGGAGTCGAACATTCACACAAAACAAGAAGAATATCTCTCGCTCCAGTGCAATCACCTTGGATCCAAAGTTCACTTCTCGAAGCTCCTCTGTTGTCAGTTATGGCACCAATAGCAGTGGTATGTGATGCGGTGGCAGATAGTCCTTTTCAAACATCGCATATTTGAATATATTCTTCATAACACATTGTTCTCATTGCCTGCAGGCTCTGTGTTCGCGGACAGCGGAATATCTGACAGCTCCAACAATGATGTCGTCCTCAACGAGATTCACAGAGGAAATCTGAAACAAGGCAAAACTACCAAATGACTCTACCTGAGCTTTCTTTTGTGATTACAGCCAATTCCAAGAAATGATCTCTGGGAGTTTACAAGATGCAAATTGGAGGAGTAGTTTTCCTTAAGAAAGCCTTAATGTTCCAAAAGAATGAAGGTTCGATGAAGGACTAAAGAGGATCAGGGACAAAGGAAACCTTTGTCTAAATACCTTTAGAGAAGAAGAAATCAAAAAGTGGAGAATGTTTTCAATTCTACACTAATAGTATAGATAATGAAAGAGTCTTGTTAGCAGAGATAAGGTGTACTACTGAAACTGAAACATTATATTGAACTGCATTTACTTGGTAGCCGAGAACAGATGCTGTCAGTATTGTATAGATTATTATCTGGCTATTTCTTTGAGGCTATATTCATTTCTTGAACAGACAAATGACGGAATTTCCAGTCTCAACTCTACATTTCAGTGCCTTTGCCAAATTCTAAGTTTATTCTGGCAGTGTCAAATGGCACTTTGGATGTATTTAGCTACCTACAGAGACAAGGTTGATTGATGCAAAATGTGCACATGCCAAACTCAACTGCTTGATCATATCAGATAAAAGTTGATATCTGCAAGATTATCTAAGGGTGCAGTTCTGTGTTAAATATTGTATTATTCACTACATTATAGAGGGTTTTTTTTAAAATTTGGTTCAGACATGCTTTTTATGAAAAAGAAAAAAGATTTGAAATATTTTAATGTGGCGAACTGAAGCACAATCAAAATATGGGATTTATGTCCTGTCCTTTTTAACAAGGACACATTTTGCTAAATGTCCTTGGAAGGCCATTTGCATGCCATGAAAGATGAAATAAAAAAGAAAAAATTAACTTAAACTTGTCACCTGCCCAGCTGCTCTCTCTCTTTTTGCATCAGACTTTCACATCTACTCCACATCTTTACATCTTTAATCAAACCCTTTCAACAGGAGGGGGAAAAAAACTACAATTATGATCCCAGCAGACAACCCTCTCATCACCGTGTTGAGTAACCTTCAGCAGAGCATCTCACGCCCACCCAGCGCCAGTTCAATTGCAGCCTGTCAAGGTTAGCCTCAGAGGTCGGCACCAGTTAGCTATTAAAAGTTTTACATGATTTCCAACCTCAGAACAGGGCGACCTCTAATGTTAAGCCCATGAGTGAGAGATGCTGGGAGAAAAATGAAGAGCTGGAGGCACAGATGTTACACTGATGAGCATGAATACCATAAATTAAATTTAATCCTGAATGCCCAATGCCAATCAATCCTAATTCTGCTTGAAATCATAATCACTGTTTTTTTGTAAACCAAATGTTTTGTTTACCAGCTTCTTCAAAATGCCTTCTAGTTAGAGTCATTTTAAGTTCACTCAAAATTTTAAGGGCATATACTGATGCAGTTTAAACAGTCTTTATTTGTGGTATTGACAGTCATGTTATGCAATGCCATTATACCTTATCACCTTTGTTTTACCTTTTTATGTTTTCATTTTTGACTTTGTGACTCCACTGCGGTCTTAAAGATCCTTGATGTCATGTCTTTTGTCTCTGTTCAACCCTCACATGCAGAAAACTCCAAATTGGAGCTCAGGAGTTAATGCTTTCCGGTTCACATGGAATGAAGCTAAAAAGGCTGTCACGCCAGGTGCCATACTTTATTGCCAAACAAAATGTGTATGAATTTGTGCACATATAAATCATTAAATAAATAAAAACGTTTATATTTATATATTTTCTGTATTAATGGCATTTGTAATTGCTAATGGTAATGTAGTCATGGTACCATTTGGGTACTTGGTAAGATTTGTCTTATGGTACAAAGCTATCTTAGTATCGTAGTTTCAATAATTATTCGCATATTGTGGTGTAAAGCACTTTTATTAAGGCTTATGAACCCTGGCTATAATGAATAAAAGTCAAAACTAATAGGGTGTGTGTTCTCACAATGTTCTACAGAGAATAAAGTTTTTATTTTAAAGCACTTCTATAGATGGGCAAATTTCAGCTTCAGTACATTTCATTAAATCATATCTGTTTATGTATCGTTTTCTATACACCCACTTGTGCTCTTCAGCCTCAGGCAGAAGAGTTTGCATTGACAGTATTAAATGTAAATAAAGACAAATCAAAATCAGTTGGTGTTAAGAGTCATTCAAGTATCTTCTGGGAGCTTGTTTTCCATAAAAACTCTTCAAGTGCCACCATCTTCCACCAGATGTCAGTATAATCCCATCACTTTGCACTACCTTTAACTCTGATATGATGATGGCCTGTTGGCAAGTGTGCAGTTTTATTACAGCTATTTGGCAGGTTATTATTACCGAGGCAAATCTTAATTATAGCTTCTAAGTGAAATAAAAATCCCCCAGCTTTAACCAGGATAATATTACAGTTATAATCCTGTTACAACCACTATAAAACAATACAATTTCTGAATGACAAAAATTCAGCAAGGACTTCCAAGAACCTTAAATTCTCATTTCCCATCATATAATTCATACATGCATGAGAATCCTTTCTGTCTGGCTGATGTCATTCTGTCAAATTCTATATTCCACTTTGCTAAAAAAAAAAAAAAAAAGTGCCATGGATGCAAAATAAACGTGACAGGTTCACTCGGCTAATTTGTTTGCAGATTTAACAAACTAATCACACATCAGCCAAGGGGGCCGTTTTTTTCTCCTCATCTGAAGTTTTAATTAGATTTGAAGGTTAATTTTTACTGCTGCTGTGCAAGTGTGGCCTACGTGCTTTCACAAACAGACTAACAGTAGCAATGTGGGAAAAGGTAAAGGGAGAAATGAAACCACTGAAACTGATAAAACATTTCATTTCTAATTGGATGTTTTATTGTTAATTTCAGGGAAAATATAAACAAACACTATTAATTTACAAAGGCCATCCATATTTCCCCCAGCTGAAGAAAGGCCCATGCCTCTCTTAGGGTTGCAGCTTAACACTTTAATAGCATTTTCATTCATTCCATACCCGCAGTGCTTTATTTGCAGGTATAAAATCCTACAAGGATGTGAAAAATCTTTTTTTTTTTACACAGGTCTCTCTGTGTATTTTTTCAAATTATTTTTATGTATTTTAAAGTGTAAGAACTGAGACAGCCTGCTTGTGTTTAATAGTGAATAGTTAATCTTTTTGCAGTTAAGGAGATGTAATTCACTCTGATTTTTGGGCTAATGTGAGGGTTTACTCCTTACAAAACTGTACTCTATGCAGCAACTTTCCTTCCCGTCTTTTGCTGTGGTCTTTTGCCCTCAGTGAACAGGTGTAAATGGAGCTAAACCTGTTTATGATGCTTGTCAGCAAATAACTAAACATTAGCAACAGCGTTAACAGGAGGGCAAACTTGCATAAAAGAAGCAGCTCATGAGCCCAAAATCGAATTCACTCATGGTACTCGGACATCCTCGTTACTAGCAGAAAGGTATGTTACTACGATATAAACCTGCAAAAACAAAACCACTCATAGTTCACCATAATTCACAGGTTATTGCTGTAAAATGACAGATTTTGCCTTGAGCACAGTTTGGGTGAAGCCCTATTAGGTGATCACTGTTTGCAAGTTTCACTAAAGCAGAGGAGTGATTCCAGTGAATTGTGGATGGATGGATGGAAGATGGATGGCTCACCATGGCATGAGCTTATCGGCCCTTTGGCAGAAAGAACTACAAATGAAACTGTATGTATTATTTCTGTTCTCTTAAGCCCTCTATCCCTTTCTTTAATTGTACTTTTAAACATGGGAGAGGTGTGCATTACTTTTCAAATTTGTAGCTTTTAACTTGACTAACATTGGTAAATCTGAGATGTTGCAGCTTGCGGACTTTAGATTGCAATATCTCAACTTGCATCACACTTTTTACCTCATACATTGAGATATACCGTGAGATACCCTGAGTTAAGTATTGATTAACTTAGCTGCAAATGTCATAGGGTATATCAATTTTTCCAACTTTGTACCAAATTCAGGTATCCTTGAACCTCAAGTCCTGTATCTGTAAGGCAGTGGGTATTTGGGATGACTGGAAGAAGGCGGATCAAAGTGAAAACCTGGCTGTACCAAAATGGCTGTATTCAACCATTCCTATAATCTGAAAGTGCTCCTAATGTTCAATGATAGGATAATTTTCTTCGGGATTTTCAGAAAGTAGTAAAGAGTAATACATTTTTTAAGTACTAAAGAACATACCTATTACGGTACGAACTTAAGTTTTCGTAAAATGTAAACATACTGCAACTGACTTGACTTATATAATTTTTTTTCCAATGATGGCTTGAGCAAATAAATATAACTATTAAATGTTTTCTGTAGGTGTTGTGAAGATGCAGTTTAAGATAAGAAAACATTCCTCCACAAGCCTCAGAATTGATTTTTTTTTTCATTTAGCGCACAGTTACAGCTTTGAACCTATAGCCAAACTGAACAAGCCATTGATATTATCAACCTGCATGACATGTTATACAACTAAAAGTCTTTCTCATAACAAATGTGCTATTTAAAAAACACTCTCAGATATTTATGAAAATTTGAAGAGCTTTAAAGAACCCTATTAATATAACTCTCAGACATGGTGGTGGAGGGTTGATTTGTTTTGCGGTCACAGGACGTAGGCAACTTGCTGTCACCGATTTGAACATGAACTCTTCTGTATATCACTCCGCTGTATATTCTAGAGCAGAGGTGGGGAACTCCAGGCCTCAAGGGCCGGTGTCCTGCAGGTTTTAGATATCACTGTGGGTCAACACACCTGAATCAAATGAGTAGTTCATTACCAGGCCTTTGCAAAACTTCAAGACATGTTGAGTAGGTAATTTAGCCATCTAAATTAGCTGTGTTGGATCAAGGACACATCTAAAACCTGCAGGACACCGGCCCTTGAGGCCTGGAGTTCCGCACCCCTGTTCTACAGTCAAATGTGAGGCCATCTGTCTGACAGCTAAAGCTTGGCTGAAACTGGGGCATCCAGCAGGACAATGATCCCAAACAGCAAATTTACATCAGAATGGGTAAAAAAAAGAAAGGAATCAAGGTCTTGCAATGGATCAGTCAAAGCCTATACTCAGACCTAATTAAAATGCTTTAGTTCATTTTACCACTCTCCTATTAATACAATGAGTTGAGGTTTGTATAACGACACACTTCAATGAAATGAAGCAACATTGTAAAGAAGAGTGGGCCAAAATTCCTCCACAAGGACATTGGAGACTGATAAAGTCAAACAGAAAATGAATTCTTCAAAATATTGCTGCTAGAGGCAGTTCTACAAGCTACTGAATCATGGAAGGCACTTAAGGATTGCATAGAGTCCTGTGAATATTGAATTAAAAGGTCAACAGTGCAAAGCAACTGCACTAATAGTTTTATTTTTTTTTTGTGAAATAAATGGTAGCTGCAGGAAGCAACATATTTAGTGAACTTTTCCAATTTCTTTTAGTACACTTAGATATAGTAAGAAGTTTTAAAAGGATTTTTAGAACAAAAAACATCAAAATGTTAGAAGCAGTTTTACAAACAGAACCAACATGCTGCAGATACTACAGAATCAGCAGCATTCTGACTCTGATACTGATTTAAAAAAAACAAAGAAACCAACGAAAACATTTCTTATTGTGATTTAAGTGGTAGGGTTCCTCGTCTCCCTCCCTCCTCTTTCTTGGGTTTCTGCTGCCTAATAACACAAGATGGCGCGGCCACATCCAGACGCCTTCCTGACCGCTCCGCTCCGACTATCCACTTTTCTTGTTTTTTACCTATTTTTTGCTCTGGTTTACATCCCAAAATCCTCTAGTCTTATAGTATACGACAGCGGATCACTTGTAAACATCGGTGCCAAGGTTGCACATCTAATCTTGGACACTTTTAAACCTGACCCTTCCTGGCCGCCAGAGATTCTACGCGGCGCGGAGAACAACAAAGGACGGGCCGCTCATCCGAGGCACAGAACAAAGAAGCGCCGGGGAAAACGCGCTGGTATTAGGAACAGACTGAGACAGCAGGCGCATCGCGTACCACTGCCCAGTATCCTACTGGCCAATGTACAATCCATGGAGAACAAGCTCGATGACCTAAGAGCAAGGGTCACCTTCCAACGTGACATGAGGGACTGCAACATTCTGTGCTTCACGGAGACATGGCTGACCCCCACCGTGCCGGACCAGGCCGTAACTCCGTCGGATTCATTCTTTGTGCTCCGCGCGGACAGAACGGCAGAGTCGAACAAAACCAAAGGTGGGGGAGTGTGTTTCATGATAAACAGAAAGTGGTGTGATGCCAGGAGCATTTCTACTCTCTCCAGCGGCTGCTCGCCACATCTGGAGTTCCTGAGCATTAAGTGCCGCCCTTTCTATCTGCCCCGTGAGTTCACCTCAGTCATCGCCACGGCGGTCTACATCCCACCCCAAGCGGACACAGGTATGGCTTTGTCCGAATTACATGATGTGCTGAGCTCGCTTCAAAACAAGGACCCGGGCGCAGCCCTCATTGTAGCAGGAGACTTTAACAAAGCGAACCTCAGACAAGTCATGCCAAACTTTTACCAGCATGTCTCGTGTCCAACGAGAGGGGATCGGATTTTGGATCACTGCTACACGCCATACAAGCAGGGCTACAAAGCTGTCTCACACCCGGCTTTTGGGAAGTCTGACCACAACGCCATCTTCCTCATTTCCCAGTATAAACAAAGCATACGGAGGGAAGACGTGACCAAGAGGGAGGTAAAACGGTGGACTGCCCAATCAGAAGCTACGCTACAGGACGCACTCAACGACGTAGACTGGGACATGTTCAGAGCATGCGCAGTCAACATCAACGAGTTTACGGAAGTAGCAGTATGCTTCGTCAATATGCTAGCGGAGGAGATTATCCCCACTGCGAGAGTCACCACATTCCCAAACCAGAAACCGTGGATGGACAGATCGATCCGCACTGCAGTAAACGCCAGGACCGCCTCCTACAACGCGGGTCTCGCCACTGGCGATATGAGCGCCTACAAAGCGGCCTCATACGGCGTGCGGCGCACGGTGAGAGATGCAAACGCCGGTACCGGGAACGTGTGGAGTCCCGCTTCCACCAGGGCGACACACGGAGTATGTGGCACGGACTACGCACCATTATGGACTACAAAGCCAGGGACACTGCGCCGATCAACGCCGACTCTGCATTCACCAACGAGCTGAATCGGTTCTACGCCCGTTTCGAGGTTAGCCAGGCGGCTAATGCTATCTACCGCCTGACTACCGAGGACAGTGACGTCATCAGCGAGAGACCGGTGACCAGCATCGCGGAGCATGACGTCCGAGCGGCACTGAGGAGAGTGAACACAAGGAAAGCGGCGGGGCCAGACGGCATCACCGGCCGTCTGCTGCGCTGCTGTGCTGACCAGCTAGCAGGTGTGTTCACTTACATCTTCAACGAGTCCCTGGCGAAGTCTGTGGTCCCCACATGCTTCAAAAGATCCACCATCATCTCTGTGCCCAAGAACAGCAAACCCTCATCCCTGAACGATTACCGGCCAGTTGCACTGACCTCGGTAGTAATGAAGGTGTTTGAGAGGCTGCTGAAGAACATCATCTCCTCCTCCATCCCAGACACCACAGATCCGCTGCAGTTCGCCTACAGATCCAACAGATCCACAGAGGATGCCATCGCCCACGTCCTACACACCACTCTCAGCCACATGGACAAGAAACAGGGTAACTATGTGCGAATGCTGTTTGTTGATTACAGTTCAGCGTTTAACACAATAGTGCCCTGCAGACTGTTCACAAAGCTGAGGGATCTGGGACTTAACAGCCGTCTGTGTGCATGGGTGTTGGACTTCCTCACTGGCAGAACTCAGGTGGTGAGGGTGGGCAGGTGCTTCTCCAACAGCATCACCATCAACACAGGAGCACCTCAGGGATGTGTCCTCTCGCCACTGCTCTACTCCCTCTACACTTCAGACTGTGTGGCCACCCACGGCTCCAACACCATTGTGAAGTTTGCTGACGACACAGTGGTGTTGGGTGCCATCTCCAACAACGATGAGGCGGCCTACATGGATGAAGTGAAGAATCTGGCATCGTGGTGCCAGGACAACCACCTCCAGCTGAACGTCAGCAAGACCAAGGAGCTGGTGGTGGACTTCAGAAGGGGTCAGCACAGAGACTACAAGCCCATCATGATCAATGGAGCTCCAGTGGAGAGGGTGCAGTCCTTCAAGTATCTTGGTGTCCACATCTCCTCAGACCTGACATGGGCTGCCCACATTCAGGTCCAGACCAAAAAGGCTAGGCAGCGCCTGTATCACCTACGACAACTGAGGAAGTTCAGGGTCTCTCCAAAGATCCTCAGGATTTTCTATACAGGCGCTGTGGAGAGCATCCTAATTAATGTGCAATAATAACAGTGTGCAATACACATACACTTATTCTTCTTTTTTATACTAAGTTAATATACTGTGTTGTGTTGTTTGTTACGTTGTGATGTGTCATATCGTGTCGTGTTGTGTTATATGTAGTGCCGACGTAGGACAGTTTTTCCAATTTCATTGTACTACTGTACTATGTATGACTGTGCAATGACAATAAAGAGTTATCTTATCTTATCTTATCTTATCTTATCCTCACACAGAACATGACATCGTGGTTTGGGAACAGCTGTGTGAAGGACCAAAAAGCTCTCCAGAGAGTGATCCGTACAGCAGAACGCTGCTGCAGGATTGCTCTCCCCCCGCTTCAGGACACCTACACCAGGAGATGCCGGACTAGAGCAGCGCAGATACTGAAGGACCCGTCCCATCCAGGCAACAAACTGTTCCAACTTCTGCAATCTGGTAGAAGGTTCCGCATCTTCCGGGCAAGGACAGAGAGACTCAAGAGGAGCTTCTATCCCCAAGCCATCCGTGCCCTAAACACACACACCCGCCCGCTCACATCATCTATAATTGACTGAGACAGGACTCTCTTCCAGACACTCTAAACCAAGGCACAATGTACATTTCAATTCCTTTAACTTTAAATATGTTTATGTAGCGCCTCTACTCAGGACCAGTACACTCTCACTTCAAATAGAGACCCTAGACATCTTTCTAGGTTCAGGAGGAGGTTTTGTTTTGGAGACTCACAAAAGGAGTTGGCTTGGAAGTGAATAACTGGGACCTTTATTGCCTCAGTACCATTTATACACATATACAACACAATAACCCAAATTGCACACTAATAGTGCATTTTTAAAGGTGAATACATGTAAAACAAAACAAAATAAAGACATTTAAATGTAAGATTTATACTGAACAGTATCAGAGCTCTTTGGAATGAATGAAAACAGATTAAAGTGTTCCTGTTGTGAAGTTTGAATTGTCCAGTCTGAATTGTCCTTTAAAGTCGTTGAAAACCCAAACAGGTGTACTGTAGGGGAATTGTCAGTGTGCAAACCCTATTATCCGGGTAGGAAAAGTAGTGCATAGGGCTTATCTGTAATCCAGGGTTGCTTGAATCAGTTTCTCAGGCAAATCCCACAATCCGATCGCATGGCTGGCCACACCATTTCACGATCATCCAGGATCTCATTTGGGCTGTTCTCGCCGTCAGTGGTTCTCCAGAATCCTTCTAGTAGTTCAAAAAAACCAATCGGGATTTTCAGACACAAATAACTTGACAGACGTTATTCCCTTTGTGGTCAGAGTTCGGGGCCAAGATACTTTTTCCATGCGCTCCGACACGTACTTGACCGCCATCAGAGGGAAAATCTCACAGGAAGAGAGAGGTAATACTTCCTGCGCACTAGACGCAAGGTCATCAGAACACAAGACTGCATCACAGCGCCCCCTTGTGACAATAACAGGCTATAGCCTTAGATTACAAAAAGGGATTTTGCAGCCCTGTATTTCACATGGGTTACACCCTCCCCCTTTGACCCAGCATGAGCCCCTTCATGCGTCACGCTGTGGTCTACAGATGAACTCTCATAGTCACCTATTGTATAAAGTGCTTGGTTAAAGCTCTCTATGAGGCTCTGCGCAAAGGAAATTAAGGGATTTCCCAACTCAGGATAATGGAAGCGCCTTGGTGGTCGACGTGTCCTTTCTGACTTACGAACATGGTCATTTTTTTCTCCACTGTCAACAGTTTCCTTATGCTCCAGAGCTACCTCAGGGGTTTGTGGGTTCAGATCAATGGTTTCCGTAGCTATAGGAGCCTCTACATCAATGGACGGTACATCAATGCTGTCTTCGGCCACAGCTGATTTTTGATTAGTCATAGTTGGTAAAGTTACATCGTCTTCAGTAGGGTGTTGCTCAGCCACAACATCTGGCTCCTCTCCTTCAGCTACTTCAGGAGGTACCCCTACAGGCTCTGCAGGCAGCAAAGGGGAGCTGCCTCTGCAAGGGTCATCCTGAGGCTGAGGGTTTACACAGTCTGCTGGCGTAGCTGGTATACAACTACCCTCCGGTACTGTTTTTCCTGTTTGCTGTCGTCTCTTCGGGATTTCAAACACCTGAACCAACTTTCCAGGAATGACAGAAGACTGCCTAGGATAGACAGGTGAGTCGTCTTCAGATTCTGATTGCTCCTCCAGTAACAGAGGCTGACTGCGCCTCGTTCTTGGCCTGCAACTCTTTGGCTTGACCTGGTCAACTTCCTCAGCTTCAGATAAGTCACCACAAGGGAGTAAGAGATCCCTGTGAAGAGTTCGAATAGGACCATCTCCATTCATAGGCTGTACAACATACACAGGTAGGTCTACCATCTTTTCCACCACTCTGTACATGGTTGACTCCCACTTATCTGCAAGTTTGTGTTTATTCCGAAGTCGCAGGTTCCGCACTAGCACTTGATCACCTTTCTCCAAAGTTGACTCCCTGACATTTTTGTCAAAACGGCGTTTATTCCGTTCAGCAACCTTCTGAGAGTTTTTGGCAGCGATCTGATAGCTCTCTTGAAGGCGAGCCTTCAGAGCTCTCACATACTGAGAGTGAGATGTAGGAGAGCCATCTTTAACTGGCAGGCAGAATGCAATATCCACGGGAAGCCTCGGCTGGCGACCAAACATTAACTCGTATGGGCTAAACCCAGTGGTCTCGTTCTTGGTGCAATTATAGGCGTGAGTTAGTGGTTTCACATAATCGCGCCAATGAGTTTTCTCTTTGTCTCGTAGAGTTCCTAACATGCCAAGAAGAGTTCGGTTGAACCGTTCAACTGGGTTTCCCCGTGGATGATAAGGACTGGTGCGCACCTTCGTGATACCAGCTAGGGCACAGAGCTCTTTAATGAGTTGTGACTCAAAATCCCTGCCCTGATCACTAAGCAGGCACTCAGGAAAACCATAATGCACCAGAAACTGCTCCCAAAGACACTTCGCAACTGTTGTAGCCTTTTGGTCTTTTGTTGGCATAGCAACAGCGTATTTGGTGAAATGATCAGTTATGACCAGAATGTCTTTGGTGTTGTGACTGTCAGGCTCCAAGGATAAATAGTCCATGCATACGAGTTCCATGGGACGGGTTGTTTGGATACTCACAAGAGGTGCTGCTCTTTCAGGAAGGGTCTTCCTTCTAACACAACGTCCGCAAGACTTAATCTTTCTCTCTACATCAGTTGCCATTTTAGGCCAATAAAATCTTGACCTAACCAAGTCGAGGGTTCTTTCCAAACCCATATGCCCCATGTCGTCATGAAGGCAAGTGAGAATGGTGGACCTTAAAGACTCAGGGACGACAAGCTGAAAGGTGACATTTTCACCTGATTTGCGGGTTCTGTAGAGGAGACCATTTTTCAGTTCCAAACGTTTCCACTCTTTGAGCATTAGTTTAAGCTCTAAGGATGCAGAGTTCGGATTGGAATTTGCTTCACCTCCATTTTCTAACATGTTGACCACATACCCAATAATTGGGTCAGACCTCTGATGCTGTTGGAGTTCTACCTCACTATAGGTAGGTATGACAGAACAACCTAATGTTCCATCATCTGCGTAGACGTCTGGCACCGCATCGGTATGTAGAGCAAGGGACTCTACCAAAGTGATAGAAGGTAGGCTATTGTCAGATTCACCTAAGAGATGACGGTGGCACAAGACACTGAATGTGTCAGCTGTCACATCTTGTCTGTTGGGAGATGAAGAGAGATGATGGGAAGCGAATTGTTTCATTCGCTCTTTTTCTTCAAGAGAAGCATAGTCATCATCCACAGTATCATGTGGCCGCCTAGAGAGGCCATCTGCATCTTGATTGCTCTTACCAGCACGATACTTAATATTAAAGTCGAAGGTGGAGAGAGCGGCCAACCAGCGGTAGCTGGCAGCATCGAGCTTGGCTGACTTCAAAACATAGGTCAATGGGTTGTTGTCCGTTAAAACCGTGAATGTGTTCCCGTAGAGATAATCTTGGAACTTCTCTACAATGGACCACTTTAATGCAAGAAATTCCAGTTTATGAGCTGGATACCGCTTTTCACTGGGTGAAAGTCCTCTACTTGCGTAGGCAATAACCCTCACTTCACCATCCTGTTCTTGATACAAGGCTGCCCCTAACCCAGAGGTGCTCGCATCAGTATGGAGGACGTATGGTAATTTTGGGTTAGCATATCCAAGCACTGGAGCTGATGTCAGTTTCTCTATGATTACCTCAAAAGCTTCCTGACAAGCAGGTGTCCAACGGCTGGAAAGAGGCTCTTTAGGGTTCAAGTATCCGCTAGGACCGGGTGTCACCTTTCTGCCCTTCCTGTATGGTGGGTAGCCTTTGGTAAGATCATTCAGGGGTTTGACAATTTTTGAATAGTCCTTCACAAACCGTCGATAGTACCCTGCAAAGCCTAGGAAAGACTTGAGGTCACTGAGCGTCTGGGGTCTTGGCCAGGTTTTGAGAGCTCTGACCTTCTCAGGATCGGTCTCTACACCTTTGGTAGACACGATGTGTCCTAGGTATCGCACAGAACTTTGGAAGAAGGAGCACTTTTTGGGAGAAAGTTTCAACCCATATTCTCTCAGTTGCTGAAGGACACGTAGAAGCCTGGTTTCATGTTCCTCCAAAGTGCTGGAGAACACGATGATGTCATCTATGAACACCAGAACTTCTTTCAGATTGAGGCTGCCCATACACCGTTCCATTAAGCGCTGGAAGGTGCTGGGAGCGTTGGTGATCCCCTGGGGCATACGGTTAAACTCGTAAAATCCCAAGGGGCACACAAAAGCTGTCTTGGGCTTATCACATTCCTCCATCTCAATCTGGTAATAACCAGACTTGAGATCCATTACTGAAAACCATTTGGATCCAGCAAGGGCTGAGAAAGCCTCTTCAAGGTTTGGAAGTGCGTACGCATCTCGTATTGTTAACGCATTGAGCTTACGATAATCAATACAAAGACGAACCTCTCCATTCTTCTTTTTAACCACCACAATCGGTGAAGCATAAGGGGACTCTGATTCACGGATTACTCCTGCATCAAGGAGTGCTTGCAAGTGCTTCCTCACAGCTTCATAATCATTTGGGTGGATTGGCCTGGACTTTTGCTTAAAGGGTGCTTCGTCCTTTAAGTTTATGTGATGTTTGACTTTAGATACATGTCCAAGATCCAAATCATGCTGGGCAAAAACATCAGCATAGGCACTTAGACGCTGGGTAACCCTCTCTTTCCACTCCTGCGGGAGGGGAGAATTGCCAAAGTCAAATGTCAAATCTGGGTGAGCAGGTTCATCAACTGGCTGTGCAGTAACATTACAACATTTCACAGTGTCATCATTTTTGGTTGAAATGGGTGATTCGTCATATATCTTTGCAGGACTATGGAGCTCTGCAATGACACATCTAGAAGGCAGTGTTACGTCATGCTCAGTTTCATTTCTCACCCATATAGGTAACCTATGAGGATGCTTCTTGGGCAAAGTGACAAGACAGCACTCCACAAAAATTCCCCCTGGTAAGGTGGATGTCGTTGGCTGTTCAACAATGGCACATTCACCAGCACTGCTGGATCTGACACAGCCTTCAAGGAGGACCCTCCCTTGAGCTGGTACTACGTGTTGCACCTTGCCCTTAAGAGTTACAAAGCCATCGTTTCCGGCTAGGTTTATCTCTCTCCTGACCTTGAGTGTACGGAGGATCTGCCTGTAGCCATAGACCGACGACAAATCATTGGGATCTTTACCTTGACAATATTCGTCGTACAGAACATCAAGTGCATTTGTCCCAATCAGCACAGGCAAGTCACAGTTAGAGCGTAAGTCAGGTACTACTAAAGCAAGGCTAGAAACCTCAGGCTCAGTTTCAATAAAGCTTTTTGGAAACTTAAGGCTGATGGGTATGTATCCCAAGTAAGGAACATTTTGGCCACTAGCAGCCTCAACATCCAGGCCACTGATAGGCTGAATGGGATGTTCTGAAAGATTGGTGTTGTAAAATGAAGCGGACACTGTGGTCACTTGAGACCCAGTGTCAAGGAGACAACTGCAATTGACTCCCGACACGGTAACATTTGCTGTACATTTCTGTCCTACAAGTCCCTTGGGTAACCTAATCTGGGGTCGTGCTGCACGAGAGAGAGAAGATACTTTGCTCTGAGGTTCCGGTTTGGGACGTTCATGATTACTTTCAGTTCCTGGTAGTCCCTCCCCAGAAACTGATTTTAGTTTAAAGCTGACATATTCTGTTCCTCCCAGACTTGTAGTTTTTGGTTGAACTCCTTACGTTTCATTTCAACTAGTTCAGGGTTTGGTTCATTGCTGCAAGAGGGAGCAATATGACCATCCTCGCCGCACCTGAAGCAGTACCATGGGCGTGGCTTCTTAGTGGGCTTAGTCTCACTTGGGTCAGATTTCTCTTTAGGAAGAATCTTGAACTTAGGTTTGGTTTTCTTATTTGGCTTGTCAGAGTTCTGGCTTGAACTGTCAATAGCTGTTGCTTTCAGTGAAGCCACTTGGGCTTGTAGCTTTGCAAGTTTCCTTTCTAACTTATGTGCATCAAAAGGCACTAGCCTATCATTAACAGCTGATACGTCTGTATCATCAGTGACATACTCTCCTACTTCAAGGGAGTTCAAATGTGCCTTAGGTTTAGAAATGCCTAAGTGCTGTTTCATTCGGCTGGACTTTGCCGCTTGCCGGTCCTCCTCAGTACGTAGCATGAGGAGCAACTCTGGAAATGAAGGTGGCTTGTCCTTCTTCTGCTCAAGCTGCAAGGTTGTGATCAAGCTGTTGTTCCAGCAACCTCTACAAAACTGTTTAAGCAGTTGGCGATCTGAATCATTTGTAGTGATGCCACCTCTTTTAATGACTTTACTCAGGGTTATCTGCAACCGCTGTAAATAGGCAGAAGGCTTTTCACCTGAGTTCTGGTTTGTGCTCAGGAATTTGGCAAAAAGCTCATCCCCATCATCAACAGTACCATATGCTGAGTCAAGAAGGCTGAGATAGTCATGGGGAGAAGCGTTAGGACCAAGGTGCTTTACAATGTTAGCAGCTGGTGGAAGAAGGCTCTCAACTATTTTCCTTACCATATGTTTGTCAGATATGGTACAATCTATGAGGTGGAATTCAACATTGTTGCGCCACGTATCATAATCAGCTTCGAAAGTATAGCAAGGGGTTTTCCCCGAGAAGGGCCTGAGCTTTGCATGACCTTGAGAAGGCATTTCATTGTTCTTAATGACATGCTCAACTACTACTCTCTGTACTTCAGGTGTAGTGAGCTGTTCAGGTGGTAAGTAGATAGTGGTTTTTCTGTGCGAGGGAGTCACTTCTACACTTGGAGAGGATGAGTGAGAGTCATGCTCAGGCAAGTGGGTTAAATCACTGCCCAGTTTAAGAGGACTTTGATGCTCTATGATGGCTGGTTCATCTTGGTCTGTGTCACTAGTGAGCTGCAGATTCTGATTAGGCACTGTTACATTTGGCCCAACTGCGGGATCACTCTCAGTGGACTTCTTCATTCTGGCCAGCTCATCTAGTAAAACCTTCTCAAAATCTGCACCACTCAGTTTAGCAAGCCCTTTCAGTTCAGTTAGGTAAGAATGGGTTAAACATGAACCCCTGTCTGCAGCATACAGCGCAGACAGAAGCTGGATATGATGGACAACACTTGGGTTACGGCTTTGTCTTTTGCAAGGCAAGCTATCCTTAAGGAACTGGACTGGTTCACCTGATTGGAACTCCACAATGGCTGTGTTTTTAAACTGTGCCTCTGTGCTAGTTACTTTGATTACTCTTCCAATAGAACCAAACTGCCCTAAGTAATCAATAACCTCATTGTCAACCTCATCGCCTGTTAACCCTCCTACTAGGACAGAGTTAGGTACTTTGACACCTTCACTTTGGATTACATCCATGTTGTCTTATTGCTCCAACCCAGAATGTCATGGACAATTGTAATGATTTGACCCAAAAGGCACGAAAGCACCAGTTGCTCAACTTCCAAAATAAAAGGAATTAAACCTCCTGGCTGGCTCGCCACGTTTTGTGTAGCGCCTCTACTCAGGACCAGTACACTCTCACTTCAAATAGAGACCCTAGACATCTTTCTAGGTTCAGGAGGAGGTTTTGTTTTGGAGACTCACAAAAGGAGTTGGCTTGGAAGTGAATAACTGGGACCTTTATTGCCTCAGTACCATTTATACACATATACAACACAATAACCCAAATTGCACACTAATAGTGCATTTTTAAAGGTGAATACATGTAAAACAAAACAAAATAAAGACATTTAAATGTAAGATTTATACTGAACAGTATCAGAGCTCTTTGGAATGAATGAAAACAGATTAAAGTGTTCCTGTTGTGAAGTTTGAATTGTCCAGTCTGAATTGTCCTTTAAAGTCGTTGAAAACCCAAACAGGTGTACTGTAGGGGAATTG
This sequence comes from Copadichromis virginalis, assembly GCF_057382275.1. Lineage (NCBI taxonomy): Eukaryota > Metazoa > Chordata > Actinopteri > Cichliformes > Cichlidae > Copadichromis > Copadichromis virginalis. The sequence goes on along the minus strand of NC_140626.1, from coordinate 17,645,740 downwards.
TCAGTGTGCAAACCCTATTATCCGGGTAGGAAAAGTAGTGCATAGGGCTTATCTGTAATCCAGGGTTGCTTGAATCAGTTTCTCAGGCAAATCCCACAATCCGATCGCATGGCTGGCCACACCATTTCACGATCATCCAGGATCTCATTTGGGCTGTTCTCGCCGTCAGTGGTTCTCCAGAATCCTTCTAGTAGTTCAAAAAAACCAATCGGGATTTTCAGACACAAATAACTTGACAGACGTTATTCCCTTTGTGGTCAGAGTTCGGGGCCAAGATACTTTTTCCATGCGCTCCGACACGTACTTGACCGCCATCAGAGGGAAAATCTCACAGGAAGAGAGAGGTAATACTTCCTGCGCACTAGACGCAAGGTCATCAGAACACAAGACTGCATCACAGCGCCCCCTTGTGACAATAACAGGCTATAGCCTTAGATTACAAAAAGGGATTTTGCAGCCCTGTATTTCACATGGGTTACATTTATATTGTATATCCTGTAAAATAGTCAGATGTCTATTCATATTAATGTACAGAATTCACCTGCTTGCTGCTACTACTGCACATTCACCCAGTGTATATACTATATGTATGTATATTTATATATAATGTTCTTCCTCTACACCCCCCCCCATTTTTGCACATGTCGAGGAGCGTGTCAGGCTACATTTCACTGTGTGTTATACTTGTATAACTATGCATGTGACAAATAAAGAACCTTGAACCTTGAACCTGAGGTATTCACTGAGCACTCGGTCGGTTGGGGCCATCCTCCCAATGTATTCTTGGATGTTTGTTGTCTCATCCTGGACTGTGGTGCTGACACTCATCAGTCCCCGGCCCCCTTCCTTCTGCTTAGCGTACAGCCTCAGGGTGCTGGACTTGGGGTGAAACCCTCCATGGATGGCAAGGAGCTTTCTTGTCTTGATGTCAGTGGCTTCTGTCTCCTCCTTTGGCCAGCCTATTACCCCAGCAAGGTACCTGATCACGGGCAGGGCGTACGTGTTGATAGCCCGGATCTTATTCTTACCGCTCAGCTGACTCCTCAGAACTTGCCTGACCGTCTGCAGGTACTTGGTGGTTGCAGCTTTCCTAGCGGCCTCTTCATGGTTCCCATTCACCTGCGGGATCCCCAGGTACTTGTAACTGTCCTCTATGTCTGCAATGTTGCCTTCTGGTAGTTTGATCCCCTCCGTTCTGACTACCTTCCCTCTCTTTGTTACCATCCGACTACACTTCTCCAGTCCGAACGACATTCCAATGTCATTGCTGTATATCCTGGTAGTGTGGATCAGTGAATCGATGTCTCGTTCACTCTTGGTATACAGCTTGATGTCATATATATATATATATATATATATATATATATATATATATATATATATATATATATATATATATATATATATATTAGGGGTGCAACGATACACAAAATTCACGGTTCGGTTCGATACTTTGGTGTCACGGTTCGATATTTTTTCGATACAAAAAAATGTTCATTCTTTTTTAATTTGTCATTTATTAAAATTATAAATAGATATTTTAACTCAAAAGTACAGTTTTTAAATTTAATGTTGTTGAAACAACAAAGTAATAAAAAAAATAAATCTATCTGATCGAGAAATCACTCATCTTTGGAAAAGAGCGTTTATTACAGAGAAATGGCTCTTTCCAAACTAAAAGCTATACTATACACTTCTTCTGGGGTATATTCTCAGCAGCATATTAAACATATCAGGTCCCCATGAGGAGAATCATGTGCTAACTGCTGTCTAAATGACTCGGGTAAAGTTTGTAGCATGCGTGCTTGTTGTTTTTGTCTGCTTCCACTTGTCTTTGCACTAGGATGATGTCGGAGTAAATGTGCAGTCATATTCCTTGTGTTCCCACTAGTGCTGTCAGCGTTAATCTGAAATGACGTTAACGCCACAAAACGGCAAATCTCCGTTAACTAGACCGCGGATCGCCCCGTGCGTGGGGCTGGACTGCGTCAACACGTTAAAGAGCAAACTGCGCTAACGCAGTAGTTCCCACCCATGTAATTGAGCATTGCTTGGCACATCCGACATACTGTTTTACTTTAGTCCATGACGCGCTTACCTTCAGGGTCATACGTCACATGAAGACCAAAATAGTTCCAAACGCCAAATCTGAATGAGGGTGGGGGAGGTTCAATTTGCCATGTTGCAACGAGCTTAGCTTCTGTCTTGCTAGCTTGCCCTGCGCTCAGTGGATCTGCACTTGACAGTGCAGCCTAGGTGGAGTAGTCAAATGCAGATCCACTGAGCGCTAAACACAGACAGCATCGTCAGAAGAAAAGTTGATAAAATAAATTAAAAATTTTGTATTGTTCGATACATATGCGTACCGAACCGAAAGCACAGTATCGAACGGTTCAATATCGATACGAGTATCATTGCACCCCTAATATATGTCACTGTTCTGGGTCATGTTGACCCAGCTTTCTGTTTTTCATGCTTTGGTGTTTTTCTAGATTATGATTTATGATTTGATTAATCAGTGATACTGTTTTGATTATGATTATTATTTAGTAGGCTTTGGTCAGTGTCAAGTCTGTCTCTCTCTGTCTAGTCCGTGTCTTAGTAAAGTGTGTTTTGTTTCCTGTTTTACTTTGAAGGTTCTTGTTCCTGTCTGATGTCAGTGTTCCGGCTTTGCTCTCCCTGTCTCATTAGGTCTTATTTCTCCCAGCTGTGTTCCCCTTCTGTCTCTAATTCCTTGATGACTCCCTCAGTGTATTTAAGCCCAGTGTGTCTTTGTGTCAGTGTTGCGTCGTTAACGTCTGTTCACCCTCGCTTCCTCTGTGTGTTCCATTTGCCAGCCTGCCAACCTGTCTAGTTATTCTGTTCACCCAGTTTAGTTAGTGTTTTTCCTGTTCAGTTTCATACCTGCAATAAAGCTGTGTGCTTTGAGTTACTGCCACCTCCGTGAGTCCTACGTTTTGGGTCCTCTCTTTCTGCCTGCCTACACACAGACATGACAATGTATATACACATATATATGTATATGTATATATGTGTGTGTGTGTGTGTATGTATATATATATATATATATATATATATTAGGGGTGCAACGATACACAAAATTCACGGTTCGGTTCGATACTTTGGTGTCACGGTTCGATATTTTTTCGATACAAAAAAAATGTTCATGCCTTTTTAATTTGTCATTTATTAAAATTATAAATATATATTTTAACTCAAAAGTACAGTTTTTAAATTTAACCCTAACCCTTGTGCGTGTTTTTTATTTTGACAGCGAATGCGCACCTGCAGACCACTTATGTGCAGCCCTGGTTATTTAGCTCGTCATATTGCAGCCACAGAAATTATTTTGTCCATGAAACCATAAAGCTGCACTTTCTTTTTGCCTTATAGTCTGATTTGTCATAACTTCTCCGTTTTGTGGTAAGCTTTTCTTTGGCTGTCAGTTCTTCACCCTGACCTGTCTTATTTGGCTCAGCAGAACTAAAATATATATCTGTCTGTGAAGGTTCTCAGTCATCCAGGTCATCGTAGTCAAATATAAATCCTGCTGCTTTTACACACGGACTCACATAAGCTCAGCGATTCTCTGCGCGATCAACCTCTCACATGTTTAAGCTTGCTGCGGGAGATTTCACTTGTCATGTTTGCATAGTAAGCTAACGATTAATAAGACGATGTCAGAGGAATTGGTGCGCAAATTATCATCACTCACAGATCAGTGCTGTCGCTCTCTATACACAGTTCGCACGATTGCAAAGTGAAAGCAAAAAAACAAGCGCAAATTCAAACGCGATTTCAATATGTCACATATTGACAGTGGCTCACCGATGCCAATGACATAATTACCCAGCTACATTTCTGAAAGAATGCAAAAGCATTGACATATATTTTTCCTTCCTACAATAGCCCGACGGGCAGGGAAGAGATAGATTTTGGTAGCCCGACTGAAAAAATCGCTAGCCCCAGGACGTCAGGCTAGCGATATTGCAAGCCCTGTATCTGATTGAGGAATCATGCATCTTTGGAAAAGAGAGTTTATTACAGAGAAATGTCTCTTTCCAAAATAAAAGCTATACTATCCGCTTCTTCTGGGCTATATTCTCAGCAGCATAAGGAGAATCATGTGCTAACAGCTGTCTAAATGACTCGGCTAAAGTTAGTAGCATGCTTGTTGTTTTTGTCTTTGCACTAGGATGATGTCGGCGTAAATGTGTAGTCATATTCGTTGTGTTCCCACTAGTGCTTTCAGGTTAATCTCGTTGAAATGACCTTAACACCACAACACGGCAAATCTCCGTTAACGAGCTACCGCCGATCCCCCGTGCATGGGGCTAGACGGCCAACACGTTAACGAGCTAACTGCGCTAACACACTAGTTCCCACCAATGTAATTGAGCATTGCATGGCACATCCAACATACTGTTTTACTTTAGTCCATGACTCGCTTACCTTCAGGGTCATACGTCACATGAAAACCAAAATAATTCCAAACGCCAGATCTGAATGAGGGTGGGGGAGGTGCCCTGCGCTCTTCCTTCTGACGATGCTGTCTGTGTTGAGCGCTCAGTGGATCTGCACTCGACAGTGCAGCCTAGGCGGAGTAGTCAAACGCAGATTCACTGAGCGCTCAACACAGACAGCATCGTCAGAAGGAAAGTTGATAAAATAAATTACAAATGTTGTATTGTTCGATACATATGCGTACCGAACCGAAAGCACTGTATCGAACGGTTCAATATCGATACGAATATCGTTGCACCCCTAATATATATATATATATATATATATATATGTATATATGTATATATATATGTATATATGTATATATATATATATATATATATATATATATATATATATATATATATATATATATGTGTATATATATGTATATATATATATATATGTGTATATATATGTATGTATGTGTGTGTGTGTGTGTGTGTGTGTGTGTGTATATAAAACACCCAGCACGCCCCTGCGGGCGGTTTATCCTTCAAGCTCGGGTCCTCTACCAGAGGCCTGGGAGCTTGAGGGTCCTGCGCGGTATCTTAGCTGTTCCCAGGACTGCGCTCTTCTGGACAGAGATCTCCGATGTTATTCCCGGGATCTGCTGGAGCCACTCGCCTAGCTTGGGAGTCACCGCACCTAGTGCTCCGATTACCACGGGGACCACCGTTACCTTCACCCTCCACATCCTCTCGAGCTCTTCTCTGAGCCCTTGGTATTTCTCCAGCTTCTCGTGTTCCTTCTTCCTGATATTGCTGTCGTTCGGAACCGCTACATCGATCACTACGGCCGTCTTCTTCTGTTTATCTACCACCACTATGTCCGGTTGGTTAGCCACCACCATTTTGTCCGTCTGTATCTGGAAGTCCCACAGGATCTTAGCACGGTCATTCTCCACCACCCTTGGGGGCATCTCCCATTTTGACCTCAGGACTTCCAGGTTATACTCGGCACAGATGTTCCTGTACACTATGCCGGCCACTTGGTTATGGCGTTCCATGTATGCCTTGCCTGCTAGCATCTTGCACCCTGCTGTTATGTGCTGGATTGTCTCTGGGGCATCTTTACACAGCCTGCACCTGGGGTCTTGCCTGGTGTGATAGACCCCAGCCTCTATGGATCTTGTGCTCAGAGCTTGTTCTTGTGCTGCCATGATTAGTGCCTCTGTGCTGTCTTTCAGTCCAGCTTTGTCCAGCCACTGGTAGGATTTCTGGATATCAGCCACCCCCTCTATCTGCCGGTAGTACATACCGTGAAGGGGCCTGTCCTTCCATGATGGTTCCTCATCTCCCTCCTCTTTCTTGGGTTTCTGCTGCCTGAGGTATTCACTGAGCACTCGGTCAGTTGGGGCCATCCTCCCAATGTATTCTTGGATGTTCGTTGTCTCATCCTGGACTGTGGTGCTGACACTCACCAGTCCCCGGCCCCCTTCCTTCCGCTTAGCGTACAGCCTCAGGGTGCTGGACTTGGGGTGAAACCCTCCATGCATGGCAAGGAGCTTTGTCTTTATGTCAGTGGCTTCTATCTCCTCCTTTGGCCAGCCTATTACCCCAGCAGGGTACCTGATCACGGGCAGGGCGTACGTGTTGATAGCCCGGATCTTGTTCTTACCATTCAGCTGACTCCTCAGGACTTGCCTGACCCTCTGCAGGTACTTGGTGGTTGCAGCTTTTCTAGCAGCCTCTTCATTGTTCCCATTCGCCTGCGGGATCCCCAGGTACTTGTAACTGTCCTCTATGTCTGCAATGTTGCCTTCTGGTAGTTCAATCCCCTCAGTTCTGACTACCTTCCCTCTCTTTGTTACCATCCGACTACACTTCTCCAGTCCGAACGACATTCCAATGTCATTGCTGTATATCCTGGTAGTGTGGATCAGTGAATCGATGTCTCGTTCACTCTTGGCATACAGCTTGATGTCATCCATGTACAGGAGGTAGCTGACAACTGCTCCGTTCCGTAGTCGGTATCCGTAGCCAGTCTTGTTAATGATCTCACTGAGGGGGTTCAGGCCTATGCAGAACAGCAGTGGGGACAGAGCATCTCCTTGGTAGATCCCGCACTTGATGGTGACTTGTGCTATGGGCTTGGAGTTGGCCTCTAGTGTTGTGCGCCACATCCCCATTGAGTTCCTGATGAAGGCTCTTAGGGTCCCATTGATCTTGTACAATTCTAGGCATTCCAGTATCCAGCTGTGGGGCATTGAGTCATAGGCCTTCTTGTAATCAATCCAGGCAGTGCACAGGTTGGTCAGTCTGGTCTTGCAGTCTCGGCTGACTGTTCTGTCTACCAGTAGCTGGTGTTTTGCGCCTCTGGTATTCTTGCCAATTCCTTTCTGTGTCCCGCTCATGTATTGACCCATGTGCCTGTTCATCTTAGCCGATATGATGCCTGACAGGAGCTTCCATGTAGTACTGAGGCAGGTTATTGGTCGGTAGTTGGAGGGGACCGGTCCCTTCTTGGGGTCCTTGGGGATCAGGACCGTCCGACCTTCGGTTAGCCATTCTGGATGTCTCTCGTTAACTAGCAGCTGGTTCATTTGTGCTGCCAGACGCTCGTGGAGTGCAGTCAGCTTCTTTAGCCAGTAGGCGTGAACCATGTCGGGCCCTGGTGCTGTCCAACTCTTCATACTGGAGACCCTTTCTTGAATATCTGCCACTGTGATGGTTACTGGACCCTGTTCAGGGAGGTCGCTGTGGTCTGCCATTAGATCCACTAGCCACTGAGCATTGCCGTTATGGGTTGCGTCCTTCTCCCATATGCTCTTCCAGTATTGCTCGGTCTCCAGCCTTGGTGGTGCTGTTCTCTTATTATTATTGTTTCCTTGCCACTGAGAGTACACCTTTGCTGGTTCTGTGGAGAACAGCTGGTTTGTTCTCCTGCCTTCTATCTCTCTGGTGTACCTCCTCAAGCGGCTGGCCAAGGCTGTGAGTCTTTGCTTGGCAGTTTCCAAGGCCTCAGGTATGGACAGCTTGCTGTATTTCTTATGCACCTTCTTTGTCGCACCTTTCTGCAACTCCGTTAGTTGGCTAACCTCCCTCCGTGCTACTTTGATCTTGCCCTCTAGCCTCCTTCTCCATGGAGGGTACTGCCCCTTGTGGCTGTTCAACTTGTAGCCAAGCATCTCACTGATCACTGCTGCCGTATTGTAGATCAGCTTGTTAGTGTTGGTAATCGTGGTTGTAGGCATTGTCCGTAGTACTGCATTAACATCATTGAGCAGATCTTCTGAGGGTACTTCACGTAATCTTGGTAACCGGCTGCGGGGGATCCAGGTTTCAAACTTGGCCATGATCCTATCTTTCAGGTCAGTTCCTCTCGCACTCAACGATCCTTCTCCTATCGCACTTGGGGCTATGTACCCAATCTCGGGTGGGGGTGATGGTATCTCCCCCCTGACCTGGCGTCCTGACTCCTCCTTGCCGTAGCATTTGTGTTGTACCTCGTCAATCTCTAGCTGTGAGAGCAGTCCCTTCTTTCGAATGTTGGAACACTGAGCTACTAGTTGTTTCGCCGTCATTGTGGATGTTGGGTATCGAAGAATCCATAGGTCCATCATCCTATTCATGTAGCCCCTTCCGCCGGGGTTACTTGCATAGTAGCATTCCAACAACGCCCTGTTTTCGTCTCTTGCCCACCGATGCCTTCTTGTTCCAGTAGCCCACTTTTCGTCAGGGTGCCCTGGTTCCTCAACACCTGACGCGGACCTTGTTGATCCGGGCGACGTCCGAGCTAGCATGCCTTCATATTTATCTGCCTCGCTCATGTCTGCGGTATAAATGACTCGGGTAAAGTGCTTGTCGTTTTTGTCTGCTTCCACTTGTCTTTGCACTAGGATGATGTAAATGTGCAGTCATATTCGTTGTGTTCCCACTAGTGCTTTCAGGTTAATATCGTTGAAATGACCTTAACGCCACAACACGGCAAATCTCTGTTAACGAGCTACCCCTGATCGCCCCGTGCATGGGGCTAGATGGCCAACACGTTAACGAGCAAACTGCGCTAACACACTAGTTCCCACCCATGTAATTAAGCATTGCGTGGCACATCCAACATACTGTTTTACTTTAGTCCATGATGCGCTTACCTTCAGGGTCATACGTCACATGAAAACCAAAATAATTCCAAACGCCAGATCTGAATGAGGGTGGGGAAGGTTCAATTTGCCATGTTGCAAGGAGAGCTTAACTTCTGTCTTGCTAGCTTGCCCTGCGCTCTTCCTTCTGATGATGCTGTCTGTGTTGAGCGCTCAGTGGATCTGCGCTCGACAGTGCAGCCTAGGTGGAGTAGTCAAACGCAGATTCACTGAGCGCTCAACACAGACAGCATTGTCAGAAGGAAAGTTGATAAAATAAATTATAAATTTTGTATTGTTCGATACATTTGCGTACCGAACCGAAAGCACTGTATCGAACGGTTCAATATCGATACGAGTATCGTTGCACCCCTAGTATATATGTGTATATATATATACATATATATATATTTATATATACGTGTGTGTAAATGTGTATATATATGTGTATGTGTATATATGTATGTGTGTATATATATATATATATATATATATATATATATATATATATATATATATATACACATACATATATATATATATATATATATATATATATATATATATATATATATATATATATATGTATGTGTATGTATATATAGCTAAAGAGCACAGAGCCAGCCACAAACAAGCAGCATCAGTATTAGTGTGCTTCATAAAATGCACACTAATATTATAATTGGCACTGTTCCTCATTTGCGTGACGTAAATACAAAATAATGTGGTCTCTAAACCAGCTTTCATGAGCAGTATTGCTGTATTTGAAAGCAAATATCGCCAAAAGCACTCCCCTCAGCATCAGCACAATATAAAAGCCTCCTCAAGGAACCATCAGATCAATGAGGTAAAACTCTCAATGAAATGTTGATTGAGGGAGGTAGCTGAATCCGCAGGATTTTTTGCTATTTAGCAAATTGGTGAATTTCAGACTATGCTTATTGGCTTTATTGTCCTCCATTTATTAGAAAATAATTCATATTTTAATGTGTGGCAACATTTATTTGGTTTCATTTCCCTTGATGCAGCTGTCAGCGATGTGAAGTAGTTGTAGAGAGTACCAGTCAACTCATTCTTTATTATGAGTAACTGAGTACTGGGATAGCTGAATTCTCTTTTAACCTTTCTGGAAATTCACATCTAGGATGTTGAAAGAGCTACAAAGAAAGACACAGTAGAGTAAGAAAATATGGTTACACAATACATTATGACATAAGAGAAATGTTGCTTAGACCTCAGGGGAGGGTTGATTCAATACTTCTTTGTCTAGCTTATATTCAGCATAGGGGAAATGTTCGGTCATCACTACACGATTGATGGTTTGCGTCACTTTATTAAGTATGTATTGTTGTGACTTCATATGACCAGAGCAATAAGGATGGATCTGAGTAGTGTGTTTGCTGTATGTCTAGTAAAGGAAGGCTCAAAGAGACCATTATTCGAGTTGGAGGTTTATTTGGTGGTTATTAGCAAGATAAGTTATGTTACATTGGTTTCAAGCTGTCTTGTTAATCATGCATAATCCAGATTAAGCAAACAATTTCACATTTGCATATGAAAGGCTGAATCATATAAGCAGTGTAAAAAACATGGATATTTAGCCAGACATACAATCTGTTTAAAAAGTACCATTCCATTTCATGTCTTCGGGCAGGGAACTGGTATCAGCCCATTTCTAGTGACCTGCCAGTCAGCCTGTCATAGGTGAGATTACGAGTTGGTCCATTTCATGAATGAGCACCAAAGGTAAACAGTCGCGCGTACACTTGCGGCAACGCACTAACATGTCTTTTGCATGGAAGCTTATTTTATAATGATATACTGAAAGTGGACATTTTAAATAACCTTACAAAGGCAAAAAGGCTAAGAGCTCAGAGCCAGGCACAAGCAAGCAGCATCAGTAGGGGCCTCGGTATATGCAATGAAAAGATCAAAGCATGGGAAAATAATGAAGAGAAAAATATTGATATCCTATTTTGCATTGAATAAAAGTTGATATTTGTTTGCATATGCTTTCTGTTATAGTTCTTAAAAAGAAAACACAAGACAGAGTCAGCCAAGGAATTTACAAAATACCAAAATTTTCTGTAAGTTGCAAAAATTAGACCTAGATTCTTACAAATCTTGTAAAAAGACTAATTGATTTTTTAATATTTTTAATAGAGATATTTTACTACAGCATCTATTCGATAAATAGTTTCTTGGTTTTCTTTGCTGATGCCATGACTCATTGAGGAATTCCCACTTATTGACAATGCCAGATGCATCTTTCACTCAAAATGTTTGTAATATATTTTTCAAGTTCAAACATAAGGCTGCCAGACTCAACCTAAGCAGATGCCCACGATAATGCCATAAGTGAATACCTACTGCAAAACTTCTCATATAATTTTTTACCATTATTTCAGTCTCTCTGCATTCATATGACTTCCTCAGTTCTCATCCTATTATATTAGGAAATGTTGCCATAGCCTTCCTTTTTATAATCTTATTTGCTTCAGATATTTCATAAGAGGGAATTCTCTTTACAAGATTTTTTCCCCTCAGTGTAAATTAGTTTTGTCATGAATAAAGAAGCAATATTGGGCAATAAGCAAATACCACGTTTTTTGCATATGGCATTCTTCACATACCCCAAAACAACTTCAATTTCAGATTTAACATATTGTCTCTGTCTTGTCTCATAAATACAAATATAAACAAACATTGCACACATCTGAGTATCTCAAGGCCCCTTTGACCGCTGAACATTATCTCCATTTTCTCACTACTTCCTCATCCTGTCACCCTCAAGGCACCTGTGACAATAGGGTACCAGGGAGTCCTTTAGAATCAATCATCAGAATCAGAATCAGAATACTTTATTGATCCCTGGGGGAAATTATTTTTTTGTTACAGTGCTCCATTATAAACAAACATTAACAAGACAGACAATACGCTAACTAAGAATAGTACAATATATACATATACATAGGCCTTTCAGCATCATACCTCTGTTTTGCACTACTTCCATATGTGGTTGCATTCATATTAACACAAATGAACATTATACATTTTAGAGCTTTGCATGGACTGGCACAGTCTCCGATCTGCTACAGCCCTATGTCCCTAGCAGGTCCCTGACGTCATCTGATCAGGGCTTACTTGCTATGAAAGTAAGCCCTGATCAGAACTAAGGGTGATAGAACTTTTGCCACTGTGGCCCCTAGGTTGTGGAATTCTCTCCCCCAAACCTTAAGAACTGTGGACTCAGTAGTTGTTTTTTAAAAAAAAAACAGCTCAAAACTTACCTTTTTAAAACTGCTTTTGATTAATTTTTGCCTGCTTGTATTGTATTGTTGTATTGTTTGTATTGTCTGTTTTACCTTTTATTATTTGTTATCTTATGTGCAGTACTTTGTGACTCTCTCTAGAAAGGTGCTGTATAAATAAAATTTTATTTATTATTATTTATTTAGATTAAGTAATAGAGCTTGTTTCTCCACATTCTTTTGATAGCTTTAGTTAACGTTAGAATTTATAAACTACTTTTAAACACAGAAATGTACAATTAGTTAGTACTTTTAAGAAAAATGCTTCACTATTTTGTGAATTTTACTAATAGTAGTAGGGGAGATTCACTATTCCAGCGTAACATGGTGTAATGGTACAAAATAATTATATTGGAGATGTTTTGACACTGAAAGTGTACAAATAGCTTTTCCTGTGAATCAGAGCTGAAGTATTCATACTGTTGAGCCACACTGCAAAATGATCTGTCTTCTGGTAATTTATGTTATAAATAGTTGTGTTTTTGTCTTTTCTACCAGCTGATAAGAGAGAGTCTGAGCTGCAGCGTTTGCATGTCTATAAAACAAGATGCTGAAGTTTTCTAATCACACACTTGGGGGCCCTTCATGTTTAGTCTGAAGTTAAAAAGCTCCTACTCTTTTCTTCACTAAATTTGACAGTTTCTCAAGCCAAGACACTACAAGGCACACAAAGTGGGACAGCTGGCTGATTGGCACTCCTTGCAAAAGTGCAAACTAATAATCAGAGGACGATATTTGAATCAAGCAAAGAGAAAAGCTGAGTGATAAAATAATTATGTACCCTTAAAAGCTAAAAAAAAGTTGTTTACATCGAGGCTAAAGGAAAGAGGCCATTTGTGAGGTATCTACACTAACACATCACTTCTTAGCTGCAGTTTAATACAAATAAATAACCAGACAATCAAATTACAGCAACATGCATTTAGGCATGTGAAGATAACCCAATGAAGTTTAAATCGAACATTAGAATGGCAAAGAAAGATGATTATTGATTATTAGTGTATCAATTTCTTGATGGCTGCCTCTAGTATGAAAGTAGCAAGTACCATACAAACTTTATTCTTTATTTATTATATTTTATACATTCTAATGAATGTACACAGATTCAACATCTGCTGTATGAAGAGATGAAGCAAATGGAATTTAAAAAAGCTCTACGATGTAGGCAACAGTCTACATTGTAGATGGGTGACATCATGCCTAATAGAAAATTAGTATAGTCATGGGTTAACGTGGTATTCAGCAGGCAGCCCTAAAATCACTTCGAAATGAGTCAGAATAATTTGTAGTGTTACTGCTATTTTTGGATGTAGCCAAACAAATTCATCAAGATACAAGCAGATGTTATATGAACTTTCATGAGTGATTTGGTATAAAGCTAGAATTTAGTGAAGAACTGAGATATCTATATATATATATATATCTATATATATCTATATATATATATATATATATATATATACATACACACACACACACACACACACACACACACACACACACACACACACACACACACACACACACACTAGGGGTGCAACAATACTCGTATCGATATTGAACCGTTCGATACAGTGCTTTCGGTTCGGTACGCATGTGTATCGAACAATACAAAATTTATTTGATCAACTTTTCTTCTGACGATACTGTCTGTCTTGAGCGCTCAGTGGATCTGCACTCGACAGTGCAGCCTAGGCGGACTAGTCGAACGCAGATTCACTGAGCGCAGGGCAAGCTAGCAGACAGAAGTTAAGCTCTTGTTGCAACATGGCAAATTGAACCTCCCCCACCCTCATTCAGATCTGGCGTTTGGAACTATCTTGGTTTTCATGTGACGTATGACCCTGAAGGTAAGCGCGTCATGGATTAAAGTAAAACAGTATGTTGGATGTGCCACACAATGCTCAATTACATTGGTGGGAACTACTGCGTCAGCGCAGTTAGCTCGTTAACGTGTTGACGCAGTCCAGCCCCACGCACGGGGCGATCCGCGGTAGCTCGTTAACGGAGATTTGCCGTGTTGTGTCGTTAACGTCATTTTAATATTAACGCTGACAGCACTAGTGGAAACACAAGGAATATGACTGCACATTTACTCCGACATCATCCTAGTGCAAAGACAAGTGGAAGCAGACAAAAACAACAAGCACGCATGCTACAAACTTTACCTGAGTCATTTAGACAGCCGTTAGCACATGATTCTCCTTATGGGGACCTGATATGTTTAATATGCTGCTAAGAAAATAGCCCAGAAGAAGCGTATAGTATAGCTTTTATTTTGGAAAGAGCCATTTCTCTGTAATTAACTCTCTTTTCCAAAGATGAGTGATTTCTCCATCAGATTTATTTTTTATTACTTTGTTTCAGCAAAATTTAATTTAAAAACTGTACTTTTGAGTTAAAATATATATTTATAATTTTAATAAATGACAAATTAAAAAGGCATGAACATTTTTTGTATCGAAAAAAATATCGAACCGTGACACCAAAGTATCGAACCGAACCGTGAATTTTGTGTATCGTTGCACCCCTAATACATACATACACACACACACAATTATATTTTTCTTACATGTTTTTCAATCTCTGACTGAAGTTAAGTCAAATTCTTTTCAATCCCTGAGAAATAAAGCAGCTGGACATTTAACTCACAGACACATGTGACTGTTCACGAACAGTTTGTTTGCTGACATTTGTTGAGCTATTTAAAACCTTTCATTTGAAATTATCAAAGTATTTGTACTTCGTTGCTTCTCACCTTTAAAAAAATATCTGTAAAATTTTCTGTTCCTTTGGACTATGTACAGAAATGACTATAACGTTAAACTGAATCTTAACTCTTTACTTTCAGCCTTTCAAGACCAAGCCATTCCTCATTTTTTCCCAATTGGCCCCTATTCAGTTCTCCTGCTAATCACCCAGCCTGCGCCTCCCTGCACATCTGCCCCTCATTACCTCATCAAGCAACTGTGTATAAATTCAAGCCACTTGCATCACTCCTAAAAACTTGCCATTTCTGACTGTTTTGTTTTTTCAAATCTTTTTCCCTGCAATTTAGATTTTTGTTTGCATTTTATTGCTCCCTTCTGTAAGCTAGCTTTATACTCTCTATAGTCTCTAGTAAGCTGAATTGTATTCCACCTGCTTTAACTGAATGGCTGGATTTGCTTCTTTTCCTCAAGTATCTGTGCAGCTTAAAACTAGGAACTAAATCATTCTTGCTTGCACCCTCATCAGCACTCTTTTCATATCAGTTTTGCTTAATACTTAATCTGAAATCTAAAAAATGAAAGAAGGGATTTTAATTCAGTGGACACTTTTTAAAATGTATCTTGTTTTCTGACAAGCCAGCACATTTAAGCTTGTACTGGAGATGAAGGAAATTACATCCTTCTTAGGGCTGGCCATCAGCTGTCCTGGCGATGTGATAAAGAGATATTTGAAATGCAGATATTAAATTGACATCAAATGGCCGTGCAAGAAGCATCTAGTTGCTTGTTTTTGCATTGATCAGCCTTAGAGATCTATGGCATGGAAGAATCTACTGACACAACAGTATTCACACAGTGGGATGTGTTTTGTGTGCATAACACTGCACTGCGAATGCGTTTCAGTAAACAGAACCAGTGGGGTTCCATGACGGCAAAATTATTAGTTTGTTTGGTGGAGAAGCTGCAGAAAAAGTGATTAAACTTTATCCATTTAAATGTCTGGTAGCGTCCAAAAATTCTGGGGTCAATAATTGTGTGATAGACTGAGAGGGTTTTATATTTTATAAATATTTATTTAAAAAGACCCTCCAGTGATGTGGGGAAAACTAAAGTAATGCATCTAGAAAAGGGCAAGGTTGTTCTTATTTGGAAAATTTGTTTTCTGTTTACATCCTCAAGCATGAATACATTGGAGTAGTTGAATATTCATGTGTTCATGGAAATGTTTTCTCCAACAAAATTCTAAGTGGTTAGAAGTATACCGGTAGATTTAAGATAATTGTACTTTCAAATGTTTCTTAAACTTACATTTCAACAGTAATCCTTTCTAATTAAGTACAAAAAATAAGGACCTTTGTGTTTTGGTTAATTAATGAAAACAGATTGTGGTGGCAATTCTTCTTGGTAAGTATTATATTGTTGGAATGCCTGTTTATTTCCCCTATAAGTTCCCCATTGGGGGGGATGCATTTGTGGGTTTTGAATGTGGGTTGCACCAATTTAAAAACTTCAAAACTACTACTGACTTTTGTTTCTTCAGAACTAAATCTCATAAATGGCGCCAAAGAAGACATATTGGTAATTTGACAATTTAATAATTTAACAAACAGGAATGTTTGTGGCAGGGGCTCCATCAAGCTGAACGGAAGTGTGACAAATTGGTATAAACCGTACGGAGGGAAGAAAGCCATTTTTTCCTTAGACTCTGCAGACAAGGGAATCTGCCAGTAGCCCTTGGTTACTAACCTATCCAGGAGCTCGTTGGCCCAGGGCATGGGGTAGGCATCAAACCGTGACACTTTATTCACCTTGCGATAGTCTACACAGAACCGTATAGACCCAACTTTCTTTACTACAAGAACTATGGGGCTACGCCAGGCGCCGTGTGACTCTTCTATTACTCCCATTTTCAGCATTTCAGCCAATTCCCTCTGAACAATTTTCCTTTTATGTTCAGGTAGCCTGTAGGACCATGAATGCACCATCACGCCAGGCTGCATTACAAAATGGTGCTCGGCCAGGCAGGGAAGAGAACAGTGCTGTTGCAACGTGGCAACATCCACTCTCTGGGCCTGTGTGAGATGGCTGTTACAATGGAGGGAGGCAGGTATGGTGGAATTTGGCACCTCCGGCCCCAACTCATCTCTCTCCTTTACCAGACTCACCAGAGAAATGGTTTCAGCCTCCCTCCATGCTTTCAGGAGGTTGAGGTAATAAATCGGCAGGGGCCCTCCCCTGTCTGACCGTGCAGCCCCATAGTCGATGTCCTTCACTCCCCGTGTGCCACGAATGGCCCTTGCCACTTGGCAAGTAACTTGGAGCTAAAAGAAGGAAGTAATACAAGCACTGTGTCTCCCAGTGAAAATTGCCTAAGTCTAGCTCCTCTGTTATACAGGCATTGCTGAAGCTGGAGCAAATTCTCCCGTGACGACCTTCCCAAAGTATGGAGTTTTGCTCTGAGGTCGGAACATACTGAATCTAATTTTTTGCGGGGCTCAGACCTTTCTCCCAGTTTTCTTTCATGAGGTCGAGCACCCCACGCGGCCTGCCAAATAACAGTTCAAAGGGAGAAAATCCTGTGGAGTCCTGGGGCACCTCTCAAACTGCAAATAACAGAGGCAATTCATACAGTTCTTTCAGTGTGCATAACATGAACAATGCGCCCTGGTCAGAAAGGGGTTGGTCATCAAGCACAACAAATTCAACAATTTTCCCCGTTATCAGCTTTGCTTTATTGCTTTCTGGAGGGAGTTTCTCGTGCCTCTGAATGTTTTCCAAAAGCATTTGTTGATACGGTACACTTTTCTTCTTAGCATTGGAGGCCTGGATAAATTCTGTGTACTCCTTGTTTTTTTTCTGTTTGTGGTGTTAAAGTTCCCAACACTGCTACCACCTCGCGAAACGCTTGCATTGCATAAGTTACATTCAGCAATCTTGCTTTTTTCTTCTTTCAGTCTGAAGTTAACTCCACACCGCTGACATGACCGCTGACAGATCTCAAACACGATAAGTGCTCCATCACGTGACACATACTGCGCTGACGTGCTAAGGTCATGACCTGGATTATACCATGTTGCAAATTTTGGCGCTTTTGTGATAAATTATGGATCAGGTTACTTTTTTGTTTTGTTTTTTTTGTTTGTTTTATTTCTTACCGATATCCAGTAATTTAGTACTTAGTCTGTGGTTTTTTTGTCAGACTTAGTGATCAATGCGTTGTTGTTGTTTTTTGTTTGTTTGTTTTGGGTTTATTTTTTAATCATTTCCCTTGTTGCTGGGTTTCAAAAATGGCGGTTTGGATTTTCGTGAATGAGATGCTGTAATGCAGACCTTCCCAAAGTGTGGGGGGGGGGGCGCAGAGCCATGGCAGGGGGGGCACGGGATGAAAAGGGGGGGGGGGGGGGACAAAACGCTTGGACACTGCTAGCACAGGCGCCCACAGAAACGCAAAGCAGGAGATGAAGCATAGCTGAATATGTTTCCAAGCAAACTTCATTCTAATGCTGGGCAGACACTGCGATTTTTTTTTTCAGTCGCGCGATTCAGCTCCTGCTCAAACTGTACGGTTGACTCGCAGGGGTTAGAAGTTCATAGGTCACGATGCAGGGTCTCACACTATACGGCCCGATGCTCTGATGCGACCTGAGTGCTCACATTGTGCGTCCATAAAAATGAAGGTTATAACAGAAATTCTGTCGCTCGCTCTCCCTTTCTGTCTTTCACTCACACAGACACACCACCACCATCAACTTTGCTAAATTGCTAATGAAAAACATTGATCAGGCAGCTGTGACTGAGCAGCAGTGTAGATCCAACTATTTTCACGGTTGTTGTGGTCGTGATAATTTTGTGAGGCCACATCGAAAAGGCTCAGATGAGCTTTCCAAAGTTCTACAAGTTGTGCCTCCACCGCTTGTGTCCAGATCACACGCTGCACTGCCGTGCTGCGCCGTCTTCTTCGCTGACATTTGTGTTTGCACGTGCGCAGTGTGAGAAACTGCGGTGACACCCTCACGACGGTCGTGAGGATTTCAAACCTGTTTGAAATCCTCGCGACCAAGAGATTGATGATCGGGAGCTCATCGTGAGGTGTCAATGAGGCCAAAAATCGCACAGTGTCTGCCCAGCATAAGCCAAAGACTAGAAAAAATGGTGAAGCAAATCTTCCCTTTGGCTTCACCTGCACAAGTGCCAAGGTAGGTCTCCCCTGCAGAATTGGTTTTCCCTTCGTCGGGAGCAGCGCTGGGCTGTTTAAATCACGGACAAACAGTATCCCACATTCTTGATTTTTAGTTCACAAACACTTATTGTAATGACTAACTACTCCTGACATTTTGGAGATATACATACTATACTATACTTTATACAGTAAAGTTATACAAATAATATCAGGCTGATCCTGCCACGATTTGTTCCCGCTGTCTAAATCACGGACTAACAGTATCTCACAGCTGTTTATGTTTTTAAACCCATTTTGCACAGAGAGGCATTTTTTGAAAAATGTATTGATAGCAATGTTGAATATTATTACACAGGGAAAAAAAAACCAACTACACGTAAAATAATCACACCGTTACGCCTCTGCCTTTGTAAATTTAGGGACATTAACTGCGTGTGTATGTAAGCGTGTAAAACCTGCAGATGGTCAGATTAACAGTATTTCGTCTCTATCTGCCATTCTGCAATTCATCTCATGTAAACAATAACGTGGTGCATAGCGTGACGTGAAAAAAGGCACATACCTTTGACGTTACTTGACGAACTGTGTATTACTTGTCCACACGTAAATGCCAAAAAGGAGTTTTAAAAAAATCTCAGTTTTTGGTGATTCCAAACGGCGTTTACGTGTGTACGAAACAGCTGCGTGTTCAAAAATACGCGTGTAGGTGTGGACATAGCGTAAAAGAATTAGTAATTTATTTTCTTGCTACCTGTAATTTATTGCAGATTACTTGTATTTGCTTAATTGTTTACTAAATGTTTGAGGTGTGAAATAAACCGCAATGGAGCAAAATATGGGTGTGTGTGGTTGGAGGATGTGTGCGTGCACGCGGGGGGGCGCGAACATTTTTCTTGTAAAACAAGGGGGGCCCAGCAAAAAAAGTTTGGGAACCACTGCTGTAATGAATCATTGAGTGACACCAGTGACCAGCTAATCGATGACATGGAGTCTGACATTAGATTTTCAGATCGCTTGGAACCCTGGTGGAGTAGGTACTAAAAAAATTACCTGTTACCAGCTACTATGATCTAGACCCTGAAAACCGTGGCGAGCCGACCCAAGTAGGTCCTAATGCAAAAGGGGCTAATATGTATCAAGAGTGAAAAGAGGGGCAGAAATGGAGAAACGAATCCAAAAGCAGCATAACTATAATAAGGGATGGCTCAGGGTCACCTAATCCAGCCCTAACTATGAGTTATATTTTAAAAAAGAAAGTTTTAAACCTTATTTTAAAAGTGAAAAGGGTGTCTGTCTCCTTAACACAGACTCTGTAGGCTGCTTCCATAGCAGACAAGACTAATAGCTGAGGGCTGTGCCTACTTTAGGAAACTGTCCACAAGTAAGCCCGCAACCTTAGAGCACAGCTTTGAATTCAACTCTGAATCATTCAGGACAATGTTTCTAGAAGAATACTATTTAGAATAGTATTTTTGCACTAACAATGTTATTCCCAAAGGGCTATTAACTGAACATTTGGCATATCTTAGCATAGTGTGCAGTGTGTTCTTAAAAAAATGAGAGGAAATTAAACAAATGGAGGACACAAAATTTGCAGGCCTGGAAAAAATATTCTCTAACAGATGGAAACTATCTGACAGTGATGTCCTTAAGAAATAGGAGGGAAAAACAGACCTGAGAAATGCAACTGGCCATTCACCTGATCCAACTACTGTTTACTGAAACCTCATTACAAATGGTCTCAGTGGAGGGAGAAAAGGCTGAAGTATGCCAAACTACACACGAACTGGACTGAAAATCAGTGTCAAGCTGTATGGTGTGTTGAATCCAAATTTGAAAAGGTTGCTTCAGTGTTACTAACCACACTGCCAATGCAGTAAAAGCACACCTGGATATAGGAACATACAATGCAATAGTCATGGTCTGGCCTCCCTACAGAGACCAGACCTAAACATGAGGGGAAAAGTGTCGGGACATCTTGACAGAGAACAAAAGGCAGCAAACTTTCAAACATGAGCTTTGAATGTCCTTCAAGGAACCTGGAGAACTGTCTGAAGACTACTTAAAGAAAAGTTTCCTAAGAATTCAGCTAGTGTTGAAAAATAAAGGTGATCAGAAAAAACATTATACATTGCTAATTAACTTGATGTTAAACTCTGTTTTTGTTCCCACATATACTCTATTTTCATTTGTTTGCTTATTTTAACACATTGCCGCACCTAGTTCCCTGTTTTTTCTTTTTGGCAAAATATAAAGAAAGGAGGTTGGCTCAATACAATACTTTTTCACAGCACTGTCATTTTTAAATGTTTGAAATTTATAGTTCCACCTGCTACTCCATAATTTAAATGATTTCATTTAAGGAGCAATATGAAAGCTGAAGATCTATATAATCGTAATAGACATTTTTCACCATTTTCCAAAGGCTTACACTGTCATGGTGAAATGGAAGTAAAGGACTCAGGTGCGAGACTTCTTGCAGAGTGACAGTGAATTTATTCACAGTGAAAAGGTGAGTCAGTAGTTCGAGTCTGTAATCCAGAAAGAGCAGTGCAGTAATAATCCAAAACCGCTCCTTGTGCCGGCTCCTCCTCCGATCTCTGAATCCTGGGGGCAGATGAGAAAAACACACGCACTGTAACTCAACCGTTCTCTCTTTCACAAGCTGAGTATACTAGCCACGATTACGCTACCCGGTTTAGTTCAACGTTCCAGCGTTGGTTGTGACTCGACTGCACCGTTAAATAGGGCTGCTTCAGATCAGTTGTAGCTGGCGAAGTAATTACGTACAGGTGCGACGCTTCCAGCTCCGGACCCTCCCCTCCGGTCAGCTGCCGTGCCGTGCCACGGCTTCCGGAGGTACATGTCTCCGCAGCAAAACACATGCACAAGATGGAGAGGAGAACACGACGCAGTACACACAAACACCCCCAAAAAGTGGCAAGGTAATCGGTGAGGACCACCTAACCGTGACATACACGCCTGACACAATTTACTGATTTAACTGAGAAAATGAAATAATCAGCAGATTTATCCATAATGTTAATAAGTAACATTAACAAAATGAGCTCAGAGTAAAATGCTGCTTATACTGAATGAGTCAAAAGTAATCTAGTGACGGATACTGAGTACTTTAAGTTCTCCAGTTTCTAAACTTTAACGTTGCATTTCCAAAGCAGGACTCTCACATGAAGTATTCAGATCTGTCCTTGACAAATATTCATAGATGTTGATGGCAAACCTGTCACAGTCCTCTCTCAGCATAACTTCCATCCCCACTTTGTTGAAAAGAGCCTCGCTCTGTCATTGCACTGACATCCCAGCCCTGCTGTGAAGGCTTATAAGTATTTGACCTGCTCCTTTGGACACCTGGTGTGCTCTTTTTGGAAAACAGAGGGTCATATGAGCCTCAACCTAGGAAAGTTAGGTCTTTCATTCCCAAACTATATCTATCCATCTATAGATAGAGATTAGTTATCTCTATATCTGATATCTAATTCTAATCTCTATATCTAAAAGAAGAGAAAAAAATATCTATCCATCTATAATTTTAGAAGAAAGATCTTGCATCTAATTTAGGCTTAAAGAAATGTTAATCTCTGCATACAGTGCAGACTTATTCTTCTTGTGTCAAAAAGGGAAAACCAATAAAAGAAGCTCTAAAGCATACATGTGGGTGAACCATCTTAGAAGATTTATTGACGTTGCAATAATGAACTGCAGGCAGCTGAGGAGTTCCATCATGACTTCTAACCAAACCATGTCCAAGATACACCAAAGTTAAAATAAATAAATAAATGCATGAAGCTTGCTCAAATCACTTCTATAGCAAACAGCAGCTTTATCTGTCCCATGAAAGCCTTACCTTAAGGCAAGGCTTTAAAAAAACTGGACACTATCCCTTCCCTTGCGCTTTTGCGTTTGAGTTATATATAGCCATTTGACTTGGTTGTCAGTTAGCAGCAGATGTCTTAGTTTTTAACGCAGGGACAGACTAAGCAACAGACAGAGGAAGAAGGAAAAACGGTCCCAAGAAGAGGGTTAATGTTACATTTCTGACTGAAACAAATCCTCTTGTGTAAGGCTGAAGTTGCATCTCCCTTTGTAAGCTCCACTCATTCTGACACTGGCTTTAAAAAAAAAAAAAAAAAAGGAAAAGAAAAACTGTTCTCACATTTTACTTCTGAACAGACTACACCTTTTGTACTGACAGACACTAAAATATTCTTACAGCTCTGAGTTACAAAGAGTTTTAATATGCATAACACTCATTATTTTCCAAAGACGAGAGCCTGATGTGACAGACTATACTCCTGTCTTGAGATGATGCAAGTGTTACATTTTCCTTCCACTCCCTCTTGTGCCATGTTGTGATCCAGTTGGTTTCCCCTGACAACTGCAAGCACCGTCAAGAAAATCAGACTGGCGCATTGATTTATTCTTTTGAATCAGCCAAATCTATGCCAAGAATAATGGGGGGCTGTGTCCTTATTGGGGTTATAACACTTCTAATTAAGAAAAAATCTATATGTTAACAGTCAGATTCATAATTTTAACTAATGGCATTTTCAGAACACAGAAAAAGGTCATCATTTCAGGTCAGTGTTGCCCCAATAAAATCCACACCTGACAGTCTGCAAGAAACTTTTAATCAATGTCAGAAACGGTAATGAATATAAAATTGGCTGGCGTTCTATTGATTAAGACCAATTCCTCTTCAGCCCGGAGCTGATTCAAATATTCCATTTCATTAACTCTAGTGGTAAATTACTGTAGTTTCCTAGGTGCCGAAGTGAAGCTGTCATAATACAGCCTCTACAGTAATAGAAAGTCTTGATATTTTGTTCCCTGGAGCAGCTCTTGCAACATCAGCATTGGAAGAGAGCCGGTGATGTGCAGAGAAGTCATGGCTCTGGCTTTAGGAAAAAAAAAATCAAGCTCTTTGTGACAACGAGGTGGCTTTAATGAGTGCTCTTTTATGCAGAGGACACTGTTATTTACTGCATATTATTGGCCCGAGGCCACACAAAATATCTTTGACCCTCACATCCTTTCATTTGAACACAGTCTCGCAGCAGTTTGGAATCACAATTTAATATATTAATTTGTGTTCCAGGGCACAGCTTTCGTCCTCTTTTATGTGTTCCAGATTTAAAAAGCATAAATGCCACATTTGACGTTTTGGCGAAGAAAAGGGGAGGAACTATTCAGTTACAGTTGGGGAAAATATGATTTGAGTTCAAATACAATAGTTGTCACCATTTTTAATTCAAAGCTGTGTTTTCTGGATTGTCATGTTGAGCCATCCTCTTAGTAGTCTTTTGCAGTGGCAAGACATTCTTTTGAAGTGCATTTTTTTTCTAAGCCGCACTGTCTGTACATGAAAACATGGCCCTAATAAATTGTATTTTTGTGACCATTTGATATTTTGTTATCAGACTAGGCTAACAGTCATGTCACACGAGCCACATGTGGATAGCTGCCAGATAAATGCCAACAGTGTGATCAGTGGGGTATAATAATGCTGAATGTGTTTGATCTTGGCTGTAGCCAGTAACTAACACAGGTATATTACAGCCAACAGGCATGAGAGGAATTGAATGAGCGGTTATGCCTGCTAACAAGAATGGATCCCCCAATGAGGTTCAAAAGGGAATTCATTTAGGTTTTATTATTGTCCTTTTATTATTATTATTATTATTATTATTATTATTATTATTATTATTATTATTCAAAAGTGAAAACACAATGCACACAAATTCTGGCACTTCAAATGTAAATTATGACTGAATTCAATAAGTCTGAAGTTACTGGATAGATTGTAAAAAAATATTTGATTTTGTTTTTCAAAAGAAAAAATAAGCAAATTAGTAATTGTTGGGCTGGATCTCAAACTGTGTGTGTGTTTTCTCTTTGCCTACCAGGAACCTTCATACACGGAACATGCAGGGCCAGAGTACGTAGTTAGCTCATGGCCACATCAGCTATCCAATACAAATAACAAACATTAACCATAGTGTTGCAATGACAAAAGCAATTTTATATGTCTTTGTCTTTTATGTTTTAGTTTGTGAGTGCTCCATATGCCAGGTGTGATGTCACCAAAGTCCAGTATCCACTGACAATTTTCAGGCATAACATTATGTGCACTGACAGCTAAAGTGAATAATATTAATTATCTCTTCATCATGGCACTTGTAAGTGGGTGGGCTATATTAGGGAGAACTTTTTGTCCTCAAGGTTCATGTGTTAGAAGCAAGAAAATGGATAAGTGTAAGGATTTAAGCAAGTTTGACAAGCGCCAAATTGTGAAGGATGACTGGTTCAGAGTATCTGCAAATATGCAGTTCTTGTGGGATGTTCCCAGTCTGCATTGGTCAGTATCTCACAAAAACTGTTCAAAGAGTTTATCATATTTAGATACATTAGAGTTTATCATCTTATGTATCTCAGAGCTAATTTATCTCAAATTGCTATTGATAGTTCTGATAGAAAACTGTCAGAGTAAACAGCATATCAGTTTGTTGCATATCGGGCTGCAGAGCAGCCAGGGTGCCCATGTTGAACCCTGGCTACTCCCAAAAGCACCAATAAAAGGACACATGACCAACAAAATTGTAACCAGGAGAAAGGGTGGTGCGCTCGGCAGAACGCATCATTCAATCAGAGCTCCCTGACCTGCTGTCCATCTACACCAAGCGGTGCAAGACCAAAGCTAGGAAGATTATGATAGACCTCTTCCATCCCAACAATGGACTCTTCTCACTGTTGAGGTCTGGGAAGCGCTTCTGCTCCCTTAAGGCCAAAACAGAGAGAATGAGGAGGAGCTTCTTCCCCCAGGCTATTCGGGCCCTGAACCAGGTGTAGGACTGGACTCTCCCACACACGTCACTATAAGACTGGACTCTCCCACACGTCACTACACGCACCACCACACATTTCCTATAATCCTATAATTCCTATAATTTATAATCCTTATCTTTATAATCTCTTCTGCTATATGCACATTCTTTACTGTAAATTCCTAAGTTAATTTGTAAATTCTGTAGTAAACTGTAAATTGTAAATATTGTAAAACTTTCTCCTGTCATTTAATGGTCGGGCATTGTACAGCTACAAGCATTTCACCCCCATGTCATACTGTGTATGGTTGTGTGTGTGTGTGTGACAAATAAAATTTGAATTTGATTTGAATTTGAAATGGAAGATTGTGGTCTGATTTGATGAATCATGTTTTCTTTTATATTACCTGGCTGGCTAGGTGTTTGCACATCGCTTACCTGGGGAACACTTGGCACCACGATGCACTATGAGAAAAAGGTAAGCCAACAGAGGCAGTGTGATGCTTTGGGCAATGTTCTGCTGGGAAACATTGGGTCTTGTTCCCATGTGGATGATACTTTGACTTGTACCAGCTTCCTTCAGACCACACATTGTTTCAGACCACATACATCCTGTGGCCTCTGTCAGCAGGAAAATGCAACCTGCCACAAAGCAAAAATGGTTCAAAAGTGGTTTGAGGAGTAAAAAGAGCATGAGGTACTGATTTGTCCTCCAGATTCCCCAGATATCAATCCAATTGAGCAACTCTGGGATGTGCTGGACAAACACATCAGATTTATGGAGGTCCTAACTTGTAACTTGGAGCACATAAAGGATCTATTGCTACCATCTTGGTGTCAGATACCAAGACATACCTTAAGGGTTGTATGGAGTCCACATCTTGACAGATCAGGACTGTGACCAAAATAATATTTGTTTTTGTGCCATTGGGACAGACATCTCAGTGTAGTCCTATTATTATTTTAGTATACTTTATTTTCCTGTTGTCCTTTTATCTATTGTCCCTTTTGTTTGCAATGGCTGAATCTGTAAAACAATTTGCTCAACTACAGTTGTTTTAAGTGTGCTATACAATTAAAATAGTTGAAATTAGAATTACCTTTCCATCTTAAGATGATAAACCAACTTCTCTCTTCTTCGCTTTCAAGTCAGAACAGGAACAAAGATAATTTTATTGGCTATAAAATAATTTAGACCTTTTCTTACACTCAGCGCTACCTCATTACTTGTTTGATTTTTATGAACCAAAGAGTTTTTAAACTTAAGGTTTATTCACTCATTTACATGAACATGTACAACAGTTATCATATACAATATATTCTTTGACAATGTTTTTATTGGTTAGGTTAGTAGAATAAGTTGTGGTGTTGACATTAAGAAGTTTTGAGTAAAAATCCCAAGGTGGAGCATATTAGTACTTTTATTTCTTGTAGTTCTCTTCCCAACAAGCTCCTTCTTTCTACAAAAAAACAGGAAGGAACTCAATTTGTTTGAGTTATTCAGAAACTTCTCCCTGTCCTTTTTTGCTATCATATTTGATGTTGCTACACTTGCATCTTGCTGACCACCTTGTAAAACACTCTGTACATGCAGTCTATGTTCTTTGTACTCTTTTTACAGAAGGGTCTAGTACGCTGATCCAGAGTTACAGGAGCCCTCTAAGGGTGCTGATTTACCCTGCAGGGGCCTTATTAGAGCTAAGACGTTTGGCTTTCAGGGATGTCAGAACTGGATGTCTTTTTCTAAGCTAGAAAAAAGGAGAGTACACATAGGCAGAGGTGAGTGATACTGCAAGGAGGCAATCCATTAATGTCTGTTCATGTTTCGGCTTGTCTGTAGAAGATGACCAACGTCAGCAAACTGCCAGATTCTATCCTGGACCTTCCTTTAGTGCTCCCTCGCACTCTGCAACCTTTTTCCTTTTGGGCTGCCACACTTGTTATGCAATCACTTCAATCTTGATTTCCCTGGGCCAAAAAAAATACTCTTGATGCAAGATGATAATATAGGGACACACATGCTTTATGATAAAAGATTCATCAGTCACACAACAAGAAACATATCAAGACTTATAATCTGATCATGAACAAAAAAAAAAGAACACTGCTGGAGAGATTATCTGGATGTAATACTCAGGATGGTAAATTAGGTCATCAAAGTGTTCATTAACAGTAATTATCTCATCACTGGCTGATTATGACATTACATTGTAGTTGTTTTGTTATCAAGGGGTTCACTAGAGCCTATTATCTGTCTTTGAGCCTGTTAATGCAACTAGTTTTGTTTAATTTTGATATCTTACCTCAAAATTATTTGAGAAGAGAGTCAGTCATCCAAATTATTTTTTTTAATTTTAACATAAATACCCAAACCTGTATTTATCATGTTGATGAGCAGACTTCTTCCAAAAAGTAGCTATTGCAGCATTGGTTATTTCCACACTTTGTATCACACAATATCAGCAGCATCTCTCCTCTTGAATCATTCCTCAAAGATAAATTTATTGTTTGGTATTATTGCAACTTACCTTGAACACATTTACATTTGAGTTTTACTCCAAACATTATCAGGCTTAAAGCTACAGTTAATTGTTTTTTTTTTTGTTTTTTTTTCCTAACACCAAACACTGATAGCAGTAGATTTATTCTCTTCCAGGTTCCTTAATTCAGACTAAAAAAAAAAAAAAAAAAAGCCTGGAGCTGATGGATGTTAGTAGCAGGTTTCAAAAGTGTCTACTAATGTCTACTCTAAACCTTCCTCTTCAACATATCTCGAAAGAATTATGGATGATGTCCGAAAAGACCATGAAGGCACAATTATAATCGAAAGATGAACAATCACCTGACCTGCTTCTGGCAGATGTCACTGATTATCTTGCAGGCGAAGGGAAAGAACTTGCTAGTTTTGTGTAACACATTGACAAAGCAGTGTCTATCAAGGGTGTGTGTGCAGGCAGGCGGAGATGAGGATCCAAATGCAGGACTCACAGACTGAATACAATTCAAAACCTCAGCTTTATTGCTGGCGAAGAAACAAAACATGAACTGAACCGAAACAATACCGACACGAGAACCAAAACACACAGGCACAAACTGAGGGTACGACGCGACACTGAAACAAAACACAAGACAAGGAGCATATACCAGAAACCCAAGAAAACAGTTCAAAACAAAACTAGACCAGGGGCCGACCAGGAGGTCGACAGCACATGAACCAAGTCCAAAACAGTTCAGGGGGCTGGCCGTGTGGACAGCAGCGGCCACGCAGGTGAAGCAAATCAGGAGGCCGGCCACGCGGAAGGCGGCAACAGAGCAGGTCCGAGGCCGACTGCGAAGCTAGCGGCGGCAATGAACCCGTTCAGGAGGCTGCCCTCGACGATAATGATGTCCAGCTAGGGGCCTGGAGAGCGGCCGGCGAAGGCGAGGTGGTACAAGCCGAGCTGGATCTAACGGCGGTGTAGCAACTGCGGGACCAGACAATGCGACCGTGTGGAAGCTGCAGGTGGTGCTGCTGCAGGAGACCGTGTGGGAGTTGCAGGTGGTGCTGCTGCAGGCGGTGGCTGAACAGGCTCCCTAGAGCCGTCAGCGGACACAAGGATGTGCTGGCTGGGTCCTCCAGGACCCCCAGCTAACGAGGCGTGATGCTGGACGGGCTCCTCAGACCCACCAGCTGACAGGACGTGGTGCTGGACGGGTTCTCCTGAACCCTCGGCTGAAACAGAAGATGACTGGACGGGCCCCCCAGACCCTCCAGGAGAGGGGGACGGCTGAAACAGTTCTCCTGAACTGCCAGCGGAGACTGACAGCGACGAAGGAGCCGTGAAGAGCTGGATTGGCTCACATGAGCTTCCAACCGGAGCTGCTGATGCATGGCCAGAAGGCGTTGAGGCCCCTGGCTGAGGGTGTAGATGAGTGGCTGACTGGATGAGTGACAACACTGGAGCCTCAATTGGTGACAAAGCTAATGACTGTGCTACTGACTGAGCTATGGACTGCAATAAAGGTTGTAGTGATTGTGGAGGAGGTATAGACTGAGCTAGCGGCAACTGAACAGGGGACTGAGCTAGCGGTGACACAGAAGGCTGAAAAGAGGGTGACTGAAGTTGAGGTGAAAATGGTGGTAGAGTAGGTGACTGAGCTACAGGCCTGGTGGCTAACTGGGCTATAGGCCTAGCTGAAGGCAATAATGATGGCTGTAAAGCAGGTTGTGGAGTGGAAGACTGAGCTAATGGCTGTGGGGCAGCTAACTGAGATGAGGCTCGAGGTGGAAGTGAAGCAGTTTTTTGTTTTACTGTACTTAAGCTGTACTTAAGCTGCGAGAAACTGCCTCTGTCTGCCGATCAATGGACCCTGACCCTAACCCTTTAATAAACGCTAAGCAGAATTGATATTGTCCTTGCAACATTGGAATTTCATAAATGCACGAATGGCTTGGCGCGCCAAAGAATAACGTCAGAACAATGTGACTGCTCACTTGCAATGCTGATCCTGGAACAACATTTACTATGTTGATCTGGGAACACCAACACAACATTATCAGATCGTGCTTATATACACAGGGGAGTAGTCAGGGAATGGAAAACAGGAGGGAGACACAGCTGGGAGAGATAAGGGCTAACGATACAGGGGAGAAGTAAAACTGAACACGCTGACATCACACATGAACATGAACCTTCAAAGTAAAACAGGTTGTATTTGCTTTTTTGTATGAGTTTGAAGCGTTGATAAAGATCTCCTTAGGTCTGGGTGTAGCTTTACTACAGTCACATGTGCATTGTTTCACTGTATGTATTTCAGCAACTTCAAAATAACCAGGCTTTTTTTATGTTAGCTGGTTTGAGAAAACCTAAAACCCAACTCAAATCAGATTACACCAGCCTTCCACTTGAGTGTTTGTTCTTCATTTTATTTGTTGTTTCCATTATATAACAAGTAAAATGGAAAAAGACAATAATGACTGACGAAAATCATTACTGTCAGGGTCCTGGGTCTCCTGACCCAGCATGTTTAGTTCTTTGTGATTTTTGTATTATTGTACTTGTGTGAGTTATTCTATGGTTTCTAGTTTCGATCCCTTGCCCTTCATGTTTCTTTGTGTCCCCTCTGTTCTGCATGTTTGAGTTTCCCTCTGTGTCTTTCGGTTCTTAGAGTCCTCTGCCTTATGGTTTATGTCTCTGTGTTTCCTAGTTGCTGTCTCCACCGTGTCAAGTTCGCGTCTGTGTAATACTTCCTGTTTTACTTTGATGGTTCGTGTCTTATGTGGATGCGTCCTGCTTTGCTTGTCTCGTCAGTCCTGATTTCTCCCAGCTGTGCCCTCATTCTGTGTCTCATTCCCCTCGTTACTTCGCAGTGTATTTAAACCCTGTGTTTCTCTGAGTCAGTGTTGTGTTGTCCCTCATGCTGTGTGGATCGCCCTGTGGCTCACTGTGAGTTTAGTTTATGAGTTTCCGGTTTGGTTTGCGTATGACTCTCTCTCCTGCCAGCAAATAAAGCTGAGTTCTTTGTGTTTAAACCTCATGCCTGAGTGCCTGCATTTTGGGTCCAACTCCTGCCTGCCGCACAGCGATTCATGACAATTATGGCTTCCTTGACACCACAACAGGTAGCTCTATATGTTTGATGTGGGGGAGTTTTACATCCTGATGCAACCCTTAACAGGACTGGTGTCTCTAGTCATACCAGTGACTTTAAATTCAACGCAAATCATGTAAACCGTTATCCTGTGAAGCCATAGTCGGTGCCACTGTTTAGTGGCGGCATGACTTTCAGATTTCTATGGTATTTATTTCATTCAGCTCCGCCACTACACCATCCATATCCTCATGACAGAGCTATGGAGATCATTTTAGTTTTTGGCTAAGTCAAAGTGAAACTAATTAATTTTTTTTTGAATAATAAACTGCAAAGAGACTGATCAATTTCAATCTGTTTTCTGATTAGCCTTAATCCCTGTGTAAACTATACTTGGTAACTAGGACCAGGCATAAAACATATTTCTACATTTTTTAATTTTTTTTTGTATCACTATCTAAATTTGTGCAAATATTCATAGCAATGAGTCGCACAATTTACAATGCTGTAACATATGGCTCAAGGGGTTGCATGTATAAAATGTATTCCTTTAGGGGCAATTCTTTCAAATATGCTGCTTACAGCCAATTTTCAACTGAAGCTCTGAATATAATCAGCAGTTATGTCTTCAGGCATAAATGACTATGCTGATCCAGGCAAATAGAGCGAAACCTTTGTGAAACTAAACCCTTATTTCAAAAATACATCTTTCTTTATAGTAAATCCTCTGTTTTGCCAATAGCAATAAGATAAACAAGTTGCGTCTTCAAGAAAAACAAATGTTTTCCTGTATTTTGAAATCAAAATACAACAATAATCCCAAATTAAAACTTGCATTACAATAGACACCAGACATATTTGGTTATATTTGAATAACAACTTGCATTCTTCTTTCGGATCCTGATGCTTGCAACATAATAACGAAATAAACAAATTTTAAGAACTGTGCAATTGCATCAGCCTCTTATGCTTGGTACTGAATAGGCTGGGAATGAGGTGCACTGGCCACACAAAAAGCAAAGAAGTTGTCCAATGATTGTGTTTGAAGGTCAGTACAAAACCTCTTTGAATATTATCATCATGTTCACCGTTCCAGTTAATTAGTTAATAAATGCTTAATTTCAAACCAGCTTCTATTCAGTTCTCAGCTCTGCAAAATACGCACTCACCTATTTCCCCTTTTCCTCACAACACATCACACACCCCTTTTATTTGTAGCCTCAAATCCCCTGTGAGAT